>NC_064838.1:9045000-9670000 GCF_024166365.1 Elephas maximus indicus | reverse complement strand
ATTGCCTGATCTCCTTCCTGATGTCTTGAAGTGTTCTGTATATTAATCTTTTATATTCTGCATCCATTAATTTCAGGAAGATACCTTCATCCAGAAGATCCCTTCATTCTTTGTTTTCAGAGCTCGTGGAAGTGATCACAGTCTGCTTCTTTATGTGATTTGATAGTGACTATTTTTATTGTCTCTGAACCATCTGTAAGTTATCGTATTAGTTTATTTTGTTTCCTTACTGTATCCTAGCTTCTCGCTTTATTTTGTTTTGATATGCCCAAATAGTTTGCTTGAGTGAGCTAGCTTGATTATTTTCACCTTTGAAACTCTAACGTCCTGTCACCAGATGGCTAGAGTTGTTATCAGTTATATAAGCCTAGGAGTCTATCTACTTTTCTTATATGGATTCAGCTCTGGTGTCCAGTTAGTTGGTCATCAAAGGCGCTGTTCAGGCCCTGTCCTAGAGTCTTAGAGGGCAAGGGGTAATTGGTGTAGGTACCAGTACCTGGTTGCAGTAGGGGGTCACACTCTGAACAAGGCAGGGGGCTGACAACTGTCCCCTGAGTGTCTGTGAGGAAAGTGTGTCCCTGTTCCCTAGAGCACACAGGTGGGTGCATTCTTCAGAAGGACCATGGGCACCCAATGCTTTTGGTTGTAGGGACTGGGAGATACCAGTATCCTTGGACCTCTGTCACGGGCGGTTGGGTGATGTGGGTGGAGCCACCAGTCCTTAGGCCCCTGATGTGGGTAGGTGAGGACCCTGTTTAATAGGCAAAATGATGTCAAATATCAAATACTCACCTCTCCACTGCACAGCTGAAACAGTTGCAGTTTGCCAACAAGGGTCTATTCTGCTGAAATAGGCCAAGACAGGCCCATGCAAGGGGGAAAGGTATTCAAAGTCCATGGACCATTTATACTTGCATAGGAGCTGCTTCTGTCCTGAGCTCCCCAGGTTAGTGGAGCTGGCAGATTATCTTTTCCCCCAATTGTGAATTTATTCCTTCTCCAAGGCCGAGAGAATGGCTCAAAATGCTCAGCAGAACCTATCTCAGGCCCAGGGAACTCAACAGCCACTGAAGCTGGATTCAGGGCTGGAGGCATGGTAAAATATATGCAAGTACTTAGATTTTTCCAAGAGTACAGTTCTTTTCTGGTTCTGGAGATGTGAGTAGCCTGTGCAGCTGGCTGTCTCTCCCTGAGGAAACTGCAGCTGGAACACTACCACCGGCCGACTACTGTCGCTGTCAGGTTTGGTGCCTGAGGGTTCCCGGCAATTCATGTGCAGCATCTCCTCTCCACTTTTGAACCATCTCTCCCTCCTCCTGCCACTCAGTCCATTTTCTAACTTTGCCTTTGATGTTCAGGGCTCCTAGCTTGTTATAAATATAATCGTTTTATTTGTTTTTTCGTGTCTTTGTTATAAGAGGGATCACTGGAAGCATCTGACTACTCCACCATCTTGGCCCTGTCTCTGGTACAGAGTATTTATTGTTATTGTTGTTGAGAATATACACAGGAAAGCATTTTGACACATGCAATTCAGTGACATTAATTACATTCTTCAAGTTGTGTGACTATTCTCACCCTTCTTTTCTGAGTTGTTTTTACCCCATTAACATAAAATCACTGCCTCTTAAGGTTCCTATCTAATCTTTTGAGTTACTGTTATCAACATGATCCCATATATATAGTTCTTAAAAGAGCATAATTCTTAAGGTCGACATTTTTTACTAGTTAAGCTAGACTATGGTTTAGTTTTAAGAAGACTTCAGAGGATATTTTTGGTTTAAAATTTAAAGGTTATCTCAGAACAGTAGTTTCAGGGGTTCATCCAGCCTCCAGAAAATTTGGAATCTATGATAATTGGGAATTCTATTCTGCATTTTCACCCTTTTGATCAAGATTCTTCTATAGAACCTTTGATAAAAATGTTCAGTAATGGTAGCTGGGCAGCACCCAGTTCTTCTGGTTTCATGGCAAAGGAAGAAGTTGTTTGTGGAGACAATTAGTCACACATTCCATATCCTCCTCCAATTCCTGGCTCCCCTTCTTCCTCTGTTGCTCCAGGTGAATAGAGACCAATTGTTGTGCCTTGGGTGGTAGCTTGCAAGCTTTGAAGGTCACTTGCAACCTTTGAAGGCCCCAGGCATTATATAACAAACTAGAAGGTAGAACAGAAATACTAAACACGTTATTAGGCCAGTTAATTAAGATGTCCCTTGAAACCATGACCCTAAACCTCCAAACCAAGGAATCAAATCCTATGAGATGTCTGGTTGTTCATAAGCAGCCTCGGCAGCTTTTTACACATGTATGACTTATTGACAGCAATTACAGTAATCAGGTGTGAAAACCTACTATTATTCAGTGTGATTTTTCTGTCACCATCAATCCCCTTTTCCCGTCCCCTTTCATCCATGGTTACCACTAATAAACTTTGATCTCATTACATTTGCCTGATCCTGTCTTTTATATAAGATCGAGAGGGAGCCATTCGAAAAGAACAAGGGGATATGGTGTGGTTTAAAGTCAGCAAAGGTGTGTGTCAGTGTTGTATCCTTTCACCATGCCTATTCAATCTGTATGCTGAGCAAATAATCCCAGAAGCTGGACTATATGAAGAAGGATTACAGGAAGACTCATTAATTTTTATGAGGTCTTATTTATTTATTTTCACCATCTGTCAGATTGTCATACTCTGGTGGCTTGAGTGTTGCTATGATGCTAGAAGCTATGCCACTGGTATTTCAAATGCCACCATGGTCATTGATGGTGGATAGGTTTCAGCAGAGCTTCCAGACCAAGACAGATTAGGAAGAAAGACATGACCATCTACTACTTCTGAAAAAAAAAGTCAACAGTAAGTCTTATGAATAGCAACAGAACATTGTCTGATAATAGTCCCAGAAGATGAGCCCCTTGGGTTGGATGGCACTCTAAATAGAACTGGGGAAGAGCTGCCTCCTAAAAGTAGAATCAACTTTAAGGAAGAGGGTGGGATCAAGCTTTCAAGACCTTCATTTACTGATGTGGCAAAACTCAAAGAGAAGAAAAAGCTCCAAACATCCATTAGTAATCTCGGAATGTGAAATGTATGAAGTATGAATTAGGAAAATTGGAAGTCGTCAGACATAATATGGAACACATAAAGATTGAAATTCTAGGCATTGGTGAGCTGAAATGGACTGATATTGGCCATTTTGAATCTGACAATCACATGGTCTACTATGCTGTGAATGACAAATTGAAGATGAATGGGCTTGAGTTCATCATCAAAAAGACTATTTTAAGATCTATCTTGAAGTACAAAGCTGTCAGTGACAGGATAATATCCATACTATCATTCAAATTTAAGCACCAACCACTAAGGCCAAAGATGAAGAAATTGAAAATTTTTACCAACATCTGAAATTGATCAAATTTACCAAGTCTGAAATTAATCAAACATGCAATCAAGATGCATTGATAATTACTGGTGACTGGAATGCAAAAACTGGAAACAAAGAAGAAGGGTTGGTATTTGGAAAATTTGGCCATGGTGATAGAAATGATGCTGGAGACAACATGAAAAAATTTTGCAAGACCAATGACTTATTCATTGCAACTACCTTTTCTTTTAAACAACATGAATGGTGAATATACATGTGGACATCACCAGATGGAAAACAAAGGAAACAAACTGACTACGTCTGCGGAAAGAGACAATGGAAAAGCTCAATATCATCAGTCGGAACAAGGCCACGGTAAGAACGTGGAACAGACCATCAATTGTTCACATGCATGTTCAAGTTCAAGCTGAAGAAAATCAAAACAAGTCCATGAGAGCCAAACTATGACCTTGAGTATATCCAACCTAAATTTAGAGACCATCTGAAGAATACATTTGATGCATTGAACACTAATAACTGAAGACCAGATGAGTTGTAGGATGACATCAAGGACATCATATGTGAAGAAAGCAAAAGGTCATTAAAAAGACAGGAAAGAAAGAAAAGAACAAAAACGAATATCAGAAGAGACTCTGAAATTTGCTCTTGAATGTAGAGGAGCTAAAGTGAATGGAAGAAACGATGAAGAAAAAGGGCTGAGCAGAAGATTTCAAAGAGTAGCTTGAGAAGAAGTAAACTATTACAATGAAATGTGCAAAGACCTAGAGTTAGAAAGCCAAAAGGGAAGAACACGCTCAGCATTTCTCAAGCTGAAAAAACTGAAGAAAAAATTCAGGCCTCAATTTGCAATTTTGAACGATTCTATGGGCAAAATATTGAATGATGCAAGAAAAATCAAAAGAACATGGAAGTAATACACAGAGTCACTGTATCAAAAAAAAAAAAAAATTGGTGGATGTTAAACCATGTCAGGAGGTAGCATATTATCATGAGCCAATGGTATTGAAGGAAGAAGACCAAACTGCGCTGAAGGCATGGTGAAAATCAAAGCTGCAGGAATTGACAAAATACCTATTGAAATGTTTCAACAAACTTATGCAGCACCGAAGGTGCTGTCTCATCTATGGCAAGAAATTTCGAAGACAGCTACCTATCCAACCGACTGGAAGAGATTCATATTTGTGCCATTCCAAAGAAAGGTGATCCAATGGAATGTGGAAATTATCAAACAATATCATTAATATCACATGCAAGCAAAATTTTGCTGAAGATCATTCAAAAATGGTTGCAGTGGTACATCAACAGGGAACTGCTAGAAATTCAAGCCAGGTTCAGAAAAGGACGTGGAATGAGGGATATCATTGCTGAAGTCAGATGGATCTTGGCTGAAAACAGAGAATACCAGAAAGATGTTTACCTGTGTTTTATTGACTATGCAAAGGCATTTGAGTGTGTGGATCATAACAAATTATGAATAACATTGTGAAGAAAAGGAATTCCAGAACATTTAATTGTGCTCATGTGGAACCTGTACACAAACCAAGGTGTAGTTGCTAGAACAGAACAAAGGAATACCACATGGCTAAAAATCAGGAAAGGCGTGCATCAGGGTTATAGCCTTTCACCATATTTATTCAATCTCTATACTGAGCAAATAATCCAAGAACCTGGACTATATGAAGAAGAACATGGCATTAGGGTTGAAGGAAGACTCATTAACAACCAACCTGTGATATGCAGATGACACAACCTTGCTTGCTGAAAGTAAAGAGGACTTGAAGCACTTACAGATGAAGATCAAAGACCACCTTCAGTAGGGATTACAGCTCAACTTAAAAAAAAAAAAAATCCTCACAGCTGAGCCAATAAGCAACATCAAGATAAATGCAGAAATATTGAAGTTGTTGAAGATTTCATTTTACTTGGATCCACACTCAACTCTTGTGGAAGCAGCAATCAAGAAATCAAAAGATGTATTGCATTGGACAAATCTGCTGCAAAAGACCTCATTAAACTGTTGAAAAGCAAAGATGACACTTTGAGGACTAAAGAGGGCCCTATTGAAGCCATGATATTTTCAATCACCTCATATGCATTGAAAAGCTGGACAATGTATAAGGGAAGACCAAAGAAGAATTGATGCCTTCGAATTATGGTGTTGGCGAAGATTATTGACTGCCAGAAGAACAAACAAGTCTGTCTTGGAAGAAGTATAGTCAGAGCGCTCCTTGGAAAAGTTGATGGGAGACTTTGTCTCATGTACTTTGGACTTATTATCAGGAGGGACCAGACCCTGGAGAAGGACATCATGTTTGGTAAGGCAGAGAGAAAAAGAGGAAGATCTCAATGAGATGGGCTGACATAGTGGCTGCAACAATGGGCTCAAGCATAGCAACGATAGTGTGCAGGACTGGGTGGTGTTTTATTCTGTTGTACACAGGATCACTATGAGTCACAATAGATTCAACAGCACCTAAAAACAGCAACATTTATTTGTTTTGTCTTTCGCTGTTGTGCTTTTGTTATTACATGTTAAAAGCCAGGCCTGACAGCATTGTCTCTGTATTTTGTTCTAAGACTTTTATGTTTTTAGATTGAACATTTAGGTCTTAATCCATTTTGAATTTGTTTTTATGTATGGTGTGAGGCATGGATCCTGTTTCATTTTTCTGCATGTGGAAATCCAGTTTTCCCGAAAGCATTCATTGAAGAGACTCTTCTTTCCCCTTCAAATGTACTTAGCACCTTTGTCAAAAATCATTTGACCACAGATGTGTTGTTTATTTCTGGACTGTCAATTCTATTCCATTGGTCTATGTGGCTATTGTTATATAAGTACCAGGCTGTTTTGATTATTGTAACTGTATAATATGTTTTAAAATCAAGAATTGTGAGTACTCCTACTTTATTCTTCTCTTTCAATGTTTCTTTAGCTATTTGGGACCTCTTGCCATTCCACATAAAGTTGAGGACTGGTTTTTCCATTTTTGTAAAGAAGGTTGTTTGAAATTTGATTGGGATTGGGTTGAATCTATAGATTGCTTTGGGTAGTATTAACATCTTAACAATTTTAAGACTTCCAGTCCATGAACATGGAAGATCTTTCCATTTATTTAAGTCCTCTTTTATCTCTTTTTGCAGTGTTTCATAATTTTCATTGTATAGGTCCTTCACGTCATTGATTAGATTTTTTCCTGGGTATGTTATTCTCTTAGATACTATTGTAAATGGGACTGTTTGTATGTACTTTTTCTGTCTGGCTTCTTTTGCTGAACATAATATCTGTGAGGTTCATCTATGTTGCTTATGTATAGGAGTAGTTTGTACATTTTTTTTAAATCCTTGTGTACTGTTCCATTGAATGACTAAACCATTATTTATCCATCTACTGTGAATAGACACTTGGGTTGTTTCCAGTTTTTGGTTATTATGACAAAGCCACTATGAACATTCTTGTCCATATCTTTTGAAGGATTTATGTATTCATCATCTCGGATGTTTACTCAGGAGTGGAATGGCTCAGTCACATATGTTAAACTTTGGTAGATACTGCCAAACAGTTTTTCAAGTCAATTGTACCAATTAACACTCACACTAGCAATGTAGTTGTTCCACAGCCTCACTAACATGTTACTGGATTCGAACGTTTGGCAAGACTTGAGGTGATGATGTGTGGTTTCAACAGGCTGCACGTAATATCTGGATTTTACTCTTCTTTTACATTAGCAACCACTGATACACAATGCTAGATCCATGAATTCATTAGGTGTCACAAAATGGTGATATTTAAATTTTATCTTTTATTTTAATTTATAGGCTGAAATATTATGATTTATTTATTGTGCTTTAAGTGAAAGTTTACAAATCAAGTCAGCTTCTCATACAAAAAAGTATACACACCTTGCTATGTACTCCTAGCTGCTCTCCCCCTAACAAGACAGTACACTCCTCCTCTCCACCCTTATTCCCCACGTCCATTCAGCTAGCTCTTGTCCCCTTCTGCCTTCTCATCTCACCTCCAGACAGGAGCTGCCCACACAGTCTCATATGCCTACTTGAGCCAAGAAGCTCACTCCTCACAGTATCATTTTCTATCTTACAGTCCAGTCCAATCCCTGTTTGAAGAGTTGGCTTTGGGAATGGCTCCAGTCTTGGGCTAACAGAGGGTCCAGAGACTATGACCTCCAGGTTTCTTCCCTCCAGTCTCAGTCAGACCATTAAGTCTGGTCTTTTTATGAGAATTTGAGGTCTGCATCCCACTGCTCACCTGCTCCATCAGGGATTCTCTGTTGTGTTCCCTGTCAGGGCAGTTATCAGTTACAGCCAGGCACCATCTAGTTCTTCTGATCTCAGGCTGATGTAGTCTCTGGTTTATGTGACCCTTTCTGTCTCCTGGGCTCACATTTATCTTGTGTCTCTGGTGTTCTTCGTTCTCCTTTGCTCCAGGTGAGCTGAGACCAATTGATGCATCTTAGATGGCTGCTTGCTAGTGTTTAAGACCCCAGACGCCACTCACCAAAGCGGGATGCAGAACGTTTTCTTAATACATTTTGTTATTAAGCTAAAATATTTTATAGGAAGGTACCTTTCATCTACTATTTAGTAACCCGTTGTTGTTGTTGTTGTTGTTAGGTGCTGTCCAGTTGGTTCTGACTCATATCAACCCTATGTACAGAATGAAAATGCGTGGTCCATCCCCACAATCATTGCTATGCTGAGTCCACCGTTGTAGCCACTGTGTCAGTGCATCTCTTGTGTCAGTCCTTCTCTTTCACTGACGCTACCTTATCAAACATAACGTTCTTCTCCAGGGACTGGTCCCTCCTGATAACATTTGCAAAGTTCATGAGATGAAATTTCGTCTTCCTGTCTTCACATTCCTAAGGAGCATTCTGGCTGTACTTCTTCCAAGTTAGACTTGTTTGTTCTTCTGGCAGTCTGTGGTATATTCAATATTCTTTGCCAATACCATAATTCAAATGTGTCAATTCTTCTTTGGACTTCCTTATTCATTCTCTAGCTCTAGCATGCATATGAGGTGATATAAAATATCATGGGTTCAGTCAGGCCCACTTTAGTCCTTAAAGTAACATCTTTGCTTGACAACACTTTAAAGAGGTCTTTTGCAGCAGATTTGCCCAATGCAATACATCTTTTGATTTCTTGATTGCTGCTTCCATGAGCTTTGAGTGTGGATCCAAGTAAAATGAAATCTTCAACAACTTCAATATTTCTGCATTTATCTTGATGTTGCTTATTGGCTCAGTTGTGAGAATTTTTTTTTTATGTTGATCTGTAATCCCTACTGAAGGTGGTCTTTGATCTTCATCTGTAAGTGCTTCAAGTCCTCTTCACTTTCAGCAAGCAAGGTTGTGTCATCTGCATATCACAGGTTGGTTGTTAATGAGTCTTCCTTCAATCCTAATGCCATGTTCTTCTTCATATAGTCCAGGTTCTTGGATTATTTGCTCAGTATAGAGATTGAATAAATATGGTGAAAGGTTACAACCCTGATGCACATCTTTTCTGATTTTTAAGAAACCCTGGTGGCGTGGTGGTTAAGTGCTACAGCTGCTAACCAAGAGGTTGGCAGTTCAGATCCGCTAGGCACTCCTTGGAAACTCTATGGGGCAGTTCTACTCTGCCCTATAGGGTCACTGTGAGTTGGAATCAACTCAACAGCAGTGAGTTTTAGTATCCCCTTGTTCTGCTCTAACGACTGCCTCTTGGTCTGTGTATAGGTTCCACATAGGCAAAATTAAGTGTTTTGGGATTTCCATTCTTTGCAATGTTATCTGTAATTTGTTAGGATGCATACAGTCAAATGCCTTTGCATAGTCAGTAAAACACAGGCAAATATATTTCTGACGCTCTCTGCTTTTAGCTGGTATCCATCTGAATTCAGTAATGATATCCCACAGTCCACATCCTCTTCTGAACCTGGCTTGAGTTTCTAGCAGTACCTGTTGATGTACTGCTGCAACTGTTTTTGAATTATTTTCAACAAAATTTTGCTTGAATGTGATATTAATGATATTGTTTGATAATTTCCACATTCTGTTGGGTTACCTTTCTTTGCAATGACACAAATATGGATCTCTTCCACTCAGTTGGACTGGAAGGTGTCTTCCAAATTTCTTGGCATAGATGAGAGAGCACTTCCAGTGCTGCATCCATTTGTTAAAACATTTCGGTTGGTATTCTGTCAATTCCTGGAGCCCTGTTTTTTTTCGCCAGTGTCTTCAGTGCAGCTTGGACTTCTTCCTTCAATACCATCAGTTCTTGATGATATGCTACCTCCTGAAATGGTTGATCATTGACCAGTTCTTTTTGATATAGTAACTCTGTGTATTCCTTCCATCTTCTTTTGATGCTTCCTGTGTCTTTCAGTACTTTGCCTATAAACCAAAAAACCAAACCCATTGCCGTTGAGTTGATTCTGACTCATAGTGACCCTATAGGACAGAGTAGTACTGCCCCACAGGGTTTCCAAGGAGCAGCTGGTGGATTCAAACTGCTGGCCTTTTTGTTAGCAGCCAAACTCTTAACCACTTGCACCACCAGAGCTCCCATTTACGATCCTTCAAAATTGCAAATTGAGGCCTGAATTTTTTCTTCAGTTCTTTCAGCTTGAGAAATGCTGAGCGTGTTCTTCCCACTTGGTTTTCTAACTCCAGGTCTTTGCACATTTCATTGTAATAGTTTACTTTTCTTCTCAAGCTACTCTTTGAAATCTTCTGCTCAGCTCTTTTTCTTCATCATTTCTTCCATTCACTTTAGCTCCTCTACATTCAAGAGCAAATTTCAGATCCTCTTCTGACATCCATTTTGTTCTTTTCTTTCTTTCCTGTCTTTTTAATGACCTTTTGCTTTCTTCACATATGATGTCCTTGATGTCATCCTACAACTCATCTGGTCTTCAGTTATTAGTGTTCAATGCATCAAATCTGTTCTTCAGATGGTCTCTAAATTTAGGTTGGATATACTCAAGGTCATAGTTTGGCTCTCATGGACTTGTTTTGATTTTCTTCAGCTTGAACTTGAACATGCATATGAGAAATTGATGGTCTGTTCTGCATTCTTACCGTGGCCTTGTTCCAACTGATGATATTGAGCTTTTCCATTGTCTCTTTCCGCAGATGTAGTCAGTTTGTTTCCTTTGTTTTCCATCTGGTGATGTCCACATGTATATTCACCATTTATGTTGTTTAAGAGAAAAGGCATTTGTAATTAATAAGTCACTGGTCTTGCAAAATTTTATCATGTGATCTCCAGCATCATTTCTATCACCAAGGCCTATTTTGCAACTACCAACCCTTCCTCTTTGTTTTTCCAGTTTTTGCATTCCAGTCACCAGTAAGTATCAATGCATCTTGATTGCATGTTTGATCAATGTCAGACTGCAGATGTTGGTAAAAATCTTCAATTTCTTCATCTTTGGCCTTAGTGGTTGGTACGCAAATTTGAATAATAGTCATATTAATTGGTTTTCCTTGTAGTCATATGGATATTATTCTATCACTGACAGCATCGTACTTCACGATAGATTTTGAAATGTTCTTTTTGATGATGAACATGACCCTATTCATCTTTAATTTGTCATTTCTGGCATAGTAGACCATAATGATTGTCAGATTCAAAATGGCCAATATTAGTCCATTTCAGTTCACCAATGCCTAGGGCTTCAATCTTTTTGTGTTCCATTTTATGTTTGATGACTTCCACTTTTCCTACATTCATACTTCATACATTCCATGTTCCCATTATTAATGGTTGTTTGCAGCTGTTTCTTCTCCTTTGAGTTTTGCCACATCAGCAAATGAAGGTCCTAAAAGCTTGACTCCACCCACATCATTAAGGTTGACTCTACTTTAAGGAGGCAGCTCTTCCCCAGTCCTATCTTGAGTGCCATCCAATCTGAAGGGCTCACTACATCAGACGACAATGTTCTGTTGCTATTCATAAGGTTTTCAGTGGCCTTTTTTTTTCAGCAATATATGATCAGGTCTTTCTTCCTAGTCTGTCTTGGTCCGAAAGTTCCACTGACACCTGTCTACCATGGGTGACCCTCCTGGTATTTGAAATACTGGTGGCATGTTCCAGCATCACAGAAGCACTCAACCCACCATAGTACAAGAAACTGAAAGACACACTAACCAGTTAGTAAAATCCATATAGAAAGTAAGGTAAATCCTTATTTCATTTTTTTAAAGAATGCTTATTTCCTGTTTTTACTAAGTTTTCAGATAATGAACTGATTCTCTGTAATTCTTAGAAGGTGACCAATTTGTTTTTAAAAATGTCCTTATGAATTCATGGATTTAAGCAATTCTTTTCTTTACTGAAACTCAAATTTCTCATCTCTGGCCAGTGAGGCCTCTTAAGTTGGCTCTTATGTCATTTGGACACAACCGTAGTAGTCTTTAATAGTTTTCTTGTTTTCTAGTATACCAAGGAGTTCCAGGCTCATCTGGTATATTTTCTGTCCCAGACCTGAAATCAGTCATTTTTTCCAAGAAACTCTGACTTCTTTTCGTGGGAAATAATTTTTAAAGACTATAATCTGAGAAGCTTCCTCGTTGCAGGTGGGTTGTTTGTTGTTTCTGGATCTGTAGAATGGACAGAGCTAAGAAATCTATATTTAAAGATAAAATACCTCTTGAGTTCATATTGATATTTCCAGTTCAAATTCAGGACTATAGGGTTTTTCAACCTCTTCTATATTACATCTGTATCTTCTTTCTTCCACAGCAAGATTTTAGTTCTGAAGGGGATGACGGAATTAGAATATCTCATACCTACTCGTGGAATTAAAACATGCCATA
Source organism: Elephas maximus indicus (assembly GCF_024166365.1). Lineage (NCBI taxonomy): Eukaryota > Metazoa > Chordata > Mammalia > Proboscidea > Elephantidae > Elephas > Elephas maximus. The sequence goes on along the minus strand of NC_064838.1, from coordinate 9,657,792 downwards.
ACTGCACACAATACTCTCAAAGTAACAACACTAATAAAACTACCACCAGTCATGATTAATAAAAAAAAAATTTTTTTTTTTTTTTGCATATACTATTCTAATCTCCCCATATTCTCTCCCTTTTAACGGCACTGGTTATTCTAATCTTCCCTATATTCTCTCCCTTTTAACTCTCATATATTTTTAGTTCTACAAGTAACTATATACTTAATGCTCACTACTCACTGCTATACCTCCATTGCTCTAGTCACGTTGGTGTTTGAAGCTTGTTCTCTAGCAGTTTGCTTAGGAAGGGCTAATGAGAACAATATTTCTGATAACAGTTTATTTGTGCCATTTTATTTGAGGGTCAGTTCTGTTCCAAATGGAAAATCCTTGGCTCACAAGGATCTTAGGCATATTTCTTCTTGTATGAACTGTTACTGTTGAAAGTTTGGTCATCATCTAATTTCTTTTTCTTTTATGTCACGTGATTTTTTTATTTTGGTGAAAAAATATATATATACACGTACACATATACATCTATATCTATTTCTTTATCTATCTATATATAAAAACATATAACAAAAATTTTGCCATTTCAACATTCTGTACATGTAGAGTTCAGTGACATTAGTTATGTTCATTATGTTGTGCAACTATGATGGTTAAAGTTACGTGTCAACTTGGCTAGGCCATGATTCCCAGTATTGTGTAATTGTCCTCCATTTTGTTGTCTGAGGTAACAGTTCTCTATTTTATGGTGTTGTGTATTTGTCCTCCATTTTATGTGTTGTAAATCCTAAACTTCTATATGTTAATGAGGCAAGATTAGTGTGTGGTGTATCTTGAGTCACACCCTTACTAAAGGGCATGACTCATGTCACAGCCTTATTCAAGTCACACCTTTACTCAAGTCATTGCCTTACTCAAGTATCTGATGTAAGGGGAGTTTCCTTGAGGGTGTGACCTAAATGTTATATATATATGGACGCTCTGGCAAAGCTTGCTCTTGCTGGATCCTGCATCCTGCTCGTCATCATCTGACCTCCAGTTCTTGGGACTTGAGCCTGTAACCTGTTGTCTGACCAGCTGATTTTGGAGTTTGCCACCTTCTGCAGTCTCATGAGCCAGCAGCCTGTTGTCTCACCTTCTGAGTTGAGATTTGTGAGCCCCTGCAACAACATGAGTCAGGAGAAGCCTGCAGCCCAACACCTGACCCAGGGATTTCGGACTTGCCAACCTCTACAACCACATTAGCCATTTCCTTAAGAAAAATCTTTGTGTATATATATATATATATAAAAAAAATATATATATATATATACTACATTGGCTTTGCTTCTCTAGAGAACCCAGCTTAAAAAAGTAGCCATCACCAGTATCCCTTTTCAAATTTTTCTGTCACTGTTAACAGAAACTCAGTACCCCCCAAGTATGATTTCCTCTTTCTTCCTCACTCCCTCCCACCTACCCCTGGTAGTCATTAATAGAGTTTGGTCTTGATATACTTGCCTATTCTAGATATTTAATATAAGTGCAATCATACAATATTTGTCTTTTTGTGTCTGACTTGTTTAACTTAGCATAAGATTTTCAAGGTTTATCCATGTTGTAGCATGTATCAAGGCCTCATTTCTCTTTATGACAGAGTAATACTCCATTGTGTGTATGTACTACGTTTTGTTTATCCGTTCATCTGTTGATGAACACTAGGGTTGTTTCCAACTTTTTGCTATTGTGAATAGTGCTACTATGAGCAATGGTGTACAATCACATGGTCTTTTTACCTAGATTTTCAATGGATTGTTTTTTTCTTTAAAGTCTTGTAATTTTACTAAAATGTATCTTGGTATTCCTCATCTTGGGTCAGTATTCTCAGGTGCATGGGTTTTCTCCCAATATGTAGCCTTATATCTTTTTTAATTAAGGAAAATTGTCTTACTTATATTTTTTAGTATTTCTTTTGTTTTTCTTCTTCAGAGACTCTCCTATTATACAGGATTAGGTAGTTTTTGCTACCTACAGTATTGCTAGTTTTCCTTACATCCATCTTATCTCCTTATTTATTTTTCATTTTCATCCTATTCACTTTCTATATTTTTCAAAAATAATTTTTATTGTGCTTTAAGTGAAAGTTTACAAATCAAATCAGTCTCTCAAAACCCATATACACCTTGCTACATACTCCCAATTACTATCCCCCTAATGAGACAGCCTGCTCTCTCCCTCCACTTTCTCTTTTTGTGTCCTTTTTGCCAGCTTCTAACCCATCCACTCTCTCATCTCCCCTCCAGGCAGGAGATGCCAACATGGTCTCAAGTGTCCACCTGATCCAAGAAGCTCACTCCTCACCAGCATCCCTCTCCAATCCGTTGTCCAGTCCAATCCATGTCTGAAGAGTTGGCTTCGAGAATGGTTCCTGTCCTAGGGCAACAGAAGGTCTGGGGGCCATGACCACTGGGGTCCTTCCAGTTTCAGTCAGATCATTAAGTCTGGTCTTTTTATGAGAATTTGGGGTCTACTCTGTTGTGTTCCCTGTCAGGGCAGTCATTGGTTATAGCCAGGCACCATCTAGTTCTTCTGGTCTCAGGATGATGTAGTCTCTGGTTCATGTGGCCCTTTCTGTCTCTTGGGCTCATAATCACCTTGTGTCCTTGGTGTTCTTCATTCTCCTTTGATCCAGGTGGGTTGAGACCAATTGATGCATCTTAGATGGCTGCTTGCTAACGTTTAAGAGCCCAGATGCCTCTCTCTAAGGTGGGATGCAGAATGTTTTCTTAATAGATTTTATTATGCCTATTGACTTAGATGTGCCCTGAAACCATGGTCCCCAGACCCCTGCCCCTGCTACGCTGGCCTTCAAAGCATTCAGTTTATTGAGGAAACTTCTTCACTTTTGGTTTAGTCCAATTGTGCTGACCTCCCCTGTATTGTGTGTTGTCTTTCCCTTCACCTAAAGTAGTTCTTATCTACTATCTAATTAATGAATACCCCTCTCCCCCCCTCCCTCCGTCCCACCCTCGTAACCACAAAAGGATGTTTTCTTCTCAGTTTAAACTATTTCTCAAGTTCCTATAATAGTGGTCTTATACAATATCTGTCCTTTTGCCTCTGACTAATTTTGCTCAGCATAATGCCTTCCAGATTTCTCCATGTTATGAAATGTTTCACAGATTCCTCACTGTTCTTTATCGATGCGTAGTATTCCATTGTGTGAATATACCATAATTTATTTATCCATTCATCTGTTGATGGGCACCTTGGTTGCTTCCATCTTTTTGCTATTGTAAACAATGCTGCAGTGAACATGGGTATGCATATATCTGTTCGTGTAAAGGCTCTTATTTCTCTAGGATATATTCGAAGGAGTGGGATTGCTGAATCGTATGGTAGTTCTATTTCTAACTTTTTAAGGAAGCGCGAAATTGATTTCCAAAGTGGTTGTACCATTTGACATTCCCACCAGCAGTGTAGAAGTGTTCCAGTCTGGCCACAGCCTCTCCAACATTTATTATTTTGTGTTTTTTGGATTAATGCCAGCCTTGTTGGAGCGTCACTTTCTATTTTTAAGGTCTTGTTTCCTGTGCTTATTTGATTTGGTGATCCCTTTATTTATTTTTTTTTTTAGTTCAGTCTTCATTTCTAAAAAGATTTTTCTTTATTTCTAATTTTTGCTCTGTCACCTAATATCTGCGTTTTTCTGATTCTTTTTTTATATCCCTAATCATTTTTTATCCTTAGTCATTTTCTTAATCCTTAGTCATTTTCTTAATGTTTCTCAGCTGGTTTGAAATAATATGCCACAGTTTCACTCCGCTTTTTGAATATGACTTCCTGGTGTAGTTTTATTCCATTCTTTATTTTGCTATTGTCGTAAATGTTTCCAAGGGTTTTTAGGTCAACTCTCTAGTTGTTCTGCTGGTGAATATTTGCAAATACACAAAAACTCTGCTGCAACCAGCTGCTGGCAGCTGTGAATGTTACCTTACATGGCAAGAAAAAAAAGAAAGAAGGTCTTTGCAGATGTGATTAAGTTAAGGATCTCGAGATGGGAAGACTATCCTGAATTATCTGGGTGGGCCCTAAATGCAGTCATATGTGTCCTTATGAGTGGGAGGCAGAGGGAAACTTTACACACAGACACAGGGGAGTAAAAAATGTGATGTGAAGATGGAGCCCAGAGATTTGAAGATGCTGGCCTTGAAGGGTGGAGTGATGTGGCCACAATCAAGGAATGCAGGCAGCCACCAGAAGCTTGAAGAGGGAAGGAAGGATCCCCCCTATAGAGCCTCCAGAGGGAGTGTGGCCCTGCTGACCCCTTAGCCCTGTGATGTGGATAGTGGACTTCTGGTCTCCAGAACTGTGAGAGAATAAATTTTAGTTGTTCTAAGCCACCAAGTATGTGGTAATTTGTTACAGCAATCAAAAAATATAATTCATTAAATAGCCTGAAAGTGATCTAAGGAGCTTACTCTGAGTTGCTGGACAATGAACCAGATGGGTACAAATGGCCCTTACTTTCTTATTTAAGTAACTGGCATCCCCAGTTCAGACTGCCTGATACCTGGCATCCCTTTATTCCCTATTGGCAAAGCTGTTCTTCCTTGGCAACTGCCAGTGTCTGCATCTCTTTGCCTAAGGTCTTGTCTTAGGCTGGGTTCTCTAGAGAAGCAAAACTAGAGAAGTGTATATAAACACACAAAGAGAGATTTAATTCAAGAAAATGGCTCATGCAGTTGTGTAGGGTGGCAAGTCCCAAATCTGTGGGTCACATGTCAGGTTGGAGGTTTCTCCTGACTCATGTTTTTGCAGGGGCTGACAAACCCAAAATATGCAGGTCAGGCAGCAGGCTGCTGGCTCACGTCCCAAGAACTAGAAGTCAGATGATGGAAAGTCAGATACAGAATCTAGAGTGAGAGTGAGCCTTGCTGGAACATCCATTTATATACTGAATGCAGGTCACACCCCCAAAGAAACTCCCCTTTCAACTGATTGGCTACTCTCCTCATGGAAGTGACTACATTTTATTACATTACGGAAGAGCAATCAGTCCAGTGTCTGCCAAACCACTGAGAATCATAACCTAGTCAAGTTGACACATAACATTAACTATCCCAGGGCTCTTTCCAAAATAACAGAAGGCCATTCAGTCCAAAGATTTGGAAGTCCAGAAGTTCCGAGCAATCTTTAACCAGCGACTGACATAACTTGATATCACTGATACCAGCTATCTTTCCCATCAGATGGGATAACTTTTTAATTTCCCTGTGAGATGCAGCATCAATTGCACGCAGAGGTAGCTGGCTGGATTATGCAGCTCTTATCTGCAGCGGCATGATCCAGCCATATGGAAGACAGCTTCCTGGCCAACCGACTGGAGAAGACCCATATTTATGCCTATTCCCAAGAAAGGTGATCCAACCGAATGTGGAAATTATAGAACAATATGATTAATATCACACGCAAGCAAAATTTTGCTGAAGATCATTCAAAAACGGCTGCAGTAGTATATCGACAGGGAACTGCCAGAAATTCAGGCCGGCTTCAGAACGTGGAACCAGGGATATCATTGCTGATGTCAGATGGATCCTGGCTGAAAGCAGAGAATACCAGAAGGATGTTTACCTGTGTTTTATTGACTATGCAAAGGCATTGGACTGTGTGGATCATAACAAATTATGGATAACATTGCGAAGAATGAGAATTCCAGAACACTTAATTGTGGTCATGAGGAACCTTTACATAGATCAAGAGGCAGGTGTTTGATCAGAACAAGGGGATACTGATTGGTTTAAAGTCAGGACAGGTGTGCGTCAGGGTTGTATCCTCTCGTCATACCTATTCAGACTGTATGCTGAGAAAATAATCTGAGAAGCTGGTCTATAGGAAGAAGAACAGGTCATCAGGATTGGAGGAAGACTCACTAACAACCTGCATTATGCAGATGACACAACCTTGTTTGCTGAAAATGAAAAGGACTTGAAGCACTTACTAATGAAGATCAAAGACTACAGCCTTCAGTATGGATTGCACCTCAACATAAAGAAAACAAAAATCCTCACAAGTGGAACAATGAGCAACATCATGATAAACGGAGAAAAGATGGAAGTTGTCAAGGATTTCATTTTACTTGGATCCACAATCAACAGCCATGGAAGCAGCAGTCAAGAAATCAAAAGACACATTGCGTTGGGTAAATCTGCTGCAAAGGACCTCTTTAAAGTGTTGAAGAGCAAAGATGTCACCTTGAAGACTAAGGTGTGCCTGACCCAAGCCATGGTATTTTCAATTGCATCATATGCATGTGAAAGCTGGACAATGAATAAGGAAGACCGAAGAAGAGTTGACGCCTTTGAGTTGTGGTGTTGGTGAAGAGTACCGAATATACCATGGACTGCCAAAAGAACAAACAAATCTGTCTTGGAATAAGTACAACCAGAATGCTCCTTAGAAGCAAGATGGTGAGAGTGCGTCTTACATACTTTGGACATGTTGTCAGGAGGGATCAGTCCCTGGAGAAGGACATCATGCTTGGCAGAGTACAGGGTCAGTGGAAAAGAGGAAGACCCTTAAAGAGGTGGATTGACACAGTGGCTGCAACAATGAGCTCAAGCATAACGACAATTTTAAGGATGGCTCAGGACGGGGCAGTGTTTGCTTCTGTTGTGCATAGGGTAGCTATGAGTTGGAACCGACTCAACAGCACAATGTGTTTTAAAATCAGGAAGTGTGAACACTCCTACTTTGTTCTTCTCTGCCAACATTGCTTTAGCTATTTGGTGCCTTTTACCATTCCATGTAAAATTGAGGATTGGTTTTCAATTTCTATGAAGAAGGCTGTAGGAATTTTAATCAGGATTGATTTGAATCTACAGATCACTTTGGGTAGTATTGACATCTTAATAATATTATTGTGTTTTCCTGCAAGTAATACGCACCTTCTATGTTGTTTGCCAATCACTCCCTCCTCCCACAAGGTATTTTTGTAAGTGCCACTATGCCAGTAAAAAAATTAGCATAGCGGCACTTACTAAAATACCTTCTGGGAGTAGGGAGCGGTTGGAAAACAAATGTAGAAGGTGATCATTATTTGCATAAAAATAGGGTAAGTTTTCCAATCTATGAACATGGAAGATCTTTCAATTTATCTAAGCCTTCAATCTTGTTTTCAGCAGTGTTTTATACCTTGCATTGTATAAATTTCTCTCTCTCTGTCTCTATTTGTACATATACACATTTCCCTGGTTTTGCTTCTCTAGAGAACCCAGCCTAAGACAGTATCTAAGAGAACGAAATACCTAGGACTAAATTTAATCATGGCCTACCCAAGTTGATACAAACCTTAACCATCACAGTTCACCCTTTGTTGACTTGGCACCTGTACTTATCTCCTTAAATTATACATAATCTCTAAATAGAGACATTTATAAAGCCATACTTGTGGCTAACATGATGCAATTAATGTGTGTACAACCAAAAAACATACTAGCTCTGTGTGCATCTTATATTTTATAGTAAGAAATGTACTAAGAGGGGGAAGCAAACAGAAACATTTGCTGTACACACACACACAAGTAAAACAAAAGAAGGAAGTGTAAAAATTACAATCTTCATTTCTGCTACTTGTCACGTGGTCACAACTGATATTTAGAACTACCTTCTTCCATCACACACTCTGTATTCCCTTTGCCATCAGCCAGCACCTCAGCTATTTGTAGTTCTTTGTCTGGTGAAATGACCCAAACCTTCATTCCTGAAGGGTCTGGGCCATTAGTAGCCATGTCGGAAATGGGTTGCTATGGTCTTCATTGACTTTAATTTTAATCACAGGGCATGGTACTCCTAAGAGGCGTCCTAAATATTCTCCTGTATCCCAGACATGCTCTTCTTTATCTCTATTATGTAATGTCAATCCATTTTCCCTTGGTAATGAAGATCAAAGGAGCCCTGATGGTGCAGTTGTTAAAATGCTCATCTACTAACTGAAGGGTCGGTGATTTGAACCCACCAGGCACTCCCCAGAAGAAAAGTGTGGCAGTCAGATTCCGTAAAGGTTACAGCTGTGGAAACCCTATGGGGAAGTTCTACTGTGTCTCACAGTGTTGCTGTGAATAAGAATTCGCTTGACAGCAATGGATTTTTTGGTTTGGAATCAGGATCAATGACACCAGCCAACACAGTACCTCCTTTCTTTGCCTGTTGATCCAGAGGCATGAGGAGCCCAAAACGACCAGGTGGCATTCTTAACTTCAGGTTCAATGGAATCAGTGTTGTGTCTCCTGGTGGAAGCATTCCTCCCTTTGGAACTAAGATCTCTAGACCTGAAGAGCAGAGGGTTGCAGGGACAGGAAGCAAAAATTTTGCAAGTGAGTCACTAGGGTAATAGTAAGTGGTGCCACTGCCATTTCCAGCCGTTGATTCCTGGACCCACGAATCCTGCCTATGGGAGAAAAAGCACCATATACTGTATGCTGGTTTAGAGCATATACAGCTTCCTGGAGAACACTGCCCCAGCCCTGCAAGGTATTGCCACACAGCTGCCTCTGTAATTATGTCTTTAGAAGGCCATTCCATTGTTCTGTCAAGCCAGCTGCTTCAGGATGATGGGGAACATGGTAGATCAGTGAATTCCATGAGCATAGTTCCATTGCTGTACTTCATTTGTTGTGAAGTGAGTTCTTTGATCCAAGGCAATGCTGTATGGGATACCATGACAGTGAATAAGGCATTCTGTAAGTCCATGGATGGTAAGTTTGGCAGAAGCATTGCATACAGGGAAGGCAAATCCATATCCAAGTAAGTGTCTATCCCAGTAAGAACAAAACACTGCCCTTTCCATGATGAAGTTAGTCCAAAGGAATCAACCTGCCACCGGGTTGCTGGCTGATCGTCCCTAGGAATTGTGCCATATCAGGGACTAAGTGTTGGTCTCTGCTGCTGGCAGATTGGGCACTCAGCAGTAGCTATCCCTGAGTAGGCCTTGGTGAGAGGAAGTCTGTGTTACTGAGCCCATGCATAACCTCCATGGTTGCCACCTTGGGCACTTTGTTCATGAGCACATTGGGCAATGGCAAGAGTGGCTAGGGAAAGAGGCTGACAGAATGCATCATCCTATCCACTTGATTGTTAAAATCCTCCTCTCCTGAGGTCATCCTTTGGTGAGCATTCACATGAGACACAAATATCTTCATTTCTTTGGCCCATTCAGAGAGGTCTATCCACATGATTCTTCCCCATACCTTCTTGTCACCAGTTTTCTAGTCTTGTTCCTTCCAAGTTTCTGACCAACCAGCCAAACCATTGGCCATAGCCCATGGATCAGTATACTATTGCACATCTGGCCATCTCTCCTTCCCAGAAAAATGAACAACCAGGTGCACTGCTCAAACTTATGCCCACTGGAAGGATTTCCCTCCACCACTGTCCTTCAGGGAGGTTCCAGAAAGGGGCTGCAGTGCTGCCGCTGTCCACTTCAGCATGGTCCCTGTATTTCATGAAGAACCATCTGTATACTAGGCATGAGTTTTCTCTTCCTCAGTCAACTGATCATAAGGAACTCCCCAAAAGCCATAGGTGCAGACTGGGAGAAGGAAGATAATGTGAGAGAAGTGGGGACAATGGGCATTTGGCCACTTCCTCATGTAACTTACTTGTGCTTTTAGGTTCTGCATGGGCCCAATCTCATATGTACACTTCAATTTAATGATGGAGCGCTGCTGTGCGTGTCCAGCTTTATGGCTCTGTGGGTCAGACAACACCTAATTCTTGATGGGCAGCTTAGGACACATAGTGACTTGGTGGCCCATGGTTAAGCATTCAGTCTCCACTAAGGCTCAGTAACAAGCCAAAAACTGTTTCTCAAAAGGAGAGGAGTTATCTGCAGAGGATGGCAGAGCTTTACTCCAAAAGCCTAAGGTTCTGCACTGTGATTCACCAGTAGGGGCTGCCAAATACTCCAAACAGCATGTTTATCTGCTACTGACACTTCAAGCACCATTGGATCAGTTGGATTATACGGCCCAAACGACAAAGTGGCTTGCACGGCATTCTGAACCTGTTTTAGAGTCTTCTCTTTTTCTAGACCCAACACAAAACTAGCAGCTTTTAGAGCCACATGCTAAATAGGCTGGAGTAACACACCCAAATGAGGGATATGTTGCTTCCCAAATCCAAAAAGCCCCACCAGGCATTGTGCCTCCTTTTTAGTTGTCAGAGGGCCGACTACAACAACTTATCCTTCACTTTGGAAGGAGTATCTTGATATGCCCCACACCAGTGGACCCCTAGAAATTTCACTGAGGTTGTAGGTGTCTAAATTTTTTTTGGATTAATTTCATATCCTCTAGCATGCAAATGTCTTACCAATAAGACTAGAGTCATCAATGTTTTTTCCTTACTAGGTTCAATCAGCATAATGTCATCAATGTAGCGGACCAGTGTGATGTCTTACAGAAGGGAAAGAGAATCAAGTTCCCTGCAAACTAAATTATGACATTGAGGTGGAGAATTGATATACCTTCAAGGCAGAACAGTGAGGGTGTATTGTTGGACTTGCCAGCTGAAGGCAAACTGCTTTTGGTGTTCCTTCAAAGCCAGAATCAAGGAAAAGTCATTGGCAAGATCAAACAACTACATACTAGATACCGGGAGATGCATTAATTTACTCAGGCAATGAAACCACACCTGGACCCACAGCTGCAATTGGAGTCACCACCTGGTTAAGTTTATGATAATCCACTGTCATGCTCCAAGATCTATCTGTTTTTTGCACAGGCCAGATAGGCAAATGGAATGGGGATGTGATGGGAATTATCACCCCTGTATCTTTCAAGTCCTTGATGGTGGCTCTAATCTCAGCAATCTCTTCAGTAATGTGGTATTGCTTTTGGATTACTATTTTCCTAGGTAGGGGCAGTTCCTACCATAATAGGGATGTTAGGGATCCAGTGTGTGTGTTCTGCCAGTTGCTGAGTATGTCTATTCCAAATAAGTATTCTGGAACTGGGGAAATCACTACAGGATGGATTCAGGGACTCACAGGACCCGCCATGAGACTGACTTGAGCAAAAGGTCCATTAATAACCTGATCTCCATATGCCCCTACTCTGACTGGTGGGCCATAGTGACTTTTTGGGTCTCCATTAGTGTCAGTTCAGAGTCAGTATCCAGTAATCCCTGAAATGGCTGGTTATTTCCTTTTCCTCAGTGAACAGTCCCTCACGTAAAAGGCCATAGATCCCTTTGGGAAAGGCTGGGAGCAAGATTAACAGTATACATTTTTGGCAGCGCAGTGGGGTCCTTCCTCAAGGGGACCCGGCCTCCCCTTCATTCAAGGCGTTGTGAATCTGTAAGCTCGCTCAAGTTTGGGAATTGATTGAGGGGCTGTGACTTTATTCTGGCATTCAAGTTGTACAGATCAAGTAAATATTTAGTAAGTTTCCCATCTATTTCATTCCTAGGGACACCATGACTAAGTAGCCACCACTGTAAATCCATATGAGTCAGACTCTTCTGATTACTGCCTTTACTCTGCGGTCCATTACAGTAACTAAGTCCACCTTGTCTTTGTCAATTAAGTGCTGCCACTTGGACCCTACCACTATGGGGTCTAATCAGCCCCATTGTAGTTAGGTGCCTTAATTCAGTTAGGGCAGTTCCCATTGTCAAATAGCAGCAGTCTTCAAGGATGCTGTGGTTCTCTTCACAAATCTGTTCCTCACCATTGTGAAAAAAGTTGTGTCCTCTGGGCACTCCATGGGTGGGTCTGTGGGTCCAGCCTGATAAATCTACTCTAACATTCCAGTATCTATAATCGTTTGGAAAGCTTCTTCTACAGTACACCAGGGCAGATCTGGCATTTGAACTTGATTTAGTGTAGGCCACTTCTTAATCCATGCTTCAGTGAACAAACCAAATAAGCTATTAGATATTTTTCTAACCTCTTGAGCTGAAACACTGAATGAAGTATATGTGCTTTATGGGCCCATACAAATCAGACTGATCAATGTTTATGTTCCTTGAGCTGTTATCCCACACCCTTAATAACCATTCCTACTTATTCTCCAGATTTCTGTTTACATATACAGAGAAATCAAGCATTTCTTTTGGAGTGTAGCGTATCTCATCCTGGGGCACATTTTGTACTTCACCTCTTGGGGCTCACAGGGACTTAAGTCTAGTTATAGATCTAGAAGCAAAAATGGGTGTTGGCTGTGGGTCCGGGGGACATGTGGCAAGGTCTGATAAGTCATCTGCTTCAGGCAATGCCCCAGGCACCACCCCAGGGGATATCTCAGACAAAGACTCCAAGCACAGCTGGATTAATCTCATCAGTGAGGGTGGAGGCGACAATGGCTTTACTGGGAGGGTGGCTTAGCAGACAAAGCTGGAGTAATTTCTTCTGTCGGAAGTAAGAGGGCTGGTTCTATTGGCAGGAGTGATTCAACAGAATTTAGGGGCTCAGTGTCCCCAGCTTCCCACCTGTTGTTGTTGTTAGGTGCTGTTGAGTCTATTCTGACTCACAGCATCTTCATGCATAACAGAATGAAACACTGCCCGGTCCTGTGCCGTCCTCACAATCATTGCTATGTTTGAGCCCATTGTTGCAGCCGCTGTATCAATCCATCTCACTGAGGGTCTTTTTCTTTTTTACTGATCCTCTACTTTGCCAAGTATGATGTCCTTCTCTGGGGATTGGGCCCTCCTGAGAATATGTCCAAAGTATGTGAGATGAAGTCTTGCCATCCTTGTTTCTAAGGAGCATTTTGGCTATACTTCTTCCAAGATGGATTTGTTCATTCTTCTGACAGTCTATGATATATTCAATATTCTTCGCCAGCACCATAATCCAAAGGGATCAATTCTTCTTCAGTTTTCTTTATTTGTTGTCCAGCGTTCAAATGCATATGAGGTGATTGAAAACACCATGGCTTGGATAAGGTGCACTTTAGCCCTCAAAGTGACATCTTTATTTTTTAACACTTTAAGGAAATCTTTTGCAGCAGATTTGCCCAGCAAAGCAACGTTGTGTTATCTGCATATCACGGGTTGTCAATGAGTCTTCCTGCAGTCCCAATGCCACTACCACATTCTTCTGCATATAGTCCAGCTTCTTGGATTATTTGCTCAGTATACAGATTGAATAAATATGGTGAAGGGCTACAACCCTGATGTGCACCTTTCCTGATTTTAAACCACTTAGTGTCTCCTTGTTCTGCTTGAACAACTGCCTCTTGGCCTATGTACAGGTTCCTCATAAGAACAATTATGTGTTCTGGAATTCCCATTCTTTGTGATGTTGTCCATAATTTTTTTATGATCTACACAGTCAAATGCCTTTACATAGTCAATAGAACACAGTAAACATCCTTCTTGTATTCTTCATCCTAAGCCTATATCCAGTTTCCATCCAACATAAGCAATGATATCCCTTGTTTCATGTCCTCTTCTGAATCTGATTTGAATTTCTGACAGTTCCCTATGGATTTATTGCTGCAACTGTTTTTGAATTTTCTTCAGGAAAATGTTACTTGTGTGTGATATTAATGATAAAATTGTCTGATAATTTCCTCATTCTTTTGGATCACCTTTCTTTGGAACGGGCACAAAGAGGTCCTCCTGATTATCTTCCCATATATCTCAATCCAAAATTTCAGGGTCTCATTTCTTCCCAATCAATGCCTTCACTTTAACTTCAGACACCGTTCAAAGTTGGGAGTTCAGTTAGTGCTGTAATTCAGACACTCTTACGATAAGACTCTAGGTTTGGTTTTCAGCAATATCAGCTTTGTTACTACAAGAAATAAAGTTTTCTTTCACGGCACAAGCGGCAACTTTGAGGTTATTTATGCGGCACTTGATCTGTGACTGAAGCTTTGAGTTCATCTCTTTTTTTCACCAGTTTGTCTAGTGACAGTAAGACCAACGAACCAGCTTCCTCATACTTCTCATTCTTACAAACAGGAGAAAGGTATCAAACACACAATCACCCGAGCCTCACCTCTCAGCAATGCTTGATTTTGGTGGTGACACTTTGCATATTTCTATTGTCACCTTATGCCGTGGACTAACAGTGCCCTCTTTACTCCTGGAGGCAGTGTCATCAATACCTTTAAAACTAGCCAGACATGAGAAGTAATTCAGAAAACTCATCCTTACAGTTTTATTCCTCTAGAACCACTATTGGTACCAAATGTCTCAGGCTGGACTTGCTAGAGAAGCAAAACCGGTGACACGTATGTATATATATGTATAAATAGGGAGAGATTTATTTTAAGGAAATGAAAGGCTCACACAGTTGTGTAGGCTAGCAAGCCCTAAATCCCTGGATCAGGCATCAGGCTGGAGGCTTCTCTTGGCTCAAGTGGTTGCAGGGGCTGACAAACTGAAAACTGGCAGGTCAGAGGTCAAGCTGTTGGTCAGATGATGATGAGACGGATGCAAGATTGAGAGAGGGAGAGCTTTGCCAAAACATTAATATATATTGAATTGAGGCTGCACCCCCAAGGAAATTCCCCTTTCAACTGATTGGTTGCTTACATTGGATCACAAAATGGGGAATGATTACATAAAACCTGCCAAATCACTGAGAATCATGGCCTATCTAAGTTGACACATCACCTTAACCATCACAGATGCTATTGTAAATAGAAGTGTTTCCCCAATTTCCGTTTCAGATTTCAATGCTGGCATGTAGAAACCCAACTGACTTTTGTTTGTTGACTTTGTACTCTGCAACTTTGGTTCCATAGGGTTTTAATGGCTGATTTTTCAGAAGTAAATCACTAGGGCTTTCTTTTAATGGACCTCTAAGTGGTCTTGAGCCATAAGCCTGATGATTAGTAGTCAAGTGCATTAACCGTTTAAACCACTCGGAACTCCGGCGAGTATGAAGTGGTAACTTTTGTGGTTTTGATTTCCACTTCTTTAATGACTAATGATGTTGAGCATCTTTTCATAGAAGATGATTCTTTAATTGAGTTTTGAAATAAGTAGGTGTTCATCAGTCAGGGAATCTGGGTTGGAACAGAGAAGAGAATGACGTTAGCAAGGAAAGGATTCCAGGAAGGGTGAGCAGAGGTATAAAAGAACATTGTATAGTGGTGAATTGCAAGGAGAATCCAGTCTTGTCAAGACGTGAGGGTAGAGATGTAGGCAGATCATGGAGGGCCATATGTGCAATCTTATAAATAACAGGGAACCTTTAAAGTGACTTAACACATGACTAACATGATCAAATTTAAGTTTATCCCTGGCAACAGCATGAAATTTGGGAGAATATCTAGAAAAAATAGTTGTAAGAGGCAAGGTAAGAGATAATGAGGATATGAACTAAGGCTGTGGCTTTATGTATGGAGGGGATATATACAGGGAATACTAAAGAGGGAAAGCTAACAGGAATTGAATGTAGAGGTTAGGGAAGAATGAGAAGATGTTAAGAAAAATTATTCAAAACTTTGAAATAAAGTAAAAATTTAGGTAGCTTTCAAAGACATACACAGGCACAGGCCCACCCAAGGATTATCTAGGGAATGCATTTTATTCAACTGTTTACTACTGATTAAAGTTCCCAGAGTTAGAGATATTGCATGTTAACTTATAGATTTTGTCTGGTAGAGATGCAAATAACTTCTGTTCAGGGAAGATAACCCCAAAGGTTATGGTCTACTGATCTCTAGGGTACAAACCAGTTTTTAATCCATCAATCTTCCAAAATTTCTTTATTAATTTATCTATAATACTTAGCTTCTCATTTATTCTTTGAATTAGTCTTAACATCTTACCACTTCCCTCATTAATTACTGAGTTGAATAAAATCTTAGATTAGTGTTCACTTTATATTTGCGTAGAATAATGGTCTTACCTTTTTGAAAATTATACTGTAGTAGGGTATTTGAATGACTTTGGGTATCTGGCTTTGGTGACAATGTGGGCAATGATGACTTCCCACAGACAGAGGATCTGCTTTGTGGGCAAAGATAATAACTTAGCTCTTTGTATGTTCTAATGGTTAACATTGTGTGTCAATTTGGCTAGGCTTTGATTCTCAGTGGTTTCGCAGACACTGTGTTTCAATCCCATTTTGTGATCTGACATGAGCAGCTGATCAGTAGAAAGAGGTGTTTCTTTGGGAGTGGGGTCTGCCTCCAGAATTTAAGTGGGTGTCTGGCAAAGCTTGCTCTTTTGTTCCCTGACCTCTGGTTCTTGGGACATAAGCCTAAAGAAATCTCTGGCCCGTCGCCTGGCCTGCAGATTTTGGATTTGCCAACCCCCGCAACCCCAGGAGCCAGCAGAGGCCTCGAGCCTGCTGCCTGACCTGCAGATTTTGGGTTCTTCAGCCCCTGCAGCCACATAAGCCAGCAGAGGTCTTCAGCCTGTCACCTGATCCACAGATTTGGGACTTGCCAGCCCCCACAATTGCATGAGCCACTTCCTTGAAGTAAATTTCTTTCTCTCTCTATATATCAATACATGCTTCACTCGTTTTGCTCCTCTAGAGAACCCAGACTAAGACATTTGGTACCAAGAGTGTTTCTAGAGAAACGAAATTTTAAGGATGAGTTTTCTGAATTTATTCATGTCTGGATAGACTTAAAGGGACTAATGACTCTATTTCCAGTAGCAAAGCATATTCATTGCATGATGTGGCAACAGAAATTCAAAAAATATCACCACCATTGGATCAAATATTGTAAGA
This sequence comes from Elephas maximus indicus, assembly GCF_024166365.1. Classification (NCBI taxonomy): domain Eukaryota; kingdom Metazoa; phylum Chordata; class Mammalia; order Proboscidea; family Elephantidae; genus Elephas; species Elephas maximus. Next base: position 9,641,114 of record NC_064838.1, on the reverse strand, counting down.
GACAAAGCTCTGGGTAACTGTGCATTTGATACTTCTCAACATTTTTGTCAAAGTGAGAAATATAATGAAGCTGGCTGGTGGGTCCTTCTTTCACTAGACAAAGTGGAGAAAGAAAAAGTTAAGCTCAGGGCTTCAGAGTCCCAGCTCAAGCACTGCATAAAAGATCTGAAAGTTCCTATTGGTGCCCTGAAATAACAGGGCTGATACTGCCAAAAACCAAACCCAGAGCCTTTTCCTAAGACTGGCTGAATTACAATGCCAATGAATTCTCAGCTTCAAATGGTGTCTGAAGTTAATGTGGGAAGAAATGGGATCCTGAACCTTGAGATCGGGGCATGTGGGCAGATAATCTTGAAGGTGGGGATAATGAGTCCCTAAATTCTGTTGAATCACCCCTGCTAACAGAACCAGCCTTCTCGCTCCCACCTGAAGAGATCACTCCAGTTTTGTCTTCTAAGCGACCTTCCCCAGTAAAAACCATCCCTTCTACCTCCATCCGATGAGATTAACCCAACTGTGTCTGAAGAATCCTTGTATAAATTATCACATGAGGCTGTACCCGAGAAGTTTTCTGGGAAATTGCTTGAAGCAGATGCCTTGCAAGATATTGCTGAATGTCCTCAGGACTCACTGCCAACATCCATTTTTGTTTCTAGACCTACGACTAGACTTAAGCCCCAGCTAGCCCCAAGAGGTGAAGTACAATGTATGACACCTGAGGAGATATGCTACACTCCAAAAGCACTGCTTGATTTTTCTAACATATACAAAGAGAAACCTGGGGAATATGTGTAGAAGTGACTCTCAAGGGTGTGGGATAATGGTGCAAGGAACATAAAGTTAGATCCGTGTGAGTTTGTTGATATGGATCCACTAAGCACAGATTCTTCATCAATGTTTCATTCAGTTTGAGAGGTTAGAAAAAGATCTAATAGTTTATTTGATTGGTTGACTGAAACACAGACCAAAGGATGGCTCACACTAAATGAAGTTGAAAAGCCAAAACTGCCTTGGTATACTGTAGAAGAAGGTACCCAAGGCTTAAGGAAACGGGAATGTTAGAGCTGATTTATCATGTTAGACCTACAGACTCACCCATGGAGTGCCCAGGGGACGTACATTTTACCACAACTGTGAGGAATAAATTTGTGAAGGGAGCCTCAGCATCCTGAAGACTGCTACGATTGCTCTTCTATATATGTCAGATATCTCAGTGGGAACTGTCCTAACTGAATGAAGACACCTAACTGCAATAGGGGAAATTGGATCCTGGGGTGGCAGGGAAAAAGTGGCTGCACTTAATCGCCAAAGACAAGGTAAGCTCTTTTTCTCAGCTCTGCAGCCTTCTCATCACCTGACCTCCAGTTTTTGGGAATAAGCCTGCAGAAGTCTCTGGCCTACCACCTGACTTGCAGATTTTGGGTTCATCAGCCCCTGCAACCATGTGAGCCAGCAGAGGTCTTTGGTCTGTTGTCTAACTCACTGATTTGTGTAAGCCATTTCCTCAAAATTACACGAGCCATTTCCTTGAAGTAAATTTTTCTCTCTGTATATTTATATGTGCTTCATTGGTTTGGAAACCCTGGTGGCGTAGTGGTTAAGACCTATGGCTGCTAACAAAATGGTCAGCAGTTCGAATCCACCAGGAGCTCCTTGGAAGCCCTACGGGGCAGTTATACTCTGTTCTATAGGGTTGCTATGAGTCAGAATTGACTCGATGGCAACGTTTTTTTTTAAATTGGTTTTGCTCCTCTAGAGAATCCAGACTAAGACATATGTCCTTAAGGTTGAGATGCCCTTGGGACACCCAGCAGCAAACATCTACTGAACCTCCTAATGGAGATAGGAAAGAACTTAGGGAGTGTGGCCGCAGTAATTTAGGACACTTGGGTGGCTCTAAATAACTAATTGAGGATTATGAACAAATATCTTAGAGTATTCTCCTCAGGATATTGTGCACACATAGAAACACACACACATACATAGGTAGGAAAAAATTATTACTAAATGGAATTTTTTTTTCCATATTAAAAATGAAGTGGTTTTTAAGCATCGTACACTGAGATAGTCTCCAAGTAATTGTTAAATCAAATTAAACATCAGAGTAATTACTTTCTATCCACAGATATATTGGAGTTCTACTTGACAAATTAATATGACACTCTTGCTGCACCTATAAAATGACTGGACCAAACATAAGGAGACCAGCCTTGATTTATGATCAAGAAGCTTCAACTATTATTTATGTTCACAAACGGAGTTGTATTAGTTTCCTGTGGCTGCTGTAACAGGTGACCACAGACTGGGTGGCTTAAAACAACAGAAGTTTATTCTCTTACAGTTCTAGAGGCCAGAGGTCTGAAATTGAGGTTTTGGCAAGGTTGGTTTCTTCTGGAGGCTCTGAGAGAGAATCCACCCCATGCTTCTCCAGCTTCTGATGGCTGAAGGCAATCCTCGGCAATTCTTGGCTTGTAACCCCATCACTCCAATCTGCCTCTGTCATGACATGGCTTTCTCCTCTAATGTGTCTTCTGAATTTAGAGCCCATCTTAATCCAGGATCTCATCTCAAAATCTTTCATTTAATTACATCTGCAAAGACCCTGTTTCCAAATAAGGTCACATTCACACATTCCAGGGGTTAGGACATGGACATATCTTTTGGGGTAGCACAATTCAGTCCACTAGGGAGAGACTATTTTAATTTTTTTTGTTTTTATTTTTATTGTGCTTTAAGTGGAAGTTTAAAAATAAAGTCAGTCTCTCATATAAAAATTTATATACACCTTGCTATATACTCATAGCTGCTCTTCCCCTAATGAGACAGCACACTCCTTCTCTCTACCGTGTATTCTTCTGTGTTCATTCATCCAGCTTCTGTCCCCCTCTGCCTTCTCATCTCCCCTCCAGACAGGAGCTGCCCACATAGTCTAATGTCTAGTTGACCCAAGAAGCTCACCCCTCACCAGTATCATTTTCTATCTTATAGTCCAGTCCAATCCCTGTCTGAAGAGTTGGCTTTGGGAATGGTTCCTGTCTTGGGCTGACAGAAGGTCTGGGGACCATGACCTCTGGGGTCCTTCTAGTCTCAGTCAGACCATTAAGTCTGGTCTTTTTATGAGAATTTGAGATCTGCATCCCACTGCTCACCTGCTCCATCAGGGATTCTCTGTTGTGTTCCCTGTCAGGGCAGTTATCAGTTACAGCCAGGCACCATCTAGTTCTTCTGATCTCAGGCTGATGTAGTCTCTGGTTTATGTGGTCCTTTCTGTCTCTTGGGCTCATAATTACCTTGTGTCTTTGGTGTTCTTCATTCTCCTTTGCTCCAGGTGGCTTGAGACAATGAATGCATCTTAGATGGCTGCTTGCTAGTGTTTAAGACCCCAGACACCACTCTCCAAAGTGGGATGCAGAATGTTTTCTTAATAGATTTTATTATGCCAATTGACCTAGATATCCCCTGAAACCATGGTCCCTAAACCCCCGCCCCTGCTACACTGGCCTTCAAAGCATTCATTTTATTCAGGAAACTTCTTTGCTTTTGGTTTAGTCTAGTTGTGCTGGCCTCTTCTGTATTGTGTGTTGTCTTTCCCTTCACCTAAAACAGTTCTTGTCTCCTGTCTAATTAGTGAATACCCCTCCCCCTCCCTCCCTTCCCACTCTCATAACCATAAAAGAGTATTTTCTTCTCTGTTTAAACTATTTCTTGAGTTTTTGCAATAGTGGTCTCATATAATATTTGTCCTTTTGCAACTGACTGATTTCACTCAGCATAATGCCTTCCAGGTTCCTCCATGTTATGAAATGTTTCACAGATTCATCACTGTTCTTTATCGATGGGTAGTATTACATTGTGTGGATATACCAAATTTATTTATCCATTCAGCTGTTGATGGGCACCTTGGTTGCTTCCATCTTTTTGCTATTGTAAACAGTGCTGCAATGAACATGGGTGTGCATATATCTGTTTGTGTAAAGGCTCTTACTTCTCTAGGATATATTCCAAGGAGTGGGATTGCTGGATCATATGGTAGTTCTATTTCTAGATTTCTAAGGAAGCGCCAAATTGATTTTGAAAGTGGTTGTACCATTTTACATTTATATTTTACAGCAGGGAGAGACTATTTTAAAAGTTATTAAAAACTTGGAAATAAGGTCAAAAGGTGGACAGCACATTCTTACAACCCCATAAAGGGGGCAAAGCCCATCCAAGGATTCTCCAGGGGAAGGCACTTTGACACATTCTTTACTATTGATGACACTTGAATATGAGACAAGAGCATAAAATTTTGACACTGTGCAGAAATAAGTGCTATGAAATTTTCTTCAGTTATTAGGTATAACTTTATACACGTTTTACATTTTTAAAAACCTCTTTATTTTAAAGAAATTTTTTCCTCAAAAAGCTGTTGTAAAGTGATGGTGCACAGGATAATTGAAGAAATATTGTACTTTTAAAGTTGAATTTCATTTACATCCTAAGGATTAATATTAGCTAATCAAATCTAATTTTCCATTTATCCATCTAAGACATTGGCCAACATTAGAATGACAGCAATCAATCAATCAATCATAAAGCACAATTATGGAAGAAAATTTTATCAGTCCTTTCTAATTTTCTTCTCCAATGGAGTGACTGTTTTGATTGCTAGATGTAGGAAAGTAAAAGAATGCAATATTTTGATTCTGATTGAGCATCTAAGTTTCATATTTTGAATAACATGGTCAGCAGCAACTACTGATTTAGAAACTATTAAATGCTGCTGGATAAGGCATCATAAAGTAAGGCAAGCAAATGGTCCCTTGGTAGTTACGTATCTTGATTTCAAGGATTCTTCAAGTGTCTCATTTCTCTTCCTCTTAATAGCCAGTGGATGACCTTTTAAAATCATTAGGACTTCCACTTGAAGGCAAGCTGAGGAAATACTATAAAAGTAATTAAAAATTAACCTGGTCCATCTTGCTGCTTTTTAACGTTTCTGAGAACAGATCATGATAAGAAATGGTCAGTTACCATAAATATTTCTCCCCTCATTCCATGTTGATAATTGACAGTGAGCAGTAAGGCTATGCAGGTGAGAACATATTCCTGATAAAAGGGAACATTTGGGCACAGACCTACAATACCTTGTTCATTATTTACTGGCAGTAATGAAACCAGAAACTTTGGGAAGGTTTATTTAAAGAGAAGGGGATAAATAAGATACTTCTTGACGATCTTTGCCCAAATTTCCTCCGAGTTGTTCTGTGCTTAGTCACAGTGAGATACCTGTACTTGTATTTCTGGAGGCAACTCTGCATTAACCACTATGTCGGGCACATGTAGAATTTAAGATGTCAAGGGACACTAGTTATTAGGCTCCCAAAGGGGCAGAGCTAGTGCAAGTGGATAAGTGCACTGCCTAGCTTTAGCAAATGAGGAGAAAGGGTGTAACTAGAGAGAAAGGGTGTAACTAGAGATTACAGTCCGGTCCATTTAATTTCAATTCTGAAAATATTCAGAAAGCCAACTTCAAAAATCTCAAACATCAGCTTTGCAAAGAACACACTTTATGAGGCCAGTCCCGATTTTATTCTATGATGGATAAATTACTAGGTTGACTTGGAACAGGTATATGATGTTTTTATTTTGGTGAATTGCCTCTAAGTTCTGAATAAACCATTTGTAGTCAGTTGTGAAATACATACACCAAAAAATTATTAACCAGGGGGCACGTGTGAGGACATTCCATGGGTCTACACTCCTTTGCAGCAATTCTGAAGTCTACAAAAGCTATGAAAACAAAAAGGTTTTGTTAAATAAGTAGCAAACCTTTTGGCTGCAAAACTTGACCTGAACTGATGTGGGAGTATTTTGAGTCTCTATCCCACTTAGAGTGAAAACTCATGTTTCACTGCTGAACTATTAATGTGACTGATTACAGGGTGCTTTTCCAGAGTCTGCTGAAGTTACATAATGGTCTGTATATGGCTCTATTTCATTTCTAAAATCCCAGCAATTCTGAATCATGAGACAGCTAGAACCAAAGGCTATGGATAAAGGATTGTAGAAAAGTATTAAATATTTTCTCTTTGCTTTTTCATAAAGGATTAAGAAAACACAGATTAAATTTGTGAATCATATTAAATTTCCAGAGATAGTTAGCATCCATCATCTTTTTTCTTTCATAGAAATAAAGATTTTTTGAGTAGGACACCAGGTCCAACCCTTTCGTTTTCTAATGGGGTAGCAAAGACCTAGGGAGGTTATGTGACTTGCTTAAGGTCCCTGTCTTAGTCAGGGTTGTCTAGAGAAACAGAGCCAGCCTCTCTCTGTTTTCCTCTCTCTCTTTCTATATATATATCTATAGGTAGATCTACCTATAGATATATATATATATAGAGAGAGAGAGAGAGAGGGATTGAGAGAGAGATCTACTTCTAGGGATTGCCTCACACAGTTGGTGAAGGCTGGCAGGTCCAAAAGCCATAGGTCAGGGGACAGGCTGGTGACTCCTGCAGGCTTGCATCCCATGCTCCATGCAGGTCAGGTGATGGAAAGAGTGAGGTGACAGTTCTGCCAAATTATCTAATTAGAGTCTTGAAGCAGAACGTACCCTAAAGAAACTCCTTATTTGCTCTTGAGGCCTTCAACTGATTAATTGAGGCTCACCCACATTATGGAGGCTGCTTTGCTTAAGGCTAACTGATGTGACCACATGTAACTACTCCATGACAGAGTCTACACCAGTGTTTGGCAAAACAACTGGGCACCGTTGCCTAGCCAAGTTGACACATAAAATTAATCATCACAGTCCCATATTTTGAAACTGGTAAAGGACCAAAACCTTATTATTGCAAGTCTCTGCCTCTAGCAGCCCTGTTCAACTGCAGAATGAAATATCTGTACCTTTAAGTTTGGTCCTAATCCCTGAGATAATGAAAAAAACAAAACAAACCTACTATTAGGATTCCCTTGTCACCAGTGAGTGGGTAAGGAATTAATTCTGTTGTACCCAAGCCTGGGATCTGGTGTACCTGCAGTCAGGCCTTGGGTTTTGGCATGCCCACTGCATGGTACCCTTCTCAGGGTGACTCTTTATAAGTATTTTGGTCTGTAAAATGCCCGATTCTTTCTCTGGGTCTTCGTAAGCTGTCTGGCACTGTCTAGTACTCTTTCCCGAGAGCATCTCTCTCCAAATTGGGGTATATGTAAGACAATCCACCAAGGCTGCAGCAGAAACAAAGAATTCTGGGTCTATTTTTTGTATAAACAGTAACCAATGGAAACCTTGCTAATATCTAATATCCTGATGGATCCTGGCACCCCCTCGCCCACCTCCTTGGTCAGTGTGTTAACTTGTTCTGTCTCCCTGATGGAAAAGAAGGAAGAGTGGGCACTCCAAGGTGTGGAGGGGCTGATGGTGGCATCTTATTACTCCCCTGTTTCAGAGTATGGTGCTGTGTTAGGTGGCTTTATACATTGTGTTATCTTAAACTGCTCTATCTTTACAAAGGTGTGTGACGAGGTGGGGGATGACCACGACAATCTTTTGTACTACGTACAGGTAATTTAGGAGCCCTGGTGGGGCAGTGGTTAAGAGCTTGGCTATTAACCAAAAGGTCGGCAGTTTGAATTCACCAGCTGCTCCTTGGAAACCCTATGGGGCAGTTATACTCTGTCCTATAGGGTCATTATTCATTGAATCACTGGATGACAATGAGTTTGTTTTTTATAGGAATTTAAGGAGCCCTGGTGGCGTAGCAGTTAAGAGCTCTGCTGCTAATTGTAAAACGCTGGTGGTTGGAACCCTCCAGCTGCTCCATGGAAGAAAGATGTGGTAGTCTGCTTCATCAAGATTACAGACTTTGAAACCCCATCAGGGCAGTTCTACTCCATCTTATAGGGTTGCTATTGGTCAGAATTGACTCCACTGCAACCATTTTGGGTTTGTTTTCTTTTTTGGTTAGGCAGTTTGTTGGTTATTTCATTACAAGATACCTCAAAGGATTTCAAGTTTAAAGATGAGTTATTCATTCACCTGCTTTTGTGAAGCCTCTTTTTCAGCAATGACAAAAGAGTTTCAGCACTGAAACCAAGTACAGAAGTAAACAGAATTTAATATCAGACTTGGAATAACTGTATCACAAGTGTTAAATAAAGATCTGATGAAATAATGAAGCACAACCAAATCTAAGTGATTTAGGTTTTTTGTTGTTGTTATTCCATTAACACAGAGAATAGAGTGAAGAATTATTTTAAAATATTATTTATTTCGTTTTTACATTCTTGCATGTGTTTTAGTATATTAGTGCAGTAGTATATATATTGATGAAATCCTGGTGGTGCAACAGTCAAGAGCTTGGCTGCTAACCAAAAAGTCGGCAGTTCAAATCCACCAGCTGCTCTTTGGAAACCCTATGGAGCAGTTATACCCTGTTCTATAGGGTCAGTATGAGTCAGAACTGACTTGAGGGCACATAACAACAACATATACTTAAGGAGCCGTGGTAGCCCAATGGTTAAGCACTTGGCTGCTAACTGAAAGGTTGGCGGTTCGAACTCACCCAGTGGCTCTGTGGGAAAAAAGACCTGGAGATCAGCTCCTGTTAAGATTACAGCCTATGGGGCAGTTCTACTCTGTCCTATAAGGAATCGACTTGGCAACACACAACACCAACAACAACAGTATAAATACTTAATGTGTGTGTGTACATATAGTGTACGTGTATATATGTGTGTGTGGTGCAAGGTTTTTTTTTTTTTTAATAACTGTGTATGATCAAACATTTGGAGACCAGTGCTATGTGCCCTAGGACTGGCTGCCGCCCTGTACCCTCAGCTGGTGGCCATGATTCTGACTTCATCTTGCCTTGGATTAATGACATCTGACTCTGAGTGCCTGCAGTTAGAGTGAATATTTTGGTTATTAATGCCAAAACACTAATCTGGAAAAAAATGCAAAAATATTCCTTGAGACAGACACAGTTTAACTGATTTATATTTGCTGAATGCATTACCTTTATGAAGTTTGTGGTCAGAGAGACCTATTCAAATTTCTGTTCTGTTGTTTACCAGCCTTATGATCTTAGGCAATTTCTTAACCCCTCTGGGACTTGATTTCCTCACTTATAAAATGATGGTGATAGTGTCAACTTCAATGGGTTCTTTTAAGTTTTAGGTTCAAACAATTTAGGAAGTAAAACATGAGTGTCTACTGCAACTTTAATACTGTGACACCTCTGCCCTGGTCCCACTCCCAAGAAACAGAAACTGTCCTTCCAGAACTTTTTGTATACCACACTATCACTCACACCTAGAAAGGCAGTGCCCTCCATGACAGTGGGTGTCTTAGTCACCTAGTGCTGCTGTAACAGAAATACCACAAGTGGATGGCTTCAACAAACAGAAGTTTATTTTCTCACAGTCTAGTAGGCTAGAAGTCCAAATTCAGGCCAACAGCTTTCTCTGTTGGTTCTGGAGGAAGGTCCTTGTTATCAATCTTCCCCTGGACTAGGAACTTCTCCATGCAGGAACCCTGGGTCCAAAGGACATGCTATGCTCCCAGCACTGCTTTCTTGGTGGTATGAGGTCCCCCATCTCTGTTTGCTTCTCTCTTTTATACCTCAGAAGAGATTCATTTAAGACACAATCTAATCTTGTAGATCTCATCAACATAACTGCTGCTAATCCATCTCATTAACAACATAGTGATAGGATTTACAACACATAGGGAAATCACATCAGATGACAAAATGGTGGACAGTCATACAATACTGGAAATCATGACCTAGCCAGATTGACAGATATTTTGGGCGGACACAATTCAATCCATGACAATGGGTATTGACCATTTTTGTTCACCATTGCCTCACTAGAGTACATACAGTACAGGCTACATGGAAATACAGATGAGGGGGCTATAAAATCTGTTTACAACCATTTAACTCTTCCAACTCTATACAGAGGGCATTTTTATATTCTAATGTTACAGGTGAGGAAGCTGAAACCAGGGGTTAAATAACTTCTCCAAGGAAATAGACCATGTCAGTGGCAGAACAGGACTTGGGAACTGACATATTTAAAACGAGTATAGGTATTACAGTAATCTATAGAAAGGTTTAGAATAGTGCACCCTTCCTAAGAGTTAAAATCAGTCTCTAGAATATTTGAAAGCCTTTCGTGCTTTTCTCCTTACAATCCAGTACCTTCTATCTCAGAGACAATATAGTAATGCCAAATAAAAGTGGTGGTTGTTTCCCCCCTGAGTGATCCCACCCAACTAACTGATTTAGCTTGAGAATTTGCATCTGTTTTCTCTTTTGTCAAATGTAGGTAACCACACAGAGGGCTATAAATATAACTGAATTGCTAAGAGATTTGCTACCTCTGTAGGCTGTGTAAAAATGCTTTTGATGATCTGCCTGCCTGTAGTATTGTTTGGGGAAATTCTATTTAATATCTCATGATAAAGTTCCTAAGAATTGAGAGACAAAATAGAAAGTATTATTTGATTCTGCTGTTTTGATGCTATCCTTAAACATATCTTGCATAATTCCAAGTCATCATACCAGTATAGTGCTCACATTCTTGCCACCAAAGCGGGAATATCAGGCAGCATTATGTAATGCCATTATTGCATTATCATTATGCTTATTAAGTGCCAGGCACACTATACCCATATTATTTACCTTCACACTGTTTCCATAAGGTAGGCATTATTTTTCCCAATTTTTTAGATGAATGTACATGGGGTTGCTATGAGCGGGGATCGAATCAACTCGATGGCACACAATAACAACAATTACATTTCAGAAAGAATAAGAAAGCTACCCAAGGTAACTAGGCTAGGAAATGGCAGAATCAGAACCTGAAACCGTGTCTATTTGACTCCAGGCCCTGCTCTCAATCACTGCTGAAGACAGTAGGCAGGGTTTCACTCTTCTAGAGTGAAAATAACTGATCTGTTTCATGGACCTTACCCAAGCCCCAAACCCATCACTGTCGAGTTGATTCTGACTCATAGTGACCCTATGGGACAAAGTAGAACTGTCACATAGGGTTCCCAAGCAGTGGCTGTTGTTTCGAACTGCCAACCTTTTGGTTGGCAGCCGAACTCCTAACCGCTGTGCCACCAGGGCTCTTCCATGGACTTTAAGAGCATGTTACTTTGGAGTCTGATTGCTGTGTCTGAATCCTGGACCCACCATTTAGTTTCCAAACCTCAGTGTCCCTATCTACAAGATAAGCACAGTACTAGTGCCAACCTCCCGGAGCCACTGTGAGGGCTCAGTGAATTATGTACATAAAGCATTTAGCACAGTGATCAGTGTTTTAAAATGTTAGCTATTTAACTATCAGAATTTTTGAGTTTAAACAAGGATTGAGTTCCAAGGGTTCATTTTACATTTAGGTTTTTAGAACTCAGAACAAATTTACCCCTATAAATAATATTATATATTGTCATGGATTGAATTATGTCCTTCACCACCCCCCCCCAAATATGTGTATCAATTTGGCTGGGCCTTGATTCCTAGTATTGTATGATTTTCCTATGTTGTAAATCCTGCCTCTATGATGTTAATGAGGGAGGACGGGTGGCAGTTGTGTTAGTGAGGCAGGACTCAATCTACAAGACTGGATTTTGTCTTGAGGCAATCTCTTAAAATATAAAAGAGAGAAGTGAGCAGAGAGACAGGGGGACCTCATAACTCCAAGAAAGCAATGCCAGGAGCAGAGTGTGTCCTTTGGACCCAGGGTCCCTGTTCCTCAACCGGGGGAAATTGAGGACATGGACCTTCCTCCAGAGCTGACAGAAAGAGAAAGCCTTCCCCTAGAGCTGACACCCTGAATTTGTACTCTTAGTTTACTTTACTTTTCTCTTTGTTAATCCACTTGTGTTATTTCTGTTACAGCAGCACTAGATGACTGAGACAGAATTTGGCACCAGGAATGGGGTGCTGCTCTGACAGATACCTAAAATGTGGAAGTAGTTTTGAAACTGTGAATGGATAGAGAAACAGCAGTGGCAGAGAACCTGCAGCAGCAGAACCAAGAGACCAGCGCAAGATGGCGCTGGGGCCAACCCACAGAGCGAGAGAGCTGAGTGCCTGTGCACAGGACGTTCCTAGTGGAGTAGGGTGCCTTTAGGCACTTACTGGTGGAGCTACAGAGCTTTGGAACACTTACCCCAGCAGGGCAGATGTGGGCATGAGGCCTGAGGAGCTGAGAAGCCAAGAAACCAGAAAACAGAAGCTAAAGAGACAAGGAACACAAGAAGCCAAACTGTCTCAAAAGGTATGGCCATGACCTCAGTGGTTTCAAAGGGTGGAGCCATGGACTCTGGTGTTTCTAAGGGTGGAGTCACCACTCAGATGGACTAGGGGAATGGTGTGCCTAAAGCTGAGGGAACAGAGTTGCTGTCCCAGTGGGCCTGGAAGGTGGAGCTGAACCCCAGGGCTGAGGGGCCTCCACTCAGGATCTGGAGGGTGCAGCCAATACCTAGAGTCTGGAGGGTAGGGCCATTGTGTAAATGGTCTCAGAGAACAGAGGATTATTTTCAAAACTTTGAGGGCTAATATGTTTTGCTGACTTGCTTGGTGCCTGTTATTACTTCTTTTCCTCCAGTTTCTCCCATTTTTGATGGAAATATCTAGCTTGTGTCTGTTCTGTCATTGTACCCTTGGAAGCAAATAACTTGTATTCTAGATTTCACAGATGAAGAGGAATTTTTGGATTTTGGACTTGAAGTTAAAACTTTTGCTATGATATGATGGGATGAATATGTTTTGCATATTGCAAGGCTGTGATTTTTGGGGGACCAAAGGGTTGAATGTCATGGACTGAATTATGTTCCACCTCCCCCCCCCCCAAATGTGTGTATCAATTTGGCTGGGCCATGATTCCTGGTACCGTGTGATTTTCCTATATGTTGTAAATCCTGCCTATATGATGTTAATGAGGGAGGATGAGTGGCAGTTGTGCTAGTGAGGCTGGACTCAATCTACAAGATTGGATTTTGTCTCAAAGCGATCTCTTGAGATATAAAAGAGAGACGTGAGCAGAGAAACAGTGGACCTCATACCACCTAGAAAGCGGTGTTGGGAGCAGAGAGCATCCTTTGGACCTGGGGTCCCTGCGCCTGAGAAACTGCTAGACCAGGGGAAGATTGAGGACAAGCACCTTCCTCCAGAGTCAACAGAGAGAGAAAGCCTTCCCCTGCAAATGACACCTTGAATTTGGACTTTTAGCCCACTTTACTGTGAGGGAATAAATTTCGCTTTGCTAAAGCCATTCACTTGTGGTATTTCGGTTATAGCAGCACTAGATGACTAAGACATATATTAACTTCCCAGAAATACTATTATGATATAGCTGACAGTACTAGCCTGGATCTGTATCCTAGAAAGCGGGACACTGCAGGATGGGGAGGAGAACGAAAACACAATTGACTACATCCCAGGACTGTTCTCCTTGGAGCTCAGAGTTAAAGAGTCCTCACGTTGCCCAAGCCCCGTGCTCCACAGAAGTTTTTCTGCTTCAGAATTATCCTTTTCTTGAAATTGTAATGGTCATCCATTACTGGTGGGAATGTGAAATGGCACAGCCACAGTGGAAAACAGTTTGGCGCCTCCTCAAAGAGTTGAACATAAGACCCAGCAATTTCACTTCTAGGTCTATACCCAAAAGAAGTAAAGGGAGGAATGCAAACAAGCCTGTACATCATTGTTTACTGCAGCACTCTTCACAGTAACCAAAAGGTGGAAACAACCAAAATGTTTATCAACAAGTGAATGGATAAACAAAATGTGGTACTTACATACAAAGGGATGTTACTCAGCCATAAAGAGAACTGAAGTCCTGATGCGTGCCACTATGTGAAATGTTATGCTGAGTGAAATCAGTCAGTCACAAAAGGACAAATACAGTATAATCCCACTTATATGAAATATCTAGAATGAGCAAGTATGTAGAAATAAAAGTCTATTGGTTACCAGGGGTGGAAGGGAGGGGGAAAGAGGGACTCACTGCTTAAGGGGGACTGAGCTTCTGTTAAGAGTGATGGAAAAATTTGAAAGCAGATAGTGGTGATGGTTGTACAACGTGATGAATGTGCTTAATGTCAATGAATTTTATATATAAAAATGCTGAAATGGCAATTTTTGTTTTTATATATGCAAATATAGTATATATAACAAAATGTTTATGTTGTATATATGTTAAACATATGTGTGTGTATATGTGTATATACATATATATATATGCTGTTACGTGCTGAGTCAATTCTGACTCATAGCAACCCTATAGGACAGAGTAGAACTGCCTCTTAGGGTTTTTTAGGCTGCAATCATTACAGGTGCAGATCATCAGGTCTTTTTCCCTCAGAGCCACTGGGTGGGTTCGAACCACCAACCTTTTGGTTAGCAGTGCAACACGTAACTGTTGCACCACCGGGGCTCCATATATATACATACTCACCACAATAGAAAAATTTCCCTCTTTCTGAAGTAATAGTTATATATTTAGTGCCTCTGGCAGTTCAAAATCTTATCCAAAAAAAAAAAAAAAAGCCCTCTTCTCTCTGTCCCCTTATCCTTTGTGCCCTGTATCACAACTCCCATATCCTTAGAGGAACTGGCTAAGGAAGGCAACCATCAATTTATGATGATATGTGAATGATCTGTATCCCTTAACCCTCTCAGAGTTAGTCACCTTTTAAAATGATGGAATCTAGAATTTAAGGCAAGGACGCAAAGTGGAATTCCAGAATCTGTAGCACCAGGATATTAATAATGCCTTTCTTACAATGACAGGATTAATTGTCCCTTGTCTATTTTCGTACATAACCTTCACTGCAGAAGGTTCTTTGAAGCAGGCCAGCTATACCTGGAAGTTTGATCTGGGATCAGCTCTCTTAAACTGGTCTCTTTTTCTTTATCACTTCTTCCCTTCTTCTATTTCTCGTACCAGTTTTCCTAAGAGCCCTTGAATTTTTTTCCAAGATAGTTGTAAAGTAGAGGCACTGTGATAAAAATTTAGAGTAAATGGGGTCATCCAACGGGGTATGTGCTTGTTCGGTGACTAAGTCAGGGATTGCCTCTATGTTTATATGAATTTTGTAGGGCTGCTCTAACAAAGTACCACAAATTTGGTGGCTTATAAGAACAGAAATTTATTGTCTCACAGCTCTAGAGGTTAGGAGTCCAAAATCAGGGTGTTGATTCCTTCTGAGGGCTCTAAGGGAGAAACCATCAGTTGCCTCTCTCCCAGCTTCTGGTGGTTCCCAGCTATCCTTGGCATTGCTTGGCTTGTAGATCACCCCAATCTCTGACTCCATCTGCATATGACCATGCTCCCTCTGTGTGTCTCTCTGCGTCTCTTCTCCTCTTTTATAAGGACAGCTCTCACTTGGATTAGGACCCTGCTACTCCAGCATGACCTGATGTGAACTTAACTGATAACATCTTCAAAGACCCTATTTCCAAACAAGGTCATGTTCAGAAGTACCAGCAGTTAGGACTTCGACATATCTCTTTGGGGGACACAATTCAATCCATAACAGTGTTTATGTGACACTGAAAGTATATTTAAACCAGTGGTAGAATTTGTGTTTTATAGATAACTGATGATTAAGGTGCTTATGTTGTCCAAACCAAAAACTGGGATGATTAGTCTGATGGGTACAAAGAAATTTACAGAGACAATGGGACTGAATAATGAAAATTCGTGTGCATGCCAAACATATCACAGCTGAAAGCATAGGACAGGTAACGGGTACAAGGAAACCTGTGGTGCAGTGGGGAGAGGTTTGACATTTCTATATCCCTATTTCATTTTTTTTTTTATTTCATAGGCAAGGATAAAGATTAATATCCTCACAACTGGCCATGCCTCTTCCAAACATAAGAATTAGTCAGGTCTTTTTTATGCGCAGTAGCAATAAACATTGCCTACCTTTCTTTACCCCCTCTGCTCATAGCAACCCTACAGGACAGAGTAGAACTACCCCATAGAGTTTCCAAGGAGCACCTGGCGGATTCGAACTGCCCACTACTATGAGTTGGAATCAACTCAACGGCACTGGGTTTGGTTTGTTTTTACCCCCTCTGCTAAGCTCCAGACGACAGTTTCCAATTGCTATTCGAGAACCTCAACATGGATGTTGTAGAAGAAACTCAAATTGAGTTCTCTGATCCTTCTTTGATTTCAGTTAGTAGCTTCACCATCCACATAGCCATCCAAGCTAGAAATATCAATTATTTTTTTTCTTCCTCACTCTAAAAAAAATCCAACTGATCTCATGACACCTTTTATTTCTACCTCTGAAATGTCTTTTCTGTCTCTATTGCCATCATAAAGTTCTATTTGAACTACCCGAATAGTTTCCTTGCAGCTTGCGTCCGATTTCACCATCCCCACTCCCTCCACCAAGAAATACACACACACATACACACACACATGTTTTTTCCCTCTTGAAAAATCTTTGGCTATTTATTGTCTAAATAAAGTACAAATGTCATAGCATAGCCTTGAAAGTTTCCCCCAATTTGATCTCAAACCCTTCTTTCTAACTCCATCTTAACTCATGCATCCCACATCTGACCAGACTGGACTACTAGCCACTTCCTGAAATAAGCCTCTGTGCCTTTGCAAATGTTATTCACTCTTTTCCACTTTTTATTATTTTATTTTTAAAATGTTTCTTCCTCTGTGGAGCTTTTCCCAGTTCTCTTAATTAGAATGAATTGATCTCTCCTCGGTGCTCCCCCAAATGTCCCACCCTATTCTCGCATGCTTGTAGGCTGACCTATATTACAGTGAGTGTGTATGTACCTGCTCTTTGCCACTTCCTTGGAGGTGTAGTCATCTTTAGACTGCAGTCACTTAGCCCACTACTTAGCCCTAAAGGGTACTTGATAAATGTCTATAGAATGTGTTGAAAACCTTTTATTTTGGCAGAGGGTAACAGCTTCTTGGGGGACATATTCTTTCGCACCTCCAATCAGGTAGGCAAATGTTGTCTTCCGTGACATTTCATATCCCTCACCTCCTGCCTCAGAAGCTGGTACCCCGTTATGGTCACATGTCCCTTTCCTGTGCTCTTGTCAGCAACTCCTTGCTCCAAACTCCATGCTGTGGAGCCCACCCCTTCAGCTTCTCTCACTCTAGTCTCATACCTCTATGCTGTGTCCATTTACTTTGAAATGTGATCTCATTCATCCAACCCAGTTATTATAGTGGATAATAGATTAATGTGCCATCGATTTCAAGGTAATTGCATTTTAATAGCAGACGTTTTGAAAACTAATTTATTAACTGAACCTAAAAGAATGGTGAAATTTTAACCCTGGTGGCATAGTGGTTAAGTGCTAGGGCTGCTAACCAAAGGCTCAGCAGTTCGAATCCGCTAGGTGCTTCTTGGAAACTTTATGGGGCAGTTCTACTCTGTCCTACAGGGTCACTATGAGTCAGAATGGACTTGATGACAACAGGTATGTTTAGGCTAGAGAAGAAGATACTTTAGATATGGGGGAGGAGAAGGCAGGGTGGGTGCTGGAGTAAGAGAGATGAGTAAGACACAGTTATGGTCCTCAGGAGAAGCTCCTAGGTGGAGCAAATGGTTACGGTGTTTAGCTATAACCAAAAGATTGGAGGTTCGAGTACACCCAGAGGCACCTGGGAAGAAAGGCCTGGTGATCTACTTCCAAAAAATCGGCCACTGAAAATCCTATGGGGTATAGTTCTACGCTGACACACATGCGGCTGCCACAAGTTGGAGATGACTCACTGGCAGCTGGTTAGTAGTTATGGTCCTAAGGAGATCACAGGCAAGTAAACCATTAACTGCTCAACAGGGTAAGCGGTAAGGTCAGGATTGTCTTAGTCATCTAGTGCTGCTGTAACAGAAATACCGCAAGTGGATGACTTTAACAAAGAGAAATTCATTCTCTCAACAGTCTAGGAGGCCAGAAGTCCAAATTCAGGGTGCCGGCTCTAGTGGAAGGCTTTATCTCACCGTCAGCTCTGGGGGAAGGTCCTTGTCATCAATCTTCCCTGGTCAAAGAGCTTCTTAGCACAGGGACACTGGGTCCAAATGACGCACTATTCTCCTGACTCTAGTTTCTTGGTGGTAGGAGGTCTCCATGTCTCTCTGCTCGCTTCTCTCTTTTATATCTCAAAAGAGATTTGCTTAAGACGCAACCTAATCTTGTAAAAAACTCTGCCTCATTAACATAACTTCCTCTAATCCTGCCTCATTTATGTCAAGAGGTAGGATTTACAACACATAGGAAAATCACATCGGATGACAAAATGGTGGACAATCACACAATACTGGGAATCATGGCCTAGCCAAGCTGGCACATATTTTTTGGGGACACAACTCAATCCACAATAAGGAGGCTGACGAAAGCAGGGCATGGAACTCAGCAAGGGCTGGTGTGGGTATGGGTAAGAAGAGTGTATGGTCAGGGAAGCTTCTGGGAGGAAACCACACTGTAAGTGAGTCTTGAAGGAGGACGTGGGGGAGGATTGTTTGAAGCAGAGGCACACCATGCATTACACAGTATGAAATAATATGTCCTGCTAGTAAGATGGAGTCTGTCAGGATAATGTATAGAAGGAGGGGCGGGTAGGATGAGTCTATGTGTGTAGCTGCCTCCAGACCAGTTGCTACAGTGACCTGAACCCTGGCCATTCAAATGAACGTATTAAGGTAGAATTCACTCTGTGCCTGCAAGGAAGTGACTTCAGTTCACATAAATACATTGTCAGGTTAGATTGGATTGATGGTCCTTAGGAGAAGACATATTTCCCTTCCTTATTTTGGAAAACAAATGGGACTGAGAGGAAACGGAAATTATTTTGTTTTGGGGGGTGTTCAGCTGAAATAGTGCTTGAGTTAGTACTGTACACCTTCATTACCTCTCCTCTCATTCTGCCTAGTTCTATCCCATCCCATCCCAACCCACCCCACCCCATCCCATCCCACCCCACCCCATCCCACCCTATCCTGCCCTATCCCATCCCACTCCACTCCATTCTGCAAAAATTTACAGAATTACAACCATGTGTTGGTCCCCATGCTCAATACTGGGGATTAACTGAAAGACAAAGATCCCTGCCTTTGTGCCCAACAGACTAGCCTTCATTTCGCTCATGATGGCTAGGAATGTAAATCAGGGTAATTGCCATTAACTTTCACTGCTGTAAGATCAGGCAGTAGAACGAACTGCGGAATTTGTGGCCCTAGTCCAAAATGAAAATATGGAACCGCCTGTTAAAAAATTACTGAGAATATCAAGATGATGACAGCAGAACATTCAGCTAAGCACGGGGCCCTTCGAAGCACAGGGCCCTGTGTGAATGCACAGGCTGCACACCCTGACGCTGCCCTGCTGACTTGGGGGCAGAGGGAGGTGGGTGAGGCAGGAAAGAGGGATCATAAGAGGGGAGGAAGAAGGAGACAGCAGGTGGTGAAACTATTGTAGGCTTACATTCATATGGATCACGCATTAGAGGCCCATTATTTTCACTCTAAAAGGATCTTTTTTACTCTGTTTTTATGCAATATGTATCCCAATCCCATCATTATTTTCGGAGCCACTTTTTAGGGCCTGCTGTAGTTATCCAGATTTTTATCACTTAGTTTAGGGAGGATAATAATTTCTGGTTTCCACAATCTTGCTTGCTGGAAGTAAAGAGGACTTGAAGCATTTACTGATGAAGTTCAAAGGCCATTGGATTACATCTCAACATAAAGAAAACATAAATCCTCACAACTGGACCAATAAGCAATATCATGATAAAAGGAGAAAAGATTGAAGTCGTCAAGGATTTCATTTTACTTGAATCCACAATCAACACCCATGAAAGCAGCAGTCAAGAAATCAAACGACGCATTGCGTTGGGCAAATCTGCTGTAAAGGACCTTTTTAAAGTGTTAAAAAAGCAAAGATGTCACTTTAAGGACTAAGGTGCGCCTGACCCAAGCCATGGTGTTTTCAGTTGCATGGTGTTTTCAAATGCATGTGAAAGCTGGACAACGAATAAAGAAGACTGAAGAAGAAGAATTGATGCCTTCAAGTTATGGTGTTGGCAAAGAATATTGAATATACCATGGACTGCCGAAAGAACAAACAAATCTGACTTGGAAGAATACAGCCATAATGCTCCTTAGAAGCAAGGACAGTGAAACTAAGTCTCATGAACTTGGGACATGTTATCAGAAAGGATCAGTCACTGGAGAAGAATGTCATGCATGGTAAAGTAGAAGGTCAGCAAAAAAGAGGAAGACCATGGATGAGATGGATTGACATAGTGGCTGCAACAGTGGGCTCAAGCATAACAATGATCGTGAGGGTGGCGCAGGACCAGGCAGTGTTTCATTCTATTGTACATGGGGTCACTGTAAGCTGGAACTGACTCAAGAGCATCTAACAACAACAATAACAATGTATACTAGAGCTGAGTGAGGAGAACAGCAGGAAGGAAAAGCATGTGGCGAGGCCTATGGAGAAGAGGGAAGGAAGATCTGTTCTGCTGACACTTGACTAATGTTTACATTTTCCAAAATTAGAAAGCAATAATTTGTTTGGCATCATTTCTGTTAGATAAGTGGGTTCTGAATGGAGTTGTATATTGGAATGTGGTGGTGAATGTCTCTGCATAAGTAAGAGTTGTTGTGTGCTGTTGAGTTGATTCTGACTCATAGCGATTTTATATGACAGGTAGAACTTGTTCCATAGGGTTTCCTAGGCTATAGTCTTTTTTTTTTTTAAAATTTGTACTTTAGATGAAGGTTTACAGAACAAAATATCTTCTCATTAAACAATTAGTACACATATTGTTTTGTGACATTGGTTACCAACCCCACAACATGTCAACACTCTCCCCTTCTCGAACTTGGGTTCCCTATTACCAGGTTTCCTGTCCCCTCCTGCCTTCTAGTCCTTGCTGGTGTGCCCCTTTAGTCTTGTTTCGTTTTATGAGCCTGTCTAATCTTTGGCTAAAGGGTGAACCTCAGGAGTGCTTCATTACTGAGCTAAAAGTGTGTCTGGGGGCCATACTCTCGGGGTTTCTCCAGTCTCTGTCAGGTCAGTAAGTCTGGTCTTTTTTTGTGAGTTAGAATTTTGTTCTACATTTTTCTCTAGCTCTGTCTGGGACCCTCTACTGTGGGTCAGAGCAGTCAGTGGTGGTAGCCGGGCACCATCTAGTTGTGCTGGACTCAGTCTGGTAGAGGCTGTAGTAGTTGTGGTCCCTTAGTCCTTTGGACTAATCTTTCCCTTGTATCTTTGGTTTTCTTCATTCTCCCCTGCTCCAGATGGGGTGAGACCAGTGGAGTATCTTAGATGGCTGCCCTAGGCTGTAATCTTGACGGGAGCAGATAACCAGTTCTTTTCTCCGGTGGCAACCACTGGTGGGTTTGAACTGCCAACCTTTCTATTAGTAGTTGAGCACTTAACCATTGTACCACCAGAGCTCCTTGAATAAGTATGAGGGTTCCGGTGAATTCAACCTCCTGCAGTGTGTGGGTCCATGGGAACCAGTCTATCTCTGTGAAACTGAAGATGGGGCCAATTCAGAACATGAAACTAGTTATGATAACTCCTGAGTGGTAGAGAAATCTGTATCATGATGGCATATATGTTTATATTTATGTATCATTGCAAACGGCTTATGTGCTTGGCTGGTAACCAAAAGGTTGGAGGTTCAAGTCTACCCAGAGGCTCTTTGGAAGAAAGTCCTGGCAATTTACTTCCAGAAAATCAGCCATTGAAAGCCCACCGTTCTACACTTATACCTATGGGGTTGCTATGAGTTGGAGTTGGCTCAACGGCGACTGGTTTTTAGGAGCTAGGAAAACACATTGGCAGTCTCTTCCTTGCCCACAAAGGAGAGTTTGGGAAGCATTTCAGCTGAAATGACATTCTATTTGTTGCTATAAGTCTCCATGTCTTTCTTAGGAACAGGACCAGCACATCAGAATAGAAAGATGGGCAGAAAAGGAGAAATTTGAGGTGGAGGTGGATATATTTTAAAAAGGCAGAGGGCTATGGATGAGAGAAAAATAGTAGATACAGAGAGGAGAGAGGTATCTGAGTGGGCTGACACAGTTTTGTGCAGGCTGATAAAGAGACAGAGAAAGCGGATGCTGAGACAGTCTACTGGGTGTGACCAGTATAAGCATCTCACCCCCATCCCTCCCTCTTTGGTGTTTTCCTGAAAGATTTTGTGGCAGTAACCTAGAGTCTATTAAATTATTTCAAATGCCTGACCGACGCTCCCTCAAATGAGACTAGCTTCAAGGTAAGCAAAGTGAGCCCACAGTTTTTTGTATGTTGCAAGTATAAGCAACAAGCAGCTTATATGGCTATTAGTTATTTTTAAATTGAGCTTATTTGTTTATTTTTAAGGCAATAATGAGGTAGTCAGCTTGGAAGGACTGGAAAAATTTTCAGTGGTAGATTTTCTATAGCTCGCTGGGTTAAAAATGAAGTAGTAATGAGGTCAAGCTGGAACATTTGATGCTGTATAATAATAATTAAAAAAACAGCACCAGCAGTTGCAACAACAGTTATTTACTGAGTACTTGTTATGTGGCAGGGACTGTTGTAAGGGCTTTGCATAAATCACCTCTTTATTCTTCACACCAGCCCTATGAAAAAAAAAAGTAGGTACTATTATTAACCAAAGAAACCAAACCCACTGCTGTTGAGTCAATTCCAACTCAGAGGGACCCTACATAGCTTCCAAGGCTGTGAATCTCCACCTAAGCAAACTGCCACATCTTCCTCCTGTGGACCCACTGGTGGTTTCGAACTGCCTACCTTTGGGTTAGTGGTCAATCGCTTTAACCACTGCATCACCAGGGCTCCTAGGTACTATTGTTAGTACCTGCATTTTAGCAAGAGGGAAACTGAGGCACAGAAAGGTTAAGTCACTTGCCCAAGGTCACAAACACAAAAATCAGAGCTGAAATTCAAGTCCAGGAAGTTTGGCTTCAGAGCCTGCACATTTTACTAATACAGAGGATTTAGCTCTGAATTATGAAAGCCACTGTTTTGTCACTTTAGCGCCATGACAATGTTGTCGGTCACAAGAGAGGGCTGCTAAGAGTACGTAAATGATTTGACATAGATCATCTCTACTAATGGAAAAAGGTCTCAGATTTTAATGCTGAGGGTAGGTCTATTTTATCCCTCTTTTATACATTAGTTATAATCTATACAGAATAGAGCCGTGTGATTTTTGCCACACAAATCTAAGATTAAGAGAATTATTAACCAGAAGAAGGCAGCAGCTGAGAAAACAAAGCAGTAATGATATTAAACACTTTCCATGTTCCAGTGCCTGGTATTTTTATACACTAACCTAAAACTCAGAAAAATCCTTCCATACAGACAAGGAAATTAAAAATTCAGAGACATTAAATAACTCATACAGCAACATACGCCAGTTCTGGGATGGGATTTGAATGTAGATCCGCAAGACTCCAAAACTTGGGCTCTTTCCACACTCTCAAAAAGATGTAAAGTTAATTTACATATACATATTTTGTATAGAATAATACAATTGAAATGCGTGGATTAAGAAAACATGATTTTCACCTTAATAGACAGTTACTTGTTTCTTTTCCTTGAAATAGAGTGACTGACTGTGTGTTTTTCTGCATACTACTCTTGCTTAGCCCCTGGGTAGCTTCAATGGTTAAGTGCTCAGCTACCAATCAAAAAGTTGGCAGGTTGATGAGACCAGAAGAACTAGGTGGTGCCCAAAAACCCAAACCAAACCAAACCCAGTGCTGTTAAGTCGATTTCGACTCATAGTGACCTTATAGGACAGAGTAGAACTGCCCCATAGAGTTTCCAAGGAGCACCTGGAGAATTCGAACTGTCGACCCTTTGGTTAGCAGCTGTTGCACTTAACCATTATGTCACCATGGTTTCCAGGTGGTGCCCAGCTACCACCAATGACTGCTCTGACAGGGAACACAGCAGAGAGTCCTGGACAGAACAGGAGAAAAATGTAGAACAGAACTCAAGTTCACGTAAAAAGACCAGATTTAGTGGTCTGACAGAAACTGGAGGAACCACCAAAACTACGGCCCCCGGACGTACTGTTAGCCCAGAACTGAAACCATTCCCAAAGCCCACTCTTCAGACGAAGATTAGACAGAACTAAAACAAAAAATAATACACTTGAAGAATGGGCTTCTTAGCTCAATCAGATATAGGAGACCAAATGGGCAGCTCCTGTCCAAAAGCCGGATGAGAAGGCAGAAAGGGACAGAAACTGGCCAAATGGACGTGGGGAACCCAGTGTAGAAAGCGGTAGTATGCTGTCACATTGTGGGTATTGTAACTAATGCCCCAAAACAGTATGGGTATGAATTTTTGTATAAGAAATTTTACTTGAGCTGTAAACTTTCACCTAAAGCACAATAAAACAAACAGACAAAGTTGGTAGGTGCAGAAATGCCTTGGAAGAAAAGCCCAGCCATCTACTTCACGAAGGTCACAGCCATTGAAAGCCCTGTGGAACACAGGTCTACTTTGAAACACATGTGGTTGCCATGAGTCCGAATCATCCTGACGGCAACTAGTTTGGATTTGCTGCATGGCACAGAGAGTCAAGGGCTGAGCTAGTAACCCAAAGGTTGGTGGTTTGAATCCTGCCAGAGATGCCTCAGAAGAAAGGCCTAGTGATCTATTTCTGAACTATCACAGTCATTGAAAGCCCTACGGAGCACAGATCTATTTTGGCACACGTGCTTACCCTTCCTTAGATTTGATCTTGCACCTTCATAAGTAAAGCAGGCAGGGAAGCGGTATATTTTTGCCTCCAGCTTTCAGATATGTATTGCCGCAACCACAGTTTCAATTGGATGAGAAGACTCAAATTCAGCAGGCATGGGTTTCAACTTACTGTCTCCCTGCCTGTCACTGTTCAGTTGCTCCATCCTATCCGCTAACACCTCCTTTGAGTTTCCAAGCACAATTTCTCAGCCAGAAAGGATCAAATCAGTATCTGGAGAAGATATTTTGAAATGGCACAATTCTGCTTTGTTCATTCTGTTCTAATTCCATAAGAGCTCCTGCTGTGCTGCTTCTAAAAATGTTAGAGAATGAACATCAGGAAGGAGGGGAGAGGCCCCAGGGATGCCAAATCCTTCAAAACCTGTTGTTTGTGAGATTGCACAATGGCAAGGAACATTTGAACCTAGGTTTTGGCAGCACGCTCTGTCCAGATTGCTTGGAGTCCAGTTACACCACTCAGCAGTTTCATTCTCTATTGGAAAAAGAATTTGATTTTTGTTGGATACTCCTCAGTCTCTAGAACATATAGTGATTGCCTGATATAAGTTCACGGTCATTTGTTACCGGAAATAGAAAACATTCAGGGTAAAGAGTTCAAAAGTAGAAAAGTGTATTTGAAATTGTGAAAGGACTGGGTTGGTCTGCAGCCCTGGTTGCGAAGGCTCCTTCTGGCTTTAACATACATTATAGCCGTGCTTCCTAATGCTGGTTTTGTGACACTCTAGCATTTTCCTATTTTCTCAAGAGGGCCTGAAGAAGGTGCTCAGAACAAAATTAAATTTTAATCTATTCTGATTTTAAAAGTATGAGTCTCAGTTTTCTGATTTTATTAATAGAGGTACTATAATATCAACCTCATGGATTGTTATGAAGATTAAATGTGATAATGTACTGAAAATATTTGGTAAGATATTATTGCAATGCAGTTCTCCATATTAACTGGTTAGGAAATTACTACACATGAAACCTTAGTACTGTTTGGTAGAACAGGGGAACTTATTAAAACGCAGATCCCCCACCCACCCCATTCCATCTCTAGATTCTGATTTGTAGACACAGAATTCGTGATTACAGAGGCATAAGGAGCACTCAGCGTATTCTGGCAAATTAATAAGTACAGTGGATTTGAATTGAAATTGGAAGGATGAGTGAGCTCTGAACGGAGTCTTGCAGGATGAAGAGGACACTCTAGATGGAGGGAGCTGCATGAAGGCTGATGATACAGAGGTTTGGAAGGATACTGTGTGTTGTCTGGTTTGCCCAGATGTGCCAAGGGATGAAACTTGAGATGAGATTAGAAAGGTGACTTGGGAGCATGTCACAGAAGACCCTGAAGGGTTCCATAATATGTGTTTGGACCAAATTCCATAAGTGATAGGGAATCACTGAAGGTTTTGGGGAAAGAAGAATGACATGATATATACATGTCGTATATATACAATCATTTATATACATATGATTGTATTTTGTAATGATGCCCCGCATGGAAGTGTAGTTTGCCAAAAAGATGCATTGAAGAGGCAAAAGCCTAGAGACTGGGTGGCGAGTAGGAGGCTCCTGAATAGCTCAGCAAGAGCAAGAGTGGGAATGAAAACTAGAGGTATAGAAACAAGGCATGTGGTGGGATCGAATGAACAGGACCTGGCTGCCGCTGGTGTGGGACGGGAGCAGGAAGGAGTCATCTAATTGCTATTAATGGAGGCAGAAACACAGCTAAGTTTATCTGCGTACATTCGGTGCTTTAGGTGACTTCTGTAACAGTTTATTTTGTGCTTTTTGGTCTGTTATCAACTCTCTGATACAGTAAGCGTGCTCCAGCAATCACCTCTAGTTTGGATCCTTTTTCCCACTGTTGCCAAGGTATCAGGGAGGTCCACTGAGTGCTGTGACAGCACCTTCCTCTTCAAGGAGGGTGCCAGCTCCTTGGAAAGGAACAGGGTACTAATTTTTCTGGTCGCCTTTTCTCTGCTTGCATCCTCATGGCAACAGAGAACACACAGATCGCTCCCGCTCCCAGCTCTGAGATTTAAGATCCATAGAGACTGCTAGGTGGGCAGGTTTGAAGAGAGCCTTTAGTTGTCGTGTTCTTTTTTCTTCGAGGCCCAGTAAAACTAGCCACATGCAGGAAATTAAGATCACATTGTCTGAGTTCTCATTGACTAAAATCCATTAGACAGACAATTTCTAAGCCCCAATTATTTTGTTTTTTAAGTGATCTTCATATGCATAAATACACACCATTACCAGAACCCCAAAGTGTTTGTTAAATGCTCGCTCAAGTGCAGCGCTGGGATGATGCTGTACTCAGGACAGCAGTTATGAAACAGTCATGCAGTCCAACAATGAAGAGAGGCTAACTTCAGGACAGGGAGTGTGAAGTATCTAGGTTCCTGCCTGTTGGGATGGGGATGAAGGAGGAGGTCATTTTTGGGTAGAAGCACAATAAAGAGGTGCTTCTTCCTGCTAAAGAAGGTAACTAAGACCTTACTCTTGTAAGTACAACACCAGACACAAATCAGGGAGACTCAGAGGGAAAAATCCTAGGTTAATGTGCATTTAGTAGCAAGAATTTCACAGCCTGTTTAGTGGAGGGAGAAAACCTCCCTAGCAGTCCAGGTAATAAAGACTGTACTTTAAGTACTTCTTACAGAATGTGAGGGTTATTTCTCGGTAGATGTAGAAAGCATGCAATCAGTTTCTGATCCACATGAGTTTAAATATAAGAAGAGCGAGAGAAAAATGTGTTGAGAATTCACAGAAAAAGAGTATAAAAACATTCAGAAAACAAGAGATTATACACAACATTCACCTGTATTTGCTTTTGATAACAACAAAGACAATAAAAGCAAATGTTGCGAGTAATTGGGAGGTTTAAAAACTGCCAAATGACTTTCATTTATTCAATAACTATTCACTGAGTGGCTACAAGGTAGTGTCCCATGAACCAGAGATATAAAAATATATGACACAGTCATACCCACGGGGAGACCCTGTCTACTGGGGGTGATAGGTCTGTAACCAACTACCGTGTGATCAAATAAGTGCTGAGGTGGAAGGATGGACAAGGCTCCCTGTGAGCGCAGAGGAGAAAGGGGGTAATCTATGTATGAAATTAAGGGAAAGCTTCTCAGAGGCACCAAAGCACAAGCTTAGCCAACAAGGATAAGTTGTTTAAGGGACAATTCCAAGCAGCGAGCGTGCGAAAAGACAGGGGAGTTAGACATTCTGTTTAATTACAAAAATTATGAGTGAAGCAGCAACTATTTGCTGCATACCAACGGCCATCCTCCTTCTTACTGATCAAAACCATTCTCAGGCAGGTATGAGCAGCCATATGCTCCGGAGGACACAGGGCATCTCTCCAGCCTGAGAGGGTCATCTTCAATAGTCTAAGACTAATCACGGTATGTTAGTTCCCCTGTGAAATAACTGGTTTTGGCAAAGGCTGGTTAATGAAACAAGAAGGGAGGCTGCTGGGGGACTTCCAATAAACCCTTCCCCTCCCTCTTAGAAAGGTAATCAAAAGGGGGCATTTCTTTTACCCGCCTTTGTCCATCGTGGTTGTGATACACGGAGCTGCCTCAGCCATCTCCTAACTTGAAGGGGACGAGCTTGAGGACAAAGGCCAACCTGCTGAGGCTAGTAGGACAGAATGTACAGGTTCATGAAGATGTCATTGAGTTGTTGAATTATCCTGGAATTATTGGATTTCCTATTACAAGAGAAGATAAAATGTCCTCACTACTTATGCCATTTTTGGTTAGGTTTTATGTTGCCCCCATGGGAAAAAAAAATCTTAAATGATAGATCAAGGGTTATTGGTATCTAGAGGAAATAGTTAAAATCAGAGCCCCTGATCTTTTATTTCTGACAGCTGCTGACTGGCCAATATTTCCAATAAGTCCTATGCAAAGGGGACGCTCCCCACAAAAGCACACTGTTGCTTACCAGCTGGCACCAAATTCCTACCAAGGTTTCTTCCCTGGTAAAGTAGACTGGGCCATAGATGGGCCTCGAGGCCTTCCTGGCTTTTGCACATACTGTTTCTCATCCAGAAACACTCTCCCATTCTGCATTCTCCTCCACCCAGCTACTCCCTGTTCTCACCATTGCTCTGAGCAGCTTTCACTGACTGTCAAGTCAGGGTTAATGCCCTTCTAATGGCTTTCCAGGCACCCCAGACTTGCCCTAACTTAGCACTTACCACATTGTATTGCGATTGCCTGTTCACTGTCATGTCCCCTCACTAGATGCCAAGGTTTTGAGGGCTGAAACTGTGAGCATCCAGCTCACTGTCACATGCTTAGGGTCTAATACAACGTCTGACTTATAGCAGGCGCCTGTATGCATTAAATGACTGAATGAAATAAAAGACACGGTAGTGTCAAGCCAACAGTCTGCAATGCTAGCATTTATCTACCATGTTCTGGCCATTACTGTGAAAATGTGGGAGCTGGGTAAGGCCTTGGCAAACCACAAAGTAGAAGTTAATCTTTTGTCTGCTGCCTTCGGTCCTATACTAGTGTTGTTCCACACATCCAATCTTTCACTTTTCTCTCATCATCTTCTTCTCTCTTCAGTTACCCTGAAAATGTTCTAGGTCTGAGTTCTATCTGATTCTTTTAGGTAAAAAAAGGAATGATATTGGAAGTGATCCTAGGAAATAAACATAATGCTTTAAACATTAGTTAAAACTAAATGAAATGACATGTCTCCAATAAGTTCGTAAAAAATTAATGTCAAGAAATTACGATAGAGGAGGAAGCATAAAGCAAGGTGGACTTTCAGTACCCTCATAACATAGTAGGTAGATATTTGTCTACTTTGGTCCCTGGTTTTGGTCAGAACTTTTGGATGATAATCTTATCTCGATACTTGAAGACATATTCGGGTAATGATCTTGGCTAGGTGGTGTGGTGTTAACGTAAAGTCATTAATTTCTTAATGTTGGCCATGCATATACTTTAAAGACTTTTCTTCTGTAGAAGAAAGGGCCCAGTGTTCTGCTAGGTGTAATAATTCTAATAGTAAAAAAAAATTTTTTTGTTTATGGTGGAAGTTACTCATTCAACAAACATTTGGGTTCTTCCTATGTATGTACCAAATACTGTGCTAAGCCCCAGGTAATCAACGGTGAATAAGATACATTGGCTCTGCCCTATCGGAGCTGATAGTACAATGGGGGGAGACAGACTAGAAAATCAATAAATATAAAAGATTTGCTCTAAGTGCTATGAACGAAAGCAACACATTGCTGAGCTAGAGAATAAAGTGTGAGGAGAGAACCTAGTTACAGTGCTCAGGAACAACTCTGAGAAGGTGACATCTGAGCTGAGACTTAAAGGATGAGGGAAGCCAGGTCTCGAAAATAGGGTCATCTTCACTTTAAGTCAGTTAAAAATAAACATCAATCTCTCCAGCCCCAGGGTTCACCTCCCCTCCCAGGATGTACGGGCAATGAAGCCCGCTGCCAGCACTGAAGATGGCGCCGGGAGCCGGTGGGGTGTGCCCGCGCCGCGCTCGGCCCGGACGGAGGGGGTCACGTGGTACGCGCGGAGCATCCTGGCCCCGGGCTCGGCGCCGCGGGGCGTGGCCGGGCGGCGGAGCGGCGTCCCCGCGGGCGGGCAGGCGAGGCGGCGCGGCCAGGTGGGTGCTTTGGCCCGCCCGCCGGTGGGGCCCAGCGGGGCGCGCCCGCGGCTCCCGAGCATGGCGTGCTCCCTGCCTCCCTGCGTGGTGGACTGTGGCACCGGGTAAGAGCCCGCGCCGTCCGCACCCCCCGGCCGCCGGCGCCCTGTCCCTGCCCCTCGGCGCTCGCGGCGTCCCCGGACCCTGGCATCCAGCCGCGGACCCCGGGTCTCGCGCCCTGCAGCCACGCGTGCCGGGCCCGGCGGGGTCGTGACTTCAGCCTGCACAGCGCCGCCCTTTTCCCTCGGATATCCTGCCTTTAGTGGGGCGTCTGTCCAGCTCCACGCGGAGAGGCCCCTCGCCGTGAGGGGGGAGGAGAACTGGGGTGACACCGCGCCCCCTACGAACCTGCCCCGGTTCGCCCACGCCTTCCCCAGTGCGCCGGGTCGGGGTGGACACCCTGGACGCGCAGCCCCACTCTGCACCCCCTGTCGCTAGAGTACCCCCTTATTTAGGTATTAAAGACTGCACACGCCTTGCACGTTACTGCTGCCTCCGCCACTCTTCACTGACGCTCACTCTGTGCCCTCAGGTGCACTTTATTGCTCTCGGCACACCTGCTTATGCAGGTATTTACACGGACCTGCCAACCTGGGGTTCCTCTGCTGTCCACCCTGCTCTTCTCCAGTGTTAAATGGCTCGTTGAGGGGGTGAATTCTTGCTAGCGCTTGCTTCATTTTACATAGATTAGCTTTTTAGCCTAAAAATGATGTGGTTAAAAAGACCACATTTTGAAAAACAGAGTCTAAATTTGGGAAAGGTGGTTTGTGGGATAGTTTTTTTTTTTTTTCTTAACTTTTTGAATTGTGATTGCTTCTAACGTTGTCAAGATCTGCAGCAGAGAACTGAGGAAATGTTCTGTTCTTTCAGTGGGTCGAGCGTAGCTGATCTCAGGAAGGTGATTGCTGAATATACGTGCTGGTAGTTTGGAGATTCAAGATTGCCTGCCAGCCTTATGAATGAAAAAAAAAATTACGGATGAAGTACTTAATAATAGCCTGGAATTAAATTTAGTCTCTTAAAGATTTTCAAGAAGGGATTTTAATCATCTTTGGTCACAAAATATTCCATGGCATGTTCACTTTAGCCTTGAATCTTTTCTGTAGAAAAATCCACTTGGTTTTGGTTTCCTTGACAACCTTGTGGGGGTGTCGTCTTCAGTTTGCTACAGCCCATCCCCTTCCAGTCCTTCTTTCATTTTGCTGCTGGAGCTACCAGTGGTGGTTATAAACTGGGAAAAACTGCCTCTTTGCTTGTGCTAGTTCTTTTCGAAATACACATTTTACCAGAAGTTTTGTGGCTCGCTATTTTAGGAGTTACTTTGCTGCCCGAAATACAAGACAGAATTACTGTGGAGAATGAAACCTCTGGGAGAAACTGTTGGCTCCCTTACTCATTTCCATTGACTCCTTAAGCTCAGTGTTCAACCCGCACCCCCCCCCCCAATCTGGTTGTATCAAGAGTGGAGACAACAGGTGAAAGTGTTTTTATTCCCACATTTGCACGTTAGAATTTTGTTTTTCTATTTTTAGTCTTGTAAAAGGAATTGAAATATAAAGCATTCCTTGCTGGTAGCATTAAAGTAATACCCATAGAGTTTGTAATACCTTTAATATTTGTAAGCTGGGGACCTTACTCATTATTCTTCTTATAAATATCTAAAGTGTGGTGCTCATTTTTGACCTTTTGAGGTAAATGATAAATGTCATTTTGCTCACTCCGAGATAATAACTTCAAAATATCATGCTAGTAGCCCTTGTATTTCCCAGAGAGCTAATACTGTTTTCTGGGTTGAGTTTTACCTCAAAATAGAATACAAAGTGTTAAAATGTAGATAAAGATAAGAGGGACCAAGGAAAAGAATGGGCCTGGGAGATCACCCCTAAACTTGAGGCCAGTGTTGCTGTCATTGGGCCTCACATTTGACCTTAGTCTTCCTGTTTGATATCATGAGGCATTGTCAGGTACGTAATTCTTGTCATCAGGAAGAAAGAGAAGTAACTTTCTCAGGTGAAAAAGCTTTTTCTAGTACTAAATCCTAAAAGGAAAAATTCACTTTGAATTATACTTAGTGGGCATGGGTGATTTTATAGACTGTCTTACACAGTACTTTTTTTTTTTTTAATAGCTAATAAATTTCATCCTGCTAGCCTAGCATCCTCTAATAACCCATAAGAGCCAACTCAGGGAGCACAGTGTGCTGGGAGTCAGGATAATATTGACCAAGAATGACCTCCTTGACCCAAAGATAAAGCTTGTCTATTTAAAGAATATTTCACTACCAGTTTTACTTCTCTTAATCAGACTTTCTTAATGAATATTTTAAAAATATTTTTGCGTTTTTAATTTGAAAATAATTTCAAATCTACTGAAAATTTGCAAGAAGAGTACAAAAAAAGCCCTGCTATATACTCTTCATCCAGATTTGCCAACTACTAACATTTGATTTTTACCAGTTTAAGAAAGAGGTAAGAAATGGTATATCACTGTGGTTTTAATTTGAACTTTTATACTCTAGTGTGGAAAGATGAGCATCTTTTCCTATGATTAAGAGCTGTGTGCATTTTTTTTTTCTGTCCATTTCCCTTGCCTATTTTTTTGTGAGTTTTCTTTATTTTGAGAAGCTCTTCATATATTTGGCTATGTCCAGAGCCCCAGGACCTCTGTTTGTAATGATTTGCTAGGAAGACTCACAGGCCTCAGCATATCATGTTGCTCAAGGTTAAGATTTATTACAGAGAAAGGAGAGGAAGAAAAATCAGCAAAGGGAAGGGGCCTGTGGGGTGAATTCTGTAGGAGACCAGGTACAAGCTTCCAAGAGTCCTCTTCCAGTGGAGTTCGTAATTTCCCCAGCAGCTGAGCCTCTGAGGAGCTTCCCTGTTGTCAAACTTGTTGACCTTTTGGATTTTCCAGATACATAATCTTGTCATTGGCAAGTAGAGATTGTTTTACTTCTTTGTTTCTGTTTCTTGGGACTCTGATTGTTTTTTCTTGATGCACTGCATTGGCCCATCACTCTAAAACAGTGTTAAATGGTATTAGAGTTGCAGGCATTAGTCTTTTGCTCCTGACTTTTTGTCATTTCCTCAATAAGTAAGGTGCTGGCTTTTGGAGGGAGTTATACACATGCACACACACACACAGGCATGCATACACATACACAAACATATCCACACATACATATGCACATAAATATATCTATATATACACATAGGAAACCCTGGTGGCGTACTGGTTAAGTGCTATGGCTGCTAACCAAGAGGTTGGCAGTTCAGATCTGCCAGGCGCTCCTTGGAAACTCTATGGGGCAGTTCTACTCTGTCCTATAGGGTCGCTGTGAGTCAGAATCGACTCAACGGCAGTGAGTATATATACAAATGCATATATATGATGTTGAGAAACAACTAAAAAAAACCAAACCCAATGCCACCAGTTGATTCTGACTCATAGCGACTCTATAGAACAGAGTAGAACTGCCTCATAGAGTTTCCAGGGAGTGCCTGGTGGATTCGAACTGCTGACCTTTTGGTTAGCAGCCGTGGCTGTTAAACACTACACCACCAGGGTTTCTAATATTAAGAAAGTATCCATCAATTTCTATTTTTTGGAATATTTACAACAGGAATGGGTGTTGGTTGTTTTCAGGTATCTTTATCATTCAGTAGAACGTGTAGTTTTCTTTCCTAGCTTTTTAATATGATGGATTTATTAATGGATTTCCTTGTATTGTACCACTCTTACGTTCTGAAATAAACCCCACTTAGGCATGATGCACTTGTGGCACAGTGGTTAAGAGCTTTGGAGAGCTACAGCTGCTAATCAAAAGGTTGGCAATTAAAATCTACCAGCAGCTCCTTGGAAACCCTATGGGTCAGTTCTGTTCTGTCCTCCATATAGGGTAGCTGTGAGTCGGAATCAACTTGACAGCAGTGGGTTTTCTTAGGCACGATGCCTTATTTTTGAATGTGTAGGTGTGATTCTTTTGTTAATATTTTCTTTAATATATTTTAAGATTTTTGAAGCAAAAATAAGAGTGATTGATAGTTTTTGTTTTTTGGTGGATCTTTGTCAGGTTTTGGGGTCAGTGTTAACACTTTATCAAATAGAGAAGTTTTCCTTCTTTTGCTATGCTCTGGAATAGTATTATTGGGTAGTTTTTAAGTAGCATTGGGATTATCTGGGTTTTCAAGTCTTGGCAGAATTCCCCTGTGACACTGTCTAAGTTTAATGCTTTTTCGTGGCAGAGTTCTTATGCTATTCACCCTATCTCTCTCATGTTTGTTTAGATTTTCTCTATTGGGGTCAGTTTTGGTATGTTGTACTGTGTAAAAAAAATCTGCTTCATCTAGATTTTCAATTGTATTTAGATAGTAGTCTCTTGATTTTTGTGTAGTCATGATTTAAAAAAAAATAGCCTTTAAAAAAAATTTCCGCCTTGTGTATTTTTGTTTTCTCCCGTATTTTCTGGTTTGGTTTAGCTATACCTTGTCTAGTTTGTGGACCTTTTTAAAGTATCAGCTCTAGGGTTTTTTAGCTCTATTAGTTTTCTGTTTTTTGACTCATGTATATCTGGTTTTATCTTTGTTTTTCTTCCTGCTTTCCCTTGTTTTGGTTTTTTGTTTTTGAGTTGGTGTTAAGTTTATTTTTTCTATAAAATACTATAAACATTTTGCTGATATTGTTTTTAGTTATAGATATCCTTTAGATTATGACATGGTTTTTCATTATCATTATTTTCAAGAAATTTCCGCGTTTTAGTTTTGAATTTACCTCTTGACTCAATATTTATGTACTAGCATATTTTGAATTTTTAAGTAGAGGAACCTTATTGTTTTTAATTTCTGGTTTTATTACACTATGGCCAGAGAGTGCTATTTGTATTATTTCTCTTCTTTGGACTTTACTGAGCTGTGGTCTTATCAGTTTTGTATACACTTGCAAAGGCAGTATATTCTCTGTTGGTGAGTTCAGCGTTCACTGTATGAACTGTCTTGTTAATTATGTAACTTAGGTCTTCTGTAGTCTTACTGGAGCCCTGGTGGCACAGTTGTTAAGCATTTGGCTGCTAACTGAAAGGTTGGTGGTTGGAACTCACCAGCTGCTCCATGGGACAAAGATGTGGCAGCCTACTTCCGTAAAGATTATAGCCTTCGAAACCCCGTAGGACAGTTTTACTCTGTCCTATAGGCAGTAGATTTGGTTTGGTGAGTATAGTATTACCAGTTTTTGATTCACTTGGTCTACTTGAACTGAGAATAGTATGTAAGGGTCTCCTGTTATTGGTGTGTTTTTCCATACGTCTCCTGTAGTTTCTGCTTTATGAAAGTTTTTGCCGCATTATCGGGCATCTCCCTGCTGATAACTTGCTTCTTTATGTGAGTTGTTGTTTTAGCATTATGAAGCGTTCTTTTTACGTAAGTGGTCCCTGATTTCTTTTTTTGTGTTTTCCTGGCATGTATTTGCCCAATTCTTTTATTGCTATCCTTTCTGAATTGTTTGTTTTAGCCCTGTCTCAAGAACTCGTTTCGTGTTGCGTTTTGCTTCGTTAGCCGCATGAAAAGGTTTTCTTTAAATAGGCGAGCAAAGCCCACTTACATTTATTGATATGAATATATTTGGCCTAAGTTTTACCATATTGATTTATATAAATATAAATCAATTTATCATTTGATTTATATGGTAAAGTTGTACTCATTTTGTTGTTGAGAATATACACAGCAAAACATACACCAATTCAACAGTTTCTACATGTATAACTCATTGACGTTGATTACATTCTTTGAGTTGTGCAACCTTCTCACTCTCCTTTTCTGAGTTGTTCCTTCCCCATTAACATAAACGTATTGCCCCCAAAGTTTCCTGTCTAATCTTTTGAGTTGCTGTTGTCAATTTGATTCCATAGACCATATTTTTACACAAATAACGCATGCCGTCTGTGTTTGTTTGCCAACCGCCTCTTCCCCCATGAGGTCTTTACATAAGCACCACTATGCCAGTTTCTTTATATGTTGCTGTAAAAAAATTAGCATGGCACAGTTACAAAAATACCTCACGGGGGGAGGGAGCAGTTGGCAAACAAATGTAGAAAGTGCACGTTATTTGTGTAAAAATACAGCAGATAGTTCTTAAAAGAGCATAATGGTCAAGGCAGACATTTTTTATTAGTTAAGCTAGGCTATTGTTTTTAAGAAGACTTCAGAGATATTTCTGGTTTAAGGTTTAAAGATTATCTCAAGGCAGTAGTTTCAGGGGTTTATCCAGCTTCCATGGCACCAGAAAGTCTGGAGTCCATGAGAATTGAAACTTCTGTATTTTCCCCCTTTTGATCAGGATTCCGCTGTAGGATCCTTGATCAAAATGTTCAGTAATGATAGCCAGGCACCATCCATTTCTTCTGGTCTCACAGCAAAGGAGGCAATTGTTCATGGAGACAGTTAGCCACACGTTCCATTTCCTCCTCCAATACCTGACTCTCCTTACTGTGTTGCTCCGGGTGAATAGACACCAATTGTTGTGCCTTGTATGTCTGCTTGCAAGCTTTATTACCCCAGGTGCTACCCAGTGAACTGGGAGATAGAACAGAAGTGCTAAACACATTATTAGGCCTATTTACAGATGGCCCATAGAACCTTGACCCTAAACCTCCAAACTGAGGAATCAAATCCCATGAGGTTTTTGGTTGTACATAAGCAGCCTCAGCAGCTACTCTCTGTCTTTTGTCATTGTAAATATGTCTGTCACACAGCTTTTGCCAGTTCAACTTTTTGCAAGTGTACAACTTATTGACAGCAGTTACAGAAATTGGCTGTGTAACCCTGCTGTTAATCAGTGTGATTTTTCCATCCCTGTTAATCTCCATTTTCCCCTCTCTCCCATCCCTGGTGACCACTAATAAACTTTGATCTCTTTATACATTTTTTTTTTTTGTCTTTTGTACATTTGGCTTTTTTTTTTCTTTGCCTTTTTGTATAAGTGAGGTCATAAAATATTTGCCTTTTCATGATTGACTTATTTCACTCGGCGTAATGCGTTCAAGCTCCGTCCATATTGTGGCGTGCATTAAGACTTCATTTCTCCTACTGCCTGAGTCGTATTCCATTGTATGTACATACCACATTTTGTTCATCCATTCATCTGTTGATTTTATTATATTTTAATATAATTTTTTACCATGTAGTCAATTTTATTTGATTAATCCTTTTTTTTTTTGGTGGATTTTATGAAGGATTGCATTTTTGTTCCAATAGCCAAAACCAAAGCAAACCCACGGCCATCGAGTCAATTCCAACTCACAGCAGCCCTACAGGACAGAGTAGAACTGCCCCATAGAGTTCCCAAGGAGCACCTGGTGGATTTGAACTGCTGTGCTCTTGGTTAGCAGCTATAACACTTAACCACCATGCCACCAGGGTTTCCTTTGTTCTAATGGTTACCTTTATATGTAGGCCTTTTATTTGTGGCTATTTTTTATTGGTTCTCTCTAGAGCACATTGAAATTAGTCTGTAATTTCCTCTTCTCCTCCCATTCCCTCCCAGCATCCAATTTGAAAAAAAAAAAAAAAAAAATTCTTCTGCTTCTAATTAGGTAATCAGAAAGCTTATTTCATTTGTGTGTGCTGCCTGTTTTCCTCTATCCCCACTTTTTGGTGGTTGTATTGTACCTGCGTTGCCAGAATATAGAGACATTAATTGCTGTACTTTCTCCCTTGTAATCACCACAGAATTTCACTTATGAAAAGTACTCTGAAGTATTAATGGCATTGATTCTTCCATATATCATGTATCTTTTTCATATTAAAAGTTCTTTAAAACTTTGTTGGACATATGATGGTATAAATTTACATTCATTTAACACTCCTTCTTTGAGCCTCCCAAAATTAACAAAACTAACCAAAACTAGAGAAGAAAATAGCTACAACTCACACCACATTTTATGAGGCTTACGGTGAAGTGTGGACCCACTGTGGGAGGATACTGAGATTTGACAGTTCCGCAAATCTCTGGCTGGTCGCAGGTGTCTGAGCTTAAATGAGAAGTCTCTGAATGGCACCACTCACAGTGCTAACTGGAGATCTGGGAACAGAGGGAAGAAAAGGCCACTGGCAAAGAATACATACTCTGGCAGTAACTCATATCCATGGTACAGAGTTGCCGGAGATGCTGAGCTGAAAGAGGGACCACACCGGTATGCTGTATTTTCTAGTGGTTATACTGTCTTTGGAAAGAGCCCCAGTGGTGCAGTGGTTAAGCCCTCGGCCGCTAGCCAAAAGACTGGCTGTTCGAACCCACTAGCTGCTCTGTGGGAGAAGGATGTGGCAGTCTGCTTCTGTAAAGATTTGCAGCCTTGGAAACCCTATGCAGCAGTTCTACTCCGTCCCATAAGGTTGCACTGAGATGGAATTTGACTTAATGGCGATGGGTTTGGTTTTGGTGTACCGTCTTTATTTTCTTTGAACTGGCTTCCTAAAGGGAAAAATCACTGAGAATGACCTGAGGGGGAATTGCTGACGTCTAAGATGGGCCATATCCTCTTTGACCCTTTTCCCCCACATGCTTTGGAACTGAATGTGTCACCAGAACAAAGGATTTATTAGAATTAGTGGGAAAGTATACCCAAATTGAGAGCTCTGGCTGCCTACTGTTCCAGCTAATTCTTTCCCTTTTCTTCCTCTAAACAGCTCAAGTACTGCACAGAGATTACAAGCCATAGATATTCCGTGCCTATGTAAGCAAGGAGAAGAGTCATTTGTTTTTGAGCAAACAGCAGGTTCGGAAGGAATCTCCCCATTCAAAACTGAGTAATGGGCAGAAAGGACCCAGCATTGGGCCTATGTGTAGAAAATAAGGAAAGGGACCTGACAAGCAAAAGTAGGTGAAAAATGTACTTTGGAAGAATAGTTACTTCAGAAATCAGTAGAATTTTAGACAAGAACCTCTCGCTTTCAAAAAAGTTAAGGAGAACTTGGGATCAATAAAATGAGAGCAAAAAAGTGATTCAGGATGATTAAAGGGAAAATAACAGGAGGTGAGGTGTGAGCAAATAGAAGGAAAAAATAAAGTCATTCAGAAACAAAATCCGTGTTAGATGCTAACATCTCAGACAGTTACATAGAGTGTAAGTTTGAGGAAATTACACAGACACCGTGGGAAAGAGTAAAGGAATAATAGTGCTTAGTGATTAGCAGCAAGTGGAAGCTATGAGGGAGAGCCAGAGAGATCCAATGTAGTCCAAGTTGGTGTTTTAGAAGAAGAGAATAGAGTAAATGAAAAAGAAGAAACATTCAGAAATAAAAATTTTCTGAAACAAAGGACCATGTAATTATATAGATGTAAAGGCACATTGAACTGGAAGAAATTTAGTAGAGTCATTAGAATGGAGTCATACCTTGGTGAACTTACAAAACCTGAATGATAAAGAATAGGATCTTAAACAGGAAAACAATTTTTTTTTTTCAAAAAAAAAAACTCTAAAATTTTTCTAACGGAAAAAACCAATCAGCTCAGTCTCAAACTTTCCAGCAGTATAATTTGCCAGAAGGCAATGAACTGATGTGTGTGTGGCGGGGGGGGGGGGGGGGGGGGGGTGAAGGGGGGGTGGGCACAGTGGGATTAGATTGGGATGTCATTAAAGTAATGATATTTTGAAATGTGCAGAAGCTCACGTAGTGTTCTTGAATCTCACTGAAAAAGCTACTTGCAGCCAAGTAATAATCCAGCCTACTGAAAGATGAAATCCATGAATGAAGAGGTTGAACTATCAAAATATCAGTTGTGATAACTGAATAAATGCTGATTCAAATTTAAATAATACAAAACAATGGTAATAGACCATAAAAAGATTTCTGAAAGGGTCAGTATGTTAAGGAATTAGAGTTGGGGCTGGTGGTGGAGAAATGAGATTGTGCTACTTGTCGCCTCTTTCATAATATGTAATTAAGATACTATTTCTTTTTATGGATTTGATACATTGAGAAGACTATAGTACTAAAAGCAGACATTGCATACCTTTGAGATATACAAGTTATAAGGAAGGAAAACAACTAAGAAAATAGACTATTGAGTGAAAAACAAAACAAGGACATTAACAAGGGATAGACTATGAATTAAAACAAGAGTCAGACCTGTGTTGCACATGGATGGATGCATCTGGTGTTGAGTTTAAAACTAAATTCCAAGTTTTTACTAAACTAAAACTATATGTTGTTTACATATAAGTCACAGTCATCCAGAAAGTATAAGGATGGGCAAAAATCTGCCAAACAAATGCAAACAAAAAGAAAACAGGAGTATTCGAATGCAAGGCAAAAAACTTTAAATGGAACAGACGGTTTATTCTATTTATTTTCTAGTTCATTAAAAATTTCAAAAATTTTCAGAATAATATACACAATAATTTAAAAAGCCAAATAGTGCTAAAAGGCTTAGAACAAAACACTTGGGGTACTGTTCCCCCTACTTTTTCTTGTCCTTCCCCAGAATTAGCTACTTTCACCTTTTAGTGTTATGAGAGCTGACGAGGGAAGGGAATAGGGCATGGGAAAGAATGTCTTAGCATTTTGTGTGCATTCCCGCAGTTAATCAGTTTATTTTCAGAAAGTATCCAAACTAGTACTGAGACACTCATCTATGCCAGTTGACTTTTTATCCCAAACCAGTACCATTTGCTGTTGAGTTGATTTCGACTCACGGCAGCTCCAAAACTCCTGTTCTTAAATCCTCCAGAGAGCGAAGCTGCAGACAAATGCAGGGATCAGGGAGGAACAGTCACCCAGCAGTGTGGGGTCAGGGCGGGGAACTAGAGATCTAAGTGCTTCTCCTTGGCTGTCACCTAGACCTCCGTGCTTTAGGCCCTACACACTTAACTCCTTGGCCCTTCAGTCCCGGTTCCACAGGTACCAGTGCAACTCCTGGTTCCTGAGCCTGTAAGGATCTTTTGTTGTTGTTGTGCTTTAAGTGAAAGTTTACAGTTTGTCAGTTTCTCATACAAAAACATACACACATTTGTTATGTGACCCTAGTTGCTCTCCCTACAATGTGACAGCCTACTCCTTCTCTCTACCTCGTATTTCCCGTGTCCATCCTAGCAGCGCCTGTCCCCCTCTGCGTTCTCATCTCGCCTCTGGACAAGAGCTGCCCACATAGTCTCATGTGTCTATTTGACCTAAGGAGCGCAGTCCTCACCGGTATCATTTTATGTCTTATAGTGCAGTCTAATCTTTGTCTGAAGAGTTGGCTTCGAGAATGATTTAGTTTTGGGCTAACCGAGAGTCCGGGGACCATGATCTCTGGGGTCCCTCCAGTTTCAGTCAGACCACTAAGTCTGGTCTTGTTATTAGAATTTGAGATCTGCACCCCACTTTTCTCCTGCTCCGTCAGGGATTCCTGTTGTGTTCCCTCTCAGGGCCATCATTGGTGGTAGCTGGGCACTGTCTAGTTCTTCCTGTCTCAGGCTGATGGACTCTCTGGCATATGTGGCCGTTTCAGAACCTTCTGATGTATATTGAGTTGGTTCTCAGCTTTGGCCACTGCTGGATTTCTTACATGTTCTATGTCAGTTACCTCTGATTCTTAGCTTTTCCCCGCCAAAATTTTGTTCTTTTTTCCCTGTCCTCGCCTGGAAGTCACAGTTCACCTCAGAATGATCAAAAATCCACAAAGAATCCATAACTCATAATTTTGTGTTTATTAAATAACAGGACATTGAAATACATAGAGCAAAAATGCTGCAGATTGAAGGAGAAATGGACAGATATACTAGGTAATGTAGAATTTATGGGTAGATCAAATAGACAAAAACAAAAAAAGATTTAAATCTGGATAGGATACTTAATACTGAATATATATTGAACTCCATTCTGTAAACAGAGACTAACCTTTTCTATACAGCAACCTATGGAACATTTTAAAAAGTGATTGTATATTTACAGTGAACAGTTGGGGAGTGCACATCTGCTAACAATTTTACTTTTACCAAGAGTATATTCAAATGTAGTTTAGGTCACATTTTTAAAAAAACAGTCTTAGGAGGGAATAGAGCTGCTGTGGCTGAAGGGTAGGGTGGGAGACTGGGCTTAAAAGGGGTCTCAAAAGAACCTCCCTGCAGTGTCGAGTGTGATAAACGCTGTTCTTAGACACAGCTTCTCCACTTGTGAACATAAATTAAGCTTACATCGTCACCTTCTGCTCAAGACACTTGTTTGTAGGAGGAATTTCAATTATATATCATTATGTTTAGTTGATGGTAGTCAGATTAGTTCTCCCGACTTTGCAGAACTGCAAAGCCTACATGTTACTGCTGTTGAAAGATTGTGGTATTTAACAAGAGTGGAAGAGGCTTTTGCACAAGAACTGTTTAAGATGCTAGGGGGAATACCTTGTATTACAGAAGAAAACATTGGAGAGATACACAAGGAGAGGAGGTGAGTAGAAGTCAGACAAGAGAGTGG
Organism: Elephas maximus indicus; assembly: GCF_024166365.1. Lineage (NCBI taxonomy): Eukaryota > Metazoa > Chordata > Mammalia > Proboscidea > Elephantidae > Elephas > Elephas maximus. Next base: position 9,598,186 of record NC_064838.1, on the reverse strand, counting down.
GGCGGGTATGGGGGGAGAGTGAGACTTCTTAATAGATACCGGGGGGAGAGTGAGACTTCTTAATAGATACCTTTTTATATTGTTTTGATTTTTGAACTTTCAGAACATACTATTTGTTGAAAAGCAGAGGTGTGACTATTGGTATCACTTTATGCCACTGCTGACTGTTCCCATAGCTTACGCATATCTTTCCTGACTCTCAGGTGAGAAAAGGTCTGAGGCCAGAGGATGCAGGGAAGGTGCCTTGGAATTTGAGATTGTGGGCTGACAGTTTGTAAGCAGTTTATGTATTTTGAGAATGATGCCTGCCACCATCGTGCCGGGTATCCTTATGGAAGGTAGTATTAAAACAAGCAAAAACCCAAGGGCTTTTTACATAAAAGTTAATGGTTTTGATTGCTTGTGTATTCAGTATGGTAAGATTTGATTGATGTGGCTCTTCCCATTTCGGATAAAATATATGATGTACGTAAAACTGAAAGAAAACAATATTAAATTTTAGTATAGAAAGGGACTTTCAAAATAGAAACATAATGAAGGAAATTACTCAGGAAAATAATTGATAGATTTTACCACCTAAACTACTTAAGCAGTTATAGAAAATGTGTAATGAAAGGCAAACAAATTGGGAAAATTAAGATTATATATGAGCAAGCATTAATGCCCTCAGTATAATAGAGTTCATACAGATTAGTACAAAGATACTAAAACTCTAGTAGAAAAATGATTTAGGGACAATTTGTGGGAGAAGTACAGATCATTAAACCAAAAACTGTTGCTGTCGAGTCGATTCCGACTCATAGTGACCCTGTATGACAGAGTAGAACTGCCCCATTGGGTTTCCTAGGCTGTAATCTTCATGGAAGCAGACTGCCACACCCTTCTCCCATAGAGTGGCTGGTGGGTTCGAATCACCAACATTTTGGTTAGCAGCCTTAACCAAGCACTTAAGAGTGCGTAACCAGTGCATCACCAGGGCTCCTTACACATAAAATGGTCACTAAATAAATAAGTGAAAGTTATTGAAGAATGAAATCCGACATTTACTTTTTTTTTTTAAATTTTATTGTGCTTTAAGTGCAAGTTCACAAATCAAGTCAGTCTCTCACACAAAAACCCATATACACCTTGCTACACACTCCCAGTTATTCTCATCCTAATGAAACAGCCCGCTCTCTCCATCCACTCTGTCTTTTGTGTCCATTTTGCCAGCTTCTAACCTCCTCCACCCTCTTATCGCCCCTCCAGGCAGATGCCAACATAGTCTCAAGTGTCCACCTGATCCAAGAAGCTCACTCCTCACCAGCATCCCTCTCCAACCCATTGTCCAGTCCAATCCATGTCTGAAGAGTTGGCTTCAGGATTGGTTCCTGTCCTGGGGCAACAGAAGGTTTGGGGGCCATGACCACTGGGGTCTTTCTAGTCTCAGACCATTAAGTCTGGTCTTATGAGAATTTGGGGTCTGCATCCCACTACTCTCCTGCTCACTCAGGGGTTCTCTGTTGTGTTCCCTGTCAGGGCAGTCATCGGTTGTAGCTGGGCACCATCTAGTTCTTCTGGTCTCAGGATGATGTAGACTCTGGTTCATGTGGCCCTTTCTGTTTCTTGGGCTCGTAATTGCCTTGTGTCCTTAGTGTTCTTCATTCTCCTTTGATCCAGGTGGGTTGAGACCAATTGATGCATCTTAGATGGCTGCTTGCTAGTGTTTAAGACCCCAGATGCCACTCTTCAAAGTGGGATGCAGAATGTTTTCTTAACAGATTTTATTATGCCAGTAGACTTAGATGTCCCCTGAAACCATGGTCCCCATACCCCTGTCCCTGCTATGCTGGCCTTCGAAGTATTCAGTTTAGTCAGGAAACTTCTTTGCTTTTGGTTTAGTCCAGTTGTGCTGACCTCCCCTGTATTGTGTGCTGTCTTTCCCTTCACCTAAAGTAGTTTTTTTATCTGCTATCTAATTAGTGAATGCCTCTCACCCTCCCTCCCTCCCTCCCCTCTCTTGTAACCACAAAAGGATGTTTTCTTCTCAGTTTAAACTATTTCTCAAGTTCTTATACTAGTGGTCTTATACAATATTTGTCCTTTTACAACTGACTAATTTCACTCAGCATAATGCCTTCCAGGTTCCTCCATGTTATGAAATGTTTCACAGATCCCTCAGTGTTCTTTATCAATGAGTAGTATTCCACTGTGTGAATATACCATAATTTATCCATTCATCTGTTGATGGGCACCTTGGTTGCTTCCGTCTTTTTGTTATTGTAAACAGTGCTGCAGTAAACATTGGTGTGCATATATCTGTTCATGTAAAGGCTCTTATTTCTCTAGGATGTATTTGAAGGAGTGGAATTGCTAGATCGTATGGTAGTTCTTTTTCTAGCTTTTTAAGGAAGCGCCAAATCGATTTCCAAAGTGGTTGTACCATTTCACATTCCTACCAGCAGTGTAGAAGTTTTCCAGTCTGTCCACAGCCTCTCCACCATTTATTATTTTGTGTTTTTTGGATTAATGCCGGCCTTGTTGGAGTAAGATGAAATCTGATTGTAGTTTTGATCTGTGTTTCTCTAATGGCTAATGATCGTGAACATTTCCTCATATATCTGTTAGCTACCTGAATGTCTTCTTTAGTGAAGTGTTATTCATACCTTTTGCCCATTTTTTAATTGGGTTGTCTTTTTTCAGTTGAGTTTTTGCAGTATTATGTAGATCTTAGAGATGAGGCACTGATCAGAAATGTCATAGCTAAAAACTTTTTCCAAGCCTGTAGGTGGTCTTTTTACTCTTTTGGTGAAGTGAGGTGTTTGATTTTTAGGAGCTCCCAGGTATCTAGTTTTTCTTCTACATTCTTTACAATGTTTTGTATACTGTTTATGACATGTATTAGGGATGTTAACGTTGTCCCTATTTTTTCTTCCATGATCTTTATCGTTTTAGATTTTATATTTAGGCCTTTGATCCATTTTGAGTTTTTGTGCATGGAGTGAGCTGTGGGTCTTGTTTCATTTTTTTGCAGATGGATATTTAGTAAAGCCAGCACCATTTGTTAAAAAGACTGTCTTTTCCCCATTTAACTGTTTTGGGGCCTTTGTCAAATATCAACTGCTCATATGTGGATGGATTTATGTCTGGATTCTCAATTCTGTTCCATTAGTCCACGTATCTGTTATTATACCAGTACCAGGCTGTTTTGACTACTGTGGCGGTATAATAGGTTCTAAAATCAGGTAGAGTAAAGCCTCCCACTTTGTTCTTCTTTTTCAGTAATGCTTTACTTATCCGGGGCCTCTTTCCCTTCCATATGTAATTGGTAATTTGTTTCTCCATCTCATTAAATAATGTCCTTGGCATTTTGATCGGAATTGCATTAAATGTATAGATTGCTTTTGGTAGAATAGACATTTTAATAATGGTAAGTCTTCCTATCCATGAGCAAGGTATGTTCTTCCACTCATGTAAGTCTCTTTTGGTTTCTTGCAGAAGTGTACTGTAGTTTTCTTTGTATAAGTCTTTTACATCTCTAGTAAAATTTATTCCTAAGTATTTATTTTCTTGGGGGCTACCGGAAATGGCATTGATTTGGTGATTTCTTCTTCGATGTTCTTTTTGTTGGTGTAGAGGAATCCAACTGATTTTTGTATGTTTGTCTTGTATCCTGATCGTCTGCTGAACTCTTCTATTAGTTTCAGTAGTTTTCTGGAGGATTCCTTAGGGTTTTCTGTGTATAAGATCATGTCATCTGCAAATGGAGATACGTTGACTTCTTCCTTGCCAATCTGGATGTGCTTTATTTCTTTATCTAGCCTAATTGCTCTGGCTAGGACTTCCAGCACAGTATTGAATAAGAGTGGTGATAAAGTGCATCCTTGTCTGGTTCCTGATCTCAACGGGAATGTTTTCAGGCTCTTTCCATTTAGGGTGATGTTGGCTGTTGGCTTTGTATAAATGCCCTTTATTATGTTGAGGAATTTTCCTTCTATTTGTATTTTGCTGAGAGTTTTTATCATGAGTGAGTGTTGAACTTTGTCAAATGCCTTTTCTGCATCAATTGATAGAATTGTATCATTCTTGTCTTTTGTTTTATTTATGTGATGGATTACATTAATTGTTTTTCTAATGTTGAACCATCCCTGCATACCTGGTATGAATCCCACTTGGTCATGGTGAATTATTTTTTGGATATGTTGTTGAATTCTATTGGCTAGAATTTTGTTGAGGATTTTTGCATCTACATTCATGAGGGATATAGGTCTATAATTTTCTTTTCTTGTGTCTTTACCTGGTTTTGGTATCAGGGATATACTGGCTTCATAGAATGAGTTTGGTAGTATTCTGTCCTTTTCTATGCTCTGAAATATCTTTAGTAGTAGTGGTGTTAACTCTTCTCTGAAAGTTTGATAGAACTCTGCAGTGAAGCAGTTTGGACCAGGGCTTTTTTTTTTTTTGGAGTTTTTTGATTACCTTTTCAGTCTCTTCTTTTGTTATGGGTCTATTTAGTTGTTCTACCTCTATTTGTGTTAGTTTAGGTAGGTAGTGTGTTTCTAGAAATTCATCCATTTCTTCTAGGTTTTCAAATTTGTTCAAGTATAATTTTTCATAGTAATCTGATAGGATTCTTTTAATTTCAGTTGCATCTGTTGTAATATCGCCCATCTTATTTCTTATTTGGGTTATTTGCTTCTTCTCCTGTTTTTCTTTTGTCAGTTTGGCTGCTGGTTTATCAATTTTGTTGATTTTTTCAAAGAACCAGCTTTTGGTCTTGTTAATTCTTTCAGTTGTTTTTCTGCTTTCTATTTCATTTATTTCAGCTCTAATTTTTATTATTTGTTTTCTTCAGGTGCCTGTGGGTTTCTTTTGTTGTTCTCTTTCTATTTGTTCAAGTGGTAGGGATAATTCTTTGATTTTGGCCCTTTCTTCTTTTCGGCTATGTGCATCTATTGATATAAATTGGCCTCTGATCATAGCTTTTGCTGTGTCCCAAAGGTTCTGATAGGAAGTGTTTTCATTCTCATTGGATTCTGTGAATTTCTTTATTCCATCCTTAATGTCTTCTATAATTCAGTCTTTTTCGAGCTGGGTATTGTTTAGTTTCCAAGTGCTTGATTTCTTTTCCTGTTATTGATTTCCACTTTTATGGTCTTATGCTCAGAGAAGATGCTTTGTAATATTTCAGTGTTTTGGATTCTGTTCAGGTTTGCTTTGTGACCTAATATGTGGTCTATTCTAGAGAATGTTCCATGTGCACTAGAAAAGAAAGTATAGTTGGCTGCTGTTGGGTGGAGTGTTGTGTATATGTCTATGAGGTCAAGTTGGTTGATTGTGGCATTTAGATCTTCTGTGTCTTTATTGAGCTTCTTTCTAGATGTCCTGTCCTTCACCGAAAGTTGTGTGTTGAAGCCTCCTACTGTAATTGTGGAGCTGTCTATCTCACTTTTCAATGCTGATAGAGTTTATGTACCTTGCAGCCCCATCATTGGGTGCATAAATATTTAATATGGTTATATCTTCTTGGTGTATAGTGCCTTTAATCATTATATAGTGTCCTTCCTTGTTCTTTCTGATGGATTGAACTTTAAAGTCTATTTTGTCAGAAATTAATATTGCCACTCCTGCTCTTTTTGATTGTTGTTTGCTTGATATATTTTTTTCCATCCTCTGAGTTTTAGTTTGTGTCTCTAAGTCTGAAGTGTGTCTCTTGTAGGCAGCATATAGAGGGATCTTGTGTTTTAATCCATTGTGCCACTCTCTGTCTCTTTATTGGTGCATGTAGTCCATTTACTTTCAGAGTAATTATGGAGAGGTATGAATTTAGTGCTGTCATTTTGATGTCTTTTTTTGGTGTGTTGACAGTTTCTCTTTCCCACTTGATTTTATGTGCTGAGTAGATTTTCTTTATATATTGTTCTTTCCTCATGTTTGTTGTTGGTTTGTTTTCTGAGTCTGTATTTTTCCCTTGTATTTTATTTCGTTAAGTAGGATAGTTTGTCTTCTTTGTGGTTACCTTATTATTTATCCCAATTTTTCTAAATTTAAAACTAACTTTTATTTTTTGTATTGCTGTATCTTCCTGTCCATATGGAAGGTATATAGATTGCATTTCTTAGTCCCTCTTTATTATTTTAATGTTGTCTTCTTTTATATAATAACATCGCTGTTACTGTGTGTTGGGCTTTTTTTTTCTTTTAAATCTTACTTTGGTTTTTTGGATTTCCCCGTCTGGGTTGACTTCTGGTTGCTCTGTGCAGTGCTCTAGTCTTGGGTTGATAACCTGATATTATTGATTTTCTAACCAAAGAACTCCCTTTAGTATTTCTTGTAGTTTTGGTTTGTTTTCACAAATTCCCTCAACTTGTGTTTATCTGGAAATGTCTTAATTTCACCTTCATATTTAAGAGACAGTTTTGATGGATATATGATTCTTGGCAGGCAATTTTTTTCATTCAGTTTTTTAAATGTTTCATCCCATTGCCTTCTTGCCTGCATAGTTTCTGTAGAGTAGCCCGAGCTTATTCTTATTGGCTCTCCTTTGTAGGTGACTTTTCTTTTATCTCTCACTGCTCTTTAAATTGTCTCTTTATCTTTGGTTTTGGCAAGCTTGGTTATAATATGTCTTGGTGACGTTCTTTTCAGATCTACCTTATGTGAAGTTCGAGGAGCATCTTGGGTAGATATCTTCTCATCTTTCATGATATCGGGGAAGTTTTCTGCCAACAAATCTTCAACAATTTTCCCTGTATTTTCTGTTATCCCTCCCTGTTCTGGTACTCCAATCACTCTCAGGTTATTTCTCTTGATAGAGTCCCACATGATTCTTAAGGTTTCTTCATTTTTTAAAATTCTTTTATCAGATTTTTCTTCAAATATATTAGTGCCAAGTGATTTATCTTCGAGTTTAGAAATTCTAGCTTCTACTTGCTCAATTCTGCTCTACTGGCTTTCTATTGAGTTATCTAATTCTGTAATTTTATTGTTAATTTTCTGAATTTCTGATTGCTGTTTGTCTATGGATTTTTCCAGCTTATTAAACTTTTCATTATGTTCCTGAATAATCTTTCTAATTTCTTCAGTTGCTTTATCTGTGTGTTCCTTGGTTTGTTCTGTGTATTGCCTCATTTCCTTCCTGATGTCTTGGAGGGTTCTATATATTAAACTTTTGTATTCTGTATCTGGTAATTCCAGGAATGTACTTTCATCTAGAAGATCCTTGGATTCTTTGTTTTGAGAGCCTTTTGAGGTGATCATGGTCTGTTTCTTTATGTGACTTGATATTGACTGTTGTCTCTGAGCCATCTATAAGTTATTGTATTAGTTTATGCTTGCTTACTGTGTCATAGCTGCTTGCTTTGTTTTGTTTTGGTATTGTCCTATGGGTTCCTTGAGTGAGCTAGCTTGATTATTTTTGCATTTGGAGCTCTGGTATCCTGTCCCCAGCTGGTTAGAGCTGTTAACAGGTATATCAGTCTAGGAGTGCATTCAGGTTTCTTGTTTCCAGGTAGCTGATATCAAGTGTGTGGTACAGGCTCTGTCCTACAGTCCTAGAGGGGCAGGGGTGATTGGCATATATACAGGTATCTGAGTGCAGCAGGGGGTCACGCTCTGAACAAGGCAGGAGCTGAGAATCGACCCCCAAGTGTCTCTGAGGAAAATGCATCTCTGTTCCCTAGATCATGCTGGTGGGTGGGTTTTCCAGAGGGACCATGGGCACCCAAAGTATTTGTTGTAAGGACTGGAGGTACCAGTTATCTTTGGACCCCTGTTGCAGGTGGGTGGGTGACCTGAGTGGAGCTACCAGTCCTTAGGCCTGTGATGTGGGTAGGTGAGGACCTTGTTTAATAGGTAAAGCAATTTCAAATGTCAAACATCCACCTCTCCACTGCACCGTTGAAATGGTTGGAGTTTGCCAGCAAGGGCCTATTCTCCCAAAATAGGCCCATACAGGTCCATGCAGAAGGGAAAGGTGCTCAAGGTCCATGGACGGTTTATGCCTGGACAGGAGCTGCTTCTGTCCTGATTTCCCCCAGTTAATGGAGATAGCAAATTATCTTTTCCCCCCAGGTGCAAATTTTTTCCTTCCCCAGGGCCAGGAGGATGGCTCTAGATGCTCACTAGGGTCTCTCTCAGGCCCAGGGATTCAGCCGCTGAGGCTGGCTTGGGGGTGGGGGAGCGGGGCATGGTAAAATATACACAAGTACTTAGCTTTTGCCGAGAGCTCAGTTCTCCTCAGGTTCCGGAGGTGTGAGTGGGCTGTGTGGTTGGCTGCTTCTCCCTGAGGAAACTGTGGCTGAACTCTAGGACCAGCCCGCCGTCACTGCCGCCGTCACTGCTGCTGGGGCTCCAGGAATGGTGCCTGAGGGCTCCCCAGAATTCAGGTCTGGCAACTCCTCCACTTCTGAACAGCCTCTTCTTCCCCCTGCCCCTTGGTTCATTGTCTAAGCTTGCCTTTGATGCCCAGGGCTCCCAGCTTGGCACAAATATACTCGTTTCACTTGTTTTTTCGGGTCTTTGTTGTAAAGAGGGCTGGACGGAAGCGCCTGTCTATTCTGCCATCTTGGCTCCGCCTCTGATTTACTTTTCAGATTAAGAAATATTAAAAAAATAATATTCAGCATGGAGTTAGGGATTATTATTACTAACATTTAAAAGATGAAGAAAGTGAAGTAAGAAGGGATTAATTTCCTTGCCTTACTTCACACAGCTAGGAAAGTGTGCCAGGTGGTGCTGGGGTGTGAACCCATTGTGACCCTGTTCAGCTGCCTCTCATCACAAGTACATACTGTTTGGCAGTTATTTTCTGTTTTATACACCTGTACATGATAGTAATTTTAAGTCTATTATCTCTTCCTAAGGATTAAATGTTTCTCTTCTGAGTCTAGTTTTTTTTTTTCCACTACTAGATTGAGTTCAGATTTTTTTTTTCACTATCTCAATTACATAAATACAGTAAAACCTGTGAAACCTGGAATCTGTAAGGGGTAAACCTGTCAGAGATGGAAAACTAAAATATTGTCCACTAAGAGTGATAGGAAAGTTGTAATACCGTAGCCTTTCAGAGGTGGAAGACTTGTGAGACCTGGAAAACAAGACAGTCTAGTTGAATTTCAGCTCTCTCAGGTGAAGAGCAGTTCCAACCTATTTTTTTTTCATAGATGCCTAAACACAGTCTTCAGAATGATTAAATTGATACACATGAGTCCCTTCTTCTGCACTTCTGACTAGTTTTATACCTCCCCATTATAGATACCTTTCATTTGGTGAGTGTGGTGGGTGGTAGGTGGTTTTGTTAGAATGTGAAAATGAGGCTGGAGAGCTTGCATATGGGGTAGTTTAGGTCCGGGATCCCCAAGCTGGTTGATCAGAACCATTGGAGGAAGGGAGGGAGACGTGGACCCGAGGTGTTAAAAACACAGACGCCTAAGGTTCTTCCTAGAGATTCCAGTTCTGGTGATTCTGGGACAGACTCACAGGTATCTGTATTTTAAGAATCTTCGAGGCCATCTCAGCAGCCAGGTTTGGTACTTTATTTCTGGAAGCCTACCTAGATAGAGTAGGACATTACCCTGTAACAACTGAAAAGTTGATTTGAAATCATGTTTCTAATAGTTTGAGGACCAGGGCCCTGGGGTTTTTTTTTGTTTTTTTTTTTCTTCCCTCCCTCCCTCTCTCCCTCCCTCCTTCCCTTTCTTTCTCAGTACCTTCAGTGACTGCTACATAGTTTCTGGGTAGTAAATTCAGGTTAAAAAAAGGAGTCTTTTGTTTTCATAAATGGTATCTTGAACACTTTGCATATTTAAGAATTGCGTTTGGTGTGTTGATTTTTTGGTTCTGCTCTTTAGTTGAGCTGCTGTAAGATCACCTCTACTGGAGCATGCCAGTTTTCCTAACATTGGGTTTTCCTCCAAGGAAAGAATTAATAGGTTGAGCACTTACTAGGCTACATTTATAGTGTTATGTTTAATGGGTTCTCATTGAAGTTTGGCTGATGCAGATTTTATTAAAATTTTTAAAATTGAATGGCACCTTTTGAAAGATCTTATTAGATGCTCATTATTGTTGTTGTTAGTTACCATTGAGTCGATGCCAACTGATGGCGACCTCGTGTGCAGAGGAGAGCTGCTCACAGGCTTTTCAAGGCTGTGACATTTCAAAAGCAGTTTGCCAGGCCTTACTTCTGAGGTACATCTGGGTGGGTTTGAACCACCAACCTTTCGGTTAGTAGTCCAGTACGTAACCCTTTATGCCACCCAGGGACTCCAGGTGTTCATTACATTGTGATTATTCAAAGTAGCAAAACCTCAAATGTATTTATTTGATGCTGTGTAAGGAATAGCACAGGAAAATTTAAAGATATTAAGTTACCATAAGATAATCTGAGTCGTTTGTGCTTTTGCCAGTGTTTTTAATGCTTTCAGTTATGCTAGGAGGGTAAGAAAGGCCTCATAGTAAATTGTCAATACGTAAGAATATTAAACCCAGCTAACCAGTTGCCACGGAGTCAGTTCTGACTCATGGTGATCCCGTGTGTGTCAGAGTAGAGCTGTGTGCTCCGTAGGGTTTTCAGTGGTTCATTTTTCAGAAGTAGGTCACCAAGCCTTTCTTCCAAGATGCCTCTGGGTGGATTCAAACCTCCAAACTTTTGATTAGCAGCTGAGCACTGTAACCATTTGCATTACCCAGGGGCTCCGTAAGAATATTAATGTGTCTTAATATTAGCTTACTTCATTATTTGCTTAATTGTTGTTGATGCTTAAGGTACCTGTGTGACTCTGTGACAGAAGGCTGACTTTGAAGGCTTTGCTGTCTAAAAGAACACTGTGGTTTCAGAGCCTGAATGTTCCAGCAGCCGCTGCCGAGGGGCGTGTTGTACCGGCACCATCAGTTCTTAGTTGAATTTTCAAGGTGTGGTCCTAAAAGTGCTCCAGTCCATTTCTGCAGTCTGACCTTTTGCTGCTCTGGGCCATGGTGGGTGATTTCCAGGTAGACAACGGTGGGATGTAGTTGAGATAACAGTTGTTGAAGGATGTCCGGTATCTATGGATCCACCATTAGCTTGTGTATTTTATTCTCGCTGTTAAAACATGAGACTGTTCAGTCTCTGCAGAGAGATCTGTGGTGTATAGCAGAGAGAATGAACAGTATGATGTCGGTCACAGAGCATGTTATTGCTTTTAACTTTTCAAAATTTTAAATTATGAAATATTTTGTATAGAAAAATCATAGTAAAAAATAATAGCTAAAACGTACAGAGAGCACTTTTTTGAGTGCTCATTTATATACCCATTTAATTATCACAATAACACTAGCATTTAGGTTTTCTTTTTATTCCCATTTTACAGATGGAAAAACTAAGATACAGTTAGGTAAAGGAACTTGCTCAAAGCTGAGCATTTGAACCCAGGCATTCTGGCATCAAAGTACATGATCTGCACTAATACAGTACACGTGGTTTGTTACCTTTCAGCAATACAAGTAATACAACAGACTTGAATAATACCTATCACTGAATTTTAATAAATATTAACATTTTACCACACTCATTTCAGTTATTTACTTATTTATAGTGGGGAAAGAAAAACATTATACATAGACAAGTTAGTTCTCATTTGCAAATGGGGAGAACATTGTCTTGGACCATGTCTGTGGTTTTCTAGTTCTATCAAGTTGTTTTTCTGTCTGCTAGCATCCCTTTCAAACACTGCCCTTTCTCTAGCAGTTTGACAGTGATTACCTATCTTACATCTGGTAAGAATTCATTCCACAGGCATTTGTGGAGCGTCTACCAAATGCCTGGAGCTGTGCCAGGTGGTAGAGATAACAACTACAGAAAGGACCCTGTTCTAGCATTGTAACTAACAACATGAGAAGGTGAGTTTATTTAAGTGCGAGATCCAAAGTCTCTTTGGAGGTAGGTCGTGTGGCCTGTTAAAAACACAAACTTAAAGATTTGATGATTTTAGTGATTTCTCGGCCGCTTTTTTTTTTTTAGCCTTGGGTCAGTAATTCAGTTTATTTGTATTTATTGTGTGGGGTATGCCTCCAGACCTTGGGTTGAGTTGGGGATGACCTGGAATCTTTAGTGTTCAGTTATTTTGTTGCCCTTCATTGGGAACCTCCCAGCCTGTAGGTTGCCTTTGAAACCTCCTATGTGGCCTGGTGAGCCCTGGAGTGGAAGACCTGTGTCCGCTTGGTCTGTTCCCTGTCTCCAGCTCTGGTAATCTATGGGACTTGGGAGGGCCTCAGATGGATCTTGCATTTCAGAAACTCCTTGTAGGGTCTGGGGGGTTTCAGGGCCTTTGGCTCTTGTGGCGCAAAAACCTCGCCCTGTGCAGACCACGTAGTAGGCGTAACGTAAGGGGATGACTTGCTTTTTGGTTTCCCCAAACCTCATTCATTCACTATGTGTTCAAAAACAGTGAACATAGCATATGGTAAAATACACTTTGGAGTTCCCTGGTAGTGCAAACAGTTAACGTGCTCGGCTGCTACCTGAAAGGCTGATGGTTCAGGTCCTACCCAGAGGTGCCTTGGAAGAAAGGCCTGGCAATATGCTTCCGAAAAGTGAGACTTTGAAAACCCTATGGAGCACAGTTCTACTCTGACACACATGGGGTTACCAGGAATTGGAACTAATTTAGGGCAGCTGGAAAAAATTTTTTTAAATCACTAATTAATTTCTTAGAATTTGGATTATATTTCCACATCAAAAAAATTTTAGTATCAAGCATCTTGAAATAATTTGTAAAATAGAGTGAATGAATACAATAACTTTCAACACTACTAGGAAATATTTTTATTATAAGCTTTATTTCAGAATGACAGCTCAGTTGTCCAGACTTTCAGCATTACTGTTAATTATAGTAGTCCTAATAAGAAAGGATGAGCTGAAGACTCTTTTAAATTCATTTCGTGCTTTTCAACCTTCCATTTCTAGCAGATGGTTCTGCGTGGTGGGTTTTCTTTTTTTTTTTAGTTTAGGAGATTAGCAAATGTTTCTGGAACAGATAGTATTTTGGCATTTCTTTTAGTTAAGACTTTTGGAATCCATTATACAGAGTATCTTGACAGAAAATGGGCTCTTTCTGAAATTAGAGGATAAAGAGATGCTATGTCAGCTGCTTCTCTGAAGATGGCAATAACTCTGTGGACATACGCCATGACATTTTAAGAAAAACACAATCATTTCTAACCCCAGAGAAAGTTCAGGAAGTTTGCAAGTAAGCATGCTTTGTGGGAGCCAACACCAGAAGAGGAGCCTGCATGTTAGATTCGGGTTCTTATTTGGGAATTGACTAGCTGTTTGGTTTGGGGCAGCCTAATTAACTTCTCAGGGCCTTAATTTCCTCATCTGCAGAATAGGGGTGTGTGTCTGCTGCTTTCTTCACAGTGTTTTTTAAAGATAAAAAGAGTGTAAAAGTACTTTGAGGGTTATCAGGGATGCCACAGTTCGTATATATGGCATATGTGTGCAGGAATTTTTCCAGTAGAAACAAGCATATTTTAAATTTTTGTAATTGCATTCTTATCTGAGTCTCAGTGCAAGTTTTATTTATTTCAAGAAACTTTATATTCTGAGACTTTATATTTCAGAACTTGGAGTGCTTATAATAGAGAAGATTAATGGAATATGGAGAAGAGTATTGCTATCTAAACATGTTGACGACTTTGTGCTTTTAGGTACACCAAACTTGGCTACGCAGGCAACACTGAACCACAGTTCATTATACCTTCGTGTAAGTAAAGCTTTATCTCTGGTTTATAGTGGATTGTTTCTCAAGATTGTTCTAAACATTTTATTTTGCATTTCAAGGTGTGTTAATTTACTTGCACCTTCTTTTAGAAAATTGTTCTGGTTACTGGGAAGGCTTATTTATTTTAAAACATAGTTCTCGAATATTGCTGTAGAACGTTGCTGTGATATTAAAAAAGCAACTTTGTAGTTCTTTGATTCTTCTGATTTAGCTCTTAGTCACTGTCTGAGGTTTCACCTTCGGTAATGGGCAGGGGCCTTTTTTTTTTAAATTGTGGTAATGATGTAGGTAACAAAACACTTGCCATTCAACAGTCTTCACATGGGCATTAATTATCTTCATCATGTTGTTCAATTATCACCCTTAACCATTCTTTGCAAGGGCCTTTCATTCAATCCCAAATGTCTGATCTATCTAGAAAAAGTGTTCCTGGTTCTTTAAGGTTAATTCGTAATTTTAATTAAGTGTAGCTCTGTTAGCCTAGCAACTTCCGTGGGCTGGATGTTCATTGTACTGCACTTTTCACAGTACCGAGAGATTTTTTTTTTCAATAGAAAGACCTGATGACGGTTCTATTGTGTTGAGAAATGTTCTGTATTTGTTTAATTTTCAGTCATTAGAGACAGATAAGCTTAAAAGAAGAAATTCCCTTACTTTTTGGCAGAGTTCATTCCACCCCACTCTTGATTTTCATAGAAGTCAACCCAATATGGGTGGGATTGGTTGTTCATGGGGGAGACTTATCTGAAGTTATCTAAATTCTAAGTTGTTACTTACATAGAGTTTGACAAAGAGTAAGGTGTATCAATCAAGAGTGAGGTGAAACTGCCACCATAAATGTATCTCTTACAGGATATGCTGTGACCTTAGAAATTATAACTTGCTTTGAGTAAATGATATTACAATGAAAGGACCTAGTGACCAGTACAGAATATAGACAGTGTAGGAGAGCCAGAGAGAAAAGGCTTGATTAATGTTTCCTCAAAGGAAGATTAAAGTCAGTCCCTTGTAAGTCGATAGAAAACCAGTGGTCATGTCAATAGAATAATGTATTCAATTCCTTGTTCGCATTTAATTCACCTCCTTCCAGCTCCTTGCTTGCTGGATAGCTGACCATGAATTTGATTATTTCTGGATGTGAACACTTTCATACCAGGAATGGGGTGTCCTAGATAATAGCAATGATTGGCCTTGTATATATGTATTTTAAATTAATAAGTTGGCACTCTGTAGGATGAATCTTTTGTGGATTTTATTATTGTGAGTCACCCAGAACTGCATTATTCCATGGTGGATTTATAAATTAGACTTTCTGGCTTTTCAAAGCAGAAGATTGAATTTTAACCTTATTAAGTGCAACATCTTTAAAAGGCTGACCTGGCACCTTTTGCTTTAATGCACTGCCATTTAAAACTGTCAGCGGCATTCAGGTGGCAGCCCCATTTAACCTGTCATTATTAAGAGATAGAATTGAAGTCAGTTATTAGTAGGATTTCATTCACTGTCAAAAGGCAAGAGAACTCTCAGATTGGTGCTGTCAGAATCTTAGCAGTAGCAGAAGCTAGAAAGATAATGAAAATGTCAAAGGTGGGAGTAAAAGAACAGCTATATTGCTAGCTGAATTTGTTGCAAGAGACAGAGAAGCACCAGGAGGCAAATTTACAAGATGATTGGGCAGAAGTGAAGGTGTTAAGATACATAGAGGGCCTTGGTTATCTTTGACAATTGGCCTACTTACTCCTTAGTTCTGCGAGCTGAACCATTTTCTGGTTACAGAGACTCACAAGGTGAAGTACAGGGTATATGTGTTAAAGTGGCATTAGGAAGAGAAACGGTGAAGCTGTATGTATGTTTGGGATGTCCTGGAGCAAGACTTCTGATCCTGATGGGTACAGCATTAGCTAAAAGCATAGCAGTGGGACACTTGGTGTGTGCAAAGAAATGTGAGTATGTGATGATGTTGGAAATCGTAGTTCCAAGCGGAGAGTGGCAGGAGATGTGGTTGGAAATGGGGAGAAAAGACAGCTGATAAAGCAGTTTGAGTTGTCTGAAGGAATTTAATTTTGTTTTATGTAACAGGAATTTTCAAACTGTTTCTGAGGGGTTCAGTCAGGAGCATAGCCTGCTAGATTAGGGGAGCCCTGTTTTTTGGGCCTGGTCCCTCTTCTACAAGGGCAGTCCTCATTTTATCTGTTTTTGTTTTTTTGTTTGAGCTTCTGTGCAGAATTGGCTTGATTGAAGAAAGTTTCCGCTGCCCTTTTTTTTTTTAAGTTGTTGGAGGACACTGGGAGTCTTTGAAAAGTATCAAGCAGAGGAGTGTATGGTGATCACATCAGCAGAAGTGAGGAGCAGGGAGGGGTAAGGAGAAAATAAATACATTTAGATTTTTAGTGTTCAAAGATTTTAGGTATACAGACAACTGGATATAAGGTTCAGTGCTCGAGGAAAAGGCCTAGACTGGAAATAGAAATTGAACACTAAGATAATTTTGTTTTCTGCTAAGTAGAGCCCTTACCCCATACATCTGTCAATTTGTCGTACTATGGTGGGTTACGTGTTGCTGTGATGCTGGAAGCTATGCTACCGATATTTCAAATACCAGCAGGGTCACCCATCGTGCACAGATTTCAGCTGAGCTTCCAGACTAAGACAGACTTGGAAGAAGGACTTGGTGATATACTTCTGAAAACAATTAGCCAGTAAAAACCTTAAGAATAGCAGCGGAACATCGTCTGAGATAGTGCTGGAAGATGAGCCCCTCAGGTTGAAAGGCATTCAAAATACGACAGGAGAAGAGCTACCTCCTCCAGTAGAGTGGACCTTAATGATGTGGATGGAGTAAAGCTTTCGGGACCTTCATTTGATGATGTGGTACAACTCAAAATGAGAAGACACAACTGCAAAGATCCGTTAATAATTGGGATGTGGAGTGTATGAAGTATGGATCTAGGAAAATCGGAAGTCATCAGAAGTGAAATGGAACACTTGGAGATCGATATCCTAGGCATTAGTGGGCTGCAGTGAGCTGATATTGGCCTTTTTTTAAAAAAATAATTTTTATCGAGCTTTAAGTGAACATTTACAAATCAAGTCAGTCTGTCACATATAACCTTATATACACCTTACTCCATACTCCCACTTACTCTCCCCCTAATGAGTCAGCCCTTCCAGTCTCTCCTTTCATGACAATTTTGCCAGTTTCTAACCCTCTCTGCCCTCCTGACTCCCCTCCAGACAGGAGATGCCAACACAGTCTCAAGTGTCTACTTGCTACAAGTAGCTCACTCTTCATCAGCATCTCTCTCCAACCCATTGTCCAGTCCCTTCCATGTCTGATGAAGTTGTCTTCGGGAATGGTTCCTGTCCTGGGCCAACAGAAGGTTTGGGGACCATGACCACTGGGATTCCTCTAGTCTCAGTCAGACCATTAAGTCTGGTCTTTTTATGAGGATTTGGGGTCTGCATCCCACTATTCTCCTGCTCCCTCAGGGGTTCTCTGTTGTGCTCCCTGTCAGGGCAGTCATCGGTTGTGGCCAGGCACCATCTAGTTCTTCTGGTCTCAGGATGATGTAAGTCTCTGGTTCATGTGGCCCTTTCTGTCTCTTGGTCTCATAGTTATCGTGTGACCTTGGTGTTCTTCATTCTCCTTTGATCCAGGTGGGTTGAGACCAATTGATGCATCTTAGATGGCCGCTTGTTAGCATTTAAGACCCCAGACGCCACATTTCAAAGTGGGATGCAGAATGTTTTCATAATAGTATTATTTTGCCAGTTGACTTAGAAGTCCCCTTAAGCCATAGTCCCCAAACCCCCGCCCTTGCTCCACTTACCTTTGAAGCATTCAGTTTATCCTGGAAACTTCTTTGCTTTTGGTCCAGTCCATTTGAGCTGACCTTCCGTGTATTGAGTATTGTCCTTCCCTTCACCTAAAGTAGTTCTTATCTACTAACTAATCAGTAAATAACCCTCTCCCACCCTCCCTCCCTCCCCTCCTTGTAACCACAAAAGTATGTGTTCTTAGTTTATACTATTTCTCAAGATCTTATAATAGTGGTCTTATACAATATTTGTCCTTTTGCCTCTGACTAATTTCGCTCAGCATAATGCCTTCCAGGTTCCTCCATGTTATGAAATGTTTCACAGATTAGTCACTGTTCTTTATCGATGCGTAGTATTCCATTGTGTGAATATACCACAATTTATTTACCCATTCATCCGTTGATGGACACCTTGGTTGCTTCCAGCTTTTTGCTATTGTAAAGAGAGCTGCAATAAACATGGGTGTGCATATATCTGTTTGTGTGAAGGCTCTTATTTCTCTAGGGTATATTCCGAGGAGTGGGATTTCTGGGTTGTATGGTAGTTCTATTTCTAACTTTTTAAGAAAACGCCAGATAGATTTCCAAAGTGGTTGTACCATTTTACATTCCCACCAGCAGTGTATAAGAGTTCCAATCTCTCCGCAGCCTCTCCAACATTTATTATTTTGTGTTTTTTGGATTAATGCCAGCCTTGTTGGAGTGAGATGGAATCTCATCGTAGTTTTAATTTGCATTTCTCTAATGGCTAATGATCAAGAGCATTTTCTCATGTATCTGTTAGCTGCCTGAATATCTTCTTTAGTGAAGTGTGTGTTCATATCCTTTGTCCACTTCTTGATTGGGTTGTTTGTCTTTTTGTGGTTGAGTTTTAACAGAATCATAGATTTTAGAGATCAGGTGCTGGTTGGAGATGTCATAGCTGAAAATTCTTTTCCAATCTGTAGGTGGTCTTTTTACTCTTTTTGGTGAAATCTGTAGATGAGCATAGGTGTTTGATTTTTAGGAGCTCCCAGTTATCTGGTTTCTCTTCGTCATTTTTGGTAATATTTTGTATTCTATTTATGGATATTGGCCATTTTGAATCCGGCAGTCATATGGTCTACTATGCCGGGAATGACAAATTGGAGTGGCATCGTGTTCATCAGGAACATTTCAGGATCCATCCTGAAGTACAGTGGTGTCAGTCATAGGATAATAGCCATACGCCTACAAGGAAGACCAGTTAATGTGACTGTTACTCAAACCACTAATGCCGAAGATGAGGAAATCGAAGATTTTTATCAACTTCTGTGGTCTGAAAGTGATCAAAGATGCAATCAAGGTGCATTGATAATAACTGTGATTGGAACACGAGAATTGGAAACGAAGAAGTATTGGCAGCTGGAAAATATGGCCTTAAACTTCAGGAGCCTTAAACTTAATAATGCTCATTTCCTTCCTTACCAAGAAAGGTATTGAAATAAAATTACTTACGTCCAAGGACGAGCCCCTGGAGAAGGACATCATGCTTGGTAAAGTAGAAGGTCAGCAAAAAAAGAGGAATACCCTCAATAAGATGGACTGACGCAGTGGCTTAAACAATGGGCTCAAGCATAACAATTATGAGGATGGCACAAGACCAGGCAATGTTTTGTTCTGTTGTACGTAGGGTCTCTATGAATTGAAACTGACTTGATGGCACCTAACAACAAAACAGAGTTCTTTAAAATTTTATTTTGGAAAAAATGCGAAAGGTAATACATCCTTTCCTCACTTACCGAAATGGTTAGGTTCCAGAGACCAGGTCATTATGTGAAATCAGTGTTATGTGAAAATGGAGGATGACTACATACATCATTACGTAACTGCCAAGTTACGTCATTATAACCCAAACCAAAAACCCAGTGCCGTCGAGTCGGTTCCGACTCACTTCCAGATTACACATCAGCTGAGTTACATCAGTACATAACTGCCAGACCACTGAGAGTCATGGCCCTGCCAACCTGACCCATACCTTGACCCTCAGGGCCACCATCACTCTCACTTTGCACCTTGGTGTTCATTACTGCCAGACGTATGTCATTAATGCACAAAATAGTCAGGTAGTGGTTTTTTTTTTACTGTTGTAAGTGTGAAACGTTGGTTAATGAGAGAGTTGATAATGCAGAAGAAGCTGTATAACACCCATGTACCCAGTACCCAGAATGCGCAAATGTTGGCATTGTGTCATCGTTGTGTCAGAGTGACTAACTTACGTTACAGATTGAAGACTAGGCTCCTCTTCTCTGTTCCTCAGCCTTTTCTCCTTTTCCCTTGCCCTCTTCCCTCCTCTGGTGAATATTTTCATGTTTTTATCCTTGCATTACATATACCAGGATGCATTAATAATATACAGTATTGTTTTATGAGTTTAAAAACCTATAAGATGATATTACATTGTAAATAATTTTCTGTATTATCCTTTTTAAAAAAACACCCAATATTATGTTTTTCAGTGCCAATATGTATAGCTGTAGATCAGAATTCCAACATGTGAATATACATTAATTTTTTTCATTTGAGCATTTTCCAGTTCTATTATACAAAATGGTACAGTGAATATCTCTTTATGTGCATATGCTAGTTTTCTCAGAGAAGATAATCAGAAATGTAATTTTTCATCGTGAGATGTGCATATCTTTACCTTATTACCCACTGCTTTCAGGTCACTTCTGACTCGTAGCGACCCGGTGGGTTTTCCAGTCTTTATGGAAGCGAAGCAGACTGCCACATCTTTCTCCCGTGGAGCCGCTGGTGGCTTTGCACCACAGGCTTTCGGTTAGCAGTCGACCGTTTCAACCACTGTGCCACCAGGGCACCTATTGCCAAATTACTCTTTGAAGTGGTTGTACTAATTTATCCTCCATCAGCAGTGTATGAGAGTTTCTCATATCCTTGAGAAAACTTAGTATTATCAGTCGTAATTTTTTTTGCCAGTTTAATAAATATAAAATGATGTCTCATTTAAAAAAAATATTTCTCTGATTACTAGTAAGGTTGAACATTTTTCATGCCTGTTCATATTTTGCCTATTTTTCTTTTTTTATCTTTTTAAAATAGATTTATAGGAATTTTTTGTATAATCCTGGATACAAATTTGTTGCATATATATTATTCTAATGTATGACATCCTTTTTTAATGATCGTTTTTATCATATAGAAATTTTTAATTTTGATATAGTCAAAAATTTCAGGCCTCTTTCATAAAAATGCTTTCCTATCCTAAAATCATAAAGAAATTCTCATATATTCTAATAATTTTAATTTTTTTTTTAAATGTGTTGTGAGAGATATAATTAATTTTATGTGTTTTCCAAATGGAAAGGCAGTTGTCCCAGGACCATTTATTCATGAGTGCATTCTTTCCCCCACTGATTTGACATACCTCTTTTAGCATATTGAGTTGTCATGTGTTCATCGTATATGCAGGTGTGATCATTCAGGTTGTGTGTCAACTTGGCTGAGCCATGATTCTCAGCAGTTTGGCAGTTCCGATGTAGTCTGACAGTTGTGTAATGATGTAATGACTTCCGTGAGATCTGTTCTGATGTGATCACCTCCATGGTGGGATCTGCTATGAGTAGCCAATCAGTTGAAAGGGAGTTCCTTGGGAGTGTGGTCTGTATCCAATGTAGGTGGACTCTCTGGCGGGCTTTTGCTTCCTCTGGATCCTGCAGCTGGCCCCTGTTCATCTGACCTCTGGTTCTTGGGACTTGAGCTAGCACGTTACCTGCCTGCTTCCCTGCCAGTCTTGGACTCTGTCAGCCTCCACAGCCTGTGAGCCAGAGACCTGTTGCCTGACCTGCTGATCTTGGGTTTGCCAGGCCCTGCAGCTATGTCAGTCAGGAGAAGCCTGACCCACGAATTTGAGACTTTCTAGCTTCTATACCATGTATCCATTTCCTTAATATAAATCACTCTGTCTTTATATATACTATATGGATGCTTTACTGATTGCTTCTCTAGAGAAACCAGCCTAAGATAGCATGGGTCTATTTCTGGTGTCTTTTTTCTGTTTCACTGATGTGTTTGTCTGTCTCTGCTTCAGATTTGCCCTGTGTTAAATACTTTATAATATATCTTGGTATCTGGTATCTAGTACCTCTTCATTTTTTTCTTTCTCAGAATAAGCTCGGCCATTCTTAAGCCCTCACTCTTCACTATTAATTTTAGAATTCGTTTAAGTTCCATGAAAAATTATAAAGAAGTTTGTTATTAGAGAAACATTAAATTTATAGGTTAATTTGGGAAAAATTTGGTATCTTTTTGAATTGAGTGTTCTTATCCGTAAATATGATATATTCATTTTATTATTTATTCAAGTGCCTTATGTTCTTTGGTAATGTTTTATAATATTCTTCCAAAAACCCATACACTTTTTGTTAGATTTATTTCTAAGCACCTTTATGTTTTTGTGTTTTTTTTTTTAATTACATTTTTCTTATTAGTTATTGCCAGCATATAGGAATGCTTCTGGGTTTTTAAAGTTGTTTTTGAGTCCAGCAACCTTGCGGACCCCTCTCATTAGTTCTGGTAGCCTGCAGATTATTTTAAGTTTTCTCTGCGGACTGTCATGGTGCCTGCAAATAATAGTTATTTTGTCTGTTCAGTATTTGTACTTCATACGTTTTTTCTTGTCCCGTTGCACTGTCTTAGAACTTCTACCACAACAGTGGCTAGAACTGGAGATAGGAGGTATTTTGTCTTTCTGACTTCAAGGAGAGTGATTTTAGTGTTTCCCTGGTAAATTATTGTAGATTCTTTTTCAAAATGCTTTTTTTGGTTATTAAAGTTTCTTTCATTCCTAATTTAATGAGTTTTTTTTTTTTTTTTTAGTCATGAATGAGTGTTGACATTTATTTAGGATTTTCTGTATTTACTGATATGGTAATATGGTTTTGGAATTTGGTCTGTTAATATGCTGGATTACATTAGTACATTTTTAAATATTGAACAATTATTTATTTCACTCTTGGAATCCTACTTGGTCATGAAATATCAAGTACCTACTGAACTGTATTTGCAATTACATCATTTGAGATTTTTGCATAGTGTTTAAAAGCAAGATATTTTTAGTTTCTTGTACTGCTTTTGTCTGGTTTGTGTATCAGGATTACACTGGCTCTGTAAAACAACTTTGTTAGCTTTCTTTCCTTTTGTGTTCTCTGGAAGCACTTGTATAAGATCAAAAAACCAAATCAAACCTGTTGCCGTGGAGTTGATTCCAACTCATAGCAACCCTATAAGACAGAGTAGAACTGCCACGTAGGGCTTCCAAGGAGTGGCTGGTACATTTGAATTGCTGACCTCTGAGCTCTTAATCACTGCACCACCAGGGGTCCTTGTATAAGGTAATAATTGTTCATTCCTTGAAGGTTTAATAAAATATCTTCTGAGAAATATATTGTTTTTATTTTAAAAATTAATATTGTCATGTCTGTTAACTGAAATAGAAAATGTTCTTAAGATACAGGATTTATATCTAAATCCTAGATTTGCTCTTCCTCAGGTTGGCCCTGATTGTCTTCCTTAGGCTGGCCTCAGATGACTTTTTAGCAATTGGAAAATACCCTGTGTCTTCAGGGTGTACCAGTGCATTTTTTTTTTTTTTTTAAATTGCAGAACTTTACATTGTTCTTTATTAAGTTGAATTTGTTAGTTTTCTGTCATCATTGGGAAACCCTGGTGGCGTAGTGGTTAAGAGCTATGGCTGTTAACCAAAAGGTCGGCAGTTAGTATCCACCGGGTGCTCTTTGGAAACCCTGCGGGGCAGTTCTACTCCGTCCTGTAGGGTCATTGTGAGTTGGAATCGACTTGATGGCAGTGGATTTGGTGTTTTGGGTCATCGTTACAGTTATTGAGGTGTTTTATTCTGTGTTTTAGTTTATTTAAATTATTTACAGTTTATTTTATCTTTAAAACATTTACAGATTCACAGGAAGTTATAAAAATAGTACAGAGAGGTCCCGTATGCTCTTCACCCAGTTTCCCCCAAAGGTTACCTCTCATACAATTGTAGTACAAGGGAATTAACATTGGTACTGTGCACGTGTATAGTTCTGTGTCATTCTGTCCCAGGTGTAGTTTCCTGTAACCACCACTGCAGCCAAGATACAGACCTATTCCATCACCATGAAGGTCTCTTCTCTGCTATTCCTTTACAGTCGTGCTGACTCCCCCCAATTCCTAACGCTGGCAACCACTAATCTGTTTTCCATCTCTATAATTTTGTCATTTCCAGAGTGTTAGTAACCGTGGAATCATACAGTATGTGACCTATCCAGATGACTTTTTACTCAGAATAATGCCCCTCATATCCATTTACGTTTTTGAGTGTATCAGTAAATTTTTCCTTTTTATTGATGAGTAGTATTCCACGGTATGGATGTAAAGCAATGAGTTTAAATATTCATCTACTGAGGGACAGTTTGGTTGTTTCCAGTTCTTGGCTATTACAAATAAAACTTCTGTGAACAATTGTATATAGGTAAATTTGCTATGAATAATCGTGTACAGGTTTTTGTGAGGGTATATGTTTTTATTTCTCTGGGATAAATACCCAGTGGAGCAGTGGTTAAGCACTAAGCTGCTAACTGAACGGTTGGGAGTTTGAACCCGCCAGCTGCTTTGTGGGAGAAAGATGTGGCAGTCTGCTTCTGTAAAGATTGTAGCCTCAGAAACCCTATGGGGCAGTTCTCTGTAGGATTGCTGTGAGTCAGAATTGATGGCAGCAAGCTTAGTGCAATTGTTGGTTTGTGTGATAAGTTCAGCAGTCCGTGGGTGGTACACACAGTTAAGTGCCTGACTACTAACCAAAAGATTGGAGGCTTGAACCCACACAGAGGCTCCTGGAAGACCAGCTTCTGAAAGGTCACAGGCTTGAAAGCCGTATGTGTGCAGTTCTACTCCGCATACTTGGGGTCACCATGAATCAGAACCAACTAGATTGCAACTTTTTTTCTTTTTTAATGGTAACCTTATATTGCTAGACTATGTTCCAGGGTGGCTATACCATTTTAGATTCCCACCAGCTATAGATTTAGAGATCAGATTTCACCAAACTCTCACCAGCATTTGGTGTTTTTGCTGTTGGAGGGCGCTGGGTTTTAGTTTTTTTTTTATAGATGTATAGTGCTAGCTCATCATGGTCTTAATTTGCATTTCCCTAATGGCTTTTTTTTTTTTAATGGCTAGTGATGTTGAACATCTTTTCATGTGCTTATTTGACATCTCTATATCCTCTTCAGTGAGATGTCTTTTCATGTTTTTTCTTATTTCCTAATCGAACTGTTTATATAGTTGACTTTTGAGTTTTTATATATTCTGGGTATGAGTCGTTTGTCGTATACGTGGTTTGCAAAAGTTCTTAATTTTGATGAAATTCAATTTTTTTTCTTTTATGTCTTGTGTTTTTGGTGTTCTAAGAACTTGCTTTTTAGGAGCCCTGGTGGTGCAGGGGTTAAGCACTCAGCTGTTAACTGAGAAATTTGATGGTTCAAACCCACCAGCAGCTCTCTGAGTGAAAGATGTGGTAATCTGCTTCCGTAAACATTTACAGCCTTAGAAACCCTATGGGGCATTTCTACTGTGTCCTATAGGATTGCTATGCGTCAGAATCGACTTGACAGCAGTGGTTTTTTTAAACCAACTTTTTATGAACCACTAGATGCTAAAGGTTTTTCTTCTAAGTTACCATCTAGAAATTCCATAGTTTTACTTTTTACATTTAAATTTATGATCCATTTTGGGTAATTTTTATATAAGAAGTGAGTTTTAGGTTCATCTTTTACTTATAGATTTCCAGCTGGTCCAGCTCTATTTGTTGAAAAGACTGTCCACCCTCCATTGAATTGCTTTTGCACCTTTGTTAAAAATCAGTTGACTGTACTTTTACAAGTTTTTTCTGGGTTCTCTAATCTGTTTAGTTGATCTATGTGTCTGTCCCTCACCAATACCACATGGTCTTGGTCGTTTATAGCTGTATAAGTCTTGAAATTGGGTAGAGTGATGCTTCCTACTTTATTATTTTCTTTCAAAACATTTTCAGCTATTTTAGTTCCTTTCCATGCTGATTTTAGAATAATATAAACAATTGTAAATGGTATTATAGTTTTAATTTTTGTTTCCACCTGTGTATTGCTAGTATACAGAAATACAGTTGATTTTTGTATGTCGATTTTATGTTCTGTGACCTTACTAAACCTACTTTTTAGTTCTAAGAGTTTTTTTTTTTTGTCGATTCTATGGGATTTTCTGTGTAGACCATCAAGTCATATGCAAAGAAGGGCAGTTTTATTCTTTTTATCTCTATTTCTTGTCTTATTGCTTTGGATAGAATGCAGCTATGTTGAATAGCCATGGTGAGAGCAGACATTCTTACGTTGTTCTTGATTTTAGGGGAAAAATATTTGGCCTTCATCAATAAGTATGATGGCACTAGTTTTTTTTTTTTTTTTTAATAAGTATGAAGTTAATTTGTAGGTTTTTTATAGATGTTCTTATCAATTTGTGGAGATCTCTTGTATGGTGGTTTTCTCAGAGCTTTATAAAGAATGGGTATTGAATTTTGTCAAGGGTTTTTTTTTGTATCAGTTGATACGATTCTATGATTTTTCTTCATTAGCCTGTTAATATGGTGGATTACATTGATTGATTTTTGAATAGTGAACCAGCCTTACATCCTGGAATATACCCCACTTGGTCATGATATATAATCCTTTTTATACTTTGCTGAATTCTGTTTGCCAATATGTTGTTAAGAGTTACTCATCTATATTCATGAGGGGTTTTGGTCTGATTTTTTTGGTATTTGTCTGGCTTTTGTATCTAATTTTTTTTCTATTTCTAGGATAGGGGAATAGGTTGTGTTGAATTGGTGTTAATTCTTCTTTAAACATTTGATGGAATCCTCCAGTGAAATCATCTGGCCCTGGAGATTTTGTTTTCGGACTTGTAAAATTACAAATCGTGTTTCCTTTATAGTCATAAAAACCCACAATTACCTAGTTTCTATTGGGTGAGTTGTTTTAGTTTTTACTTTTTGAATTGACCCATTTCATGTACATTGTCAAATTTATGTACATGGAGTTGTTCAAATATCGCTGTATTTTCCTTCTGATATCTGCAGGGTCTGTAGTGATATCCCTTGTTTTATTCCTAATATTAGTAATTTCTGTCATCTCTTTTTTTCCCGGTCAGTCTTGTTAGAGGTTTCTTAATTTTATGACCTAGACAAAGAATCACCTTTTTGTTTAATCAGTTTTCTCTGCTTTTCTGTTTTGTTTCATTGATTTCTGCTTGTATCTGTATTCCTTTTTCTGACTTTGGGTTTATTTTTGCTTTTCTTTCTCTGGGTTCCTGAAGTGGGAGTTTAGATTATTGATTTGAGACTTTTCTTCTTTTCTAATTTAAGCATTAGTGCTTACATTGACTGTGTCTTACACATTTTGATGTTCCATTTTCATTTTCTGTCTTTTTTTTATCTCTAGGTTTTTTTTAAAATTGTACTTCAGATGAAGGTTTGTAGAGCAAACTAGGCTCTCATTAAACAATTAATACATATATTGTTTTGTGACATTGGTTGCAAACTCCACGACATGTCAACACTCTCACCTTCTCAACTTTGGGTTTCCCATTACGAGCTTTCCTGTCCTGTCTTGCCTTCTTCTCCTTGCCTGTGGGTTGGTGTGTCCCTTTAGTCTCATTTTGTTTTATGGGTCTGTCTAATCTTTGGCTGAAGGGTGAACCTCAGGAATGACTTCATTACTGAGCTAAAAGGATGCTTGGGAGCCATACCCTTGGGGTTTCTCCAGTCTCTGTCAGAGCATTAAGTCTGGTCTTTTTCTGTGAGTTAGAACTTTGTTCTACATTTATCTCCAGCTCTGTCTGGGATCCTCTGTTGTGATCCATGTCAGAGCTGTCGGTGGTGGCAGCTGGGCACTGTCTAGTTTTGCTGGACTCAGTCTAAGTCTGGTGGAGGGCGTGGTAGTTGTGGTCCAGTAGTCCTTTGGACTAATCTTTCCCTTGTATCTTCTGTTTTCTTCATTCTCCCCTTGCTCCACACGTGGTGAGACCAGTAGAGTTCTTAGATGGCTGCTCACAAGCTTTTAATACCCCGGACGCTACTCACCAAAGTAGAGTGTAGAACATTTTCTTTATAAACTGTTATGCCAGTTGAGGTAGATATTCCCCAAGACCACGGTGCTCGCAGCCCTCAGCCCAGTAATTCAATCCCTCAGGGCGTTCGGATTTCTCAGACAAGTTGTGTTGGCTTGTCCACTATTGCGTAGTGTCTTACCATTTACCAAAGTTAGCACTTACCTATTGTCTGTTTAGTGTTTTTTCCTCCTCTTCCCTCCCTTGTAACCATCAAAGATTGTTTCTTTTGGTGTGTACATTTTTTCATGAGTTTTTTATAGTAGTGGTCTCATGTCTATTTGTGGTTGATTTATTTCACTCAGCATAATGCCTTTCACTCAGAGTAATGCCATCCAGATTCATCGATGTTGTGAGATGCTTCGCAGATTCGTCATCGTTGTTTTTTGTTGCGTAGTACTTCCTTGTGTATGTGTACCATATTTTGTTTATCCATTCATGTGTTGATGGGCATCTAGGTTGTTTCCATCTTTTTGCTATTGTGAATAATGTTGCCATGAACGTGAGTGTGCATGTATCTATTTGTGTGACAGCTCTTATTTCTCTAGAATGTATTTCCAGGAGTGAAATTGCTGGATTATATGGTAGTTCTATTCTTAGCTTTTTAAGGAAGCACCATATTGCCTTCCAAAATGATTGTATCATTTTGCATTCCCACTAGCAGTGCCTAAGTGTTCTAGTCTACCCGCAGCCTCTATAACATTTGTTATTTTCTATTTTTTTGATTCATGCCAATAATGTCAGACTAAGATGGTATCATTCTGATTTTGATTTGCATTTCTCTAATAGCTAGTGATCATAAGCATTTCCTCATGTGTCTCTTAGCCACTTGAATGTCTTCTTTGGTGAAGTATCTGTTGCTCATTTTTTAATTGGATTATTTGTCTTTTTGTTGTAGAGGTGTTAGATTTTCCTGTAGATTTTAGATATTAGATCTTTGTTGGATTTGTCATAGCCAAATTTTTTTTTTTCCTAGTCTGTAGGTTCTCTTTTTGCTCTTTTGGTGAAGCCCTTTGATGAACATAAGTGTTTAATTTTTAGAAGATCTCAGTTATCTAGCTTATCTTCTGGTGTTTGTGTATTTATTGTTAGTTATGGTTTGTATCCTGTTAAATGCTGTGTGTTAGAGCCTCTAGCATTGACACTACTTTTTCTTCTATGATCTTTGTAGTTTTTGGTTTTATATTTGGGTCTTTGGTCCATTTTTAATTAGTTTTTGTGTATGGTGTGAGGTATGGGTCCTTTTTCCTTTTTTTTACAGGCGAACATCCAGTTTTGACAGAACTGTTTGTTAAAAAGACTGTCTTTTCCTCTTTTGATGGACTTTGGGCCTTTGTTGAAGATCAGGTGACTGAAAGTGGATGGATTTACATCTGGGTTCTCAATTCTGTTCCGCTGGTCTGTATATCTGTCGTTGTGTCAGTACCAGGCTGTTTTGACTACTGTAGCTGTATAGTAGCTTCTGAGATCAGGTAGTGGGGGTCCTCCTACTTTATTCTTCTTTTTCAATAGTGCTTTACTTACCTGGGGCCCCTTTCTTTTCCATATAAAGTTAATGATTAGTTTTTCCGTCTCTTTAAAGAAAGCCATTGGTATCTGGATCGGGATTGCATTGTTTTGTAGATTGCTTTGGGTAGAATTGACATTTTTACAATGTTATGTCTATCCATGAACGTGGTACGTCTTCCCATTTATGTAGGTCTCTTTCGGTTTCTTGCTTTTGGTGTCTTTCTAGTATTTTGTAGTTTTCTTTGTATAGGTCATTTACATACCTGGTTAGATTTATTGCTAAATATTTTATTTTTTAAGGGGCTATTACAAATGTTATTGTTTTCCTAATTTCCTTTTTGTTGTATTCTTTATTTTTGTATAGAAATCGAACTAATTTTTATATGTTTATCTTGTATCCTGCCGCTCTGCTGGAGCTTTCTATTAGTTCCAGTAGTTTTCTTGTGGAGTCTCTTGAGTTTTCTATGTATAGTATCATATCGTCTGCAAATAGGGACAGTTTTACTTTCTACTTGCCAATTTGGATGCCCTTTATTTCTTTTTCTTGCCTTATTGCTCTACTTAGGACTTCCAGCACAATGTTAGATAGGTTGTTGTTGTTAGGTGCCGCCAAGTTGGTTCCGACTCATAGCGACCCTGTGCACAACAGAACCAAACACTGCCCGGTCCTGAGCCATCCTTGCAATTGTTGTTATGCTTGAGCTCATTGTTTCAGCCTCTGTGTCAGTACACCTCGTTGAGGGTCTTCCTCTTTTCCACTGACCCTGTACTTTGCCAAGCATGATGTCCTTCTCCAGGGATAGATCCCTCCTGACAACATGTCCAAAGTATATAAGATGCAGTCTCGCCATCCTTGCTTCAAAGGAGCGTTCTGGTTGTACTTCTTCTAAGACAGATTTGTTGGTTCTTTTGGCAGTCCATGGTATATTCAATATTCTTCACCAACACCACAATTCAAAGGTGTCAACTCTTCTTTGGTCTTCCTTATTCATTGTCCAGCTTTCACATGCATACGATGTGATTGAAAATACCATGGCTTGGGTCAGGTGCACCTTAGTGTTCAAGGTGACATCTTTGCTCTTCAACACTTTAAAGAGGTCCTTTGCAGCAGATTTACCCAACGCAATGCATCTTTGATTTCTTGACTGGTGCTTCCATGGCTGTTGATTGTGGATCCAAGTAAAATGAAATCCTTGACAACTTCCATCTTTTCTCCATTTATCATGATGTTGCTCATTGTTCCACTTGTGAGGATTTTTGTTTTCTTTATGTTGAGGTGCAATCCATACTGAAGGCTGTGGTCTTTGATCTTCATTAATAAGTGCTTCCAGTCCGCTTCACTTTCAGCAGGTGAGGTTGTGTCATCTGCTTAACGCAGGTTGTTACTGAGTCTTCTTCCAATCCTGATGCCCCATTCTTCTTTATATAGTCCAGCTTCTCGTATTATTTGCTCAGCATACAGATTGAATAGGTATGGTGAAAGAATACAACTCTGACGCACACCTTTCCTGACTTTAAACCAATCATTATCCCCTTGTTCTGTCCGAACAACTGCCTCTTGGTCCATATAAAAGTTCCTCATGAGCACAATTAAGTGTTCTGGAATTCCCATTCTTCGCAATGTTATCCATAATTTATTATGATCCACACAGTCGAGTGCCTTTGCATAGTCAATAAAACACAGGTAAACATCCTTCTGGTGTTCTCTGCTTTCAGCCAGGATCCATCTGATATCAGCAATGATATCCCTGGTTCCAAGTCCTCTTCTGAAACCGGCCTAAATTTCTGGGGGTTCCCTGTCGATATACTGCTACAGCCGCTTTTGAATGATCTTCAGCAGAATTTTGCTTGCGTGTGATATTAATGATATTGTTCTATAATTTCCACATTCGGTTGGATCACCTTTCTTGGGAATAGGCATAAATATGGATCTCTTCTAGTCAGCTGGCCAGGTAGCTGTCTTTCATATTTCTTGGCATAGACAAGTAAGCACCTCCAGCGCTGCCTCTGTTTGTTGAAACATCTCAATTGATATTCCATCAATTCCTGGAGCCTTGTTTTTTGCTAGTGCCTTCAGAGGAGCTTGGACTTCTTCCTTCAGTACCATCGGTTCCTGATCATATGCCACCTCTTGAAATGGTTGAGCATCGACTAATTCTTTTTAGTATAATGACTGTGTATTCCTTCCAACTTCTTTTGATGCTTCCTGTGTTGTTTAATATTTTCCCCATAGAATCCTTCACTTTTGCAACTCGAGACTTGAATTTAAGTAGGAGTGGTGATAAAGGGCGTTTTTGTTTTGTTCCTGTTCTCAAGGGGAATGTTTTCAGTCTCTCTCCATTAAGAATGATGTTGGCTTTTGGTTTTGTATAGATGCCTTTTATTATGTTGAGGAATTTCCCTACTATACTTACTTTATTGAGAGTTTTTAAAGGAGTGGGTGTTGGACTTTGTCGAATGCCTTTTCTGCACAGATTGAGATGATCATGTGATTCTTTTATTTATGTGGTGGATTATGTTGATTGGTTTTCTAATGTCGAACCATCCTTGCATACCTAGTGTGAATCCCACTTGGTCGTGGTGTATTTTTGTTTTGATATGATGCCGAATTCTTTTGGCTAGAATTATGTTGAGAATTTTTGCATCTATATAGGGTCACTATGAGTCGGGATTGACTCGACGGCACTGGTTTGGTTTTTTTTGTTTTATATTTAAGAGAGATATTAGTTTGTAATTTTCTTTTTTTTTTGTGGTGTCTTTGCCTGGTTTTGGTATTGGGGTTATGCTGGCTTCATAGAATGTATTTGGAAGTACCCCTTCTTTTTCTGTGTTCTGAAACAGTTTGAGTAGTACTGCTGTAAGCTCTTCTGTGAATATTTGGTAGAATTCTCCAGTGAAGTCATCTGGGCCAGAGCTTTTTTGTGGGGGGACGGGGAGGGAGTTTTTTTTTTTTTTTTTAATAACCTTTTCAATCTCTTCTCTTGTTATGGGTCTATTCAGATTTTCAACGTCATTTTGTTAGTTTGTGTAGGTAGTGTGTGTTTCCTTTAGGTTTTCAAATTTGTTGTAGTATATATTTTTTTTATCATCCTTTTTTTTTAGTCTGTTATGATCCTTTTTATTTCAGTTGGGTCTGCTGTAATGTCCTCCGTGTCATTTTTTATTTGGGTTATTTGCATCCTTTTCCGTTTTTCTTTTGTCATGTTGGCCAGTGGTTTGTCAATTTGGTTGATCCTTTCCAAGAACCAGCTTTTGGTTTTGTTGATTCTTTGTTTTTCTGTTCTCTCTTTCATTTATTTCTGCTTTGATCTTTATTATTTTCTTTCCTCTGGTGGCAGCAGGTGTCTTTGGCTGTTCTCTTTCTATTTGTTTGAGTTGTGTAGCTAATGTTTTGATTTTTCCCTTCTTTTTTGACGTGTACATCTGTTAGTATAATTTTACCTCTGGGCACTGCCTTTGCTGTGTCCCAAAGGTTTTGGTATGATGTGTTTTCATTCTCGTTTGGTTCTAGGAATTTTTTTTTTTAGCTTTGATTTCTTCTGTTACCCAGTGGTTTTGAAGCAGGGTGCTATTGAGTTTCCATGCAATTGATTTTTTTCCTTTATCTTCCTGTTATTAGTTTTTACTTTTATGGCATTGTGATCAGAGATGATGCTTTGTATTATCTCAGTGTTTTGAATTTTGTTTAGGATTCCTTTGTGGCCTAAGATGTGGCCTGTTCTGGAGAACGTTCCATTTGTGTTAGAAAAGAGTGTGTACTTTTCTGCTGTTCGGTGGAGTGTTCTGTATATGCCTGTAAGGTCAAATTGGCTGATTGTGGCCTTCAGATCTTTTGTATCTTTGTTGAGTTTCTTTCTAGATGTTCTGTCCTTTACCAAGAGTGGTGTGTTGAAGTCTCCTGCTATTATTGTGGAACTGTCAATTTCTCTTTTCATTGCTGTTAAAGGTTTATTTTATGTGTTTCGGAGCCCTGCCATTGGGTGCATTGATGTTTATTATGGTTGTTTCTTCATGATGGGTTGTTCCTTTAATCATTATATAATGCCCTTCTTTGTCTTTTATGATGGATTTTGTTTTAAAGTCTATTTTATCTGAGATTAGCATTGCCACTCTTGCTCTTTTTTTTTGGTAGCTCTTTGCTAGACAGCATATTGACGGGTCTGGTTTTTTTAATCCATTCTGTCACTCTCTGTCTTTATGGGTACATTTAAGCCATGTAAGTTCAATATGGTTATTGATACGTGTGAGTTTACTGCTGTCATTTTGTGGTGCTCTTTTTTTTGTAGTGCTGACATTTTCTTTGTTGCTATTAGTCTTCTGTGAATTCCTTTTGTTTGTGGGGTTTTTTTTTTTTTTTGCTTGTTTGATTTTGTTGATTTTGGTTTTACTGAGACATTGTTTTTCTTTTTTATTTTGATGAGTAGATCTGTTAACTTTGTGGTTACCTTGATACCTCTGTGTTCCTAAGTTTAAATCAGTCTTTTACTTGGTATTGCTCTGCCTTCCTCTCCATTTGAAAGTTCTATACCTACATTGTTTATTCCCTCTTTTATTGTTCTATCGTTGAGGTCATTTACAGATTATCTTTTCTGGTTCCCTGTTGTGAATCTTTTAGTTTTGTTTTATCCTTGAGAATTCATTACCTACCTTGGTATTTGGCTGATGTAGCCTTGCGTCCTAGATTCAGGCTGTTGTCTGTTGTTGTTGGTTCTCTAACCGAAGGACTCCCTTTATTAATTCTTGAAAGTTTGGTTTGGTTTTCACATACTCCCTTAATTTCTGTTTATCTGGAAATGTCCTAATTTCACCATCGTATCTGAGCAAGAGTTTTTGCAGGATATATTATTCTTGATCGGCAAATTTTGTTATATATATGTTATCCCATTGCCTTCTTGCCTGCATGGTTTCTGTCGAGTAATTAGAATTTAACGTTATTCCCTCTTTTTGTGACTTTGTTTTTCTTGAGCTGCTCTCGGGTTTTTTCTTTGTCTTTGGGTTTAGTGAGGTGTGATTATGATTTTCGGGGTGAGTTTCTTTTCGAGTCTATCCTATATGGGGTTTGTTGAGCTTCTTGGATGGTCAGCTTTTCATGTTTCATTATATTAGGGAAGTACTCTGTCAGCAATTCACCAATGATTCTTTCTGTGTTTGCCGTTTTCTCCCCTGTTCTGGAACTCTGATCAGTAGCATATTTTTGCTTTTGATTGTATCCTGCATCGTTCTCAGGGTTTCTTCATTTTTCTTTATTCTTTGTTGTGATTTTTCCTCAAAGTGGTATCCAAGAATTTGTCTTCAGTTTTGCTGTTCCTGTCTTCCATTATTTCAGACTTGATCCTCAAACCTTCTATGATGCTGTCCATTTCTGAATTCTTGTTGTTTATCATTTGAATTTTTCATTTCTGTTTTTGTATGATTTCTGGTTGAGTATTTTGACATTTTGTTCTTGTATTATTTTCCTGAATTCTACCATTGTTTTGTCTGCCGTTTCCATGATTTTGTCTATTTTTTCCTTATTTTTTGTTGCTTTTTCTTCATCTCTTGAATAGCCCTGAATATTAGAGTTTTAAATTTCCAGTCAGGTAGTTCCAATGCCCTTTCTTCTACTGGATGGTCATCTGTTCTTTTATTTTACATATCTACTGGAACCATCCTGTCCTGTTTTTTTTTTTTAATATGTTTTGGTATTGTCTGCTGTCTTTGGAACATTGAGTAATTATTTTCCTTGTTTATTGATTGTAGATTTGTTTGTTTCATCCTGCTTTTTTTTATATTTGGTTGTGTCTGGGAAGGCGCGCTGGGTGTTCTTTGTTGTTTGCTTGTCTGTGGGCACTATACTTACTACCACTGTGTCCAGCGGGGCTGGGGGCAGTGCAGGGCAGGGTCTGGTGGTCCACACCTCTGCCTCTTGGAGGTGTAGTGCTCAGCATGTGGTGCAGATAGGAGGGAAGGGGGAGGTTGTGATGTGTGGAGCTGAGTGGGTGTAGGAAAGAAGAGAGAGAAACAGGGCCCCTCCCCTAAATAAAACAGTGCTGAGGGAGCTTGTTGTTGGAGTAGCCCAGGGAAGCCATGTGCTGGTGGCTTTCCAGCCGAGAGGTGTGGCACAGCCTGTTAAGAAGGGCAGAGTTGGCACACACAGCTAAGGTGAGCGGGTGAAAGGAATGGAAGGAAGATAGAGATAAGAAAGTGGAAAAAAAAAAAAGAGAAAGGCACACGTGGTCAGGTGGTTGGGAAGAAGGAAAGGAAGGAAGATAGAGAGATAAACTGAGAAAAAAAGAAAAAGAAACGCCCCTTGAGAGCCCACTGGAAGTGGCTCCCCGCCGAGTGCTACTGCACAGCCCATCAAGATGGAGCAGAGATGATACACAGCACCAGGTGTTTGAGAGAAATGAAAGGAAAGAGGTGAGAGAAAGAAGAAACCAAAAAAAAAGCCAAGAAAGCAACAACAGCAACAAAAAAATGGCACTTAGGGAGCCAGCTGGTGGGTGCAGGGTGAATCCAAGTGGCAAGGAGCCAGCGTCTCTTTGGCCAAGGGACCTTGACTGCTGGAAAGCAGCAGAGGCCGAGCCGAGGGAAGAAGGGTGAGGGGTGGGAAAGCATGTATACTTGGTTACCGGATGCTCTGTCACCTGCTGGCTGCTCCATAAAGCTGCCTTCTGGTATTCCCTGTCCACCGTTCTTGGTGGCTGATGGGTCCAAGAGGGCAAATCCATGCCGTGTTAGCTGATAGGGGACCTCCACTGTGTAGTTCTCTGTGTTCTGTCAGTTTTTTATTCTTTTTGGTGCTTCACCGAGTTCTTTATCCCTTCATTTGAAGTTTAGGGTTCCAGGATTGATGTTTGTCACTGTTTTACTTAGTTTTTTGGGTCTTTGCTGTGGAGGGATGGTGTGGTGATTTTGTCTGTAGCACCCACGTTGGCTTTGCCTGCCTATATTTTCATTTTCGTTCAGTTTAATGTATTTTTTAATTTACTTGAGACTTTCTCTTTGGTTATTTAGAAGTGTATTGTTTAGTTCCCGAGTTTGGGGAAATTTTCCTGTTAGAGTTCTGTTACTGATGTTTAGGTTGAGCTCTTTGTGGTCACAGAACACATATTTGTTGAGTTTTGTTTTATGGCCCAGGATAAGGTTTATCTTGGTGTAAGTTCAGTCAGTACTTAGAAAACAATATGTATTCTGTTGTTTGGTGGAGCGTTCTATAAATGTTGATTAGATCTTGGTGTTGTTGAATTTTGTATTTTTGCTAATTTTCTGTCTATTTCTATCAGTTGTTGAGAGAGGAATGTTGAAGGCTCCAACGGTAATTGTGGATTTGTCTATTTCTCCTATGAGTTTTTGCTTCACATATTTCACAACTCTATTGTTTGGTGCATACACATTTGGGATTGCTAAGTCTTTTTGACCGATAAATCCTTTTATCATTATGTAATATCCCTCTGTATCCCTGGTAATTTTCTTTGCTCTGAACTCTACATATCTTTCCAGAGATACTTTCTATGTCCATTACCAAATGTACGCGGGCATTTGTTTTTACCCAAGTGGTGGTGTACCATGAACACCGTTTTACTCTTTTTTTTTTTTGCTTAAGACTGTATCTTAGCGATCCTTCTACATTAATATATGAAGAACTACTTCATTCTTTTTCATATTTGTGATGTTCCATTGTACGGATATGCTGTAATATATATAACTAGTTGGAATGTTTAAATATTGATTCTGTTATCCCCTGTCTCTTTTCCTTTCCATCTTAATGTCCACTGTACATTTCATGTCTTCTCTTTTTACTCCTATGTCAGGGTTTGGTGGTATGCTGAAGATAATTTTTGAAGTGACATAGATCATTAAATATTGATATCTACTCACCTGAACACTTCTTTCATATTTGTAAGGATTGTTTGGACCAAATCTTGATTTCTGAAGGTATCCAAAAAAGATTTTCATTATAAACTCTGTACACCTTTACTTTCTTTCATGGATTCTGTATCTTCCTATGTAATTGTTAAAAGAAGTGTACTTTATATTCTTTTTCTAAAATTATTGTCTTGAAGGCCCAACAAAAAATATATGTACTGTAGTATGAGATCAAAGTGCTTTGATTTACCTTTCTTTGGGGGATCAAAATTACTTCATTGTCATTTGAATTTGAGTGTGATGGCTTCATTCTTACAAAGTTTATCACTTTTTTTTAAGGGGATTTTTTTTTTTTTCCTTTCCCCTTGTCTTGGTGTCTGTTTTAGTTATCTAGTGCTGCTATAACACAAATACCACAAGTGGATGTCTTTAACAAACAGAAATTTTATTCTCTCACAGTCTAAAAAGGCTAGAAATCCGAATTCAGGGCACCAGTTCCAGGGGAAGTCTTTCTCTCTCTTGGCTCTGGGGGAAGGTCTTTGTCATCAGTCTTCCCTGGTTGGGTCCTAAGGACACGCTATTCTCCTGGCTCTTGCTTCTTGGTGGTATGAGGTCCCCCCCCGCCCCCCCCACTTCTCTCTTTTTTATCTCAAAAGAGTTGATTTAAGACACACCTAGTCTTCTAGCTTGAGTCCTGCCTCATTAACATAAAAAAAAAAATTTTTTTATAGCTGGTTCTAATCCTGCCTCTTTAACATCATAGAGGTAGGATTTGCAACACATAGGAAAATCACATCAGATGACAAAATAGTGGACTATCACACAACACTGGAAATCAAGGCCTAGCCAAGTTAACACACATTTTGGGGGGTCAAATTCAATCCATGACATTCTACCCTTTGACCCCCCAAAATTCATGTCCTTGCCACATGTAAAACATATTCACCCCATCAAATCATAGGAAAAACCTTAAATTATCTCCAAGTTCAAAAGTTCCTCTTCATCTGTGAAATCTCAAATACAAGTTATCTGCTTCCAAAATACAGTGGTGGAACAGGAACAAGCTAGACATTTCCTTTACAGATGGGAGAAATTGGAGGGAAAGAAGGGATAACAGGCACCAAGCAAGTCAGCCCTGGGCTTCAGCTCTGGCTTCCAGGCCCACTAGAGTGGATGTGGGTGGCCCCACTCTTCTAGTCTATCTGAGTGACAACTCTACCCTCTGAGATCCCAGAACTCGTGGCCATATCCTTTGAGACTGAGGCAGCACTGCTTCCTGTGTTCCTTGTCTCTTCAGCTTCTGCTTCCTGGCTCCTTGGCCTCTCAGCCCCTTGGGCCTCCTCACCTGAGTCTCCCCTGCTGGGGCAAGTGTTCCACACCTCTTTAACTCCACCAACAAGTACCTGGTGGCACCCTATTCTGCCAATAAACTTTGGCCAGAAGGCACTCAGGTCTCTTGCTCTGTGGGTCGGCAAGCCTAGCTCCATTGATAAGTGCCTGGAGGTACCCCACTCTACCAGTAAACTTTGATCAGAAGCCACCCAGCTCCCCTGCTCTCTGGGTCCACAAGCCTAGTTTCACCAGTAAGTGCCTCTAGGCACCCCACTCCTCCAGGAATCCTTCTGAGCAAAGACACTCAGCTCTGTAGTTCCATGGGTTGGCTCCAGAGCTGTCTCATGCTGGTCTCCTGGTTCTGCAGCTGTCATTTCTCTGTTGCTGCTTCTTACCATCATGCCATCTCCATTGTAACAGCTCTCCTCATTTCCTTCTGAGCCCTCAAAAGAGTTGTCTTTGATGTCCATAATTCTACCAACAGTCTCTTCAAGGCAATCTAGGTCTTCACCAGTCTGGGTCTTCTAGGCATTTCAAAACCTGCAGCCTCTACCCAGTCACAGTTTCAGAACCACTTCCATGTTGTAGGGATCTGTTAGAGCAGCACCCCACTCTCAGTACCAAATTCTGTTTTAGTTGTCTTGTGTTGCTATAACAGAAATACCACAAGTGGTTGGCTTTAACAAAGAGAAAGCTAGAAGTCTGAATTCAGGGTACCAGTTCCAGGAGAAGTCTTTCTTTCTGTGTTGGCTCTGGGGGACGGTCCTTGTCATCAATCTTACCCGGTGGAGGAGCTTCTCAGTACTGGGCCTCCAGGTCCAAAGGATGCGCTATTCCCCTGGCTCTTGCTTCTTGATGGTATGAATCCCCCTGTCTCTCTGCTTGCTTCTCTCTTATATCTCAAAAGAGGTTGACTTAGGACACAATGTAATCTTGTAGATTGAGTCCTGCCTCATTAACATCATAGGGGTAGGATTTACAACACATAGAAAAATCACATCATGACACACTGATGGACAATCACACAATACTGGGAATCATAGCATAGCAAAGTTGACACATACTTTTGGAGGACACAATTCAATCCGTGACAGTGTCCTAGTTATGTAGTGCTGGTATAACAGAAATACTACAAGTGGATGGCTTTAACAAACGGAAATTTATCCTCTCACAGTTTAGGAGGCAGAAAGTTCAAATTCATGGTGCCAGCTCCAGGATAAGTCTTTCTCTCTCTGTCAGCTCGGGGGGAAGGTCCTTGTCATCAATCTTTCCCTGGGTCTAGGAGTTTCTCAGCACAGGGGCCTTGAGTGCAAAGGACATGCTTCGCTCCTGGATTTTCTTGATTGGTGGTAGGAGGTCCCTCTCCTCTCAGCTCACTTTTCTCTGTTATATTTCAAAAGAGATTGACTCAAGATACAAACTAATCTTGTTGATTGAGTCCTGTCTCATTAACATTACTGCCTCTAATCCTGCCTCATTAACATCATAGAGATTAGGATTTACAACACAGGATAGTCACATCAGATCACAAAATGGTGGACAACCACAAAATATTGGGACTCATGGCCTCGCCAAGTCGACACACATTTTTGGAGGGATACAATTCAATCTATAATGCTTGATTAATTGAATTGCTTTAAATTCTTGGTGTACTTGAGTGATCGCATGAATTGCTGAATCTTTTTGCCTTTTTCTCCTCACAGTCCCTTATTTTGACTTGGCAGTTTAATTCTAAATTCATGCATAATTAAGTTTGATCTTGCCCAGAGGATACCGTCTATCATTTGCACTGTCACATTGTGTTAGGGTTTTTGAGGTCTGCTTCAAGCCATCTTGCCAGTGGCCCTTGGGAATACCTAACTCGAGCATCAGAATTCTGTATTGTGTCTGTCAGTGCAGTGTTGTGTGCGGTGGTCAGTTTTCAGAGATAGGTTTTATTTGTTTCTGGAGTTACCTTAGCACTTAGACCCATTGGGCTTTTCTAGCCCGTTCTAAGTTCTGTAGTTCCAGGCTACTCTGCACTTCTCATTCTCGACCCTTTCTAGGATCAGTACCCAGAGTACTACTTTACTCCTGTCTTCTTTAGTCCTGTAGAAATCCAACCTTTCAGACTTAGCCAGCTTTTATAACATTAAAGTTCCAAGATTTTAAACATGGTAGGGAATTGGACTGAAAAAAAGGGAGCAGAGTGATTTCTGTCCTATATCTTTTTCTTTATACTTCTCCAGGCCATTACTTCAAGATGTCTCTCTGAGAAAAAGACTTCAAATTTACACTTGTTATTACGCATTTGTAATAAATTGGAATTCCAGAAAATCTACTTTAAAATAATTGTGTATATTTGCCAATTTGTTTTGGAATAATTTTCAAGGTAAATTTACAGCCAACTTAATAGCTTCCTGTTTGAGAAAATTCTGCAGCTTGGCTTACTTTGACAGCTTTTCCTTTGGAAATGATGCTGTAAGGATAAATGAACTTGAGAGGTAATGGTGAATACTTGAGCTCACAAAAAATATAGCATTTAATTTTATTTTGTTTCCATGGCTCTTTTTTTTTTTTTTGTAGTAGAAAAACTAATATCTTAGTAAAAAAAAGGAAGCAAAAATCACCATAATTCTACCTCCCAGGGATAACCAGTGTTAATCTTTGACTAATCTTATTTCTCAGAATATACAATAAATACACACATGTCACTCTTCAAATTTACCATAGTGGAGACATACTGTGTATATTATTCTGAAAGGCTCCTTAGTAGCTGTTTCTATGAGTTGGATATAATTTATTTAACTAATCCCCTATTTTAGGTCCATTAACTTTTCTCCTCCATTAGTTGCTGTTCAAATTAGTTCTACAAAGAGTATCCTTGTATATGGTATGCTTGTGTGCAGGCACATTTATTTACTCTGATTATTTCTTTCGGATGAATTTTTAGACGTGAAATTGCTGGATAAATGCATCTTTATGATATGTGGTGCATAGTTTCCAGTTGCTCTCCAGAATAATCTAGGTACCTTTTAAGTGTTCAATCAGCCACATTTTTGGTCTCTAATTTAGAACAGATTATGTGATTTTTTGGGTAGTACTCTGTGGCAGGTTTTCTGCTAAGTACTTTGTAAACATTATCTTATGTAATCCTCACATCCTTCAAAAGCAGGTGGTGGCATTCACATTTCAGAGGTGCGAATACGGAAGTTCAGGGGTAACTTTTCTTGAATCAGCTAACTAGTAAATGCTGGATCCAGGTTCAGACCCAGATGTGTGTAACTTCAAAGTCTATGCCCTTTCCACTCCAAGAAACAGCAACGTAGAAAAACAGTGTTTATTGGACTATTTTGAAGGAATCAATTCACACCAGAAGCCTTATTTGTCTCCCCTGAAATTTATTCACAAGAAATTTTGATGCTTTAATTCTGAAAAATTTTTCTAGCACTTTTTT
The DNA here is from genome assembly GCF_024166365.1 of Elephas maximus indicus. NCBI lineage: Eukaryota > Metazoa > Chordata > Mammalia > Proboscidea > Elephantidae > Elephas > Elephas maximus. Next base: position 9,556,325 of record NC_064838.1, on the reverse strand, counting down.
TTTTTTTAATGTTTATTTGGTGTGAAGGAGCTATAATTTCATCATAATATATATGTAAAGGTAGTGATATTCCATTAATATATTACAGGAATATATTTATGGAATATTTCCCTAACACCTACTCTGATGGCCTGCTTAGGTGCAATCCTGGCTGTGTTTCTTGTTGATAGTTTGTAAGCCTCTTTCTGTTTATATTTTTGTTAAATGGAGATAATAGACCTACTGCATAAGCTATTGCAAGAATTAAATGAAATAGTTTACAAAAGAAAGCTCATAGCAGACTGCTTGATAAATATAAACTATTACTACTGTTTGGTAAAATAGAGGGTAATAAAAAATGAGGGAAACCCTCAGTGGGATGTATTGGTGCAGTAGCTGCAGCAGTGGACTCAGGCATACCAATGATCATGAAGATGGCGCGGGATCAGGCAGTGTCTCTTAAGGTCATCAGGAGTAGGAGCCAATTCAATGGCAACTCACAGCAACGACATTACCGTTAGTACTTATTGTTAAAAATACTTTATTGTATTTTTGGTGAAAATACACAGCAAGACTCGCTCCTATTCAACTATTCTTATACATAATGTTTTAAGATATTGGTTATATTCTTCATATCGTGTCCACAGTTTATTGTTATTTCATCCCATTAACTTAGTTTCACTGACCTCCAAACTTATGTGTGTTTTAGAGTAACTTTTGTCCGTTTGGTTTCATATAGATAATTTCTTGAGAGTGCAGTATTCAAGGGTGACATTTTTTACTTTTCGAGCTAATCTGCTGTTTAGTGGAAAGGTGATTTCAGAGGTAGTTTTGCTTCAAGGTTTAAAGAATATCTCAGGGTAGTAGTCTCAAGGATTCCTCCAGTCTCAGTGGGTCCAGTAAATCTGCATACTTTAAGACTTTGATGTTCTGTTCCACATTTTTCTTCTCTTCTGTCAGGATCCATCTATTGTGTCTTTGGTCAGAATATCTGGTAGTGGTAGCTGGGCACCATCTAGTTCTTTTAGTCTCAAGGTAGAGGAAGTAGGGGTTCATGAAGACAGTCCTGTAGTCTGGTTCCTTCTCTGATTCTTGGGTTTTTGTTTTTGCTTTTGCTCCAGACTAATAGAGACCTATGGTTGTATTTTAGATGGCCACTCAAAAGCTTTTAAGACCCCAGACACTACTCATCAAACTAGGATGTAGAACATAAACTTTTAGAACTTTATTATGCCAATTGACTGAATTGTCACACGAGACCATGACCCTAAGTCTTTAAGAAAACGAATCCCGTTTGGTTATGTCTAAGAAGTCTCGGCATCTGTAGCCCCTGTTTTATTATATGTTTTTTTTTTTTTTTTATTGTTGTTATTGTTACAAAATTGTATATAACATAGCATTTGCCACTTAATCCTTTTCCTTGTGTGCAACATAGTGGTATCAATTATTTTAGTCAGCTGTGCAAACTTCACTGACATTCAGTGCCACCTTTCCCATCACTGTAAACAGGAAATGACTACTACCTAGAAAATGATCTCCCTCACCCCGTAACCACCAGTGAACATTGGTCTCTGTATATTCACCTATTCTTGTCATTTCATGAAAGTGAGATCATATAGTATTTGTCCTATTATGATTATTTTGCTCAGCGTAATGTCCTCCAGGTTCATCCACATTGCAGAATGATTTCTTTATGGCTGAGTAGTATTCCATTGTATGTACGTACCATGTTTTGTTCATCCGTTCATCTGTTGACGAGCACTTAGGCTGTTTGTTATTAGCTATTGATGTTATCTTCCTGGCATGAGAGAAACAGTGTAAAAGAATGATATTATTTCATCTCAAGGAGTCTACAGTCTAGTTGGTAGACTGATTCTAACCAGTTATAAATATAGTGAGAAAAACGCTTTCATGTTAGTACATAAGGGCCACGGAAGCATTTAATACTGTCTTTTCTGTGACCACCCTCCTAGCCCAGATAAAATCCTTACATTGAAAATTTACTTGTAATACACAGGGATTATATTATTCTTTCTTGATTGCCCACGTAAGTGTGGATAATGATGTAACTCTTCGTGCTTTTTTTTAAGGTATTGCCATCAGAGAGTCAGCAAAAGTAGTCGACCAAGCCCAAAGGAGAGTGTTGAGGGGAGTTGATGACCTTGACTTTTTCATAGGGGATGAAGCCGTAGATAAACCTACATATGCTACCAAGGTAATGTTCTACCCAGAAATTGCACCTTCCCTTTAAGTGTATATTTAGAGCAGTATAGTAAATAATACAAAGTGGTAGACTGTCTAGAAATTGTATTTGTGAATTGTGAGATGTAGTTTTATTCTTACATTTGAGTAAAGGGTTTTGTTGTTGTATTTTTGAGCAGAGGTATTTCTGATGTGGGAATGTGAATTAACTATGCCCCAGAATGCAGAACGAATTCAGGGAGTGCTTGATTGTATATGAGAGCAAAGCCTGCTTCTGTGGAATATTGCAGGTTGACTAATTAACCTGTCATATGTGAAAAATTGCAGACTGATTAATTTAAAAGAAATACTACAATTTTTAACTAGATATTTGTTCTTAAAAAAAAAAAAAAAAGCACCGGTTAGAATTAACTTGCATGAGCAAGCGTATCCTCCACATTGAATTTTACCAGTAGAGACTTTTGAAAGTTTCTCCAGAAAGATTCTGTGGTGAAATTGGATAATGCCTTTTTAATTGTGTTTAAGATGTGTGGGCTTCAGTAGCAACCTTGGCAAGACTTATTGACTACTAGGAGTAGACACCTCCGCCCCCTCTGCCCTCTCTGATCACATACTTTGTCCTGACCCCAGGCTTGCAATTCTCTCCTGGCAAAATGTCTTCCCGTTTTTAAAAACTTAGTTCAAGAGAGCTATGAAGCTTCCTTTATGAAGCTTTTCCTCAATTCCATTTCCGTTGCTGGGAGTAGAATTCACTTCTACTTTCTTTGTGCCTTCACTATGCCCTGTACGTGCCGTAGGTATTTTTGCTTATAGGTTAGTCTCCTCTTACAGACTGTAAGTCCCTTGAGTTCAGAAATCTTACCTGTTTTAGTGTCTCCCTGCCTTGTATAGCATGTGACATACAATGCTATTGAATGAATAAATCCAGATACGAATTTATGCATTTGAACTGTTTGAATATTACCAAACTTGGGTGTGTGTGTGTGTGTGTGTGTGTGTAGAAGCTAAAAAGCAAATTTGTTTATGTCCTTCCTCTCTAACATTAAAATGTTTTAATGTCTTCCCATTATCTAGTTGCTAATATCTATAGTATCAGGGTAGGAGGAATGGAAGAAATGATTTAATGACATTTAAAGCAAATGAAAGTTGTTTTGTAAGTTGTTAAAATATCTATTCAGTTCTCTTTTGAGTAAATTCTTTCCTTTGTTAGAGCCTCATTTCATTATGTCTGTTGTCTGTCTGTGTCTCATTATATTTTCATTGTACCCATTATTTTTGTCTTACTAACATTAGAGTACCACTATTACAAAGACATTTATTATGTGCCTAGGTACTGGTACTGTTTTAAGTTATGAGCATGTTAATTCATTTAATTATTATAATGATCTCCATTTTACAGATGATGAAACTGAGCCACAGAGAGATTAAGTAATTTGCCCAAGATCACACAGCTAGTAAGTGGCAGAACTGGGATTCAAACCCAGGCAGTCTGGCTCCAAATTCTATACTCCTAACAGCTTCTTCCTGAATTATTTTCGCTGCCAGGGTGTTAAAGCATATTATTATTCGTTCATGAACCGGCCCTTTTTTCTATGCCTGTCTACTCCTCAAAGTGAATCTTCTGGTAGATTGTCTGCATTTTTTAAATCTGTCACCCCATTGTTAAGGTGATTCTTTGTACTTAGGTAATGTACTAAGGTAGAATATAAATAATAAGGCAACTTAATCTGTTTTTCAAGTGCCTGTTATTTTTTACAAGGAGTGCCGGTGGCCAGTGGTCAAAGCACTTGGCTGCTAATTAAACAGTCATCAGTTGGAACCCACCAGCTGCTCTGTGATGTGGTAGTCTGCTTCCACAGCCTTGGGAACCCTGTGGGGGGCAGTTCTACTCTGTTCTATAGTGCTTCTGTGAGTTGGAATTGACTTGACAGCAGTGGGTTTGGTTTGGTTATTTTTGACATGAATTAACACTAACTTCATGAAAAGAAGAATTTTTTTTTCCAAAAGCACATTCATTCTTCTGTGCCCATCCTGTGAAGTCTGCTGTGGTGGACTGAAGCTTGACCTGTTGGTGTCTCTTCTTTCAGTGGCCAATACGACATGGTATAATTGAAGACTGGGACCTTATGGAAAGATTCATAGAACAACTGATTTTTAAGTATCTTCGAGCAGAACCTGAGGATCATTATTTTTTAATGGTGAGTAACTGGAACCAAGAGGAATATATTAACTAAGAAGAATTTATAATTCCAAATTACTGAGATTTTAAATTGAAGATATTCTTCTTGAGAGCGTTTTTCGTTCTTTCTAAAGATATTTGTATGAATCAGGTTATTTAGGCTCAACAAAAATGGCCTAAACCACAAGAGGTTTATTATCTGCCAAAACGAGAAGGCCAGAGTTGGGTGGTTGCAGGGTGGGTTATTTCAGGAGCTCAGAGATGCCATGAAGGATCCGAGTTTTTCCATCTTTTGCTCTGCAGTACTTACTGTGTTAGGCTGGCCTCTTAATGTTGGTTCCTCTCGGGTGTCGGGATGGCTGCCAGAGTTCCTAGTATTACCTCTTCATGTATCTGCATGCAGAGATAGAAGAAGGGACCTTTTTTATGCACATCACTTTTTAAGAATTAAGAAACTCTTTCCCAGAAGACTTGCCTCATTTGCCTATGCCTATCACTAGCAAGGGGGATGGTATTATCTTGACTGGCTTAGATTAATCAAGATTCTCTGCCTGGGGCTGGGGAGGGGGATCCGCCTCTGATCACCTAGGCCCCGGGAGGATAAGTAACCAAACCAGATGAGGGCTCCAACAGCAAGGAAGATGGCAAGAGGAATGGATTTGGGTAAACCAACTGTACTTTAATATCCTTGTGAAGTATCCAGATAACTATTATTATTTCCATTTATTATTGCAGAGGAAACTGAGTCAAACTTTTTTTTTTTCTTCAGAGTTTAAATCTTACTGTAAAATAAAACCGAGCCAAGTTACGGGCCTTCATTATGGTATTTAATTGATCTTATTCAAACAGAATAAAACATCACAGGGAAATGAGGAAGTATCTCCTAGTTATGGGTTGTAGTTGTTCTACTCACAATAACATATTTCATCCCAGGGAATGCTCCTGTGAAGTTAAAATTAGTTGCATGTACAAAATGCGTGCTTTATAGAGAGCCATTTCATGTAACATAATTTGAGTGTTAAAGCCTACATAATGTAGTTTTGGAGTTCTCTATACAAGTACATTGTCAAATGGTCCAATCCATTTATGTAATTCTTTCTAATGTTAGAATATGAAGTATTTTTTAGAATTTTCTAATTTAAAATGTATTAACCACAAGGCTATTATAGTGGTTAATCGAATCTATGTACAGTATTTAGCATTTATTAACGGTAGTCCTGGAAAGTGCTCAGGTTTTTTTCAGCTATATCTTTATAACTAGGAATTGCCAAGTATGAGTGCCGTGTTTTGCAGGCCTCTCTGTGTATTTTTCCATTCTGGGCATCTACGGTGGTTCATATAAACTAAATGGAGCCAGGAAGCTGACAGTGTGTGAGTGGCTCTGTCTTTATAGCCAAAACAAACCACAGATTATTCCCACCTGTCAGATTTGGCATTTTTTCTTCTCTAGGACCTGTTAGATAGAATTTTAGGATGAGGCACTCTTCCCAGCTGCTTTATTCTGTGTGTCCCAGCTGCCTCACCAGGGGTTATCCCTTACTTTCCACTTAGAAAACCACTGATCTTAGGCCTGGGGACCAAATGCAGACACAAGGACCCAGCCCACAGGAAATTTTTACTGAAAGAAGATTTAGCTGACACATATAAGCTAGTATGATACAACCATTTGCCAGGAAGCAGTTGGAGATGTTCGTTCTGAATGTGGAAAAGCTAAACTTCATTTTCCAAAAATGGGTACCTGCAATGAAAGTTCAAAAAATAATCAACTTTATTAAGTCAAAGGAGAAGCAAATACTGTATTGTATGTTTTGTGCTGTGAACTCTGCAGGCCAGGTTCATTGCATGACGTGATTGAGGAAGTTATGGAAATGGTAAATTTCTTTCATGCTTGCGCTGTCAATCCTCAACTGATAGAATAGTAAAGGGGAGCAAGGTAGAATATGGAGATACACGGCCAAGACACAGAAACTGATGAAAACATTGACTGAACCGCTGCATCAGGTAAAGGCTTTTTGGGCATAAAGAAGTCTGAGTGATCCAAATTAGGGGTCCCTGAGTGGCTCACAAAGTTGTCCTCTCTGACTGCTCTGACCAGTCATCTGAACGTACTGGGTTTGAAAGTACGGGGTGAAAGTTAATTACTGCTGGGTTGTTTCAAGGAGGCTCAGATATGCAGACTTATGCTAGGCATGTGGCTTGAGAAGGTGGCAGGTGGAAATAGTGCTCTGTCCTCCGATACTGAATTGCCCAGAGCTCAAAACAGAATCATGTATTTCAAAGAATTCCAGTGCTCTTGAGTAGAAATTAAGTGATACTTTCAGAAGAGATTTTTAGACTCTGAATTGGGCAGGAAAGAGCAAGCAGCACATGCAAATAATCACAATGAGAGTTTGGTGATGATGAGAGTGGATTAGTTTAGGAAGACTAGAGGGCCTAGTGGAAGTGGGGAGTGACAGGGAAAGGAAGTGTTGGATAGCAAAGCATGGTGGTAGGCCATAGAGCAGTATGTTCAGATTGTGTTTTAGAAGGAATGGGTAGGAGGAGGACAAGACTGCTATCTAAGATTCCTTGTGAGAATCCAGATGAGAGATGATGAGTGCCTGAATTAAGATCACGGCAATAGTAATGAAGAGAAATGGGTGTAGGGGAGTTAAATCTCAGGTAGGGGTTGGGTTCTTAAGACTGTGCGAGGTGAAAATTATTTATAATCAGAATTACCCATGAAAATCTCTCAAAAAAGGTGCATATCAGAGACTAACGTAACATCCCTCAATAAGTGCAAAGAAAACTAACTTTAGCATGGAGGAACTTTGTTGCACACTAGCTGAGGTAGTTGACTTGTGTTTAGGGGCACTGTACAGTGGAAAAGCATGTACCTTCTACTAGAATTGTCCTCAGTTCAGCAGTGCACACATATTTTGAGTGTATGTAGAAAGAAGTTGAGCCCACCTGAGGGGAATCAGATTCATAGAGCAAATATTCATTAAGCAGAATGGGAGCAGACTTGTCATTTCTCTTGCCCTGGCACCTGGCTTCCTTGTCCTGGCCTGTACTCTCACACACTTGTCCGTTCTTTCATTTCTTGATGTACCTATCTTTGGTTAGAGTAAGTTACATGCATGTAGTGGAGATTGACAAGAGGTAACAGGCCCCAGAGATTAGAATTGGTGGCAGTTAAAGGAGAGGAATCTTGGACGACTCAGATTTTTGGACTGGGCAGTGTGTAGATGGTGACATGATTGGTCAAGATGGGAAACAAGAAACTCACTTTAAGGGAGAATGAAGAAGGAGAGTTTAGTTTTGTACGTGCTGAAGTCTAAGGGTACCTGTGGACTGTACTAGTGAAGAAGTCTAATAGGCTATAAAGGCTTATTTATCATCTAGGTGCAGGCTCTGAGCTGCAGGTAGTGATTTCAGGAGTCAGTGGAGTTTACATGTTGAACACAGAGTGAAATTTCACTCTGATTACCCAAAATAAAACATACCATTCTTGGTATTTTAGAGATGAGTGTATGAATCCATGGTCATCTTGAAATCTCTAGGTAAAGTTCAGGTTCTAGGTCTGTGAAAGAGCTTTTTCATGAACCTACCTGGTAAAATTGAAAATTTATAGTCACTTACTAGAAGTGATGTAAATCTGAATCAGAATTACAGTTTGTCCTGACTTAGTATAAATAGTTCCCTTTCTGGTCCTGCCCTATCTGGTGCAGTATCCATGAGCCACTGTAGAGTTGGACTTACTTGGGTTTGCTAAGTCAGTTACTACCAGCCCATGTGCTTCCCAGCTTCCAGTATACTGGCATCTCCTTTCCCGTTCTTCCTGTCCTTGAGGATTTATATTTTTAACAAAGGTTTTTTTGAGGGATTTGGAAATAGAGCAAAATTAGGTGCATGTGTTCAGTTTGTTATCTTTATCCAGAAATATGGAATTGATTTTCATGGTGATATTTTATCATTGGTATGAATAAAAATGTTTATGTAGCTTGCCGTCATGTGATGTTCTAATTGTATGCTTTAGTTTAAAAAAAAAAAAAAAGAAAGAAAGAAAAACTTGATATCCCCAATGTAGATCTAGTTCTAAATGATGGTTTGGAAGTTCTATTTAAATTGGTCTCCCAAAGGAATGATTACTGGTGGCAGACACAGAAGAAATGGAGGATTGAGGAAGAAATGGGTTTAATGTCATGGTTCTCAGAGCTCATGAGAATATGGCCTTAATGATGCTGAATTTGACTCAAGAACCAGAACCCAATTAATATTGTAAACATTCTCTGAAATGGAAATGCATAGATTTAATTTATTTTTTGTACACTAGTCTGTAATTTCTCATTAGAATTAACTATCAAAGACATGGCACATTTCAAGTCTATGACGGAGCTCACCAGTGTTCATCAGTGGTTTTATTAGGTGAATGCTTGAAAGTGTTCAACATTAAATTCAATGTACTTCACAGTGTTTGCAAATACATTATTAGCAATTCTTAAGTATTCCAAATCAAGCAACGTGGAGTACAGAAGGCTTGCTCTCAAATAACTCTCCTCAGATGGCATGGAGACTGAAAGAAGCCTGTGTATTGAGTCCAAGTCTCTTACCAACAACAACCATATCATCACTGGTGAACTCATATGAGGAAACTTGAAGGTTGAGAGGTGCGAGCCTCTTCCTGATCGATCTGTCGGACGCATCATAGTGTGACCCATGGCAAGGCCAGTGATAACCACCCAAATCTCGTGCATTTGCAGTGGGTATACAACCAAGATGGGTGCCAACACCTATCAGGATAACCCATTCAGGTTTCTTTACTCATTCTCAGTCATGCCATAGGTCCCTCAACTGGGATACTTCAACGGCAGCTACCTGCTCAATTTCTTTCTTGGTTCTGTGACGCACAAGCAGAGGTTTGCCTCTCCATTTGGAGGGCGTGTTCTTCTGGAATATTGGATAACTTGATTTTGATTTTCGGCATGGCCAACACATCACCTGAAGCACTCATGCTGGAAACAAGCTGGGAGACCACGTTCTTGGCAGCATATGGGACACACACAGTAGTTTGCAGTTACCAAATATGAGAAGCCATTTCTAGCCTCACTGCTATTTTGAAGACTTTGTATTATCTAACACTTCCATGGGATGACAGTGAAGTGCCAGGCACTTTGATGTCTGTCTGGGAATAACAAACAGAAGCAGGAACTTTGAGGCCCCAGGTGACCAAAGGCCAGCCAGTGGCCTGCTTGCTCAGCGACTCCTGGCACAGGAAGGGCCTCTTCAGGTCCAGCACAGGTGGCTCCAAGATGATGGGCACCAAGGCCTGCACCTGGGGCCACAGTGTGCCTGCCACCCCACGGGACGTGGCTGACAGGACGAGCACAAATGGGCCCCAGCAGGGCGCTGGCTGACAACAGGGTGACAGCTTCTCCAACAGTCAAGCTGGTCACAGGGACGACCTTCCACCTGTTGCGTTGGAAATACACAGATTTTAATGTAAATTCTTCAAAGATGGTGAATTGTTTTTGCCAATAAGTAATAGAGATCTGAAAAACAGTAGGTTAAACAAATTAGGGATTTTATTTCAAAGGAGTCTGACGCTGGTATGACAGCTCCCTGGTGTCATTAGGGATTTTTTTTTTTTAACTCTTGTATCCTTAGTAAATGGTTTCCATTTAAGGATGCCTCACAATTGCAAGTTGGCTACTCCAGCTCCAGTCATTATCTCTTCCTTCCAAGAAGGAAGAAGGTAGTAAGGGCAAAAGGAAGTCTATCACTTGAGTCTACCCTCCGCCTTGTAAGGAGCTTTCCTAGAAGACATATCCATGACCAGAACTTATTCACATACCCACTCTTATCCACAAGGAAGTCTGGGAAATTCTTTTTGTCTGGGCCTGCTGCCTCCTCCTATAATAGAACAGGGCTCTGTCAGGAAGGAGGGGTGAATAGATATTGAATAGGTAATTCTCAGTGCCTTAATGATGTGCCTCACAGGTATAATGACAATGGCAAAACAAGAGTTTGACTGCTTTCACAAGTCTACTCACGTGGAAAGTGTCATCTGTGTTAGGGACTGAAAGGGTCAGGGAAGAGTTGTGTCAGGATGTGCTACGTCTCCTTGTGCCCTGTGGTGCCATCTTGCTTCTGTTAAGCTTCTCTGTCTATGAATAAATAAATCAGGAAGTCGTATTAGGAGCTTGTAATGTCTTTTCCTGTAGGTTTTAAACCAGTGAAATGTTGCAGAATTTAACACCTCATGTGAAGATTTTTTTTCTCATCATTGTAGTAATGTAAGTGAGTATAAATCATGTAAAAACATGGCTGGCAAGATTAAATAAAAACATACTAAATGTTAATAATAACCATGTTAATGTGATAGGATTAGGAAAAGTCCCATCGATACCTTTAAATTTTCTATATCATACAGTATGTGCTTACAGCACTTATAGTACGTATTACTTATAGTACGATATAGAAAGATACCATAGTTATAGTAAGATATACTTATAGTACTTTTAGTATGTACTTATAGTACATCTAGTAAGTACTTGTATTTATAGTATAATATAGAAAGATACTTACAGTACATATTATAGTAAGTACTTACACAAATTTTTTTTTTTACTTATAGTGTTATATTGTGATATAGAAAATATAAAGATATTGATAGTACTTTTCATAATCCCATCACATTAACATAGTTATTATCAGCATTTAGTGTATTTTTACTTAATCTTGTCACCATGTTTTTACATGATTTTATACTCATTTCGTATCCTCCCCATTTTCTTTCACAGCTTTCATAACACTGATTTCCTGTCCTTTTAGCAGTTCCACTATTTTTAGACATTCAAGAACCACTATTTTTAGACGTTTAATTTTGCATCTAATTTCTTGGTTTTGTAAGAGACAGTGTAATTTTTGCATGTCCGGTTTTCCTGCCTATATTTAGAGCATTTTTTATTAGAACGCCCAGTGCTTGACTGCGGGATTCAGAAGTATTGATCGTTTACGCCCTCACACTGCCACTAGCCGCGTGCAGCAGGGACAGCCCTCACACTGCCACTAGCCATGCGCAGGAGGGCCGTTTCTAGCCGTGTGCAGCAGGACCGTTTCACTGGTGCCCGTGTCAACCTTCATTGTCATCACTTTTGATTATTGATTAAAAATCTCAACTTGTTTTTAATGGGCATTTTTGATAACTTTTGGACCTTACCCAGTTTTCCACATTAGTTGTATTTCCTTTTTTGTGAATTGCTTGTTCATGCCCTGTGCTGTTTTACATACCAGCGTTCACTGTTTCCTTATTGCTCTGATTCCTGTGAACTTTTTAAATGAACTCTTGATATAATTAAGATAGGAAGAAGCATGCTTTTGCCATCCTTCTACTAAATTTTTTTTCTCAGTTGATCTTTTGAATATCTGTAATTTTTTATGTGGTAAAATCTCTTTTCCTTTGATGCTTATATTTCGTTCATTCCCATCTGAGATTTATTTGCAATATCATTTCACATTGAACTTAAACCCAGGAAGTACCCAGAGAGCCAGGGTCCGATGGATTCTTGTGGGTAATGTGGCTACAGGCTCCTTTTTTGCCTTACCCCTTAGATCCAGGTTTTTATTCTACTTTGTGAATTCACACCAAGTAGGGAGCTCTTAACTGGCAGGCAGGAAACGTTCCCTGACTGTACGTATTGCATGACTTTTCATACTTTTTAAACTTCCTCTCTGGATACGTTTTTTTTTCTCCTCTACCCAGTTTAAATGTCTTGTTTATTAAGTTAACTTGTTACTATGGTGCTTGTCTTCCTAGTCAAGGTGAGAAAAGCTTTGTAGGTCTCTTTAGGTTATTTCTTCTGGTGTGAAATACATTATCGATAATTGCTACAACTGACATTTGTTGAGAATTTCCCATGTGTGCGGCCCTGTTCTAAGTATTTACTCATGGACTCAGGTCCCACCAGCAACCCTCTGAGGGCTGTGGAACTGTTACTAGGCCCATTGATCAGCTTGATAGCCTATACTTCAAGAGAACATTCTAACCAGTATTGTTGGGCTCTGCAACTGTTACGCATGTGCTTTAAATGGAAGGAATCCAAAATAATAATTATCAACTTTTGTAGTGCTGTGTGCTGGGCATGTCACAGGTACTAACACATTTAATCTTCTCGGCCCCTTGAGTGAGGCACAGTAAAATACTATGCCGTTGATTAACTGTTAGGTCCCTTATTTACAATATACTTTTGAGCATGACGTTCTTTCTTCTCCCGTTTTAAGAGTGACTTTCTCTCCCAACTAGGGAATGTATTAATTTGAATCAGAATGACTAAAACTGACTTGAGCAGTATATTTGAGCTTTGCACCAGTTGCTACAGAGGAGTCTAAAGTAAAACAGAGGCAGCTGGTACCCGGATTGTTGGTTCGTAGGCACCTGGCACGGAAGTAGAGAGGTACACAAGGATCTCTGATGAAAGAGGCCTCCTCCCCACCTGTTCTCTGCCTTCCAGGGCCCGTTCCAGAGGCAGCACTGTCACCAGTTAGTTGTGTATGCAGGTGTATAGATTATGAATAGACTTTTACAGAAATGGTAACAAACTCTACATGCTGTTGTATACCTTGTTTTTAAAATTGTTTTCATTAAAAATCGATACAAAATAGAATTTTAAAAAATGTAACTAGTATAGAAAGAGCCCTGGTGGCACAAAAGGTTAAGCGCTTGGCTGTTAACCGAAAGGTTGGGCTTCGAACCCACCCAGTAGCTCCCTGAAAAGAGCTGGCGATCAGCTTCTGTAAAGATTGCAGTCAGGACAACCCTGTGGGACAGTTCTCCTCTGTCACACGACCTGGTGACCAGCTTCTGTAAAGATTACAGTCAGGACAACCCTATGGGACAGTTCTCCTCTGTCACACAACCTGGTGACCAGCTTCTGTAAAGATTACAGTCAGGACAACCCTATGGGACAGTTCTCCTCTGTCACATGACCTGGTGACTAGCTTCTGTAAAGATTGCAGTCAGGACAACCCTATGGGACAGTTCTCCTCTGTCACACGACCTGGTGACCAGCTTCTGTAAAGGTTGCAGTCAGAACAACCCTATGGGACCGTTCTCCTCTGTCACACGACCTCGCGATCAGCTTCTGTAAAGATTGCAGTCAGGAAAACCCTGTGGGACACGGGGTAGCCGTGAGTTGAAAAGAACTCAATGGCACCCAACAACAATATGGCGTAGAGACTCCCTCCTCTTTTTCATTTAACAGTGTATCATAGAGATCGTTTCATAGCAGCACACATACAGCTGCCTCATCCTTCTTAATACTTTACTGCAAGATACTGTACTTTGTGGTGTTTATTTAATCAGTTCATTAATGGTGGGCCTTTGGGTTGTTTCTGATCATCTTCTACAAACAATGTTTTCAGTGGGTCTCTTGCTTATAGATTTGATTTTGTTTTATGGTTTTAACTGAGAGAATTTTTATTTTTATAAGTTCCTCATTTATATTTGTTGATAATTTTAATAGTAGTAACTCACTTTTTTTGGGTACAAACTGAGTGCCAGGCACTGTACTAAGCCCTTTACCTATTCCTCATTTAATCTTTGCAACCTTGTGAGGTAGGTACTGTTTGCTCCCATCCTACTGATGAAGAAACAGGTATAAGGAGATGAAATAACTCCCAACGTTAGTGAAATGGAAGGAAGGCTGGGATTTGACCCCTAGCAGTTTGACTCCAGAACTCTTTATTTTTTAAATTTTCTGGTATGGTATGCTGCTATATGATATTTGTTTGATCTTAATTAAGCTATTTTTTTGATATTGTTTTGTGTTTTTAATGAATTTTATGTGTATTAATCTTTCTAACAACAATTTTTTTTCTTTGTGTTGAGTGTGTGTTCTTGCTAATAATTTGAAAGGTTTGTCATTTGTTTCTACTTAGTGTAACTATAATTTGCTGTATTGAGCCATGTATTTGTTGAGTGGTGATTAACTGCTTCCCAGTGTGATCACGGCCAAGTTGGTAATCTTCCACACATGCTTACCTTCTGTCCTTCCTTCCACCAGCTGCCTTTAACTGATTATGCTAATAAACCTAGTTATTCTAATATTAACATTTACAGCTTTATGTATACTAATGCCTGTGATACTCTTTCAGCTTTAAACAATATCCTTTGCTTCCATGGTAAGAGGGTATCGGTCTTTATACTCCTTCCTTCTTTCCACCTACACCTCCCAACTTCATATTACTTCTGCTGCTGTAATTCTTTACTTTTACGTTTGGTTCTATAGCTATGATTTCTACAAAAGAAATACTTTAGCCCTACATCTCATTAAACTGTTTCATTGCTTACTGTGTCTTTTTGATATACTTTCTGCAGTCTTCTTTTTTGACTAACATTTTTCTCTAGTAGTTAATTCATGAAAGGCTCATGGTAACCAAATTCTCCAAGTTCTTCTGTGTTGATGAATATTTTGTTTTTTTTGCAGCATACTTGATTGACAGTGTGGCCAGGTGTAAAATCCCTGGGTCATACATTCCTGGCTGGCTGACTCTAAGCGCTGCCTCACGTGATCCAGTGTTAAATGCATCTGTGCTCAAGTTGGAGACAAGCTGTGCTTTTCCCCCTTAAGGGTGATGCGGACTTTTGGTCTCTAGGCCCAGATAATTTTTTAAATTCATTTTGTTCTTTCTTTTATCCTGTGATTTCTTCCTTTTTGACAATGGTTACTTTAAAAAAGCCATTTGAATTCTTGGAGATGCCTTTGGTCATGATTTTCACCTGCTTTGCTTTTACATTTTTCTGGATCTATGTTGTTTGCCGTTTGTTTTTCCTGTTACTCTTCTCTCTTTCCTTTTCTATTTTTATATGATCTTTTAGCTGGTTTCTTTGTGTTCTTTGCTCATCTTTGAATGAGGTGAATTTTTCTTGCACCAGCTGTATGTATGATTCAGGCAGTTTTGTGGAACTCTGCTTCTGCTGCAGAGTCTTGCACCGTGGCTGGGAAGATGCTGTGTCTGACCCACCTCCGCCATCAAGTGGGGCTGGGGAGGCCTCTGCAGCTAGCCTGGCAAGGGTTTACTTGCTTCACTCTGAGATCTCCATAACCTCCCTGAGATCAAAGTCATGGGTATTTTCCTTTGGTGTCCTCACTCACCTTGGTTGAATTTTTACTACCTTTAGGAATTTGTTTTAGGTATATTGAGTTTCAGGGTGTTTAGATGTTTTGTTATGTTATTGGAGATAGAGTTTCTTTTCAGCAACTTTTTCTGGTTTTGGGGTAGTTAATAAGAACAGAAGGGTTCAGAGATGTCTTTGCCATCTTACAACTTTAAGACTCACAGCCAGATTTGATTAATCATTTTGGGCACGCTCTAACTACAAAATGAGAGGGTTGTAGGATAGGCTAGCTGACGCACATTTACCTTAAACTTCTCATGGGTCTGATTTAATTACCTGGACTGTAGTGGATGTTTTCTTACAGACAGAACCTCCACTGAATACACCAGAAAATAGAGAATATCTTGCGGAAATCATGTTTGAATCGTTTAATGTACCGGGACTCTACATTGCAGTTCAGGTAAAAACAAAGTTATTTTTATGATTCCCAAAGAATCTTAGCTATCTACTAATAGAAGAAATAGCAATTCCAAAGTTTCTCTGTTTTAAGATTGTGCAGTGCGTTTTTACTCAAACTCCCTTTTCCAGTCCCTCAACACACATGTGCACATAAACACATACCCCACACGCCTGACATTATTCCCACACGTGTCCCACGTATCACACCCCACAGATCATGCTATGTACACAAACCCCACATATACACCCCATATGACACCCCACACACACCACACAGCATACCACATCCCCCACAAACACCCCCCATGCCTCCCACATACCCCACCCTCATATACCACACAAATACACACAGCCCCCCATATCATAACCCCCCCACCACACTGCCAACCCCACACTCTACACTGCACGTATATGCATACACAGACCCCCACATCACACCCCCACCACAGCCCCCACACTCCCTACCCCACTCTCTCTCTCTCATGCACACACTACACACACCACAGCACACCACACACATACATACCACCCCCTCCTTCCCACACGTGGGCACCCTCCCTCCCACACACAGATACACCACCCCCTCTCTCCCACACGCAGGCACCCTCCCTCCTACACACAGACACACCACCCCTCCCTCCCACGCACAGGCACTCACTCCCACGCACAGGCATCCTCCCACACACAGGCACCCTCCCTCCCACACACAGACACATCACCTCCTCCCTCCCACACACAGGCATTCTCCCTCCCACACAGAGGCATTCTCCCTCCCTGCCATGCACAGGCACCCTCCCTCCCACACACACAGGCACCCTCCCTCCACACACACAGACACCCTTCCTCCTGCACACAGACACCCTCCTTCCTGCACATAGACACCCTCCCTCCCGAGCACAGGCACCCTTCCTCCCAGTCACAGACACCCTCCTTCCCACCCACAGGCACCCTTCCTCCCACACACAGACACCCTTCCTCCCACACACACACCAGTTAGGTTTTAACTAAAATGCTGTAGAGCTCGTGTTCCATGATTTGTATTTTTATCTTTATAGCGTTGGTATAGAATGTGTTTGCCTTTTACACGCATGAAAGTATGATGTGTTTCCCTGTGTGACAAGATACAGGTATAGATGTGGCTCTGTTTGTGGCTTCTTTCACTTATTTCTGATGAGGAAGGAAAAAAAAAAGGCACTATAGAACAAAATAAATACCTTTAGAGGGTTTCCTGCCTTGTTGATTTTGGGCTCCTGCAAGTTTCCCTGTACTTTCTTGCTTCTGAGAGACCCTATGGGTCCATGAGTCTGCAGAACTTCTTTTCAAGTGTAGGACTTTTTTTTTTTTAATTGATTTTGGTTGTCTGCCACCTTACATAAGGGAATTGATTGACATTTATGGGAATAAATGAGATGGGTGTTTCCCAAGATGTTTTTTGCATAATGCTAGTCCCTCCTGAGCCAAAGGAGGAAGAGTTCCTTAGAAAAATTAATTTGGGAGATGCTACATACATATGATAGCCTCCTCTGGGTACAGATTACAAAGTGAAGACTGAGAATTTCTGCATTGAAGAAACCTGTTTATCCCAGCCCTTTAAAATTTATTTAAACACAAATCTTTCCCCGCCCCCAAGTTATTTACATTCTATGGAATTGGAATATACTTTAGAAGGCTCCTAGTGGTCTGTGCATGAGGTTTAGAAGGCTCCTAGTGGTCTGTGCGTGAGGTTTAGGAGGCTCCTAGTGGTCTGTGCATGAGGTTTACCTGGATAATAGTGCTTTTTAAAAATACAAACTCTCAGTCTTCATTTTAGATACGGGTTTTCAATCCCAGTGCTTTCGGCTGGATAGTTCTTTGTTGTAGCCGGCAGTCCTGTGCACTGTAGGATGCTTAGCACTTCCTCCAAGTCTGACAGTCAAAAATGTCTCCAGATGTTGCCAGATGTCCCCTGAGGGCAAGATTGCCCCTAGTTGAGGGCCGGCTTTCCTAGACCTACCAGATTAGAATTTCTGGGTGTGTGGCCTAGTAATCTGCATTTTTTGTAAATTCCACAAGTGATCTCGTCTTACTGCAATCACTCTGTGAATCCACACTGGGAACCAGTAGGCTAGATATTACTGAAATCTGGTAGTAAAACGAGAAGAAGGCATCACTCACTCATTTTTATTTTTAAAACTTTAGTTTTCTTTGTTGAAAGTTTGACGGCTGGAGTTTAAGTGCATTAAATTTGCATGTCACTTGTCCAAGATGGAACTGAAATTTTGGGGGAAGATGGAGGATAGGGAAAGGAAATAGCTCTCAGACTTATTAGATGAGAAAGAGTTTGTGATTGAACCTGAGAACAAACTGGTAGAATCCTCCACAAACATTTCCCTGTGTGCTAACAGCAGGGTGTCTGTGCTGCAGGCGGTGCTGGCCTTGGCGGCATCCTGGACGTCCCGACAGGTTGGAGAGCGCACGCTAACAGGGACAGTCATTGACAGCGGCGATGGGGTCACCCACATCATCCCAGTAGTAAGTATATACTACTCAGTACTTAATACCTAGTTCGAGACAAGGAAAGAGTTTTAAAAACACCTTTCTGTAATTAAAATACTACTGTTTAATAGTTGTACTTCAAAAAGGTAGCAAGATTTTTTTAAGTCTAGCTGGTGGTGCGGTGGTTAAGAGCCACGGCTGCTAATCAAAAGGTCGGCAGTTTGAATCCACCAGCTGCTCCTTGGAAACCCTATGGGGCAGTTCTACTCTGTCCCGTAGGGTTGCTGTGACTCGGAATTGACTTGACAGCGGTGGGTTTTAGGCATGTGATGGAGAGAGAAAGAGATGGCCAGCATCCATGGCCTTGGCAGTGTTAATCTCAGGGTGGGAGGTTTCCCCATCCAGAGTGTCTGCATCCATGGCCTTGGCAGTGTTAATCTCAGGGTGGCAGGTTTCCCCATCCAGAGTGTCTGCATCCATGGCCTTGGCAGTGTTAATCTCAGGGTGGCAGGTTTCCCCATCCCGAGTGTCTGCATCCATGGCCTTGGCAGTGTTAATCTCAGGGTGGGAGGTTTCCCCATCCAGAGTGTCTGCATCCATGGCCTTGGCAGTGTTAATCTCAGGGTGGCAGGTTTCCCCATCCAGAGTGTCTGCATCCATGGCCTTGGCAGTGTTAATCTCAGGGTGGCAGGTTTCCCCATCCAGAGTGTCTGCATCCATGGCCTTGGCAGTGTTAATCTCAGGGTGGCAGGTTTCCCCATCCAGAGTGTCTGCATCCATGGCCTTGGCAGTGTTAATCTCAGGGTGGGAGGTTTCCCCATCCAGAGTGTCTGCATCCATGGCCTTGGCAGTGTTAATCTCAGGGGGGGGCAGATTGCCCCATCCAGAGTGTCTGCACCCATGGCCTTGGCAGTGTTAATCTCAGGGTGGCAGGTTTCCCCATCCAGAGGTTCAGCACCCATGGCCTTGGCAGTGTTAATCTCAGGGTGGCAGGTTTCCCCATCCAGCGGTTCAGCACCCATGGCCTTGGCAGTGTTAATCTCAGGGTGGCAGGTTTCCCCATCCAGAGTGTCTGCATCCATGGCCTTGGCAGTGTTAATCTCAGGGGGGGGGCAGATTGCCCCATCCAGAGTGTCTGCACCCATGGCCTTGGCAGTGTTAATCTCAGGGTGGCAGGTTTCCCCATCCAGAGGTTCAGCACCCATGGCCTTGGCAGTGTTAATCTCAGGGTGGCAGATTGCCCCATCCAGAGTGTCTGCACCCATGGCCTTGGCAGTGTTAATCTCAGGGTGGCAGATTGCCCCATCCAGAGTGTCTGCATCCATGGCCTTGGCAGTGTTAATCTCAGGGTGGCAGGTTTCCCCATCCAGAGTGTCTGCATCCATGGCCTTGGCAGTGTTAATCTCAGGGTGGCAGGTTTCCCCATCCAGAGTGTCTGCATCCATGGCCTTGGCAGTGTTAATCTCAGGGTGGCAGGTTTCCCCATCCAGAGTGTCTGCATCCATGGCCTTGGCAGTGTTAATCTCAGGGTGGCAGATTGCCCCATCCAGAGTGTCTGCACCCATGGCCTTGGCAGTGTTAATCTCAGGGTGGCAGATTGCCCCATCCAGAGTGTCTGCACCCATGGCCTTGGCAGTGTTAATCTCAGGGTGGCAGGTTTCCCCATCCAGAGTGTCTGCATCCATGGCCTTGGCAGTGTTAATCTCAGGGTGGGAGGTTTCCCCATCCAGAGTGTCTGCATCCATGGCCTTGGCAGTGTTAATCTCAGGGTGGCAGGTTTCCCCATCCAGAGTGTCTGCATCCATGGCCTTGGCAGTGTTAATCTCAGGGTGGCAGATTGCCCCATCCAGAGTGTCTGCACCCATGGCCTTGGCAGTGTTAATCTCAGGGTGGCAGGTTTCCCCATCCCGAGTGTCTGCATCTGTGGCCTTGGCAGTGTTAATCTCAGGGTGGCAGGTTTCCCCATCCAGAGTGTCTGCACCCATGGCCTTGGCAGTGTTAATCTCAGGGTGGCAGGTTTCCCCATCCAGAGTGTCTGCACCCATGGCCTTGGCAGTGTTAATCTCAGGGTGGCAGGTTTTCCCATCCAGAGTGTCAGCACTTGTTTGGAATCTCCAGGGCCCTGTCGATTCCTCTGGATGTGGCACCATCCGGAACATTTTCTTTGCGTATAATTCTGAGCTGTTGGGAGATAGACATCATTTTGGATATCAGATTTATAGGTACAGGGCACTTGAGGGATTCTTTCTGTGTTCCGTCAAAAGATGTGAATGGCTTTAACCAGCTTTTGCTTTAGAGAAATTGCTGCTTCTTTTTTTAGTTTATTTAAGAGCCAGCAGGAGAGAGTGTACATTTTGACCTGTAGAAGGCTCTGCAGTACCAGCTTTTGGTTTTAATTTTGAAAATACTAGAGAAGTAATTCCTAGTTCAGGCTTAGAGAGCCCTTGACATTTTTCTTTTTGCCTCATGAATCATCTAAAATTTATTTTTTTGAAAATTAATTGAAACTCCGTTAAGGAGTATACAGTAGGAATTCAGACTTGCTCTCATTTCTGATCCATATCTCTCCAGACCCCCTTCTTAGGGACAACCACAGCTACTATGTTTTCTGAATATACAGTTACGTGTGTTTGTACCTCCTTTTAAAAATGCAAATTAGGGTTTTTAAAAGTTATTTGTTTAATTGGAAAAATAGTCACCATTTCATTTTAAGAAGTTGAAGGAAGGATATACTAATACACTAATGTTTTAATTCCTTAAAGGTCAGAAATCATTGCAATAAAAACATATACCGATAGGAAGGACAATAGCCAATCTCCTGCCCAGCCCAGCCCATCCTCGTACCCTGCCAGCATGTCCTTTGTTCTGGGATCAGGAGAGACAGCGGAGTGGTGAATGACTCCCAGGAAGGTGCTTTCTATGCTTTAAGCTCCCTTCAATCCAGTCTCAAAGCATTCACTCCTTTTTAGGATCACTGAGAAGTGTTAATGCCAACTGATATATAATAAACCCAGTGCTTACTGAAAAATTCAGGCCCTGACTTTGTCTCTGAAGCATCCTCAAGACACCAAGCAAAGAGACCGGAGACAAGCTGCGGTGGCCCCGTGCTGCTTCACCTTTGAAGGTTTCTTTGCCTGTGCCATGTGTCTGGTTTAGGGGGAGAAAAGCACATTTCGCGTGAAGGACAGGCCCAAAGAGAAAATTTGTTTGTTTTTAAACTGTATCTTAGCTCATTTCCCCCCAATTTTATAAATTACATTTGTTATAAAAAATTTGGGTAAAATAGAGAAGTATGAAGGAAATAAAATTACCCATAAATCAACCCAGAGAACCACGTTATAAGTTTAGTTGTGTAATCATCCAAGCCTTTTCTCTAACATACACAGACACACCTACACACATACATTTTAAGCAAAATTGGTATTTATTATATCTGGCTTTGTATCCTAATTACTTCCTGTAGTCCTGAAGTTATATTTTACATATTAATTTAACCCTAATTTTTTTCTTGTTAAATATTCTGGGAAAAAAAATTCGTAATTATGTAATAGCCTGTCATATGCATACATCCCGATTTACTTATTCATTTTCCGGCTGCTGGACATGTAGGTTTTTTCAGTGTTTTTAATGCTGTGATGAAGCTGGTGCTTATTTAACACTGATTGAATTAGCTTTAGAAAATGTTAAATATGTAGTACATAGAATATAATAATTGTGACTAATTTATTTTTATGGATTTAAGTTGATCTTTACTTATGTTTTATCTTCATTTTAAAGTATTTTACAAAGAACTTTGGACTCTGCAGAAAGGCAAAGGTTTGTTTTCCTTTTGAAATTAGGTACATTAGAAAAGAATAAAGGTATTTTTTAACCTGTCCTCACAGCTCAACTGGTAACTAAATGTGTAGCATGTAATTATTAGAATTAATACATTTATAAAACTGAAGTTAGCGTTTCACTTCCGTTCCTGTCTGCCTCACTTGGCTATTGTGGCACAGAAGCCCGAGCTGTAATATGAAGCCTGGGTGCGTGACTCACCTCCCCCTTTCTGATAAAGTTGTGGTAGGTAGGCAGCTCCGTAGCTCTGAGCATGAGCACCCTGCCCCTGCACAGCTGGGTATGTGTGAGGACTGGGGTCTCCGTGTCCGGTGTGTACCCATGTGAAGGCTGATCAGGGAGCCTCAGGTGCAATGCTGCATCTGTAGCCTCTCACTCATTGCTGCTGTGGTTGTATGAGCTCTTGGTGTGTCCTGGGCTTGAACCCCGGCCAGTGCTAGGGGTCAGCTACAAATGGCCGGGTGAGGTGTCTGCCCCAGCTCCTTCCCTGACACTGCACAAACGTGGTCCCTACTGGCTCCAGGAGGCAGGCGGAGTAAGAGATCTGCTCACATGAGAGATTTGCTCTCTGAACACTGGCCAGTGCTCTTGTTCAGGTAGCAGAATGGTTAGGCCCACTTGGTAGAATTACTCCTTAAATACAGATCTTACTTCAGTAAATGGAACCGCTGTTGAGTACTTAGCACATGCCAAAAAACTATGCTGAGCGCGTGACACACAATATTTCATTTTGTCTGTCTGATGAGCGCACGTATCTTGAATAAGCTTCAGTAGAAGCTGAAACATGTTAACAAACATGTCCATGGTCACTCAGCTAACACGCATGGAGCCAAGCTTTGAATCCAGGTCTCTAGAGTCCAAGGCCTGGCTGCTTAACCAAATTGTTGATTTTTAAATATAAGTAGATTTGTAGCTGGTTTAGCAATTTAAAGATTTTTTCCTTTTTATTAGCAGGGGGAAAGAAAAGCTATTGGATTCACTGTTCTAATACAGACGCCTTAACTTTTTGGAAAGGAACTATCCTATGTAGTTTCCTTTTCACATTCCTAATGAAAACATCATTTTGATAGTTTACATAGTCTCAGGTTATCGGAATAATTTTGAATTTTAAAAAATATGAATGGAATTGCACATGCAGTCATTTTAAAAGACCTGCAGTGCTGAGTCTGCGTGGAGTGGGGACGCGGTGAGCACTTGTTAACGAAGCCAGTGGGGCAGGGTGGAGGGTGGGGCATGAAGCCTTGTGGGTGATGTTGCTCTGAGCTGGGGTTACTCATACAGGTTGTTCTGACTCCCCTTCTCCCCTAGGCAGAAGGTTATGTAATTGGAAGCTGCATCAAACACATCCCGATTGCAGGTAGAGATATTACATATTTCATTCAACAGCTGCTAAGGGAGAGGGAGGTGGGAATCCCTCCTGAGCAATCACTGGAGACTGCAAAAGCCATTAAGGTAAAAACAGAAGTAAAATTGGTTGATTTGGGGGTGAGCTATAAGTGATATTTTGGACACTTCCCCTGTATGCTATTATCCCTGCTTCCACCTTTCTTCCCATAAGTGCGTGTCTTGATTTACCATTTGAGTTACGCAGGCTGAGAGACTTAAAGCTTAACCTCTTCTTCTAGACATAAGCATAAAGCCTCTGTTGAGGTTCCAAAGCTAGTATTTAACTATAAAGGAGAACAGCTTGATAACCAGTATTGAGTACAAGTATATGTAGTACAGTATCATTTAATTGGAGCCTAATTGGAACCTTCAATTAACTGAAAGTTTCTTCCAAATCTCCCTCCATGCTTAGAATAAGGAGGCAAGCAGCAGCAGCAATGACGGTCAGGAATCTGGTGAAATCAGCCAGCATTCAAGTGTGGTTCCGTGCCCTAAGAATTATGGTTCAGGATAATGCCATTCCAGCATCCAGAATCATTAAACAAAATCCACCTTATTTTCTAGATGTTAGTTACCATGCTGGAGAACTTACAGGAAGTTTTATAATTTAATCAATAAGGTTACGAATAAAATAGGTGATGGGTTCTTATTTAAAATAATCCACTTGACCTCTGATCTAACCGTTTAGCTTTTATGTTACACTCAGCTTGCGGAATCTGGACAATTTTTTTAATTAAAATATAGAAAAATCTTTAGTAATCCAACGATGATAATTACATAGGTACAAAGGGAAGGATTTTGGTTTTGGAAAAGAATTTGAGTGTGGGAGGGTAACGCTGGGCTTCTCCTTTCTCATAGAACACATCATTTTTGAGCTGTACGGGTGTATAGGGGACACTTGGCCAACCCTCCCTCTTTTCCTCACTGCTTTCCTCCCATCTAAACACCTGGTAACCGAGGCTGGTCTTAGCCAAGTGATGATTTGATGAAAGAGGCTAACCCTGAGGTGTGTATAGTCAGTGGCTCAACACTGACCTGTCCTGGAGTGTTCGGACGGCCAGAGCAGAACCTACTGATCCAAAGGACTTGCTGAGAGTATGTGAGTGTGTGCGTGGGAGGCTTCTTGCATTTTCTGTGCGGCTGCCTTGCTCCATTTCAACAAGGTTGACAGTGAATAAAAAGTGTGGAATCTGTATTCATTTATTTTATTCAGTGAATACTTAGTGCCTACTGTGTGCCAGGTTCAAAAACCTAACTAAGACGGACAAGGCTGCACCACTGAGGGTCTTACATGCTATTTAGGAGAGATAGAGAGCAGATGATGAAAAAACAAAGCTAAGTGGGTGATGAAACAGAGGAGGGTGGAGGGGGTGATGGTGAAGGGAGGCCTCTCAGCAGACATCAAGGATGAGAAGCAGCCAGCCAAGAGAGTTCTAGGTAAAGGGAGTAGCAAGTGTAAGGGCCCAGGCAGAAATGATACTCGTGCGTTCAAGGAGCAGTTTGCAGCCAGTGGCTGGAGTCCATGCTAAGAGGGAGAAGGCACAGATGAGGCGGAGAGAGATCAATGGGCTTGTGTGGGCCATGGTGAGAAGTTTGGGTTTCCTTCTAAGTGCAATGGGATGCCACTGAAGAATTTGAAGCAGGGAAGTGGCACCATCCGATGAGGTTTAAAAAGATCTCTCTCAGTGTATAGTGGAAAACAGGTGGGGACAGAGGGCAGCAACGAGGCGAGGAGATGGTGAGCCACATAGAAAATGATGGCGGCTTGGACTAGGTGTGGCGGTGGAGAGAAGTAGGTAGGTTTCAGAAATATTTTATAGGAAGAACTCATGGGCAGGACTTGCTGATGGATTGGAAGTTGCAGGTAAAGGAAAGCATCAAAGATGATTCCCAAATTTTGTGTTACAGTCTTGGTGAAAGCAGGGACTTTTTATAGGGTGCATTGGTACAGGTAGGGTCTCATGTGGGTAGGGTGACCACCTGTCTTGGTTTACCTGAGACTACGGGTTCCAGGTATATGGGACTTTCGGTGCTGAAACTGAGAGTCTCAGGCAAATCAGAATGAGTTGGCTACTGTGAAAGCTGTAAGTCCTTCCACTTCGGGGGGAAGGTTCCAAAAGTATCCTAAAAGGTTTTTGTGGAGCACTAAAATGTTACTCAAGGCTTTCTTTCCTCCTTTCCTTGCCTTCTTTCAGTGAGAGAGAAATTTTGATGTTTGACCCAAGCTCCTTTCCACCCTAAACTCTATGACACATGTAAATCAGAATTCCATCTTTTCTTACTGCCTTTGAGGGGTAAATCCGGCGAATCTTCTTTTTTCAGTAAAGATCCCTGAATATCATCACTAAGGTTGATTTCCTGATCTACAAGCTGAGTATTTACATTATTCCCTGGCATCTGGGTTTCAGTCCTGTCCCTGACGTGGTAGTTGGGATGTTCAGTTTATGACATCATCTCTCTCCAGTTGTAAGGATTGGGAGTAAGGCAGAGTCCTTTTACACACTCCAAATCAGCTGCCCTGAGCCTCTTGCTCGGGTTAGCCCTGCTGTTTGTTTCTTACTTCCCTTCTGTCTGTAAAGGAGGAGATCCCAGACAGAGTGGTGTAGGGTTACCCCTGCATCGCGTTTCTAATGGGTTGTCTCCGTGGTCACCAGGAGGCATTAGGTTGCCTGGATCTCGATAGCGGTGTAACTCAGAGCTGTAAGATTAGCACTGCTGCACACTGTCCAGCTTGCGCTGAGGCATTTCATGGCATCGGTTAAGTGAGTTGAGATACTGTGAGAAATTGATCAAGCCTCTAAGGACAACTTTCTGTTTTTGTCTCCAATTCTGGTAGATTTAAAGTTACATTGACTGACCGGTTCTCTCTATTATCAGGGAACGCAGGGTCATGTAACAACTCTAGTCCGTCAGTTTTATAATTCTGCTAGAGTATGTCAGAGATGTCCAGAAGATAGTGTTAGAATATGCTTCAGGCTTCTAAGAAGCTTTAAACTTAATACAAAAACACCTTCAAAGGTCTTTGAGGGAACCGTTCATTCCAGATGTGTGTTGAGCACCAGCTGCATGTCAGACACTGGGCTGGGCACTGAACAAACCCACATGGCTCTTGCTTGCAGGAAGCTTGCATTCAGAAGCTGCTTCCCTGAAGTTAGCTCTGAAGACAGATGATAAACCCAAGGATCACAAAGAACCTCAGGTGTCATCACGTACCAGGAAACACTTGACACTTTGGAGGCCGGCTGTTGGTGCCAAGGTGAAAACCCCTGGCCAGTTCTCTTGCAGCAGCAGTATACTGGCAATGCCAGTCTTTCTGCCTCACTCCGCTTTTTCTTTTTTCCATGGCACTTATCACTCTGTAACGTAGTGTAAGCTCTGCAGGGCAACCCCAGGCAGGACCTGGGTCTGTGTGGTTCACTTGTGTATTCCAGATGCTGAGGTAGTCAGTAAGCCCTTGTTGATTGAATGACCTAGAACACCTCATGAACAGGTATACAGTGTCTAGGCAGGCCACTGGAGCAGAATGACAGTGCTGTGTCAGACTCCACCCTAGCTGAGATGGGCAGATTGATGGTGGGCAGTCTCTCAATGTCCAGAAAATATCCTTGGCTCTCAGATGCTGATACCCACAGAAGCCAGTAGCAGTAAGTGCTACCACGTGTACCATATCACGGCACAGGTCTACTGGGCCAGAAAGGGGTGACAGTGAGGGGCCTGGGGAGCCTAAGAGAAATTATGAGAAACTAAATAGAGACAAAATACAGATGCTTTAAAACGTTATTTCAGATAACATGGCAACGAAATTGGACTAAGGCCGAGATAGGTTGCAAAGAAAGATTTATATGTCCAAAATCAAAGTGCAGTCGTGTCTAATGTGAAAGGCTGATAAAATGTGAGGCTTGATAGCCCACCCCACACTGGAGCCATGGCGTGGGGGCAGGGCATGGCTTCAGAGGTGTGTCTGATGCATGTGGGCGCTGTGTGTTTGTCAGAGGGAGGAGGCTGTGGGTGGTTGCTAATGCCTGGTGACCTCTTTGTGTGTACATGCAGGAGAAATACTGTTACATTTGCCCCGATATAGTGAAGGAATTTGCCAAGTATGACGTGGATCCCCAGAAATGGATCAAACGGTACACAGGTATCAATGCAATCAACCAGAAGAAGTTCGTTATAGATGTTGGTTACGAAAGGTTCCTTGGACCTGAAATTTTCTTTCATCCAGAGGTAAGCTCTTTCTTTTTGGGTGTGTTAAAGTATGGTGTTTGTGGAACAATGCTGCCACCTAGTGTGAATAAAGAGCAGTTTTCAATAAAGGTAAAGTCAGAAAGTGGGCCCTGATCTTCCAGTAAGGCCAATTGTCTGCACGTTTGAATCTCTCCAAACTTTTGTAGACATCCCCCTCACCTCCTGTGTGGTTTGATTGTTTGTTTTGGTTTGTCTCTCCATAGGCTTTATTATTTGCTTAAATAGTAGTGTGGATTGATTATATTGATCATACTAGGTGTGGTTCGGAAGAATTTTTAAGAGCAGTGGAAGATAACTGAATTAAACTTAATCTCAAAGGGGAAGCACATGCTGATAAGACAAATCTCAAGGACTGTTGGAAGAAAGTTCCTCTGCATGAAAGTGGGATAGCTTATAGCCTTTCCATCTTTTG
This sequence comes from Elephas maximus indicus, assembly GCF_024166365.1. Classification (NCBI taxonomy): domain Eukaryota; kingdom Metazoa; phylum Chordata; class Mammalia; order Proboscidea; family Elephantidae; genus Elephas; species Elephas maximus. The sequence continues at coordinate 9,528,053 of NC_064838.1, read as the reverse complement.
TGACTGGCCTTTCCAATCCTGATTTTTAACACAGGACAGCCGTCCTCCTTGTGTTCCCTGCTAAAAGTCAGGTAAAGTTTAGATCTGAAGGCTAGACTCCATGATTTAGAAGGTCTCAAGAATTACAGACTTCATGACTTTAACTAGTAGTCACAAAGAATTATCACTTTTGCAGAAAGCAGTGATTAAGAGGCAACATTTTAAAGTTTAAATGAAATGCATTTTGTTTGTATTTTGAGATATTTTCCTGCCGAGTGCAGCTTGCAGATTACCAACTGCTGCTTATTTTTGGAGGTGTATATGCCTGTTTTCACAGGGAAATGGTTCAGACTGTGTGCCTTACTGGTAATCTACTGATACCCTACTCACTCATGCTTTTGATATTATTGATTTAAAGTTGTCATAAAGCTGACAAATGTCCCTTGAACAGTTGGTGAACACTGGGTGTTAAATTCTTCTTCCCCCGAGATTGTTGTACATTAAAGCTTTCCTTGATTTTTAAAACATATTTCAAATGTCATGCAATTGAATTATTTATACTTTAGTTCATTTAATTTACAGAGTAAAGCTTTGTACTCAGTGACATCCTAGTTATCATGCTGATTGTTTCATTTTAAAGCCACCATCAAACAAAACACTGCTCTTTCCCTATCGTTTAGCCCAAGTTCACATTAACCTTATATTGAGCAAGTTTTAAAATTCTTTGATCCTGGCTAATTTTTTTTTCCGTAATATTAATACTTCATTAGTGATAGTTGTGTGTTTCTTATTCCATCTCACATATATCTACACACGCCTTTTATAAGCTCTTAATGGAGCGATGGAAGCCATGGTGGCGTAGAGGTTAAGAACTACAGCTGCTAACTAAAAGGCTGGCAGTTCGAATCCACCAGGCGCTCCTTGGAAACCCTATGGGGCAGTTATAGTCTTCCTATAGGGTCACAATGAGTCAGAACCAACTTGACGGCAACAGATTTTTTAATGGAGTGACTCTCCCTGTATTCATAACGCAGGGCTGGCCCATCTCTGTTACTATTAGATATTCTTCTTTCGCTAAATCCACACATTTCCTGTCTTGAGGGGATGTACGTACCATTACTCCATGCACCCGTAGTCAGATAGGATTAACTCCATTCCAGTGTGAAGTTTGTGGTGTGTTTTTTAAAGTTACAGTAAATTCTCCATTTGTTTAAGTTCCTCTTTAAACAGAATTTTTGTTTTGTCCTATTTGAGAGAAATGTGTAATGTTTCGTTAATATTTATGCAAAATTTAGTTTGCCAACCCAGACTTTATGGAATCCATTTCGGACGTGGTTGATGAAGTAATACAAAACTGCCCTATTGACGTACGTCGTCCGCTGTATAAGGTATAAACTGCTCGGGTAAGGTACTTTGACTTCATTCCAGAATCTAGGCTCTTAATGTCAACCTGCAAATGTTCCTGTGGCACCTTTTGCTTTACAGGAATTGTCAAAGGCCAGTGTGATTTTAAAAGATTTTATTTGGAAGATGAATGGCTTAAATGTTTGGAGACATGACTGTTAACCAGAACTATTTAATTTAAACATTGTAATATATTTTATTCTTGTCTGGCAAGCTATATTTTAAATTGAACCATTTTAGTCATGCATATTGATTGAGTGATAAAGGGATATTTTTCCTCATGCTTCCCGTGAGTTCCATTGGTCTTGTTTCAGTGCGTATTTAGGTTCAGTGTCAATGGTGTTGACAAATAGAAGTTGGAGCCTGAAATGGAACAATCAAATAGAAAATGCTGTGTCATGTGTTTTTAAAGAAATTCTTTGTGTGGAATCATGAAACTTTAAGCGAGAAAAATCTAGTCCATGAAGTTATTAAATAAAATGAAATATTGCTGGTCGCCAAATGTTGAGAGCAGGAAGTAGTGGTCAGTTAGCTTCCTTCACCTTTAGTTAACCCTTGCTTGCATGAGTCATGTTATCAGCACCTGTGACTTCATCTTACCTTGTTCAAATCCAGGTAGCTGAATTTTAAAGAGGAGAAAATCAGGCTGAACCTGAGGAGTTAATAAATTTTATTACAGCTGTACAATGGACTACTATGTAGCCTTTAAAAAGAATAAGGTGAATCAATGCAAGTTCAAATGAAAAGATGTCAAAGTGTGTTCAGTTATATGAAAAGAGCAGGTTAAAAATTTATACTGTATTTTTTATAAAAATATGGTTTGCATATACATATGAAAAGGTTTTGAGTGATATACACTGAACTCTTAAATGAAGTATCTTTGGGGGCAGGATGATAGATGACTTATTTTCTAATTTATGTTTTAAAATTGTTTGAAATTTTATAGTTAACAGATATTACTCTTAAAATTAGAGAAAGTGTTCCTATATAGACAACTTTTTATTGTGAAAGCAAATTATAATTCTATTTTTATTTGTAGTGTATGCTTAATAAAACACTTACCCCCAGTAAAAAGTACTAAGAAGGGGACACTAAAAAGAGACTGGAGTATGAAAGTTAAATAAAATAGCCTGGCTTGCCCTCCACACTTCTAAAATCCCACTTGATATTAGTGGTGTCTTCTTGGTAATGAAAGTAAGTAATAAGTGTACACTTCTTAGTCTTAATTTCATCATAAAGGAAATGAAACTTCCGCTCACAGTTACGGATTGCCCACGATGAGGTGAGATTTTTCTCATTTGACAGTTCAGTTCACTTATCTCGGTGCAGTTTATAGAATTCTTGAAGCAAAGATGGTCTTGGGGATCATGTAGATTGAGCCTTCTATTTAATAGATGATTATACTGCGCACCACAGATGAGGGAAGATGGCAAAAAGTAGAGGGCCCTGGGTACAATGAAGCAAAATTGATCTTAGACTTCTTTTTTGGTCCTGCTTTATCTTTGTCTTAGGACAAGTTCCCTAACCTCCCTGATTTGAAAAGGTAGGATTGGATAAGCTAACACAAGGACTATCTTGTTCAGAGAAGATAAGACTCTGTCTTTACTTTTATTATGCTACTTGTCCAAAGCCATCTGAAAGAATCCTTGTCTGTTCTCTTGCCCTGTGTAGGGGGTACATGTCTTCTTGTCTAACTAGTAATTTCATTGTGATGACATTTTTAGTCTTGAAGTTACTAAGTTGTTAAATAATACTGTGCTGAATGCTAAAACAAAACAAGACAGTGTGTACTAACCCTGAACTCAAAGAAGCTTCTAAACTAACAAGACAAGGCAAGCTGTGCAGAAGAATGTATAACGTACAGCGGGGACATGCACTCACATATAAAGCATTGTATCCAACACACAGCAGATAAGGCAGTGGCTGTATATGGGGTTTGATATCTAAACCTGGAAAGAGTCATTAGACAGAAGAAGAATTAAAAGTGGGGAGGGAATAGGGTTTATAAAGAAGAGGAGAACAGTATAGGCTTTGGGGGCCAGGAATGAAAGTGTCTTCTGCAGAAAATGCTGAGGTGAGGTTAATTTGTCCTCTCAGCACTCCAGAGATCTAGCCTCAGATTTCCATCTACTTTCTACACATTTCCAATTGACTATCCTGTAGTCACCTCAGAAGAAATAGGTATATATAATAGGGTTGCTATGAGTTGGAATCAACTTGATGGCAACAGGTTTGTTTTTTTTTAAACCACTGTGTCTACTAATTCTAGTGTTCTTCTCCCAGTCTCCAGAGTTGATCCCAACTCATAATGACTCTATAGGACAGAATACAGCTGCCGCATAGAGTTTCCAAGGAGCAGCTGGGCTAGAAATGGTGTTGTTGTTAGGTGCCATTGAGTCAGTTCCAACTCATAGCAATCCTATATACCACAGAAGGAAACACTGCCCGGTGCTGCACCCTGCTCACAATCGTTATGCTTGAGCCCATTGTTGCAGCCACTGTGTCAGTCCATCTCATTGAGGGACTTCCTCTTTTCCGCTGACCCCTTACTTTACCAAGCATGATGTCCTTCTCCAGGGAGTGATCCCTCCTGAAGACATGTCCAAAGTATGTAAGACGCAGTGTTGCCATCCTCACCTCTAAGGAGCATTCGGGCTGCACTTCTTCCAAAACAGATTTATTCATTCTTTTGGCAGTCCATGGTATATTCAGTGTTCTTCACCAACATCACAATTTGAAGGCGTCAACTCTTCTTCGGTCTTCCTTATTCATTGTTCAGCTTTCACATGCATATGATGTGATTGAAAATACCATGGCTTAGGTCGGGCGCACCTTAGTCTTCAGGGTGACATCTTTGCTCTTCAACACTTTGAAGAGGTCCTTTGCAGCAGATTTACCCAGTGCAATGTGTCTTTTGATTTCTTGACTGGTGCTTCCATGGCTGTTGATTGTGGATCCAAGTAAAATGAAATCCTTGACAACTTCAGTCATTTCTCTGTTTGTCATGATGTTGCTTATTGGTCCAGTTGCGAGGATTTTTGTTAGAAATGTTAAGATATGTCAAAAACAAGTACAAAGTGGTCAGATACTAATGATGCTAGTGGTGTTACCCAGTGTCATTAGATGACATGGAGCAGTAAAAAATTAAAATTATCTCGTCGGAGTCATCCTTAACAGTGGATACGCAATTAGGTAAGGGGTGCTGGTCATCTGCTGTCCGTGTATTTAAAATAATTATATTGGGCAATGAAACATGTGTAAGTCAGCAGTTGTGGATTACTTAGCTAAAGGAGGTGAGAACAGAACCCAATGTAGAAAGGGTCAGGAATGATGGGATGAAGGAGCCAAAATGAAAATATCTTCTTAGAAGGCATTGGGTTTGGGTGAGGTTCAGGAAAGGTCCTCACTTGACAAATACAAGGACATTTAACCCAGTTACTTGCATTTCCCGATAAAACCTAAAAACCAAACCTGTAGCTGTCGAGTCAGTTCTGACCCGTAGCGACCCTATAGGACAGAGTAGAACTGCCCCATACGGTTTCTAAGGAGTGCCTGGTGAATTCGAACTGCCAGCCTTTTGGTTAGCAGATGTAGCTCTTAACCAATGTGCCACCGGGGTTTCCAATACATTTTTAAAACCCTAGCTTTCTATCAACCCTACTTAGAAAGTAGGAGAAAATGTTTAAACTTCTAAATGTATTATTTTTTTGGAGGGATTGGTGTTTTTCCAAGCATTTTATTATTAAAATTTTTAAACATACAAAAAATGTTGAAGGAATGGTGCAGTGAGTCCACCACCTTGATTCTACAATTAACTAAATAAAATTTTTCAAGTGGTAGGAAACTTCAGATATGGTTTTTAAGAGAAAATGTTTGGCAGCCAGTTGCTCTCCAGGTGCCTCGTTACTGTTGACAGAGACAGCCTTGAACGTCTGTGCCTCGTTACTGTTGACAGAAACAGCCTTGAACGTCTGTATGCCGACAGGTTTTACTTGAAGAATTCGTGTTATGACTCACAGACTTTTAAAAGATCGTTTAATAAATAGTTAATTTTCTGAGTGTTTATGTATGTCAAAAACTGGATTAATCACTTTCCTCACACCAGCTTTGTGAGATAGCCACTGTTGCTAGTCCCTTGTCACATGAAACGGATTAAGACTCGAGAGAGAAAAGGCGCCTTGCCCAGGGTTACGCTGTAGTAAGCGCTGTTCTACATTTAGTGCCCGGACTCTGCTAGGTCCTTGAAATGCATTGTGTCTTTTAATCCTTGCACACATCTAGTGAGGTTGTGAATATTCTCCTTGTGTGTTTTTTTTCTTTTTAATATAATTTTATTTTTGGTGAAAATATACACAGCGAAGGATACACCATTTCAACAAATTCTACATGTACAATTCGGTGATGTTGTCTACACTCTTCAAGTTGTGTAACTGTTCCCGTTGTCATTTTCCAAATTATTCCACCACCATTAACATGAAGTCATTGCCCCCTAAGCTTCTCATTGAACCTTTCAAGAGGCTGTTGTCAGTTTGATTCCACGTAGTTAAAATTTTGAGAGAGCACTGTGCTCAAGGCAGACACACGTTTACTAATTAGGCTACACTGTCGTTTGGTTCAAAGGTGACTTCTGGGGAAAGTTTTGGTTTGAGGTTTAAGGTTTAAAGGTTATCTCAGGATAGTGGCTTTGGGTGTTCGTCCCGCCTCAGTGGCCCTAGAAGTCCTGGATTCCTTTGAGAATCTGCACTTCCGTTCATTTGTATCCACCCCACCCCCTTCCTTTTCCTCAGAATTCTTTCACAGAATCTTAGAGCAAAACTTTGAGTAACGGTAGCCAGGCACCATCCAGTTCTTCTGGTTTCATGGAACAAGGCTCTCCGTCTTTACACATAAGAAGATTGAGTTTTGTGGACAGGTTAAGTGGTGGGTAAGATCACTCAGCTATAAAGTGCCAGAGTTTGGACATTGAGCCTATTTCCCTCATATGTCAAAACTCATGCTTTTCCCACCATACCACCCTGACAATTATGTAACGTTTAGAAGAGGCTGCACCACTACACTATGGATACTAATTTCTTCCCTGTGATTTTTTAGGAAGGTTTAGTTTAGAGTCCCTGGGTGGCGAAAGTGGTTAAGCCCTCAACTACTAACTAAGAAGTTGACAGTTTGAGCCCACCCAGTGGTGCCTTTGAAGACAGGCCTGGTGATGTGCTCTGAAAGGTCACAGCCTTGAAAACCCTATGGAGCATAGTTCTACTCTGCACGTAGGGGGTTGCCATGGGGCAGAGTCGACAACAGCAACTGACTTTAGCTTGGCCCTTGTTACCAAATTTGTGCTGCATAAATCTTGAGCAAACCAACCACATTAGGGCAGCTTGTATGAGGCTTCTCCAGTTTTATTGCAGCCTTACAAGGGACTGAGAACTCAAGTAGGGTTGAGAGGTAGGAGACGTGAATATGTGGGGTTGACCGACCATATTCTCCTTCTCCTCTGTCAGGCAGCCAGGCTCTGTACTCTCGGAGGGGGGAAGGAGAGACACAAATGAGACTGCCTCCACTGCTCCCAATTTTCTGATATCTTAGTTGTTCTCGTTAGGTTCCATTGAGTCAGTTATGACTCATAGTGACCCTATGTATAACAACAAAACGCTGCCTGGTCCTGCACCATCCTCATACTCATTGCTGCGTTTGAGCCCATTGTTGCAGCCGCTGTGTCAGTTCATCTCGTAGAGGGTCTTTTGTTTTTTTGCTGGCCCTCTCCTTTAACAAGCATGATGTCTTTCTCTAAGGACTGGTCCCTCCTGATAACATGTCCAAAGTATGTGAGGTGAAGTCTTGGCCGTCCTTGCTTCTAAGGATCATTCTGACTGTACTTCTTCCGAGACAGATTTATTTGTTCTTGCAGTCCATAGTATATTGAATATTCTTCACTGACAGCATAATTCAAAGGCATCGGTTCTTCTTTGGTCTTCCTTATTCATTGTCCAGCTTTCACTTAGGGTAGGCTGATATATACTCTGGGAAAATCAACCATGAAATCCCTGTTGCTTAACAGCAAAGTATTATTTCTTTGCTCGTGGTACACATCCAATATGGGATGCATGGATGCTGCCACTATCTTGTAGCTGTACTGTCTGGAGCACATGACCCCTTTGGTCCCCACTGCAGAGTTGGAGGCAGTGGCTATGCCCCTTCCACTTTCGTCCCTTGGGCCATGGCTATGGGGCTAGGAGATGGGAGAGTGTGCAAAGGAACGCTTGTTGCGTGCCACAGCCTCTGATGCAGCCGCCAGTGTGGGGACTTCTTTCCAGCAAGGGGATTGGTGAGTAAATTGGAGTTTAATCTAACATTGAGGCCTGAAATGCTTTTTTTCCCCCATGTTGATTTTAGGCTGGGGTTAGCCAGCTTTTCCTATAAAGGGCCCAATAGTATATATTTTTGGCCTTGTGGGCCATGCTGTCTGTGTTGCATCTTCTCACTTCTACCGAAGAGGCCGTAGAGTGTACACACTTAGAAGTGGCTGTGCTGCTATAAAACAACCTGTTTTAGACATTTGAGCAATTACTTATGAAAGCCTAACTTCAGTATTTTCCAGATGTGATCTGTGATAGTTACCTGCTGATTCTCATTCAAGCTGTGTTTGTAAAGGTGTCCTCTGGGTCAATTTGTCAGCAGGTCACTGCTGCTTTTATAACAGATGACTGCCACAGCCCATGGCAGAGCCAGCTGCAGGCAGGGCTTTGCCCATCCAGTTTCTGGAGACTGTTGAGCCTGTTCTCCCAGCCCGCCCGTACTGCTCGGTCTTGTGGATAAGGGCTCTCCTGGACCTGGTGTCTCGGCAGCAGCGAAGCTTCCTTGTTGAGTTCTCACTTGCTTAGCATATTCCCTGTTCTTCTCCCTCACTCCTCCCTTTCTGGCTTCTACTCCTTAGTTTTGGAGAGAGCTTACCATGAAAAAGAATCCTGCTTTCTCAACTTCTGTGAACTTCTGCATTAGTGAAATGAACAGATATGTGGGTTTGTGGGTTTTTTTCTTTTTCATAATTCCAAAATGTTTTTCTAGCCAGAAGACACGTATTACAACTCCTTCCACAGAACATGCAAGAATCTTTCTCTGGATAACTGAGCCCTTAAATGTCTTCAGTTAGCATATGGTTCCTTTCTAGTTATATTATTATTTTGTCATTCCCTTCTCTCTTAATTGATGCTTCTTCCTACCTGCTGGGCCCAAGCACTACTGCAGGCTTAACAAGTGTTCAGTAGACCAATAAACAAGTAGAACACATTGCCTGTGACAAGGAAGGTCACAGTTAAAAAAGGGGAGTCACACAGCTACTGCGCCCTCATTGCTCTCCAGCACAGGTGAGATGGCCTTTCCTCTCAGGTAGGTGCTGGGAAGGTCTGTCCGTTGCTGGATTCCTGACGTCTGCCACCCATGCTGCTATTTTTTCAGTCCCCACAGCTGGGGTTGCCATGTGCATCAGAGTATAGCTGCACAGACGCAACCAGGAAGAGTTTTTGAGTCAGATAGTTGGTGTCTTAAAGATCTGTTACTTAATTTCAAGGGAGGTTGTCTGTCTCACCTCTGCCAAGCTATGCTAATAATAGCCAACTTAAAGCCAGTTCCCAAAATGCTAGATAACTTGTATCCCTACTTTCCCACTTCTCTATTATCCTGATGCCAGTAACTTTCTCTCTCTGACACTAACGGCCCAGAGCTGGGTCTTCACAAATTGGTACCCTACCCTTCTAGCCCCGGCCAAGTAGGCAAGTGCCAGCCTTTCTGCTGGCTCTCACTGCCCCCGGTAGTTTCGATAATTCACTAAAATGACTTACAGAACTCACAGAGACCCATTTACTAACCAGAAAGAATGCAAACAAAGAGACGCATCAGGCACGGACTGGGAGAGGTCCTGACGCAAGGCCTCCATGGTCCCCAGGGATGTGCCATCTTCCCCTGGGCACGGATGTTTTTGCCACTCCAGAAGGCCCCAAAAGAGAAAGCTCCAAGGTCGAGGGTTATTACATCTAAAAGAGAAAAAAAAAAAAAAAAATTAAGGCCAAATTAGTCATACTGTGTCTAATTTTTATTTTAGTCTGCCTTGTAGATGGGAAGAAGGGTGCTTACATGAGTTCTGTTCAGCCTCTAAACATGGCAGCGAGGACAGGTCTGTGATGTCCCCCAAAGTCCACAATGATTACAAGCAACCAGGTGCTGCTTGAAATGAAGTCCTCGGCCTTGGCCGTGCACTGGAGTAACCCTGGGAGCTTTAAAGATGCAGATGTCTGGGCCCCACCGCCAGAGATTCTCATGTGATTGATCTGGAGTGGAGCCTGGGCTCCTGGATTTTAAAAGCTGCCCAGATCATTCTAATATGCAGCTAAATTGAGAACCACTGGTAGCAACTAAGGGAGCCCTGGTGGTGCAATGGTTAACCACTCTGCTGCTAACCAAAAGGTCAGCGGTTAGAACCCACCAGCGGCTCTAGGCTGCACGGGGGAAAGACGTGGCAGTCTGCTTCTGTAAAGATCACAGCCTTGGAAATCCTATGGGGCCGTTCTACTCAGAATTGAGTGATGGGAACAGGTTTGGTTAGCTGCTAGTTCACTCCTGGATTAGCAGGTGTTAACTAATTAGCATGCTTTACTTGGGGGCAAAGCCAATTTTGAGTTGCTTTGTTATACAACTGGATGTCTTTCTGTTTCTCAACTCTGTTCATCAGATATTCCAGTGCTTAGCAAGTACAAGACAATGTTGTTGTTAAATTACAGGATTTAAGTATGTATGTGATATGGTTCTTCAAGAGTTTATTTAAAAAAAAAAAAAAAGCTAAAAATAACACCACAGTAACTCTAATGGGAAACATTACAGGCTAAATGTCATTAAAGTGAATCATGCAATTATGGTAATTGAGAGAGGGACAGATTGTATTTAATTAGAGGGGATCAAGGAAGGCTCTGGGAGGTGGCATTTGAGCTGAGTCTGAGGCTTGGCATGCAGAGAAGGGGGTGGGGGCGGCATTCCAGGTGGAGGGAACATATGAGCCCAGATGCAAGTGGGAGGGCAAGGAAAATATTTAAGGAATAGCAAGGGACTTATGTTTTGGCCGGGATACATAGAAGGTGGTGGGAAACAAATCTAGAAAGGAAGGCCAGGGCCAGCTTTAAAAATATTTTTAAACCTGCTTTCACAGTTGGCTGTGGATTGCTATAAATTCTTATTCATTACGTTTGTCAGTCAGATGAGAATATATCATGACATGGTTCAAAGATTGGTTTTTCTGTAACATATGTTAATGGCTTTAAATCAGAGAAGCATGTTACAGAGTAAATTATATATATATATATAAATATATTACTTTTTATTCTTAATGTTGAATAAGCTCAAGTACCTTTTAATATTGAGAGAAAAAAACCATAGAAAAGTTATTTATTTTAAGGTATCACTGATTTTTCAGTCCTTTTCAAAATAGGCCTTTTATACAGACGAAATCCTGGGCTGAAGCCTCAAGTGTGAACAGATAACAACATAGCTGTCCTGGTCTGGGCTGGGTCGTGGACGGAGCTCTGCCACTCCTCCCCGCCCTCATATTCCCCCAGAACTTTTCATTGATAATTTCCTGCTGATATATCAAAAGTGGCAAGATTTTTTTTTTTTTTTCTGGTTACTGGGAGGGGAGGAATGATCCTAACAACCTAACGTTAACTTGCCAAGTGAGAGGAAATTCGAGAACCTTCTAAGGTGTGATGAAGGAATAGATGATCGCTCCCTCCCTCATGGTGACAGCATTGCAGCATGTTTGCCGAGCTTCTGCAGAGCACCAGGCCTCACATTGGGGACGGGGATGCAAACCACAAGACAGACTGCTGGGCTAAGTGCAGTGCGCGGTGGGGCTGGGGGTGGACGTGTGCTTAGGCTCGGGTGTGAGGAAGAACGCCTGGGTGGGGGTGGGGGGTGACGTTCAACCTAGCGCTCTCCCTTACAGTGGCTTTCTGCGATGGTGGAAATGTTCTGTATCTGTGTCATCCAGCGTGGTGGCCGCTAAGTCGCTAGTGCAGCTGAGGAACGGCATATAACATTTTGTGTAATTTTAGTTAAATAACTATACGTGGCTAACGACTGCCACATGGGACAGTGCAGACTAGATCTGAGTCCTGAAGGTGGCGTGGCCGTATGGTCAGAAGCAGGGAATGCAGCCCGCGGAGGGAGGAGGAGGGGTTCCAGTCAGCGGAAGTATCTGCTTTGTGGCCAGGGGTGAGTGAGAGCTGAGCGTGTTCATGGGCATGAAGGGAATGCAGCATCCCTGGTCATAACATCGGGAGATGGAAGCTATGGCAAGAGCTTGGACTGTGTGCAGGGAATAGTTATGCAGGGCCTGCGGGTGAGGAGACCTGGGTAGAGGGTGCAAACCAGCTCGGGATGTGGGGCTAAGGACAAACACGGCATGTCAACTTGAGCAGCCTTGCATGGATTTGAGATTCGACCTTGAGGGCATGGAAGTTTTTATGCCAGAAAGGGACATGATCTGGCTTATGTTTTAGGACAAGTTCCTGGGCTGTGCCAGGGGAAATGGATCGGGGGTAGGAAGATTGGAGCCAGGAGACCCAGTTGCAGGTGGTTATGGGGCTGCAGGCAGGGCCAGGCTGGACCATTGGAGGGAAGTGGCAGTAGATGGGAGGGAAAAATGGGTGCTTAGAGAGAGTGACGAGTGGGGCTCGCAGTACTTGGTGATATTTTGATACAGTAGAAAGAATATTCAAATTTCTGGCTTGAATATCTAGGTGGATAAGAAGTCAAGTACTAAGAAACACATTTGAGGAGCCAGAAGATGAGTTATAGTTTGGGGGGATGGATATGTGGGTTGAAAGCTTAGGACAAAGACCTGGGCTGGACTGAGAGATTTGAGGACCATCAGTGTGCCGACAGAGAAGATACTCACTAAAGAAGAGTATGTAGATAGAGGACCAGAAGACCCTGGACAGAACCCACAGGAAGATCAGTTTTTAAGGGATGGGCAGAGAAAGGGGATCGGAGAGACCAAGAAGGACCAGTGTAAAAAAAGAAAAAAGAAAAGAAAATTCAGGAGGCCAAGGGAAGAAAGATATGATCTGCACTGTCAAGTGATGGGAGACGTCAAATAAGATAAGGATGCAGAAGTGGCCACTGGGTTAGCAGTAAGGATAGGGATAACCTGTGGGTGGAGTTTCAGGGAGTGGTGGGGCAGAGCCAGATGACAGCAAGTGAAGGAAAAAGATGGCATCAAGTGGCAGAGAGAACACGTGTGGATAACTCTTGTGAGGAACTTGTTATTAGTTGTCACATTTCCTATGATCAAGCAGCTGTTTGGAGCCAGCCCTGGAGGTGTGGCTGGAGCTTCTTGAGGACACTCTTGGATATCACACACCCTGTGTTTTAGAAATCGACTTGTTAGGAGTTGGCTGGGATTGCAGTCTTTGGGCTCATTTCAAGAGTGAAAATCTCTAGTCTCCAACGAAGGAAAACCTTTCATGGAATATAATATAGGAATAGTTAATAGGAGTGTCTAGCAGCTGTCATGGCTTCTAAGTGTTTTGACACTGTGCTTGTGGGTAACTGAGTCACTTAGTTAAAGGTATACAGACTGTTCGCTAGGTGGCACTGTGTGCCTGTCAAACTGAGTTAGGAACAAGAATCCAGCCTCTAGCACCACATAGACTTAGCATTTCAGGAATGGGAATTTTTATAATTTTTAATATTAATGAACTTGCCTAATGATGGTGAATATAGATCTTATTTTAAATCTTTGTGACTTAAATTTCAGGAGATGAAGAGATTGTGTGTAGTGTTGTAATGGTTTGTGTTATGCCATTCTTTCAGTGGAACCGCAGAACCTATTAATTTGCGGAGATAATTACACTGTTTTCTTGTAGTGAGACTTTAGTTTCCTAGGGTGATTAATAAACTGAGACTTTGATTTGACAAAATATACATTCCTGCAGCAACCTGTTGCCGTTGGGTTGATTCTGACTCGTAGCGACCCTATAGGACAGAGTAGTACTGCCCCATAGGGTTTCCAAGGAGCACCTGGTGGATTTGAACTGCTGACCTTTTGGTTAGCAGCCGTAGCTCGCTGTAGCTCTTAACTGCTGCGCCACCAGAGCTCCGTGTGCAGCACAGTAAGGTACTGTTTTAATCATTGAGGGCTATTGTAAAGTCAGATTGACATAGTGGACTCAGTAAACACAAGGCGCTTTCGTGCCAAGGGAAATGGGCCTGTCCAGACAGGCCTCGTAGCCGTTGAGGAGGAGAAGAGCAGCGGGAGAACTGCCTCGTCCACATGCGCGTCAGTGTAGAAGATGTAGACAGTACAGACGAGCAGAGGTTATTGTTTCCAGATTAAAATACATACGTAGAAAGTTTAAAGGCCCAAAAACTTCAATGAAGAAAACAGAAGTTGATCCTCTGTAATCAAAGTTATCCCTTCTCTGGAGTGATTATTTCGATTGTTTTTCCTTTTTATTTTCTTGAAATATAGGTAGGTAGATATGTCCTGCTGTATTTTATTTTGTAATCTGTGTATTAACTTGGCATTATGTTGTGACCACTTCTTAAGTAATTAAAATTCTCCAAAAGCATTATCTTTGATCGTGGTCTAATATTTTGATTGTTTGTCTCTAACTCTTTTCCTACATGTGGGTTTTTGATATTTTTCCAGCTTAGGTCAAGATTTATTTCTTTACCAGAGCATGTGTGTTCTTTTAGTGTAACATGACCTATGTGGGGGTTGGTAATGAACCGTGTGTTTTGAATTGGACGATTCTGGTTTAAGAATTTGCTGACCTGAGAAAAAAACAGGTGCTTTCTGGCTAAAATGCGCAACTGGCTAACCAGGCCTTTAAATGCTTATTTCCAATCAGAATTTTAGGTGGACCTGTGGGAGGGAATAACATGGCGTATTGGCAAAATGTCTTCCAGAAGACGGCTGACTCCTGGAGGTATAAACCTACGGAGTTTACAGATTGCTCGCATTTTATGTGATAGGGAGTAACTGTTTTCCAAATTAAACTGTCTTTAGAATACATCACACTGATTTTTTAGCTTTTTAAAAAAGTTTCTGGTGAAGAATTATTTTTATATCACAAAAGTTCAGAGTGTAGGCTCCAGAGCTGAGCTGCCTGGGTTTTCAGATTGGATGAGCCACACGCTAACGTCATGACTGTGCAAAAATTACTTAACTTCCGTGAGCTTCAGTTTCCGAGTGTAAAATGAGGGTAATATAACTATCTCGTAAAGTTATTGTGAGGATTTAGTTAGATAATCCTTCTAAAGGTTAAAGAACAGTGCTTAGTAAGTATGAAGTACCAAGTAGGCATTATTATTTTTATTATCATTACTGTTTTGTGTCCTATTAATCCCTATGGCCAAGACCATGGGCTTTCTATCTGAACATCTAGTAAGATCTGCAACTTACTAGCTGCTTAGTTTTGGGCTGGTTATTTAAGTTCTGAACATTAGTCCTTTAACCTGTGAAATGAGGTAATGATACCTACTTCATAATATTGCCGTGAGGTTTAAATGGGATAATGGATACCATAGTGACTGGCACATGCTGTTACTGTTACTTACTAACATGTTATTATAGGTATTACTGTTAACAATAAAAATAAGTGGCTAATGAGCCCTTACAGGTTAAAATAAAAACAAGGCATGTAGAGATAAAATACCTAGTGAATAGTGGAAGGCAGTGTTGGGACAGACCAGGAGTTTGAAATGACATACTATCAGTTTAGTTTAGCTTTAGTTCAGAGGAAATATGACCATTCAATTTTATTCCCATAAACTGGTTGCATGACATATGTGTTTTTCTTATTTGAATGATTGATTTGAGAGGGAAGGGAGTTTTGTGAGCTGTCTTTAAGCAGATTTAGTGTATTTTGCATTTTTACTTCTTATTACAAGACCCTAGCAAAGACTGTGCACTATGACGATAAAGGGAAGAGACTCCCCTCCCCACCCCCCAAGTTAGTATATTCAGGGCCCAGGGCAGAAATAGAAGCTTTAGCTTAGTGGAGAAAGGGCAGTAGAGGAGGTGGGGGAAGCATGAGCCAAGGTGCTGAGGTGGAGGATGGGGAGAGCATGCTGTCTGCGTGGGACTGCTAGATGAGTCCATTAATTTATTCATTGAACAATAAATAGTTACTGGAACCTACCACGTGCCACTCCTTTTTGTAGGCACTGTGGCTAATCAACTCTTGTGGGGGAGGATGAGTGTGTTAAATATGTAATGTAAGTGCTGAGGAGAAAAATGAAGTAGGGAAGGCAAAGGGAGTGCAGGGTTTGAGGGTGTGGAGGAGAGTTCAGGTTTGCGCAGGTACTGACGGAAGTACTCTATGAGTGGGTGACATTTGAACTAAGACTTGAGGGAGGTGAGGGAGAAGCCGCCCAGATGTCTGGGAGAAGACTGCATTCTAGGCAGCAGCCTTTGCAGGTACAAAGCCCCCGCAGCAGGGGCAGGCCTTGTGTGTCCTGGCAAGTGCAAGGAGGCTGTGTGAATAGAACAGAGTGACTGAGGTGGAGATGGGAAGAGGATGAGGTTGGGAGGACGCTCAGAGAGGGCTTCTTTAGAGCCTCCAACCTCATATCATAGCCTGAATCAGAGGCCTGCAAACCTTTTCTGTGAGGGGCCAGGTTGTAAATATCCTAGGCTTTTCAAGCCAGGTAGCCTCTATCTCAGCTACTCAGCTCTGCCCTTAATGGCATGAAAGCTGCACAGAGAGTACATAAACAGATGGGCGGGGCTGCCTTCAAGTAAAGCTTTCTTTATAGTCTCAGAAATTTGAATTGTATAGAGTTTTCATGTATCATGAAATATTATACTTCTGTTGATTTTTCCAACCTTTTAAAAATGTAGAAGCCATTCTTAGCTCGTGGGTCCAGATTTGGCCTCTGGTTTGTCATCCGTCGTCTAGGTGAATGGCGCCCTGGAGTTGTGTAGTACACAGCCTGCACGGCACCCTGGGACTCCTGAGCTGGTGGGAGGACCGGTAGCTTTTGCTCTGAGTGAGACGAGAAGCCATTGGAGGTGTTGTGCATAGGAGTGACATGATATGACATGTTGTAGCATGATAGGCATGGGTACTGTGTTGAAAGTAGATTATAGGGGCCAAGAGAGAAGTAAGGAGTCAGTTAGGAGGTTATTTCAGTAGTTCAGACAAGAGATAATACTGGAGGTGTGAGAAACTGCCAATTTTGGATATGGTTTGCAGATAGAGCCCACAGGATTTTCTGAAGGAGTAGATCCACATGAGAGAGAGAGTCGTAGTATGTCTTTCAGCAACAAGAAGGATCCGCTGCCGTTACTAGATGTAGGCGACAACCCGTAGTTGCGTTGGCAGTTCCTGTGATGTCATCACCAATTAGAAAGCCCAGGTAGTTCCACGTCACATTCCAGTTGTAGGTATCTTGAAGTATTGTTTGTGCTCACCGCTTGTTGAAAACTTGGTAGATATTAGACCTGCTGTTAGCTCTTGTTGCTTAATGTAAAGCTCATAAATTACTATCACAGATTAGAAAAATTTTTTAGGTATTTAAAATTTTTGATAATTGTACTTCAGTATAACTGGTTTCCTTTGTATCATATATTTTACTTTGTGCATTTAAAAACATTCTTCTAAAAAGAACTCCATAGGCTTCGCCACTGTCAGCGAAGTCTGTGGCACACGAAAGGTTAAGAATGCCTGCTGTTGATGGCCCCTCGGTGCTCCTTCCCCTTGAGCTGTAGATCCTCCCCTCTCATCTCTGAGGACATCACTCCAGCAATTCTTCCTTCTCTCTGCATTTCCACGTTCTCCCTCCCTGCTTGATCTTTCTAATCATCCAGAAAGAAGCCATTATTTCTCCCATCTTGTAAGTCCTCTCTTGGCTTCTCTTTCTCTGTTCTCCTTTATAGCAAAGCCCCTCAAAAGACATTTCTGGACTCCTTGTCTCCAACTCCTTTCCTTATATTCTCTTTTCAACATATTCCAGACATTATTCCATACTTACGACTGTACCGAAATTGCTCTCGTCAGGATACCTGTAACCTCCTCATGGCCAATCCAGTAGTCAGTCCTCAGGCTTCAGCTTAACTTGACCTGTGGGTAGCATTTGATACAGTTGATCAGTCTGTCCTCCATAAAATACATTCTCTACTTGGCTGAGAAGACACTTCATTTTCCTTGCTATACCCTGCTTCTCAGTATCATGTGCTTGCTCCTCCCCATCTCCTTAACCTCTTGATGCTGAATGTACAGGACTTAGTCCATGGACTCCCTCTTCTTCTGTATCTGCGGCCATTCCCTGCTCGGTATCATCCAGTCTCATTAAATACCTTTTATTCTCTGATAACTATAATTTATATCTCTAGCCCAAACTCCAGACTCATATATGCAACAGCCTTACATCTCCACTCTCAAACTTTATGTGTCCATCCCTGGACTCTTGATCTTCCCCTACAAACCTCTTGCACCTATAGTTAATGGCAGCTGCATCCTTTCAGTTAGTTAGTTAGGCCAAAAATTTTGGGAATTGTCTTCTTGACTCCTCTTTTCTCTCATACTACATATAAACCCATCAGCAGATTATTATTATTGCTATTATTTTAATTTTATTATGTTGTTTTTGAGAATATACACAGCAAAACATATACCAGTTCAACCATTTGTTTCTCCATGTGCAATTCAGTGACACTGGTTATGTTCTTTGAGTTGTGCAGCCATTCTCACCCTCTTCTTCTGAGTTGTTCCTCCCTGTGATGGTTAAGGTTGTGTGTGAACTTGGCTGAGCCATGATTCTCATTGGTTTGGCAGTTATGATATAGTTTGGCGGTCATAATGATGATGTGATCACCTCTGTAATGAGATTTGATATTATGTGGTTACCTCCATGATGAGATTTGCTGTGAGTAGCCAGTCAATTGAAAGGGAGTTTTCTTGGCGATGTAGCCTGCATGGAATATAAGTGGACTTTCTGGAAAGTTTCCTGGGCTTTTGCTTGCTCTGGATCCTGCAGCTGGCTCCTGGTCATCGGACCTCTGGTTCTTGGGACTTGAGCTAGCAGCTTACCTGCCGTCTTGCCTGCCGATCTTGGGATCTGTTGGTCTTCACAGCCTTTGAGCAAGAGCCCTGCTGTCTGGCCTGCTGATCTTGGGTTTGCCAGCCCCTGTGGCTACGTGAATCAGGAGAGGCCGTCAGCGTGACCCATGGACTGGGGACATTCTAGCCTCTACAACCGCATGAGCCGTTTCCTTGATACAAATATCTCTCTATATATGTTTACGTGCTTTACTGGTTTTGCCAGAACCCAGCCTAAGACATACCCCATTAACATAAATCCACTGCCCCCTAAAGTTCCTATGTAATCTTTGCGTTGCCCTTGTCACTTTGATCGCGTATAGATAGTTCTTAAAAGAGCATAATGCTGAAGGCAAACTTTTCTACTAGTTAAGCTAAACTGTTTGGTTTTAAGAAGACCTAGGGAAATATTTTTGGTTAAAGTTTTAAATATTATCTCAGGGCATTAGTTTTAGGGGTTCATTTAGCTCCCATGGCTCCAGAAAGTCTGTAGCCAATGAGAATTTAAAATTTTGTTCTGCATTTTCTTCCATTTGATCAGAATTCCTCTATAGAATCTTTGATCATAGTGTTCAGTAATGGTAACTGGGCACCATCCTGTTCTCCCGGTCTCACAGCAAAGGAGGCAGTTTTTCATGGAGGCAATTAGCCACACATTCCATTTTCTCCTCCTGTTCCTGATTCTCTGTCTTCTATTGGCTGTCAGCAAATTCTGTTGGCTCCATTCTCAGAACATCTAGAAGCTAACCGTTTCTCACTACCAAACCTGCTGCTAACCTGGTTCAAGCCACTATGATTTCTTGACAGTATTACTGAAATAGCCTTCTAACTGGTCTCCCCACTTCTACCTTCAGTTTATTCTCACCACAGTAGGCAGAACGATCCTGTTAAGATCTTAAGTCAGACTGTATCACTTCTCTGATGAAAATCTTCTAAAGCCTTCACAGCCCACTCAGAGTTAGAGCCAAAGTCCTTATGCTGGCCCACAAGGCCCTCTGGGATCTGGCCCCATTACCTCTCTGCAAGCATCCCCTACTACTTTTGTCTGCCTTCATTTCCCTCTAGCCTCCCTCATTTCATGCCTCGTGGTTTCTCAGACACACCAAGCATACTTTTGGCACAGAGCCTTTGTAACCTGCTGTTTCTTCTGTCTGGAAAATTTTTCTAGACATCTGTATGACCTGCTTCCTCGCCGTATTTAAGTTTTTGTTCTAATGCCCTCTTCTAATGAGGCCTTCCTAACCACCCTGTTAAAATCGCACCTCTACCCCTACTGTTTCCGCTCCATGTCTCCCTTCCTTACTTTATTTTTTCTTCACAGTACTCGTCATCTGTTACTGTGCCGTGTATTTTACTTGTTGGTCTCTTTCTCCCCACTGGAAGTGAGTCTTGAGAGGGCAGCCATTTTGGTACGTTAAGTTTAGTGCTGACCGACAGTGCAGAACAGCTCCTGGCAGGTGGTGGGCACTTAGTAAGTATTTTTGGAGGAATAAATGGAGGTACAGAGTGCTGTGTGGGCTCAGAGGCAGATACCCTTACTGCTTATACAATTGCTGGATCTGGAGTGAGGGTCAGTAAGGGCTTTTCTGTCACAGGTAGCGTCATGTAGAAATAAACACATGGATGTTTTGGAGGGCCAGGAGTCCATGGTCAGGGAGGAGGCAGGAACGAAGGCTGGTGGGAGATTCTGAGGGCCTGGTGTACCAGCTTAAGGGATGTGGGCTTGAGATGCACAGACCAAGACCAGAATCAGTGATTCAAGTATTTCACAAGATAGGCTCAGTAAATAGTTGTTAAGTTGCTAAAATAAACGAACATTGAGTTCAGAATTTTATTACAAGATGTCATGTTGACCTGTGATTTACACAAAGTGAAATAAAGTAGTGGTATGTGCTATTTGTTCATTACTTTGAAAACTGATATTTGATAGAGTGTTTTAATGTCATGTTGACCTGTGCTTACACAAAGTGAAATAAAGTAGTGTGCACAATTTGTTCATTACTTTTAGAACTGCAGTATTTGATAAATAGGGCATTTTAAAATGCTTTCTCTGTGCTGGGTTCTCTGCTGAGAGGTTTATCTGTAGACTTACATTGTGATAACTTTCCTCACGAGCCTGCTTTTTTTCTGTAAATAAGGAGTTCGGTCTTAGACTATTGTCGTTGTTAGCTGTTGTTGAGTTGGCTCCAACTCATGGTGACCCCATATGAACAGAATAAAACGTTGCCTGGTCCTGCACTATCTTCACTATCGGTGGTGTGCATATTTTGACTGCCTTCCGACCTAGGTAGGGGGTTCATCTTCCAGCATTGATGAGGCAGAGATCTTTTGTGATCCATGGGGGTTTTCATTGGTTGTTTTCAGAAATGAGTTTCCAGGCCTTTCTTCCTAGTTTGTCTTAGTTTGGAAGCTCCACTGAAACCTGTTACCATGAGTGACCCTGCTGGTACTGGAAATACTGGTGGCATAGCTTGTAGCATTATAGCAACACGAAAGTCACCACAGTAGGACAGACTGACAGATGGGGCGCGGGAGTGTGGCCTAGAATATTAACATAGTATCATTCGTGATATCTCGTTTAAAGATTTCCTTAGAAAAATATTTACTTTCTTTTGCGTGTGGAAATTGATTTAGAATACTATGAGGCTAAAAGTTCGTATTTTTGAGGTATAGAATCATTAAAATAAACACTGCTACTTTGAAATGAAATGGAAAGAATACATTTATTGGTGATTTCACTTATTTCTTTCTTTCCTACTCTGAAGGCGACACAGCACAGGTAATAATAAGCTGAAGCCAATAATGCCTACAAGCAAAATTTAAACTGTCAGAATAACTCGTTGTACAATCACTTGAGTTGAGAAAATAATAATAAGTTCAGGTAACATTTAAATGCCCTATAAAAGACTAGTTAGGAAACCAGTCTTATTTTCATGCAAGCAAGCCCGTTAAGCTTGGAAAAGGAATACTAAAAAAATGGCTAGGCTAAGTATTCTCTCTCTCTCTGTCTGCCCCTTCAGTTTTTCCTGGGGCAGCTCCTAGTGTTTAATCTTCTCATCAAGAGTCCAGCTGAATAAATTTTAGGAATGAAAGGCAGACTCTCAACCATGTTATTTTCTCAGAGAAAATTGGATCGTATGTTGGTAATAACAATACCTGTCATACTGAGAAATTGTAGTAGGCATGGCTGACTTCGTTTTGTTTAGCCATACAATTTATTTCTTGTATTTTCAAGCACGAGGACTAGGATTCTGACAGTGTGGGGGCTAAGAGAACTCTGCAGCCAGGGTCCAGGTCTCTTCTTTTCTTTGTATAAAATAACTTCTCTATTTAAATTTTAATTGGAGTGAGGGAGAAGGTACATTTTTGTAGTTGAGTGTTGAGAAAGTTTGTATTGGTTTCTGTTATTACAGCATTTAATTTTTGATTTCCTGTTTGTCATGTACGACATGGTTGGTGATTGAAAGAATTTGTTCATTCACTTGCTTCCAAAGGGGCTTCAAAACAGTAGTACTTCCTGTGATTCTCATTGCTGTGAGTATAGTGGATTTGATAACTACAGATAATTTTTTCTGTGAATATTAGATGATAAATCATTTTACTCTAATTGCTTCCCAAGGGTAGGATTGTATTTCGCCACTTTAGAGTTTATTTATATTATATACTGCTGAGGCAACGCGTTGTATTGATGGTATGTGTTCCGTTGTTGGAGGGAGGCCCTTCACATTATAAGAGGCCCGTTGTCAGTTTTGAACTATATTCAGAGAAGGGCTACCAGAATAGTGAGAGGTTTTGAGAATATGTCCTTTAAGGAATGATTGAAAGAAATAGCATTGTGTGACATGAGAAGAAAAAATGTTTTAGGAAACTCATAGCTGTCTTTGAATATCTGAAGGGCAGTTAGATGGGTGTGGGGGAATAGTTGTGCTCCTCTGCTTTTCAAAGTTTTCAGCCCAGTGTAATGAGTAGCTGTCTACAAGTTGGCGCCATCCAACAATGTGAGGTCCGAGTTGTCACAGGAAGAGAGGCAGCAGAGGCTGGTGGTTAGAACGTGGACTATCAGGGTTTGAATCCTGCCCTGCCACTTGTTCAGTTGTATGACATTGCAAATTATTTAACCTTACCATGCCTCAATATCCTCATCTATAAAATGAGGATAATAGCAGTATCTACTTCATATGGTTGTTGGGAAGATGAGTTAATACATGGAAATGCTTATAACGCTGTTAGACAAACAGTAAGCACTATTACTTGATTAGGTGACTCTCAGCCATGCCTTAGAATGGCATTCTGCAACCAGGGCCAGGCCAAGAGGGTCTTCAGCTTCTGCAGTGGTCTCCAGCTGATTGACTTTCCTATTTTTTAAGATCCCAGGGTTTCGCCTGGTTTCCCTTGCTTTTTTGCAGCAGCCACTGCCTTTTGGGTTCTTGTGCATTAGGACTGGCTGCAGAGTAGCACAGCCCATCCCCAGCACCCCTCTCTTTGTTGCTACATAGGCCCCTTTGGTTTCAGTGCTTAACACTAGGGCAGGGTTTCTCAACCTCGGCATACATTTGAGGCTGGATGATTCTCTGTTGTGGTGCTGTCCTGTGTATTGTAGGATGTTTAGCAGCATCTCTGGCCTCTACCCACTGGGTGCCAGTAGCAAACTGTCCCCTGCCTACCAGGGAACAAAATCTCTCCCAGTTGAGAACTTCAAGAACTCATTAAAAATTATCACGTATTCCTGTTTATGGTTCCTGAATTACTTCCTGGAGTCTTTTCTACTGTGCTTTTTCCATTTTATTCCACAGCAGAGTGAATTAGACATCCTTCCCTGTTGGGGACCTTGTTTACTCCGTAGCATTACCACTGCACTGTGCTTCGTGATGGGGATTTAGGGAGGAATACATAGCTGTCCCTCTCTCATATATGGCATGGGGATGATGGTCACTCCCCAATAGAGTTACTGGGAGGACTGAATAAAGTGTGGACCAAGAGCCTCCCAGGGCTGCTGGCATGCAGAGTGCTTAGCTGGTATGGTGCTGGCTCAGCAGTTTTGGAATGCCTGCTGTGTGCCCACATATTACCTTTAAATCCCTCAACAGCTCCGTGAGCTACGTGGTAGTGTCGTCTTACAGATGAGGAAATTGAAGTTGAGAGAGGTTAAAATTACATGCTACTTGCTTAGGGTCTCAAAACTAATGAGTGGCTGAGGTGAAGTTGGAGCCAAATATGGACTTTAACCCCTGGCTCTTGCAGAATGGGGTGGATGTTGGGGTTCAGATTGTAAAGGGTTTTGAAGGCCTTGTCAGGAAAATAGGATTTTAGGTCAGTGTTTTTTAACTCTTTTTAAAAGCATGTTGTTTTCTTGTTCTTATATTCCCGTCAGCCAAGAAGATACCATAGAGCCTGGCTTTCTGTAGTTTTTTGCTATGAGACACTAAAGATTTCCTTTTAAAACTGTGTCCCATCCTGTTACCATTCTGGTTGGTGCCTTGTCTCCCTGAGGATCTGCTGTGGGCAGTGGGGTCTAGGGAAGGTGTTCAAGTGGGGAAGTGAGCATGGGGAGAGAATGCAGTGCAGACAGGCGTGAGCCAGTAGGCCATTCAGGTGCAGTGAATCTGCAGCTTTTAGTTTATCAGTTGAAAGCTCCAGACTGAGCACCTCGCTGCACTCATCCCAGCTCTTCCTATGGGAAGGACACCTTTAGGACATCTGCACACAGTAAATAGAGGTTAAATCTTGAGGCTTAAAAAAAAAAAAAGGTCAGTAATTCCAGGCTAAATCTCAGTGTGATAAAAAGAGGACTGTTTTGGGAGCACTAATTTAATTAGAAGCAGTATCTAAGCAGGGCTAAAGGACGCCATTTTGGCTGGATGTGCAGGAGACAGAATCAGCTCTGTAGTACCTGGTCTCCGAACCACTCGTGTCACGTCTGTGTGGGCAGTGGATCTGTGGGCGTATCTGCTGCTAACGTGGTGTGCAGAAGTCCAAGCGAGAGCGAAACTGTACGAGATCCAGACCTGCTCTGTGGCCTGGGGTTTCCCCTGATGTGTGCCTGTGAAGAGGAAGTAGAACTGGGGTAGACAATGGTGGATATATATTCAGAGGGCAAGAGGGGTTGGGTGGGCCCTTTGTGAGTGAATGAGTTGAGATCTGTGGTGTTTTTTCTTAAATTTTAAAAAGTCTGCTGAGTTTACTGGTTTGTGTTACGATTTCTGAACTCAAAACAAGGTTTGGAACTAAGGTGAGAGCTGGGTGTTGCTTTTAGGAAAGGCCTGGATGCATATTGCATATTGTTTTTCTGTCATCCATGGCAACTCTTGGGGATTAAAGGTTAAAAATGTTAAAATAAATTTGGACTATTTGATTCTAATGTCACTCCCTGTAATGGGTTGAATAGTGTCCCTCAAAAATTCACGTCTACCTGGAACCTCAGAATATTTGGAAATAGGATCTTTGCAGATGTAATTACTTAAGGATATGGAGATGAAATCACCCAGGGTTTAGGGTGGGCCCAAAGAAGAGGAGAGAACACAGAGACACACAGGAGAATGCTGTGTGAAGTTGGAGTCAGAGAGGGAGTGATATGTCTACAAGCCAAGAAACACCAAGGACTGCTGGTAATACCAGAGGCTAAGACAGAGGCATGGAATGGTTCCTTCCTCAGAGCTTCCCAAGGAACCAACCTTGCTGACACCTTGTTTTTGGACCACTGGTCTCCAGAACTGTGAGAGAATAAATCTGTGTTGTGATATGCCACCACCCAGTTTGTGGTGATTTGTTATGGCAGCCTAAGGAAATGAGTGTACGCCCTCATACAGGTATAGTACATTGCAAAAAAGGTTAAAGGCCACGTGCTGTTGCCTGAATGTGTATGCTGTCTTTGGGGGACTCCAGGTGAAATTAAACACTAGTGTGGCAGTATGAAGAAAAAAACTCTGAGCAGTAAAAGCTGAGAGAAGAACTGTGTTATTTAGTCATTAATTAAGGGAAATTGCTGGAATAAAATGTTTTATATAGTTAGTAAAAAATGTTTTATATAGTTAATAATTTTCTGTTCAAGAGTTACTACTTGTGCCATGTGTAGATTATCATTTTTCAAAAGAATTACAGTAAAGTATTGATATATTTCACTCCTCCAGTGATCTTTTCCAAATTGTCAGCTTCTTGCTCTCTACTGGCTCCTTCCCATGAGCAGTTAAGGAAGACTTGGTATCTCCCAGATTTTAAAATCTGTCTCTTGACCCCTCATCTGCCTCTAGCTACGGTCCCATTTCTCTGCCCCTCTTCTCAGTAAAATTCTCAAAGAAATTGTCCATAATCTTTACCTCCTCACATCCTATTATTTCCTCAGCTCACTCCTGGGCTTCTACCAACTAGTCATACGCATATTGACAAATCTAAGTCTCTTTTCTGTCCCTCTTACTGACTTCTCAGCAGTGTTTGACATAGTCAGTCCTTCCTTCTAGAAACACTCTCTTCCCTTGGCCTCATGACACTAAAAAAAAAAAAAACCAAGAAAAAAACCAGCCAGTTGGTGATCCCATGTGGGTCAGAGTAGAACTGTGCCCCTAGGGTTTTCAGTGGCTGTGATTTTTTTGGAAGTACATTGGCAGGCCTTTCTTCTGAGGCACCTCTAGGTAGATTCAGACTTCCAGCCTTTTGGTTAGTAGCCGAGCAGTTAACTGTCTTCACTACCTAGGGATTCCTCCATGGCACTACGTTTTCTTTATTTTCCTCCACATGGACTATGCTTCTACAGCCCTGTTTCTCAGAGCACCTCTGCTCAACCTTAAGGCTTGGTCTTGAGTCTCTTTTTTTATTTTTTAATTTACACTTTCTCCCTACGTGACCTTTTCTAGTCTAGTGGCTTCAAGTACCATCTATATATATGCCAGTGACCCCAGGTTTATATCTCTAATACTAATCTTTCCATAAGCTCCAGACTGAAATAGCCACCTGCCTACTCTTCATCTCCATCTGGATTTATGACCGTTGTGTTAGTTGCTGTCGAGTTCATTCCGACTCATGGCAACCCCATGTGTGCAGAGTAGAACTGCTTCATAGGGCTTTCAAGGATTTATGGTAAACATACCAAACTTACTACAACCAAAAGGAAACTGTCAGTTTTCTCACTCTGCCCTTCCTGCCAAATTCTTTCTGCCTGGAATTAATTACATTTCAATAACTGGCACTAACCAATTGCCTGTGCCATAAAATAAGGAGGCATCCTTTCTTTGTTCCTTTCTCTCACTTTTCACTTTCAGTCAATCACCAAGTCTTGTTGGTTCTACCTTCAAAACATAGTTTAAAATCTATTCACTTTTCTTCTCCAATTCTGAGCCAGTACCAACTCTCATCTGAACTAAAGCTTTCTGTATCAGTTGGCATGATAGATTGTCTCTAAAGATTGTCATTCGTTCCCTTGATCCTTGTACAAGCATGGCACCCCCCCACGAAGAGGTACAGTTTCTTTCCCTCTCCTGTGACTACTGGGACCAATAGAAATGAGCAGAAATGACATTCTGGGACTTCTAACTAAGCCCAAACCTTAAGAGGATCGGTAGCTTCTGATTTATTCCTCTGGGAACTTTCCTTCTTGGGACTCAGTTACTAGGCAGCCATGTGAAGAGATGCAAAGATGCCTTCCCCAGGGATTTCTCCCTGCACCTCACTGGCCAGACGGACACTTGGCCCCCTCTAACAGGTGAATATTTTTAACTCAGTATATTGTTGTCCCAAAGAGAAAAAGAGTTTCAGTACGAAGAAAGAAAAGGAGAGTAGAAACTGGGTACCCACCCACTGCCGTTGAGTCGGAATGATACTGGGTAGGGCCAATTATTCTTTTCCCCTAATAATTCATTCTTTACTGAGCAGAATGATTATGTTAAAATATTAATCAGGTCATATCGCTTCCCTGCTTTAAATCCTTCAAGGGTTATTTGCTAACTACCCTTAGAATAAAATCCAAACATTGTGGTCAGGAGGCCCAACTTGGTCTGGCCTTTGCATGTTTCTGTAACCCAGATTTCAGCAGGGAGCTATTAAGCACCTACTGTTTAGATACCTCCTATCATTGCCTCTTTCTGTTTTTTCTTATTCCTGCGTCAGGGCTTTGTGCTTGTTCGGCTTTCTGCCTAGAACTCCATGCCTCTGTATTTTTATATGACTGCCTCTTCTTGTCACTTAAGCCTCAGTTCTATTGTCACCTCTTCAGTGAGGTCTCAATGTAAAGTTGCGCTTCCTTTTTACTATATTGTCCTGTTTTTAAAAAGTAAACTTTGAGGTATAATTTACATAACAATGAAATGAGCTATTTTAAGTGCAAAGTTCAAAGATACTTGACAATTTTTTATACCCATGTAATCACTATTACAGTTAAGATACAGAACATGACCATCACTTGCAAAGTTCCCCTGGACCTCCTCCCAGCCAACCCCTATCCCCCAACGGCAGCCTCAGGAGAGCGTGATCTGCCTTCTGGCAGTGTGATTGGATTCAGTTTTCTGGAGTTTCATATAAATGGAATCATACAGTATGTTCTAGCTTCTTTTAATCAGCTGATGCTTTTGATAATCATTTATGTTGTTGCGTGTTCATAGCTTGTTCCTTTTGTTGGTGAGTAGCATTCCATTGTTGGGATATACTACAACTTGTTTATCCATTCCTCCACTGAAGGAATTTGGGGAATTTCAAGCATCATTTGATGAAGAAAGACTATTCTTTTCCTGTTGAAGTACCTCAGCAACTTTGTTTAAAATCATTTGACCATATATGCATAGCCCTGTTTTTATTATTGTGTGAATGAATGAAAATAATGAATATTATATAGTATACCTTTGAAGGCAACTAAAGATTTCACTCTGCTTCTGAAGCATCATAATGAATGTTTTTTTTTATCATACCCTGGTGAATTATTTTATAATTAAAAAATCTATTTAGGAGACATGACAACTAATTGCAGTTCTTGACGCTAGACCGGATCCTGGACTGAATGCTATAAAGAATATTAATAAAGTGACAAAATTGGAATATGGACAGTTGATTAGATAGACGTTTTATAACAATGTAAGTTTATGAAGTTGACAGTTGTAGGAACATAAGAGAATGTTCCTATTTTTAGAAAATACACACTAAAGTATTTTGGAATAAAGGGCTGTGATGTATATAATTTACTCTCAATGGTTTCAAAAGAATTGTGGGGAGAAACGTGAATGCAAATGATAAAGCAAATGTGGTAGAATGTTAACAGTAGGTAAATCTAAATAAAGGGGATATAACTTTTGCTAATTTTGGAATTATTTCTAAATAAAGTCTTTTAAAAATCCATGACATCAACTTATTGGTTTAATATTTGCTTTTTCCTTAAAAGTAGAATTTAAATATATCAGAACAGTCATTAATGTGATTTTTTTTTTTTTAAAGTTAGATGTCTTAGTTATCTAGTGCTGCTATCACAGAAATACTGCAAGTGAATGAGTTTAACAAACAGAAAATCATTTTCTCACCATTCAGGAGGCCAGAAGTCTGAACTCAGAGCGCCAGCTCTAGGGGAAGGCTTGCCCTGTCAGCTCTGGAGGAAGGTCTTTGTCTCTTCAGCTTCTGCGTCCTGGTTCCTTGAAGAACCATGTCTCTGCTTCCTAGCTTGAGTTTAATCTCTTTTATATCTCAAAAAAGATTGATTTAAAATAAACCCTAATCCTGCCTCATTAACATAACAAAGACAGTCCATTCCCAAATGGAATTATAACCACAGGCATAGGGGTTAGGATTTATAACACACATTTTTTGGGGCCACAGTTAAATCCATAACAATAGGTTGCTGTGTTTATGCTTACAGAAATTTACTTGAAAAATGAGTGGTCATTCTACATGTAATCTAACAGTTTTTTTCATGTTTTGTGATGATGTCTTTAGTTGCAAATTTTATCTCTGAAATCCTAGCCCTGAATTTCATTGGGTGAACTGGTCTATGAGACATTTTCTGATGATAAATTTTGTCTCCTTCCAATATCTTTTTGGATACCTAGTTTGATACAAGTGGTTTAAAATTATTACAGAGGGTAATACATAGAAGCCTTATCTATACCTTAGTCAAGGGGATGGAATTAACGTGAAGTCCAGGCAACTTTCCAAGGATTTAACATGAACTTAATTGTGTTTTACCAAGGTATATCTTGTATTTGATCTATTTTCTTCCACTACAAAGTCAACAGAAGAAGCCTGTACTGCCACCAGATACACTTTACCTGTTTCTAGGACAGTAATGAGAAAATGTTCTGGGAAAACCAGTGCAACCAGATCTCATAAAGCAGTGCTTCGTTGACCTCATAAATGAGAGCCATCTTGTTTGCTTACCAACGTTCGAGTGGTACCCATTGCTTTTCTATCCTCACCTTTTCACACCTGTCACACTGCACGAATTACATGTGAGAAGGTATTTTAAAAAGTGTTGTGTGGTGTCCATATATTAAGTAACCTGAGGTATTTTCTGATATTTGTAATATACTATTAATGTTATTTTTTTAAAGTCTGTTTTTCTACATTGGAATGGTTTTCCTTAATAGAAAAAAAAGAATACTTGTTATTTTTGGTGATGGGAAGAGTGGCAGCAAATGTGGGTGTAGTGAGCACAACATGATGAAAGTAAGTGATGTTGCTGAGAAGTGCTCATGAGAAAAGGATGCCTGTACTAAAGAATCTGACGTATGTAAGATGGTAGCAACTCCAATAATGACCAAAAAATGAGTCTAGGATCACATATGGATGAGTATAGGCATATAGGTATATGGGTAGGTACAGGTATGTATATGTAAGAACAGATAGAAGTATCTATATATGTATAAATCCAGGTATGTGTGAGCAGACACATATATTCATTGAAGACACAACTACAGATACTCCTCAGACATAACCAGACACCTCCCGAGATTGGTTTTCTTGGTTTGAAAGGTTAGGATCATAGTCTCATGGGACAACTCAGTCAGTTGGCATAATACAGTTCACCGAGTTCATGTTCTGCATCCTACTGAAGTGAATAGCATCTGGGGTCTTAAAAACTTGTGACATCCAAAGACTTCACCAAAAGGGTAAAAAGACAACCTACAGACGGAGAAAAAATTTTTGGCTATGACAAATCCCCAGCGTCTAATCTCTAAAAGCTACAAGGTACTGCAAAACCTCAACAACAAAAAGACAAATAACCCAATAAAAAATGGGCAAAGGATATGAACAGGCCCTTCACCAAAGAAGACATTCAGGAAGCTAACCGATACATGAGGAAATGCTCAAGATCAGTAGCCATTAGAGAAATGCAAATCAAAACTACAATGAGATACCATCTCACCCGAACAAGGCTGCCATTAATCCAAAAAAGACAATCAATGTTGGAGAGGTTGTGGAGCAACTGGAACACTTATACTGCTGGTGGGAATGTAAATGCCACAGTCACTTTGGAAATCAATTTGGTGCTTCCTTAGAAAGCTAGAAATAGAAATACCATATGATCCAGCAATCTCACTCCTTGGAATATAGCCTAGAGAAATAAGAGCCTTCACACAAGTAGATACATGCGTGTTCATTGCAGCACTGTTCACCATAGCAAAAAGATGGAAGAAACCAAGGTGCCCATCAACAGATGAATGAATAAGCAAATTATGGTATATTCACACAATGGAATACGACACAACAATAAAGAACAGCGATGAATCCGTGAAACATCTCGTAACATGGAGGAATTTGGAAGGCATTAGGCCGAGTGAAATTAGTCAGTTGCAAAAGGACAAATATTGTATGAGACCACTATTATAAGAACTCAAGAAAAGGTGTAAACACAGAAGATAACATTCTTTGATGGTTATGAGGGTGGGGAGGGAGGGAAAGGGATATTCACTAATTTAGTAGACAAGAATTAGGTGAAGGGAAAGACAATACAATACAAGGAAAGTCAGCATAACTGGACTAATCAAAAAGTTAAGAAGTTTCCTGAATACAATCAAACACTTCAAGGGACAGAGTAGCAGGGGCAGGAGTCTGGGGACCATGGTTTCAGGGGACATCTTGGTCAAT
Source organism: Elephas maximus indicus (assembly GCF_024166365.1). Taxonomy (NCBI): domain Eukaryota; kingdom Metazoa; phylum Chordata; class Mammalia; order Proboscidea; family Elephantidae; genus Elephas; species Elephas maximus. The sequence goes on along the minus strand of NC_064838.1, from coordinate 9,496,530 downwards.
TGGCATAACAAAGTATTAAGAAACAGTTCTCATCCCACTTTGGATCTTAAAAGCTAGCAAGCCGCCATCTAAGATGCATCAATTGGTCTCAACCCACCTGGAGCAAAGGAGAGTGAAGAACACCAAAGATACAAGGAAAATATGAGCCTGAGAGAAAGAAAGGGCCACGTAAACCTGAGACTCCATCAGCCTGAGACTGGAAGAACTAGATGTTGCCTGGCTACCACTAATGACTGCCCTGACAGGGAACATAACAGAGAATCCCTGATGAAGCAGGAGAAAAGTGGGATGCAGACCTCAAATTCTAGTAAAAAGATCAGACTTAATGGTCTGACTGAGACCGGAGGGACCCATGAGGCCATGGCCCCCGGACTCTGTTAGCTCAAAACTAAAACCATTCTGATGCCAACTTTCAGACAAAAATTAGACTGGACTATAAGACATAAAATGATACTGGTGAGGTATGTACATCTTAGCTCAAGCAGACAGACACATGAGACTATGTGGGCAGCCCCTGTCTGGAGGTGAGATGAGAAGGCAGAGGGGGAGAGGTGCTGGTTGAATGGACATGTACAGGGTGGAGAGGAGTGTGCTGTCACTTTGTAGGGAGAGCAGTTAGGGTCACATAACAATATATGTTTTTGTATGAGAAACTGACTTGAATTATAAACTTTCACCTACAGGCTAATAAATAAAAATCATTAAAAAAAAAAAAAATCTAAAGGCCAGTGGCTCAAATCTGGAGCTCCTGATGTAGGTCTTAGAAGAGGCCCTGAGTAATCTGTATGTTAAAAGCTTCACAGGCAGTTCTGATCTGTATCTGTATGTGAAAGCTTATTGGGGCCACTGCATGAGATCAGGCACTGAGCAAGGTTGCAGGAATTCCAGAAGACCTAGTCCTAACCTCATGCAGTTTACACTGTACCGTAAAGCTCCCAAAAGTGCTTAAAATGTACCAACATTTACTATAAGTCTCTATCTGTGGTCACAATGACAGGTAAAGTGATTTAAAAAAACCAAACTTGAGAGCAACCATGAGAGATACAACTATTTGTCTTTACTCACCAGGAACAAAAGGGTAAGAAGGTAACTGAAATCTCAGAGAAGAAACAAGTTTACAAGGCTGATAGCCTGCACGAGCCATGACCTCAACTACCATGAGACCAGAAGAACTAAATGATGCCCTGTTTCTACCAGTGACCCATCTGGCTGGGGTCACAATAGATGATCCTCAGATAGAATGAGAGAAAAATATAGAACAAAACTCAAATCCTTAAAAAAAGGCCAGACTGACTGGACCGCCTGGAACCAGAGGACTTTGTGAGACTATCGCCTTGAGACACTCTTTAAACCTTGAACCCGATACTATCTTCCGAGATCACCTTTTAGCAGAAAAACAGAATGACACACATAATAAAGGATATTTCCCGTTAGATCAGTGCTGTTCTACAAAACTATCTGTATAAGTCCAAAAGGTAAACATGTAATATGAAGAAAAATGAGAAGATAAAGGGGCGGGGAAACTAGAGTACTGGAAATGAAACAACTGGAACACAGAGAACAGTGACACACTGTGAAAAATGTAACTCAGGTCATTGATCAGTTTATGTGGAAATTGTCACATGGGAACCTAACTTGCTGTGTAAACTTTCACCAAAAACAGAATAAAATATTATTAAACAAATACTTTTCATTTTGAATTCAAGTTTATAAAAAGGAAGTTTAAAAAAATTTAGATTCCTAAATATTATTTGGAAACCCTGGTGACATAGTGGTTAAAAGCTATGGTTGCTAAGCAAAAGGTCGGCAGTTCAAATCCACCAGGCGCTCCTTGAGAATGCTACGTGGCAGTTCTACTCTGTCCTGTAGGGTTGCTCTGAGTTGGAATCAACTCAACAGCAATGGCTTTGGTTTTTGAATATTATTTTTCTTTTTTGAAGAGTTTTATATATATATATATATATATTTTTTTTTATTAACTTTTATTGAGCTTCAAGTGAACGTTTACAAATCAAGTCAGACTGTCACATATAAGTTTATATACATCTTACTCCGTGCTCCCACTTGCTCTCCCCCTAATGAGTCAGCCCTTCCAGTCTCTCCTTTCGTGACAATTTTGCCAGCTTCCAACTCTCTCTATCTTCCCATCCCCGCTCCAGACAGGAGATGCCAACACAGTCTCAAGTGTCCGCCTGATATAATTAGCTCACTCTTCATCAGCATCTCTCTCCTACCCACTGTCCAGTCCCTTTCATGTCTGATGAGTTGTCTTTGGGAATGGTTCCTGTCTTGGGCTAACAGAAGGTCTGGGGACCATCACCATCAGGGTCCTTCTAGTCTCAGTCAGACCATTAAGTCTGGTTTCTTTATGAGAATTTGGGGTCTGCATCCCACTGCTCTCCTGCTTCCTCAGGGGTTCTCTGTTTTGTTCCCTGTCAGGGCAGTCATCAGTTGTAGCTGGGCACCATCTAGTTCCTCTGGTCTCAGGCTGATGTAATCTCTGGTTTATGTGGCCCTTTCTGTCTCTTGGGCTCATAACTACCTTGTGTCTTTGGCATTCTTTATTCTCCGTTGCTCCAGGCGGGTTGAGACCAATTGATGAATCTTAGATAGCTGCTTGCTAGCGTTTAAGACCCCAGGCGCCATCTCTGAAGTGCGATGCAGAGTGTTTTCTTAATAGATTTTATTATGCCAGTTGACTTAGATGTCCCCTGAAACCATGGTCCTCAAATCCCTGCCACCGTTGAGCTGGCCTTCAAAGCATTCAGTTTGTTCAGGAAACTTTTTTGCTTTTTGTTTAGTCCAATTGTGCTGACCTCTCCTGTATTGTGTATTTTCTTTCCCTTCACCTAAAATAGTTCTTCTATCTAATTAGCGAATACCTCTCTCCCTTTCTCCCTCCCCCCCCATAACCATCAAAGAATATTTTCTTATATGTTTAAACTATTTCTCAAGTTCTTATAATAGTGGTCTTATACAATATTTGTCCTTTTGCAACTGACTAATTTCACTCAGCATAATGCCTTCCAGATTCCTCCATGTTATAAAAATTTTCATGTATTCATTACTGTTACCTATTGATGCGTAGTATTCCATTGTGTGAATATACCATAATTTATCCATTCATCCATGGATGGCCACACTGGTTGGCTCCATCTTTTTGCTATTGTAAACAGTGCTGCAGTGAACATGGGTGTGCATATATCTGTTCGGGTAAAGGCTCTTATTTCTGTAGGATATATTCCGAGGAGTGGGATTGCTGGATCGAATGGTAGTTCTAGTTCTAGCTTTTTAAGGAAGTGCCAAATCAATTTCCAAAGTGGTTGTACCATTTGACATTCCCACCAGCAGTGTAGAGATATTCCAGTCTGTCCACAGCCTCTCCAACATTTATTATTTTGTGTTTTTTGGATTAATGCCAGCCTTGTTGGAGTGAGATGAAATCTCGTTGTAGTTTTGATCTGCATTTCTGTAATGGCTAATGATCATGAACTTTTCCTCGTGTATCTGTAAGCTACCTGAATGTCTTCTTTAGTGAAGTGTCTATTCATATATTTTGCCCTTTTTTTAATTGGGTTATTTGTCTTTTTGGAGTTGAGTTTTTGCAGTATCATGTAGATTTTAGAGATCAGGCGCTGATTGGAAATGTCATAGCTAAAAACTTTCTCCCAGTCTGTAGGTAATCTTTTTACTGTTTTGGTGAAGTCTTTGCATGAGCATAGGTGTTTGATTTTTAGGAGCTCCCAGTTATCTAGTTTTTTTTCTGCATTCTTAATAATGTTTTGTATACTGTTTATGCCATGTATTAGGGATCCTAATGTTGTCCCTATTTTTTCTTCCATGATCTTTATTATTTTAGATTTTATATTTAGGTCTTTGATCCATTTTGAGTTAGTTTTTGTGCATGGATTGAGGTATGGGGCTTGTTTCATTTTTTTGCAGATGGATATATAGTTATGCCAGCACCATTTGTTGAAAAGACTGCCTTTTCCTCATTTAACTGCTTTGGGGCCTTTGTCAAATATCAACTGCTCATATGTGGATGGATTTATGTCTGGATTCTCAATTCTGTTCCACTGGTCTATGTATCTGTTGTTGTACCAGTACCAGGCTGTTTTGACTACTGTGGCTGCATAATATGTTCTAAAATCAGGTAGTGTGAGGCCTCCCACTTTGTTGTTCTTCTTCAGTAATGCTTTGCTTATCCGGGGCCTCTTTCCCTTCCATATGGAGTTGGTGATTTGTTTCTCCATCTCATTAAGGAATGTTGTTGGAATTTGGATCGGAATTGCGTTAAATGTATAGATCGCTTTTGGTAGAATAGACATTTTTATAATGTAAAGTCTTCCTATCCATGAGCAAGGTATGTTTTTCCAGTTATGTAGGTCTCTTTTGGTTTCTTGCAGAAGTGTCTTGTAGTTTTCTGTAAGTAGATCTTTTACATCTCTGGTAAGATTTATTCCTAAGTATTTTATCTTTGGCTAAGGCATTTTAAAGGTTTTTTTTTTTTAAGCTTTCTGACAGTTCTTTCCAACTCGGCAACTACAACAGTTAAAGCCTATGTGTTTGTTTATCAAAAATCTGTTGATAAGATATTAGAGGTGAAATTTCTATCTAAAAACAGAGTAGAATTTGAGTAGATTCCCAGACAGAAGATGAGATCACTAATGGCTTTTTATGTGCCCTTTTCCTTTTCACTCTTCTCATCTTTCTATTTTGTGTGTCTTATCCCGAGTCCAAATAGGCATAGGGACAGGTATTTTAGGAGTTAAAATAAGAGGACAGTGGTCACTTTCGGCTCTGTACTAGCTGTCTTCCCTAAGGATAGCAATGGACAGGAAAGGATGCCCCTAGTCACTAGGGATGGAGAAGTGCATTTTCCGCATACTGGGTCCTTGTGGCCTCTCCTTACATATAAACATGGTGAGGAATTCACCATCAGGCATACCAGCTTACCTGGGAAAGTACCTGAGAGAAGACAGTCTTGGCTACTCATCTGAGTCAGAAAGAGTAGGGCCGGATCTATAATTCAGGGCAATCAGAGTGTCCTGAAGTCAGGTCTTGTGGCTCCTTGAAGCATTCCTTCTATAAATATTTTCATTATATACGTTCATTATATACATTTTTTCTCAGATGATGTTTTCTCCAAGAAAGTTCAATCCTGATATACTTAATTTCACTTTCATTGTCCTAAATAATATACCGTAACTATAGGGTCGTTATGAGTCGGAATTGACTCCATGGCAACGGGTTTAGTTTTTGGTTTTTTAGCCTGAAAAAAATAGTTTTTATCTTTTATGCAAATCTGATAGTGCATTTAATGTCACTTTTTCCCTTCCTCACTCTTACACACACACACACACACACGCTTCTAATGTGGCCACTTATGAGAACCTTAGCCTGCTGGAGGGAAAGTTGGTGGAAAGTGTTTCATTTGAAAACATTTCCCCAGGCAATTCAGATATGCTGCCTACATTAGTGTCATGGATTGAATTGTGTTCCCCCCAAAATGTGTATATCAACTCAGGCCATGTGTAGTAGTCCATTTTGTGATTTTAATTTTATGTTAAGAGGATTAGGGTGGGACTGTAACACGGCTCTTACTCAGGTCACCTCCCTGACCTAAGGTGGAAGGAGTTTCCCAGAGGTGTGGCCCACACCACCTTTTATCTCTCAAGAGATAAAAGGAAAGAGAAACAAGCAGAGAGTTGGGGACCTCATGCCACCAAGAAAGCAGCACCAGCAGTAGAATGTGTCTTTTAGACACAGGGTCCCTGCGCCTGAGAAGCTCCTCGACCAGGGGAAGTTTGAGGAATCTTCCTCCAGAGCCGAGAAAGAAAGGCTTCCCCTGGAGCCGATGCCCTGAATTTGGACTTGTAACCTACTAGACTGTGAGAGAATAAATTTCTTTTTGTTAAAGCCATCCACTTGCGGTGTTTCTGTTACGCAGCCCTAGATGACTAAGACAATTAGTGTCCTAGGGATGCTGTAACAAATTACTGCAAACGGGGTAGCTTGAAGAACGGAAATTTATTCGGTTATAATTCTGGAGTCTAGAAGTCTGAAATCAAGGTGTTGGCAGGGCCATGCTCCTTTCGAAGCCTCTAGGGGAGAATCCTTCCTTCTCTCCTGCAGCTTTTGGTAGCCCTGAGGATTCCTTGGCTTGTGGAAGCCTTACTCTAGCTTCTGCCTGTTGTCAAATGGCTGTCTTCCCTATGTGTCTGTGTTTCTGTGTCCAGATTTCCCTCCTCTTATCAGGACAGCAGTCTTATTGGCTTAGGGCACACCCTACTCCATTGTGACCTCACCCTAACTAATTACATTGGCAAAGACCCTATTTCCAAATAAGGTCACATTCTGAAGTTCCAGGTGGACATGGATTCTTGGAGGACACTCTCCAGCCCAGTACACGTCCTTTCTCCCCAGTAATACACTTCTGAAAGGTTCAGGTATTAATTGGAAGGCTTTTCCCCGGTGATGATGTAAGATAAAACAGCGAAAGATCCAGTGTTAATTTGACCTTTAATTTAAAATAACTATGAGAGTCACTGCGTCAGTTTATACAGTTTGTTTCCATTTCCTGATCCGTGTAAGGTTCTTCATGTTCCAGAGGGGGCGTGTGGGGCAGAATTGTTTTCCGTCTTCGCGCTTGGTTCTAACTGAGGAAAAGTACTGAGGAAGCATTTTGACTCATTCTTGGTACAGGAAAAACAGCGTAGACTCTTTTGATAGTATTAACTTTGATTAGTATCTTTTCATATAGGTTGAAGTGTGTTATTCACATAAGGGATTGGACATATGGAGATTTTGTTGTGGGGCAGTTTATTGGAAAAATGTGGCTGGAATATTTCATCCACAGGAAACCCGCTGCTTTGTGTCTTTTAGAATGTCGTTCTCTCAGGAGGTTCGACGATGTTCAGGGATTTTGGACGCCGGCTACAGAGAGATTTAAAAAGAGTGGTGGATGCCAGGTTAAAGCTTAGCGAAGAGCTCAGCGGTGGCAGGATAAAGGTAGGCGGCCGGAACAGGGACATGCTCATGAAGGGAGCCGCTGCGCTGGAGTCGGCTGGCGCTCCTAATGCCCTCTACTGGGTCTGCTGGGGGCTCTCCGACGCCCTGTCACCCTGTCAGAGGAGCTTGTCCTGGTAGCAGGAAATAAACATGCGTGTGAGCCATAATGTGAAATTACATTCAGGGGTTTGTTGCCTGAGTCCATTTAAAGCGTGTAGTGAAGACCGATACACCTAGTGAGGGAGCAACGGCCTCGTACTCTCACTGAGCCACGCTTGCCAGCGGCTGTCGTCTGTATTTAAGAGATTATCATGTAGTGCGATGGCCAGTGTCCCAGAAGATGGGGTTGGTTTATGGTGAAGATCTTTAATGTCCCTTAGGAATGTTCCCATTAAACTAAAATCACTAGTATTAGCAGGGAGTTACAATGTGTGTCTCTAAGGTATAATTCTTAACTAGCTGGTGATTTTGTTTGGGCTTCTAACCAGGACTGGGTTTTGATAGAGTAGGCAGGTGAAAACATGCACAGTCCTCACCTGGGAAGAGAGACCACTGAAATGGAACCTGTTTCCACAATATGGTTGTTTTTTTTTTTTTTTTTTTTAGTAACTTTGGGATCGTCATTATTATTTAATATTATCTCTACAGTGTTGAAACATCTGGTTTGTTTGGTCAAAAAAATCAAAATTAGGTCTGTTGATTGGATTTTTTTTTTAACATTTTTTGGTGCTTTTAGTGTTGTGGGAAGATAACCGTTACCTGACTTGCATGCTTTGTTCCCCTGAACCTGCCTGGGGTCCGACTGGGGAGGGTGTCACAGCAGGAAAGGCTGAGAAACATGGCTGTAGGAGGCGGCTGTGTAATGAGGTGATGCTATAGGAGGACACGAATGTCCTTGGGAAGGATGCTGTGCCACTAAGATGGGAGGAGCACCCCCATGTTTTCTGTACTTGGAATGAAATCATCTTCATGACAGCTGAAAGATTTTTAGAATAAAAGTTTATTTGCACTACTTGAACTAAGTATCAGTTGCTTTGTTTTCCAGCCTAAGCCTGTGGAGGTTCAGGTGATAACACATCATATGCAGCGCTATGCTGTCTGGTTTGGAGGCTCAATGCTTGCCTCAACGGTGAGTCTATTTCTAGGTGGTTGTGTGTTTTCATTTCTGTGTTCTCTGTTGAGTTTGCATAAGTATTGTCTTGTGAAGGTTAAACCGTGTACATTCTAATTGTGTGTACTCTAAACTGTCCCACATTTAATTCTGTAAAATACAAAAAACATCTTACTGATCTTTTAATTTGCACAGCTAATTCATGTTTTCTTGCTAATTAAGGGTTACAAATAGAATAGATAAGTGAAATCCAATGATAATCTAAAAATTATTACACTGATCATTCCAGTGCCTTTTCTAAGTAATTATTTTTTCCTTCAAATTGTTAATAGCTAACAGGTTGTCCCCAGCATACCCAAAAAACCCATTGCCATCGAGTGGATTTCTACTCATAGAGACCCTATAGGACAGAGTAGAACTGCCCTGTAAGGTTTTCAAGGAGTGACTGGTGGATTTGAACTGCTGACCTTTTGGTTAGCAGCCGTAGCTCTTACCCACTGTGCTACCAGGACTCCTCTTCCCTTAGCCCTAAATAAATAGAGAATGAATAAATTTTTTAAGAAAGAAAGAAATGTACATACAATGGAATGCTACTCAGTGATAAAGAAAAATGAGTTCCTAAAACACCTTGGAACATGGATGAACCTGGAGGCCATTATGTTGAGAGAAATAAGTCAGTCATGAAAAAACAAGTATGTTCTAACTTTTATGAAATAACGTGAACAAGTAAATATACATAAACTAATGTTCATTAGTGGTTACTGGGGATGGTGGGGGAGGGAGGAGGGGGGATTCACTCTCTAGATCGGAGGCAGTTGTTATTTTTGGTGATGGAAAATGTAACACTGAATGAGGGTGAAGTGAACACAGCTTGACGAAGGTAAACGATGTCACTAAAAGGTACGCAAGAAAAAAGAACCTGTTGGTAATTGCTATGGCACATATAATTTTGAAACAACCTAAAAATGTACGTGCCAGTATATATGTATGTTTGTAGGCATATATGTGTATAGGTGTGTGTGTGTATAAGAACCCTGGTGGCTCAGTAGTTAAGAGCTTAGGCTGTTAATCAAAAGTTTGGCAGTTTGAATCCACCAACCATTCCTTGGAAACCCTGTGGGGAGGTTCTGCTCCGTCCTCCAAGGTTGCTATGAGTCAGAATCGATGGCAGCAGCTTTTGGGTATGTGTATATATATATAGGTGTGTGCACATGTATATATGTATATGCACCTGTGTGACTGTATGTACATATGTTCATATATGTAATAAAGTACTTAGGGACACAGTTAGGAATACTTCTTAGATATAACCAAATACCTTGAAGGATTGGATTTCTGGGTTTGAAGGAGTAGGACCATAGTCTTGTGGGACATCTCAGTCAGTTGGCATAATATAGTTTTCATAAAGTTATATTCTGCATCCTAGTTTAGTAAGCAGTGTTTGACGTCTTAAAAGCTTGCGAGTGGCCATCTAAGATACTTGTCTGGAGCAAGAGAGAAAGAAGGAAACCAAAGACTCAAAGAAGAAACTAGTGCACAGGTCAAATAATCTACAAGAACCATGGCCTCATCTACCCTGAGATCAAAACTAGATGGGGCCTGGCTCCCACTACTGATCATTCTAATCAGGGCCACAATAGATGGACCCCGATAGAATGGAATTAAAATGTGGAACAGAAACTCAAATTTCTAATTAAAAAAAGAAATAGACCTACTGGACTGGTTGAAATTGGAGGACTCCCTGAGACCGTTGCCCAGAGATACTCTTTAAACCTTGAACTAAAACTAAATGCTGAGGTTACTTCGTAGCTAAATTAAAAATTGGCTCAAAAAATAATGACTCACCCATAAGTACTGTGCTCCTTTAAAAAATCTTTATGAGAACTAATGGTCAACAGTGACTTTAAAACAAAATGAGAATGTAAGGGGGCGGGGAAACTAGATTAATAGACACAAAACAACCAGAACAGAAATAATGAGAATGTTTACACATAATGAAGAATATAACCAATGTCACTGAACAACTTGTGTAGAAATTGTCAAATGGAAATATAAACTGCTGTGTAAACCTTCATCAAAAGCATAATAAAGTGTTATTTTTAAAAAAGAAGGAAAACTCTGCTTAGTAGTTCAGTCCACTGAGGAGGTCAAAACCCTCCAACAGGGGTCTGAAGAAAGAGAATGAAGGTTTTCAATAAGCAGAATTTCTCATTTGCTTAGTAGTTGATATAATTTTATTTCCTTTCTACAATATTTACATATTCCTTCTAATTTCTGCCTTTTCTTAGCCGGAGTTCTTTCAGGTTTGTCATACCAAGAAAGACTATGAGGAATACGGCCCTAGCATTTGCCGTCACAACCCTGTCTTCGGAGTTATGTCGTAGTGTTTGCCCTGAGAAAGTCCTTCAAGTGGCGTCATGTTGCTGAAAGTGGCCTTCAGAGCCAGAGGAGACGGTGGTCCTGTACATACTGGCATTTAGTGTCGTGTCCAAGGAGCGCGCTTGCACCTCGCACTGCATGAGATACCCCAGGCCATCAGTGAGAGCCATTTCTGTGCTGACTCTTTCATGCCCATTCCTCATCCCTCGCTCTCTGTTCTTATTCCCTCATTTTCTCTCCTTCTCTCAACCTGAGTTTCTAGGTGACAAATATCCTTCTGAAGGAGTTCAGATGTCACTTTAAAAATGTTAGGAAAAGAAATGGCTAGAAAATGGCACAAAATAGCACCTCCCCAGGAAAGAATATGGGGTATAAGTCCTTTTCTTTCCAGACTATTTTTGTAAATAAAATGTTATAAACTTGAAATACAAATCAATGTTTATATTTCCTATCATTTTGTATTTTATGATATTTGGTACAATTGGCTGATTGTAAGCACGAATAGATGTTTATGTCATAGAGTACTGTAACAAGAAGTTTTTAATTGTGAGGCATGTTCTCATGTTTATAGGCAAACAGAGCCAACAGCAAACTTTTTTGCCACATGTTTGCCAGAAAATGATTATACTTTATTTGAGGTGACATGAAGTTTAAACACTAATAGTATTGTGTGAGAAATACTACAGATAATGTATCTTTTAGTTTTCTTGTCTGAACTCTCTGGAATTGTTTTATAGAAGATGATGGTTTGTTGTTGGTGAGTGTTAGATGAAACGCTCCCTTGCACCATTGTAATAAAAGCTGTTAGAATCTTTACAGATATTTGTTGCTGTAGTGTGGTGGTCTTTTGGTTTTCTCCCTTAACCCATATTCTTTCAGAGAATATTGAGTTTGTTTTTTTTTTCTCCCCACCCCACCCCCGCACCCCCAATCAGTGGAGAATTTGATGATTAATGCCAGGTCTGTGGAAGGGAATTTCGTAAAGTGACCTGGACTGCAGTGGACACTTTGTCACTGGAAGTGGTTGAGATGACCGTCTGTTAGAGATTTTTTTTTTTTTTTTGGACAGAGATGAGGAGGGTAGTTTCCTAATGATTTCCAGTGTCATCCTCAGGAATCCAATATTCATGATGATTTTAAGCTTTAAATGAGTACTTTGACATTTGCTGAGTAGATTGCAGGCTTGAAAGATAATTTGCTAAGTTAATGAATTTAGGTTTATTTCATTCTTCACATAATATTTATAATCATGTTATTTTTCAAACTGGTATTTATTATATTTCTTCTAAATCATGAGGTATATTTATTCTCTGAAAATTTGCCTTCGTAAAGAAATGTTTAGTTTTATTATTTAAACAAACAATTCAGTTTAGAAATAATAATAATTAAAAAAATTTCTAACCCCAGTATGCTAAAATCTGAGTTTAATAAGCCTTTGGTGGCTGTTCCTGCCACTTTTCTGCTGTCCCTCAGGCTCCCTACTGACCAGTCTAATACCATGTGGTCCCTCGTTTAGTCAGACAAATGGTTTCTCTGCATTGCCTCTGGAGTTTGTTCCTTCTCTGGGTCATTGGACTGTGTTGGTCTCTCATGATCTTCCGGTTAGTTTACTGTAACAAGCTTGTGGTGGGCCATCCGCCTCAGTCATTCCCCGTGCTCCCCTTCACGGTAGTGAGAATAATTTCTGGACGTGCCGCTTGCGTCTTGCTTCTGTGCTGCTCAGGAACTGTGGAGCCTGCGCTGATGCCCTCGCCCGTACCCACCAGTGTTAGTTCCCACCTTCCCACTGGGGCCCTTTGCTTGCCTTCAGCCTATGAGCGTGTTCCTTTCAACCTCTGTGTTCTGCACTGCCCCCCTCCCCTTATAATTAGTTAGGTGCTATTTGGCAGGTGCTTTGCTGACTTTCCCCCAAACTCCTACGTGTGCTGTGGTTTGTGCAGGCTGTTTGTCCCGTAGACGAGTTTCTTCTTCGAGTCTTTGGTTCCCTTCTTCCTCCTTTGCTCTGGACAGGTATCTTACATGGGCTTAGGCAAAAGAGTGTGATGACAGGGCATGTGTATCTCAGTGCTGGTAGCTGACTTGAGAGGCATCGTGTTCACTCCTTGTTTGGGCAGCTCCTCAAACAAATGTGTCACATGGGCTGAGCTGGAACTAACACAACCCGCCTTTGACCACAGAAAACCTGAGGGTGGGGGAAAAACAGAAGTGAGAGAAATTGAAGTTATGAAAGGGAGAGGAGTAGATAACTCCTTGGTGAAGGTCCCTGAGGAGGTGAGAGGTGCTGTGATCTAGAGAACAGGTAGGGTAAGGAGGAAGGACAGAAAGTACCCTGGTGGTTAGAGTGGCACAAATCTGTGAGGTTAGGGCTCTGTCTAGTTGAGATTACTTGTAGCCCAGATGAAAGAGGGAAGAAGGCAGAGCTGGCCTTCTTAGGGTTGGGCTTTGCCAGGCCAGTGTGATGAAAAGCAGGTGTCCTGTAGGTACTCTGGGATAAGGATTAGTTGAAGTGATGGATGAGAGAGTCCATGCAGGATGGTAATTAAAAGGAAATGAGAGACCGGGAAGAATGGAGGAGCCTGAAGCCTGGAGCTCTTGAATTCAAGGAGAGGAGATTATGATCATGGAAAGGGTATTAGCATTAATGGCATAACAGGGTCATTAATATTCATTGTGTAGAGATTAAATTAATTGGAAGGTGAAGAATTTAGGGAGTTTGACACACGGGTATTAGGTTGTTCAGGTGTATATGAAGATTGGAGAGGAGAGAAAGACTGATTCATTTGCCAAAGCTCTGCCTCAATATGGGCAATGGCCAGAAGCTGAGCACTGACTGTGTACTTTACTCTGCCAGGTGCTGAGTCTACGTGATCTTATTTCATCCTCACAGCAACCCTGCCAAATTGGTATTATTGTTATCCCCATTTTCCAGATAGGAAACTATGACTGAAATAAATAAAATGCCCAGGATCACACGACTAGGAAATGGAAGTCATTGTTCGATCGGCTCTAAAGTGTGTGTGGAGTCTCTGGGTGGTGCACACCGCTAAAGCACTTGCTGCCAACTGGAAGGTTGGTGGTTTGAGTCTACTTAGAGGCACTTTGGAAAAAAGGCCCTGGTGATCTGCTTCCTCAGGGAAAATTAAAAAAAAAAAATTCCATTACAAAAATAATAGTATCAGTGGGCAAAAAGGAATTTCAGGTTCATGAACCATATTGCATTTAGGAATTTCAGTAACAAAGGATTAGAGAAAAGATGTTCATATACAGTTGTAGAACCTAAACATCATTGGACCTTTTCTTGTCACTACAGAGCTGACATAATCCAATTACTTTTGTCATCCCTGTCTTAGTTATCTAGTGCTGCTATAACAAATACCGCAAGTGGATGGCTTTAACAAACAGAAAATTATTTTCTCACAGGAGGCTAGAACTCAGAATTTAGGGTGCTGGCTCTAGGGGAAGGCTTTCTCTTTCTGTAGGCTCTGGGGGAAGGTCCTTGTCTCTTCAGCTTCAATTCCTTGGCTCCTTGGTGACCATCATGTGGCATGGCATCTATCTTCTCCCATCTCTGCTTGCTTGTTTGTTTAATCATTTATAGCTCAAAAGAGACTGACTTTAAGACACACCCTATGCTAATATTGTTCATTAACATAAAAAAGAAAAAACATTGCCGAATAAGATTATAACCACAGGTGTAAAACCAAAACCCCCCTCTGCCATCGAGTCGATTCCGACTCACAGCGACCCTATAGGACAGAGCAGAACTGCCCCATAGAGTTTCCAGGGAGTGCCTGGTGGATTCGAACTGCTGACCTTTTGGTTAGCAGCCGTAACTCTTAACCATTACACCACCAGAGTTTCTACCACAGGTATAGGGGTTAGGATTTACAACACATTTTTGGGGAACACAATTCAAACCATAGCAGTCCATATAATGAACAGAGCCACCCAGAGCATCCGTATTGCCTGTACAGCGACTGTCTCCACCAGCTGGCTCCATGTTGTGAATCCTTTTATAATCAGTGATGAAGATATTTTCATTTTTTGTTATGCCCTAGTGGTGCAGTGGTTAAGCACTTGGCTGCTAACCAAAACATCGGTGGTTCAAACCCATCAGTTGCTCCTCGGGAGAAAAATGTGGCAGTTTGCCTTCTTAGAGATTACAGCTTTGGAAGCCCTATGTGGCAGTTCTGGTCTGTCCTACAGGGTTGCTATGAGTCGGAATCGACTTGACGGCAATGGGTATAGACATGCTTTAGGTTGCACACCCTGAGATTTTAAAAGTTACTATTTTGGTATCACTGTGTTATATAGTTGGCAATATGGTGGAATGCATCCTTAAGTGATTGTCCCCTAAAAGTAACCTGTTTACTTGGGGTGCTCTTAGCTGTTTGTGAGTTCACCCTCATCTCCAGCATCACCTCCGCTTGAAGCTTTTGGTCTCCCCCTGTGGAGGCAACCTCTCCTTTAACTGCATACCAGTTCTGCCTTGTCCCTCACTGGACTGAAATCCTTGGAAATAGGAGCCATAGGTTGCTTGCCTTTGTATCACCAGGGCCTCTACAATGTCGGGCACATGGTGGGTGTCCAGTAAATATTTATTGGATTAAATTCTTAAGAAGAAGACCCCATCAGTGATTTTTCTAGGATGTGTGCACTTTAATAGTGAGAAGCGTTGCACCTTTGAATGACCTTAGATGAAATCTAGTTTTTGAATGTCTGGGATGTTAATTATCATTACCTTAAGAACTTCAATGGCATCACACAATCTAGCTCTTAAATTTTGACTCCAGTGGTGTTTTGTGTACCTGAGGAGTAGATCCATCCTTCCTGTGTAAAGCTGAAGCATATCTTGTGTGAGTGGGTTACCATACACAGTGTGATCAACAACAGACCAAGAGAAGACATTACGCTGCAGAAATCTTGAAGACGTAAGTATATTTTATGGTTGTAATAGTTCGTTCTACATTTTTATTAATATGAATAATGAAGCTCTTGTGTGACTGAAGGACAGATCGTTTTGTGATTATTCTTTATGATCCCGCCATTCTCTCATTTGTAAAAATTACTATTGTGCCAAACAAGCATGCGAAGTTAATCAAGTGCACAGCTTATTTAAAACCACAAGAGAGTCCCATTAAGAATATTTATCTGTTAAATAATTTTTTACTTAATCGAAGAATATTTCATGATGTTTCTTTTAAAAGTAACTGTCAGCCTTATTAAATAGAAATATAAATTGACAGGCAAAATGCATGGGGCTTTAATTGGCAATTACATCAGTTTCACTTGGTCAGATAGAAATAAGTCTTTTAAAAAGGGGGAAAAGAAGCTATAGCTTGGATTGTTATCATTATGAAAGGATTTTTCTAATGTTTTTATCCTGTACTGTTTCTCAAAAGCAAGCCACTGTTTATTCCCTACAGATGGAGTCATTGGGTTTTATTCTTTTGTTTTTAGCTGGAGGTGCCATGGATTATTCTGATTATGTGTGTGTGTAAAAACCAATAAATAAAGAAAACCCACTGCCATCAAGTTGATTCCAACTCATAGCAACCCTATAGGACAGAGTAGAATTGCCCCATAAGGTTTTCAAGGAGCTGCTGGTGGATTCGAACCGCCAACCTTTTGGTTTGCAGCCCAGCTCTTAACCACTAGATAGATCATTCTTAATATTATTTTGCTACATTATATATTTTTGCTACTAACATATAATTCTTAGTATTATTTTTGGTACATTAATATATTCTTTATTATTACATTATTTGCTACTAGTTTCAAGTTTTTTTAATCGATAAGAGAGGGAGATTTCTTTCAAAATACAGCTTTAAATTATTAGAATAATAATTCACAACTTAAGGGGTTTATGATGTCAAATAAAACTTAAATGATATGATGGCTATACTTTCCGTATTTAGGGGTCAGATCAGATGTAATAATCGATCAGAGCTCCTTTAATTCACTCTTGGCTGCATTAGCACTTACTGCAGGTAACAGCTGAATAGTTTCCATCGGACGTATCCTGGCCCTGAGAAATCTTCCTCATGCGTCTGCTTTGTCATTGGCGAGGATGTCCTTATGCTGAAGTTTTTGATGAGGTCTCTTTGGGTCACTTATTCATAATAGTGCAACAGAATTTGGGGGATTCAGCAGAGAACAGGACATCTAGAGGCCTCAGTTCAAACTCTGATATTGCCATTGACTTGCTGTTGTTCTTTGTTAATATCAGTTCAGTTTGATCTCTGTATTTCCCTCTTTAACTAGTGAGATCATGATCATAGGCACCAAAGGAGTTAATGTTCCTAGGACCCTACGTTATTGAATAAATGAGAAAATGGGAGTTTGGTAGAAAGATAAAATATGAGCAATAGCTGCAAGGAAATTGTAATGTGAATATAGTCAGACATGAGGAACATAGTAGTACTGCTCTTGCTGCCCAACTCAAGCAGGAGCCCTGCAGATTGTGTTGTTGTTATTGTTAGGTGCTGTCGAGTTGGCTCCGACTCGTAGCAACCTTATGTATAACAGAAGGAAATGTCGCCCAGTCCTGCACCATCCTCAAAATAGTAGATACGTTTGAGCCAATTGTTGCAGCCACTGAGTCAGTCTCTCTCATTGAGGGCTTCCTCTTTTTGGCTGACCCTCTACTTTACCAAGATGATGTACTTCTGCAGGGATTGGTCCGTTCTGATAATGTGTCCAAAGTAAGGGAGACAGAGTCTCACCTTTCTCACTTTTAAGGAACATTCTAGTTGTACTTCCTCTAAGACATATTTGTTGGTTCTTTTGGCAGTCCATGGTATATTCAGTATTCTTTTTTAACACCACGATACAAATGAATCAGTTCTCCTTCGGTTGGCCTTTTTCATTGTCTAACGTTCACATACGTAAGAGGAAATTGAAAATACCCTGCCTTGAGTCAGGCGCACCTTAGTCCTCCAAGTCACATCTTTGTGTTTTAAGGTGTTGAAGAGGTCTTTTGCAGCAGATTTGCCTGATCCAATACATTGTTTGGTTTCTTGACTGCTGCTTCCATGGGTGTTGATTGTTGATTAAAGTAAAATGAAGTTTTTAGATTGCAGTCTGTGGAAATGGCACCCTCTGGATTTGTCTAATTGATCCTCTTGTTTCAAGTTTGTTTTTTGTTTGCAGGGGGAGCACTGTGGTAAGTCACTGTGCTAAGTTAATATATCTTTACTAAGTGTCTGCTCTGTGGGTGCAATGGGGGACAGACATGGAGGTGGAAGAGATGGACATTAATAGCCACACTATATAGGGTCATGAAGGAAATAAAAACAAAGTGCAGTGTAAACATATAACAGGGCCCTGACAAGTATGTGAGTGTGTGGAGGGGTGGTGATGGGAGGCTTCTCTGAGGAAGAGATGTTTAGTTGCCATCAGAGGGTGAATGGAAGATAGCCAGGTGGAGGGATGTGGAGGGCAAGAAGCAGTCCAGAGAGAGGAAAAAGCATATCCTAGGTGAAGATGGCCATTTTTGTGGTCAAAATAGTAAAATATCAATGACTTCAAATAATTCACTAATACAAATGCCTGGACTTGAAGGAACCACAGCTGGCTTTTTATGAAATGAGAGGGCTGGGTGGCTGGGTGTTCAAACCTAGAAAAGCTGAGGTCATCCAAGGAGATGAGGCTGGGTTAAGAATTTTGGTCTTTATCCTAAGAACAAAGTCCTAAGACATATAAAAAGATTTCAGACAGAAGATGGGCGACCAGATTTGTGTTACATCGAAAACAAACATGACTAGAAGTTGCTACCAAGAGTTGTAGCTCTTCTTGAGAGTCACTGAGCAGACCGGAAAGTCGTTGTTGTTAGTTGCTGTCAAGTTGGCTCGGACTCATGGCAACATTATCAGTAGCAAAAAGAAACACTGAGAAGAGGAGAGGGGACGTCAGCTCCATTGGAATGTTTTTCTTGAGTTTTTCTAAAGAGTAGCTCCAGGAAAGTGTTATAAATACGTATAAAATCAGAGAAGTTGGTAGACAGAGCCAAGGAAGATATGAAGAAATCTTTGTGTCTTACTCAGTGGAACAATGAGCAAAGTTAACAAGGGGTGTTTGAGAGGGGTCAGAAATCAGAGTGACGAGGTACTATCATCTTTGGATGAAGATAGGGAATGGACTTTTTGAAATTTAGTATAATAAAATATATAGCTAATAGCTGCATTTAGTTTTCATTTTTAAAATTGAAATTACCAATGAGATAATTTCTTTTGCTGAATTTAGAAGTAGAGTGTATTTGTTTTTGTTTTTTTTTTTAGCATTGTGTTTTATTCTGTAGAATAAAGCTACTGTGACTTGTCCATGATCAGGGATACTTGAGAGTTACTAAAGAACTTATGATAAAAACACAGTGTGGGGAAGGTACAAGACATGTAAATAATAGTTATAGAAATAACCTATAAAGGTACAGATGACTGATTTTTTCACGGGCATATCTAGGTTGGTTTTTGGTCTTAATTAGCATAGTATACTGAACTTGCACTTTTGATTATGCAATCATTTTCTTGAGCTGAATTAGCATGTTTGAACATATTTATTCCATCTTATGTCCGTGATAAACATTGTAGGTAATCAAAACATCATTGCATGATATAATTACAGTTCTCTGAATTAAAGTTCAAGAATATGTATTAGTATATGAGTCGGAATCGACTCGACGGCACTGGGTTTTTTTCTGGGTTATTAGTATACATAATTTAAGTGTCCCCTCATGGCAAGGATAAATAGCATTGGAAACTTTGGGGAAATGTGCAGTTCATGTGCAGTTGGTTTACAGTCAGTAACTTTTAAAGGGCTGAGAGCACTAGTGTAGACTTCATGAAGGGCATTGTTCCAGGGGCGCGTGTCCTCTGTAATATAGTAGGAATCCCTCCACCTCTCTTAGAAATGTGCATAGTCAGTTTATGGTGACAGTGCCCCAAAAGTCACTACGTTCACGACCTAGTGAAGTAGGTGCCTGAATTCACGATACCTTAGGAAATTAGTTGCATGGAAATGAAATAACAATAAGTAACCACCCCAGGACAGTTTCTCAGATTCTTTTTTTTCTTTTTTGCTTAAAAAAATTACTGATATAACTCAAGCAAAAGGATTTACATTTTTTTTTGTTTATTGTAGTAAAATATACACAACATAAAATTTTCCACTTTGGCCATTTTCACACTCACAACGTATGCAACCATCACCACTGTTTGTAAGATATACATTCTTCTTTTTTAAAATAATTGATTTTACTTTTTTGTTGAAAATATACAGAGCAGAACATACACCAATTCTACAATTTGTCCATGTACAATTCAGTGACACTGGTCACTTTTTTCAAGTTGTGCAGCCATTCTCACCCACCTTGTCTGAGTTGTTCCTCCTCCACTGATACAAACTCACTGTCCCCTAAGCTTCTTATCTTTTTGTGTTACTGTTGTCACTTTGATCCCGTATACGGGATCTTTAAAAGAACACAATGCTCGAGGCAGACATTCTTTACTAATTAAGCTAAACAGTTGTTTGGTTTAAAGAGGACTTCTGGGGATATTTTTGGTTTAAAGTTTAAAGATGATCTCAGGGCAATAGTTTTGGGGGTTTATCCAGCCTCACGGCTCCAGAAAATCTGGTTTCTATGAAAATTTGACATTTTGTTCTGTATTTTCTCCCTTTTGATCCAGATTCTTCTATAGAATCTTTGACCAAAATGTTCAGGAACAGCAACTGGGCACCATCTAGTTACTCAGGTCTCATGGAGGCAATTAAACACATTCCATTTCCTCCTCCTATTCCTGACTCTTCTTTCTCTGTTTCTGCAGGTGAATAGAGACCAATTATTGTACCTTGAATGTCCACTTGCAAGTTTTTAGGATCCCAGACACTATACAATGAACTGGGAGGCAGAACAGAAGCACTAAACACAGCATTAGGCCAATACCCGGATGTCCCATGAAACAGTGACCCTAAACCTCCAAACCTAGAAACCAAATCCCAAGAGGTGTTTGGTTATACATAAGCTGCCTCTGCAACTGCCCCTCCTTTTTGTTGTTGTAAATACACACACACACACACACACACACACACACACACGCACACATATCATACCTCATTTGCCAATTCAAATTTTTACGGGTGTGCAACTTAATGACATCAATTACATTAATTGGCTTTGCAACCCTTACCCTTAATCCATGTGAATTGTCAATCAGTGTAAATAGAGACTACATGCTCCATAAGCAATGACTCCCTCTTTCCCCCTTTCTTCTGCTCCTGGTAACTACTAATAAACTTTGGTTTCTATACATTGCCTATTTTTTATATAAAAAGTGAGATCATACAGTATTTGTCTTTTTGTAATTGACTTATTTCACTCAGCATAATGTCTTCAAGCTCTGTGCATGTTGTAGCGTGTATCACAACTTCATTTCTCCTTCTGACTGAGTAGTATTACTTTGTATGTATGTATCGCGTTTTGTTTATCCGTTCTTCTGTTGGTGGGCAGTTTGGTTGTTTCTACCTTTTGGCTATTGGGAAAAATGCTGCAGTGAACATTGGTGTATATATGTCTGTTCGTGCTGCTGGTTTCATGTCCCTTGGGTATATTCCTAGCAGTAGAATTGCTGGGTCATATGGTGATTCTACTTCTAGTTTTTTGAGGAACTTCTACACTGTCTTTCAAAATGGTTGTGCCATTTTGCATTCCCAGCAACAATGGATAAGAGTTCTAATTTCCCCCCATCCTTGCCAATATTTGTTATTTTAATTTTTTAAATCATAGTCTGCCTAGTGGGAGTGAAATGATATCTCATTGTGGTTTTCATTTGCATCTCTCTGATGGCTAAGGACATTGAGAATCTTTTCATGTGTTTGGTTGCTATTTGAATATCCTCTTTGGTGAAATGTCTATTCAAGTGTTTTACCCATTTTTTTACTGGGTAATTTGTTTTTTGCTCTTAAGTTGTCGGAATTGGCTCGATGGCACTGGTTTTCTGGGTTAAGTTGTCAAAGTTTTATACATATTTTGGTTATTAGATTCTTATTGGATATGTGGTTTCTGAAGATATTGTCCCAGTTCGTAGCTTGTCTTTTCACTTTTTTTGGTAAATTCTTCTGATGAACAAAAGTGTTTAATTTTTAAGAGGTCCTGTTTATTTATTTTGTCTTTTGCTTTTCATGCTTTTATTATACCAGATAATCCATGTTAAAAGCTGGGCCTGATAGCATTACCCCTGCATTTCCTTCTAAGAATTTTATGGTTTTAGTTTTCACATTTAGGTCCTTGTTCCATTTTGAATTTGTTTTTGTGGATGGTGTGAGGCATGGATCCTGTTTCACTTTTCTGTATGTGGAAATCCAATTTCCCAGGACCATTTATTGAAGAGACCCTTCTTTCCCCATTGAATGGACTTAACACCCTTGTCAAAAATCAGTTGACCATAGCTGTGTGGATTTATCTATGGACTCTTATTTCTATTCCATTGGTCTGTGTGTCTTTTATTATACCAGTACCAGGATGTTTTGATTACCATAGCTGTATAATATGTCTTGAAAACAGGAAGTGTGAGTCCTCATACTTTGTTCTTATCCTTCCAAATTGCTTTACCTGTTCTGGGCCTCTTGCTATTTCATATAAAATTGAGGACTGGCTTTTCCATTTCTGTAAAGAAGACTGTTGGAATTTTGATCAGGATTGTGTTGAATCTATATATCACTTTGGGTAGTATTGGCACTTTTTTTTTTTTTAATAATATTTTATTCTGTTTTTGGTGAAGGTTTAGCAGCAGTTCAGATTTCCACTCAACAATCTCTACACAAGTTGTTCCATAACATTGGTTACATTCTTCACAATACATGAACATTCTTATTATTTCTGTTCTGATTGTTTTGTTTAGTATTGTCATCTTAACACTATTAAGTCTTCCAATCCATGAACATGGACCATCTTTCTGTTTATTTGTCGTCTTTACTCTCTTTCAGCAGTGTTTTATAATTTTCGTTGTATAAGTTGTTCACATCCCTGGTTAAGTTTGTTCATAGGTATTTTATTCTCTTAGATGATATTGTGAATGAAACCATTTCCCTAGTTTCCCTTTGAGATTTCTCATTGTTGGTGTATGAAAACCCAACTAATTTTTGTTTGTTGACCTTGTACTGTGCAACTTTGCTAAATTCCTCTAATTAGCTCCAGAAAATTTCTTGTGAATTCCTAGGGGTTTTCTTATATATAGAATCACATCATTGTGAATAGAGATAATTTTACTTTTCTTTTTCAATTTGGATATCTTTTACCTCTTCTTCTTGTCTTATTGCACTGGCTAGGACTTCTAATACGATATTGAATAGGAGTGATGAGAGCAGGTACCCTTGTTTCGTTCCCTATTTCAAGGGGAAAGTGCTCAGTCTTTCTCTGTTAAGTATAATGTTGGTTGTTGGTTTTTCATATATTTTGGGGGGGTTTCCCTTAATCATAATGAGTAACTTCCTTTCTTTTACAATTTTGTTGAGGTTTTTAATCAAGCAAGGGTGTTGGATCTTATCAAATGCCTTTTCTTCATCAGTGGAGGTGATCATGTGGTTATTTTCCTTCGTTCTATTGATGTGGTGTATCACATTGATTGCTTTTCTGATATTGAACCATCCTTGCATTCCTGGAATAAATCCCACTTGGTCATGACGTAGGACTCTTTTAATATGCTGTTGAATTCTGTTTGCTGGTATTTTGTTGAGGATTTTTACATTTATATTCATAAGGGTATTTCCTTGTAGTTTTCTTGTGGTATCTTTATCTTGCTTTGGTATTAGGGTTATGTTTACTTCCTAGACTGAATTTGTATATATTAGAAGAGTTTAAACAGGATTGGCGTCAATTCTTCTCTAAATGTTTGGTAGAATTCCCCAGTGAAGTCATTTGGCCCAGGACTTTTTTTTTTTTGTTGGAAGATTTTTGGTCATTGATTCGATCTTACCCCTTGTTATGGGTCTGTTGAGATTTTATATTTCCTCTTGAGTCTGTTTGGGTAAGTTGTGTGCTTCTAAGAATTTGTAAATTTCATCTGTCTTATCCAGTTTGTTGCCTTAAAGTTGGTCATTGTATTCTGTCATAATTCTTTTTATTTCTGTAGCATCAGTTATACTGTCAGTGTTTTAAAAGTCTCCAACTATTATTGTAGTGCTATTTCTCCCTTTAAGACAAAAAAAAAAAAAGATGGACATTATATAGTGATAAAAGAATCAATTCGTCAGGACAATTTAACAATTATAAATATATATGTTGGGTGCATATATATTTATAATTGTTAAATTGTCCTGACGAATTGATCCTTTTATCACTATATAATGTCCATCTTTATCTCCTCTAACTGGTTTTGTCTTAAAGTCTACTTTGTCTGACATTAAGATTGTCAGGTGTCTTTTGGTTATTATTTGCATGCAATATGTATTTTTTCCATTTATTCACTTTCAATCTATTTGTGTCCTTGGTTGTAAGGTGTGTCTCTTGTAAACAGCATATAGTTGGGTCAGGCTTTGCTTTTTTAAGAAATCCTTTCTGCCATTTAGTCCATTTGCATTCACTGTAATTACTGATAAGAAAGGACTTACTCCTGCCATTTTGTTGTTTTTTGTGTCTTAAGCCTTCTTTGTCTTTTAATACTGCCTGCTTTTGTGTTTTGTTGGCTTATTGCAATGAGCCATTTCAGTTCCCTCCTCCTTTCCTTTTGTGTATTTTTTTAAAGATATTTTCTTAGTGGTTACTATGAAGATTACATCTAACTTCTTATATTTATAATAGCCTAAGGTAAACTGATACCAACTTAACTTCAGTAACATGCAAGAAATTCAATAACTATGTGATTCCTCCCCCCTTCCTCATTTTGTTATTGTTATCACTGAGTATGTCTTTATATTTCATGTGTCTTTTAACTTAATTTTGTCCTTGTTTTTTATACATTTGTCATTAACAAGCATGAAGGACAAAACAATTAGGATTATCAAGCATGAATACCTTATTACTAGTACTTAATACTTGCCTATGCAGTGACTTTTACTAGAGATCTTTCTTTTTATGTATGACTTTGAATAACTTTCTAGTGTCTTTTTTCTTTCATCTACAGGACTTCCATTAGTATTTTTAGTAAGGCTGGTCTGGTGGATATGAACTCTCTCAGCCTCTGTTTGTCTGGGAGTATTTTGATTTCACCCTCATTCTTCAAGGACTCTTGGTTGACAGTTATTTTTTATTTTTTTCAGCACTTTAAATATATCATTCCTTTGCCTTCTGGCCTCCAATGTTTCTGAGGGGAAGTCGGTACTTAATCTTATTGAAGATTCTTTATATGCGACTATTCACTTCCCTCTCACTGCTTTCCAGATTCTTTCCTTATCCTTACTTTTTTTTTTTTTTGAGAGGTAGGCAGATAAAGGCTTGTTTTATTGAACAACTGATCTATGTGACTGCCAAGGCCATTATGTACAGACGAGATGGGGAGCAGCTTTATTTCTTGGTTTCCTCCTCCTTGGACAGAGTCTTGATGATCTCTTCTTTCTTGGCTTGGAGCCGCTCCTCACGGCACTTGCGTGCTTCCTTGGTCTTAGACCTGTGGGCCTCAGCCTGGTCAGCCAGAAGCTTCTTGCGGGCCTTGTCTGCCTTTAGCTTGTGGATGTGTTCCATGAGAATCTGCTTGTTCTTGAACACATTCCCCTTCACCTTTAGGTACAGGCTGTGATACATGTGGCGGTCAATCTTCTTAGATTCACAGTATCTCCTGAGCAGCTGGCGCAGAATTCTCATCCTCCTCATCCAGGTCACTTTCTCGGGCATTCGAGCATTGGCAGTACCCTTTCGTTTGCCTATGCCCATATGCCCGCCCTTGCGGCGGGCTAAGGTATTTTTCTGGCATCTAGCCCGAAAATGGACGGTTCCAGGCTTGTGAATGATCAGGCCATCTTTGATCAGTTTCCGGATTTGCTGACGGGAGTTGGCATTGGCAATTTCATTGGTCTCATTGGGGTCCAACCAGACCTTCTTCTTGCCACAGCAGAGGACACTGGAGGCAAGCCTCTTCTGAAGCCTGAGCATACTCATGGCTGCGGCCGCAGCGCCAAAAGGCTTATCCTTACTTTTTGAGAGCCTGATTATCATGTGTCTCCAGTGTAGACCTCTTTGGGTTTATCCTTTTTGGAGTTCTTTGAGCTTCTTGGATTTGTAGCTTCGTGTATTTTGTCAGATTTGGGAAATTTTCTGTTATTTCTTTTAATATTCTTTCAGTCCCTTTCTCTGTCTCATATCCTTCTGGAATTTCCACAATGTGTATATGAGGTCATTTGATATTGTCCCATAATTCTTCTAAACTGTGCCTAACAGTTTTGAGTTTCCGTACTTGTTGCTCTTCAGTTTCCATAATTTTGACTACCTTGTCCTCTAATTCACTGGCTCTTTTTCTACCTGATTAAATATGTTGTTAAATCCTTCCATTATGTTTCTCATTTCACTTATTGTCTCGTTCAGTTGCAGTATTCTGTTTGGTTTCTTTTTAAGAGTGTCTATATCATTTTTTAAATCCTTGTTTTGCTCATGCATTGTTTTCCTTATTTTTTTTTAGATCTTTGTCTATGTTTTCCCTTAGTTCTTTGATTATTTATTATTTCATTCTGTTCATTACGTGGACTTCCGTAGATGCAGTTTCCCTCCCTTCATCATGTTAATTTGGGTGGGCCATCATTTCTCTTATCTTTTGTGTGTCTTGTGAATTTTTCTTGAGGCATTGGAATTTTTGAGGGCATTAGCTTTCTCAGGTTCCCCCAGTATTTGGTGCTTTTGCCTGCACTACTTTCTGTAAGAAACTTTCAGGCAGGCAGAGACTTCGACCTTTGCTTACTGCTTCTGCTCCCTCTCTCTGATAGCTCCTTCTCCCTCCTTGATTTAATTAGGATTCAAAAGTTCCAGGTCTCAGCCTTCAACTTCCCAAGTCTCCTAAACACACCAGAGAACATGCAATGATCATTCTGTCCACAAGAGGCACAGTCCTATCTCTCTGGTTATCATTTTCCTTACATTCTGTTTCCACAACTGCATTTTCAGTTGGAAAGCCCACACCCTGTGATCCCCCTGCAAGGCTGAGTGTTGCCCTCAGATTTTGCCCAAGGCTTCTTTCTCTGCTCTGTGGGGGCCACTTATATCTAAGCTGGCATTCAGGGAAAGCCACAGGCAGACTTTTCTCTGTATTAAGAGGAGGAGGGGCTGGCATTGTCCAGATAGACCTCTGAGAGATCAGTCTTACTGTGTTCAGCACCTCAGTGGCCCTGTGGTGGTTGGGGGAGCACTTTTCACTTAAGTGACCCACCTCTTAGATCTACCACAGCGGACCTTCTGCAGGAGTTCGTATCAGTCCCGCAGCCAATAGTTACTGGGTGGGGAAGGGACTGGAACACTCCATACAGTTCCCCAGGAGGTCTGCCTTGTTGCTGTCCAAGCCCCCTGATGGTATGTTGGCAGCGGATGCAGGCTTCGCTCAAGGCACCTGCTCTTAGCACACAACAGCCTCAGTCACCAGTCCTCTGTACCAACTGGAAGCAGGGATGGATAGACTCCTACTGACCTTCAGGCAGAGCTGTTCTGTTGATTCCAAGGTAGACATCCTTGAGCATATATGTTTTTCTTAAAACTCAAACTCTACCATTACAATGAATTGCTCTGGAATCACTGGAATTATACCTATTCATTCTGTACACCAAGGTGATGGTCACAGACATCTGGACTAAAAAAGTAGTGGACCTTAGGTTCTTTCCCCAATATTAGTGATGGATTTGTGGGGAGATCAAAGTTGCAAACTTTTAGACCAACCAGTTCACCTTCCTCCTCCCCATTTTACCAGGTCTTCTTGGCAGCAGGATTTGAGAAATGGCTGATTTACGTTTATGGGAAACTGTCAGGCTAACTGGCTCACACAGGAATCAAACCAGTGACCTTCAGGAGGAGACCAATTAAAACTACTCCATCCTGTCCACAAATGAATTGTGGCTTAATACTGTTTGTTTCTGTGTGTGCTTGGTATAGCAAAGATGTGAAAGACAAGTTCCTCGGCCAAATATATTTAAGGACTATTAGGCTAACAAAGTGGAGCACATTTTTTTCCTCAGTGTTTATGGGAGTTTTACTATCCTTTGAGCAGAAACATAGAATATGAATTTGATTTTTTTTTACATTGTAATATTTTTATTTTACTGTGAACTGAAAAGAAACTATATTGTGCTTTCTAAGGTTATTGGTGGTAAACAATTAAGGAAAGTTTCAGTTACAGAGGCTATTTTAGTACTTTGTAGAATGATTATAATTAACAAAATGGACTGTTTGGCTTTTCTTTATGTAATTTTAAAAATATCTTTCTTATGCTCATACTCATCATCTAAGATAATGGAAAAATTCTATCTATTACTCTCTTCAGACTGCATTTTAGGCAGCCTTTAAAAAGTTTTAAGGCTATAATAGAATTGGAAGTCTATCTCAAATATAAACAAAGTGCCCTTAAGGGAAAGGGATTGGCGATGCTAGTCATTTCTGTGGTATTAGCTGGATGAGTATTTAGAGTGTGGTAATCACTGTGACATCAGATTTCTATCTGTTTTAGGGAAAACAAACTTCTTTAATGAGTCTGATAAAAATAAGAATGATATTATGCTAAATTGAATCACTTTTTTTTCTTGAGTGGAAACCCCCAATTTCCTTTATGTTGATCTCCAGTCAGAATTGTATGCAACTGTGAATTTCCTGAAAAAGGAAAGTGATTTCTGCTTACTTTAGTAGTTCAGTGGGCATCATACTTGTGAATAGGGCATAGATTTTCTAAATGTCACTCACTTTTAGACTTTTTCATGTATCAGAGCTTTGGAGATTGTGGTCAAGTCTCAATTATTTAGACTTTTCCCATTGTTGACTGCTTTCTGGCTATTGTACTTCTTGGCAGCACCTTTTCTGGAGAATGTAGAGGAAAATTAAAGATTAAAATAACTTTCTTTCAGTTTTGGGAAAAGAACTTGTAGGATAGAAAAATCAAACTTTGTTAGAAATTTTGAATACTGTGTTTTCCCATTGCCCAAAATGCAGCAGTTGACTCTCCTCATCCTGAATGCATGCTGTCATGCTGATTTTACTTTACTGAAACAAAGCCTTGCAAGCAGTTCTACTATATAACACATTTTTCCTTAAAAGGCCTTTGGGATTGCAAAAAATAGCCTCAGGTTAAGCATGATGCCTGAGTTCTAATCCTGCCTCTGCCCCTACATGGTCTGTGGTCTGGGTGAACCATTTCATCTCGGGTTGAATGGGGATAGAGAGGTCCATTCCCCTTATTCTCTTTAGAATATTGTGATGATTCAGTGAAAAGGGACCCTTAAATACAAGTTGTTATTGTGAACCATACAGGCCTTTGTGTCACTTGAAACTGGTAAACCCTAAAGGAGTCCCTGGTGTAGACTCAAAACCTCAGCTAGATGACTGTACATAAGTTACCAGAGCTCTCTAAATCTCTGTTTCCTTCTCTGTAAGATGAAGGTAATGATACACACCTTATAAAGGGTTTAGCATAGTTCCTAGAACATAATAAACCTAGTTGCTATTATTATTGGCTAGTAGAAACTTGACCAGAAGTCCACCCAGTCTGCAGGGCTGTGTGACTAAGCATGTAGGAATGAACATTTCTTTTATTAAAGAATTTGAGTGTCTTGGTTCAGGGAAGAACTTCGTGCTTTCTCCTTTTCTACTTATCTTCCTGTAGTGCCTGCTCTACTCTCCTCAATCTCTTTGAAGACTGTAAATGTGTAAGACACAGTTCAGGTCTTACCTTCTCCACAAAGTCTTCCCAGGCTCCTGGTGAATGTCAATAGCATTTTGTCATATTTTTCTACTTATTTCAGAACGTTGAGTTACTGTAGTGTTACCTTTTCATGTCTCTGTATTTCCACCAGTGGATGGTTCAGTGCCTTGAGGGCTGAGAGTCTCCTTCATATACTTCCTACACTTCTTAATACACTCAACCCAGTTCTTTGCAGAGGCCTCGCAGTAACCATTTGTTGACTAGTTGCAGGACCTGCTACATAATTTGCAGGGCTCAGTGCAAAATGAAAATGAAAACCCCTTGTTAAAAAAAATTGTCAAGAATTTCAAGACTGTAACAGCAGAACATTAAACCTGAGTGTTAGGCCTTTTGTGACTGCACAGGTTGTATGCCCATGAAGCTAGCCCTGACTGGTTGTCATCTAAAGCCATAGTCTCCCCAAAACAAATATTATTCAAAATATTATTGAAATATTTCCAGTTACTGGCTTGACATGTAAAGTGCTTAGAAGTTGTCATTCCCATCCTCACAACAAGAAAAAAGCTGAACGACCTGAATATCAATGACTTTTCTTAAATTTGTCAGGAAGTTGAGGTCACAGGGCAAATTGCTACCCCCAAAACTGGAGAGAGATGCAGATACTGGGAATCCACCTTATGGGGAGCAGGGGGCCAGGAGCAGAAGCTTGCACCTGGAGCCAGTACTGGTAGGAACACTTAAACTATGATTGATAAATTGCTGGAGGCTCAGTGTGGACTAGCTTGAGAGTTAGAAACTCTGAGGGGCCCAGCCTTAGGAGGACTCTATAATTTTCTGAGTTTACCTCCAGGGGCCCCACCAAGTTCTTAGAGTAAATTTTGGAGAAAAATCCCCTTGTGCTTCTGGTTGGAGGAGGGGGAACATAAACATCATGAAATACACCCAGAGCATTCTGTTATCCTTAACAAAGAAATGCCGTCAAAAGAAACAATTTTACCAGAGCCTAGCCAGCTTGGAGAAGTGGAGTTAGGAAACCAGAAAGGAAGAACACACTTGGCATTTCTCAAGCTGAAACAATTGAAGAAAAAATGCAAGCCTCAAGTTGCAATATTGAAGGATTCTTTGGGCAAAAAATCGAATGATGCAGGGAGCATAAAAAAAAAAAAAAAAGGAAGGAATACAGAGTCTCTGTACCAAAAAGAATCAGTTGATGTTCAACCATTTCAGGAGGTAGCTTATGATCAGTAACCCGATGGTACTGATACAAGAAGTCCAAGCTCCACTGCAGGCATTGGTGAAAAACAAGGCTCCAGGAGTTGATGGACTACCAGTTGAGACGAACTACCAATTCAACAAACAGTTGCCATGCTGGAAGTGCTCAGTTGTCTATGCCAAGAAATTTGGAAGACAGCTATTTGGCTAACCAGCTGAACAAGATCCATATACATGTTCATTCCAAAGAAATGTGATCCAGTGGAATATGGTAATTATTGGACAATATCATTAATATTACATGCAAACAAAATTTTGCTGAAGATAATTTTAAAAAGGCTGCAGCTATATATTGACAGAGAACTGCCAGAAATTCAAGTCAGATTCAGAAGAGAATGTGGAATGAGGGACATCATTGCTTGATGTCAGATGGATATTGGCTGAAAGCAGAGAATACTAGAAAGATGTGTTTCGTGACTACACAGAAGCATTTAATTGTGTGAATCTTAACAAATTATGGATAACAATGTGAAGAATGAGAATTCCAGAACACTTAATTGTGCTAATATGGAACGTCAACATGGATCAAGAGACAGTCAATTGAACAGAACAAGGGGGTACTGTGTGGTTTAAAATCAGAAAAGGTATGTGGGAGGGTTGTATCCTTTCACCATACTTATTTAATCTGTATGCTGAGGAAATAATCCAAGAAGTTTAATTATATGAAGAAGAATACAGCACCGGATTGGAGGAAGACTCATTAATGACCTGCAATATGTAGATGATACAACATTGCTTGCTGAAAGTGAAGAGACTTGAAGCATTTACTTACTTGAAGATCAAAAACTACAGTGTTCAGTAGGGATTACACCTGAACATAAAACAAAAATCTTGACAACTGGACTAGTAAGCAGCATGATGATAAACAGAAAATATCGCAGTTGTTAAGGATTTCATTTTCCTTGAATCCACAGTCAATGCTCATGGAAGCAGCAGGCAAGAAATCAAATGATGTATTGCATTGGGAAAGGTTGCTGCAAAAGACCTCGTTGTTTTCATAAGGTGCTTTCGAGTTGATTCCGACTCAGAGTGGCCCTATGTCCCATAGGATGAAACACTGCCCTATCCTGCACCATGCTCACAATAGTTGGTATGCTTAAGCCCATTGTTGCAGCCACTGTATCAGTCCATCTCATTGAGGGTCTTCCTCTTTTCCACTGACCCTGTACTTTACCAAGCATGATGTCCTTCTCCAAGGACTGATCCCTCCTGACAACATGTCCAGAGTATGTAAGATGCTGTCTCCTCATCCTTGCTCATAAGGAGCATTCTGGTTGTACTTTTTCCAAGACAGATTGGTTTGTTCTTATGGCAGTCCATGGTATATTCAATATTCTTCGCCAACACCACAATTCAAAGGTGTCAGTTTTTCTTCAGTCTTCCTTATTCATTGTCCAGCTTTTGCAAGCATACAATGCGATTGAAAATACCATGGCTTGGGTCAGGCGCATCTTAGTCTTCAAGGTGACGTCTTTGCTTTTTAACACTTTAAAGAGGTTCTTTGAAGCAGATTTGCCCAATGCCATGCATCATTTGATTTCTTGACTTCTGCTTCCATGGGTGTTGATTGTGGATCCAAGTAAAATGAAATCCTTGACAACTTCAATCTTTTCTCTGTTTATCATGATATTGCTTATTGGTCCAGTTGTGAGGATTTTTGATTTCTGTATGTTGAGGTGTAATCCACACTGAAGGCTGTGATATTTGATTTTCATCAGTAAGTGCTTCAAGTCCTTTTCATTTTCAGCAAGTAAGATTGTGTCTTCTGTATAATACAGGTTGTTAATGAGGCTTCCTCCAATCCTGATGCCCCGTTCTTCTTCATATAGTCCACCTTCTCGGATTATTTGCAGAGCATATAGATTGTGTAAGTATGGTGAAAGGATACAACCCTGATGCACACCATTACTGACTTTAAACCACGCAGTTTCGCCTTGTTCTGATCAAACGACTGTTGCTTGGTCTAAGTATTGGTTCCTCATGAGTACAATTAAGTGTTGTGGAATTCCCATTCTTCACAATGTTACCCAAATTTGTTATGATCCACGCAGTTGAATGCCTTTGCATAGTCAATAAAATACAGGTAAAGATTCTTTTAGTATTATCTGTTTTCATCCAGAATCCATCTGACATCAGCAATGATATCCCTGGCTCCACTTCCTCTTGGAAATCTTGCCTGAATTTCTGGCAGTTTGCTGTTGATATACTGCTCCAGCCGCTTTTGAATGTCTTCAGCAAAATTTTGCTTGCATGTGACGTTAATGACATTGTTTAGTAATTTTCAAATTCAGTTGGATCACCGTTCTTGGGAATAAGCATAAATATGGCTCTCTTCTAGTCAGTTGACCAGGTAGCTATCTTCCAAATTTCTTGGCATAGATGAGTTAGCACTTCCAGTGCTGCATCCATTTGTTGAAACATCTCAATTGATATTCTGTCAATTGCTGGGTATTCCATCAATTTCTGGCTCCTTGTTTTTCCCCAGTGCCTTCAGTGCAGCTTGGACTTCTTCAGCGTCATCGGTTCCTGATCATATGCTGCCTCTTGAAGTGGTTGAATATTGGCAAATTCTTTTTAATAGAATGACTTTGTGTATTTCTTCCGTCTTCTTTTGATGCTTCCTGAGTTGTTTAATATTTTCCGTATAGAATCCTTTAGTATTGCAACTCGAGGCTTTAATTTTTTCTTCAGTTCTTTCAGCTTGAGAAATGCCGAGCATGTTCTTCCCTTTTGGTTTTCTATCTCCAGGTCTTTGCACATGTCATTATATACCTTACTTTGTCTTCTTTAGCTGCCCTTTTAAATCTTCTGCTCAGTTCTTTTACTTCATCGTTTCTTACTTTCGCTTTAGCTGCTTGACATTCAAGAGCAAGTTTCAGAATCTCTTTTGACATCCATTTTGGTCTTTTCTTTCTTTCTTGTCTTTTTAAAGACCTCTTGCATTCTTCATGTATGATGTCCTTGATTTCATTCCACAACTTGTCTGGCCTTCAGTCATTAGCATTCAATATGTCAGATCTGTTCTTGAGATGGTCTCAAATTCAGGTGGAATATACTCAAGGTTGTACTTTGACTCTCGTCTACTTGTTCTAGTTTTCTTCAGTTTCAACTTGAACTTGCGTATGAGCAATTGATGGTCTGTTCTGCAGTTGGCTCTTGGCCTTGTTCTGACTGATAATTTTGCACTTTTCCATCATCTCTTTCCACAGACGTAGGCGATTTGATTTCTGTGCGTTTTGTATGGTGAGGTCCGTGTGTATAGTCGCCATTTGTGTGGGTGAAAAAAGATATTTGCAACAAAGAAGTTGTTGGTCTTGCAAAATTCTATCATGCGATCTCTGGCATCATTTCTATCACCAAGGCCATATTTTCCAACTGCCGATCCTTCTTCATTTCCAACTTTTGCATTTCAATCACCAGAAATTATCAATGCATCCTGATTGTATGCTATATTAATTTCAGATGGCAGAAGTTGGTAAAAATCTTCAATTTCTTCATCTTTGGCCTTAGTGGCTGATGTGTAAATTTGAATAATAGTCATATTAAGTGGTTTTCCTTGTAGGGGTATGGATATTATCCTATCACTGACAGCACTGTACCTCAGGATAGATCTTGAAATGTTCTTTTTGACAATGAATGTGATGCCATCCCTCTTCAAGTTGTCATTCCTGCCATAGTAGACCATATGATTGATGATTCAAAATGACCAATACCAGTCTATTTCAGCTCACTAGTGCCTAGGATATTGATCTTTATGCATTCCATTCCATTTTTGATGGTTTCCAATTTTCCCAGATTCATACTTCGTACATTCCAGGTTCTGATTATTAATGGATGTTTATAGCTATTTCTTCTCATTTTGAGTTGTGTCTCATCAGCAAATGCAGGTCCCAAAAGCTTGACTCCAACCATGTCATTAAGGGCGACTCTACTTTGAGGAGGCAGCTCTTCCCCAGTCATCTTTTGAATGCCTTCCAACCTGGGGGGCTCATCTTGCAGCAGTGTATCAGATAGTGTTTTGCTGCTATTCATAAGGTTTTCACTGGCTAATTTCAGAAGTAGACTGCCCGGTCCTTCTTCCTAGTCTGTCTTAGTCTGGAAGCTTAGCTGAAACCTGTTCACCGTGGGTGACCCTGCTGGTATCTGAATACTGGTGGCATAACTTCCAGCATCACAGCAACAGGAAAACCCCCACTGTATGACAAACTGACAGACACATGGGGGAAAGACCTCATGATACCACTTTGATGCCTAAGGTGCACCTGACCCAAACCATGGTATTTTCAATCACCTCATATACATGCAAAAGCTGGACAGTGAAAAAGGAAGACTGAAGAATTGATTTATTTGAATTATGGTCTTGGTGAACAGTATTTAATATACTGTGGACTGCCAGAAGAATGAGTAAATCAGTCTTGGAGGAAGTACAGCCAGACTGCTCCTTGGAAGTGAGAATGGTGAGACTTCTGTGCTGATTACTTTGGACACATTATTGGGAGGGATAAATTCCTAGAGGAGGGCATTATGTGAAAATGAGGAAAATCTTTAATGAGATGGATTGACACAGTGGCCGCAACAATGGGCTCATCATACCTACAATTATGAGGATGATGCAGGACCAGACAATGTTTTGTTCTGTTACACCTAGGATTGCTGAGTTGGAGCCAAACTGACAGCACCTAACAACAACAACAACCATCTTGGATTTTATCATAGTCTAACTGACCTAGGGAAGGGAAAAACCAACTCCAGCCCCTTCTAGTCTTACTGTGTTACCTAAGTGGGGGAAAAAAAAGCTAAGAAGCATTTGTGAAGGTCACAGTCACAGGCTCACCAAAAGACTGAGACCTAATCATGTGATTATAGAATGCTTTCCATTACCCCATACCTTGATACCATCTCAATCAGATCCCTGTGTAATAGCAGTGGATTACAGCTAAAAGAACTTCAGGATCCAGACCCTATTTAAGAAGGAGTCTCTAGGGAAACCTAAAGACAACAGGGAGACAGAAACAAAGACCCTAGAGGAAAGTTTAACCTCTGACACCTATAGCTATAGCAAACAGCAATCAGAGCCTAACTCCTGGATAGATAGGTGTAACGCGTCACGCTAAAGGCCTGTTTAACTCATTTCCTTTTACCTGATACAGCATATCCAGCTTTCAACAAAAAATTACAAGGTGTGCTGAAAACCAAAAGATGCAGTCTGAAGCGACAGATAAGCATTAGAGCCAGATTCAAATATGGCAGAGATTTTGGAATTACCAGACCAAGTGTTTAAAATAACTATGATTAATAAGGCAGAGGTTCTAATGGAAAAAGTAGACAACATGCAAGAGTAAATGGGTAATGTAAGCAGAGAGATGGAAACTCTAAGAAAGAATCAAAAGAAAATATAAGGAAAAAAACTGACAGAAATGAAGAATGGCTTTGATGGGCTTATCAAAGACTAGACACACTTGAGGAAAAAATCAGTAAGCTTGAAGATTTGTCAATAGAAAATACCCAAACTGAAGAGCAAAGAGACAAAAGAATTAAAACAAAACAAAACAAAAACAGAATATCCAAGAACTGTGGGGCAATGTTAAAATGTGTAATGGGAATGCCAGGAGAGAAAGGAACAAAAAATATTTTAAGTAATGATGCCTGAGAATTTTCTAAAGTTGTTCACAGATATCAAACCATAGATCCAGGAAGCTCAGAGAATGTCATGCAGGATAAATAGCAAAAAACAAACAAAACAATCAAAAACTGCACCTATGTATATCATAATTAAACTACAGAAAATCAAAGAAAAAAAAATCTCAAAAGAAGCCAAAGGAAAAAACACTTTACCTATAAAGGAACAAGGATAAGAATTACATCAGACGTCTCTTCAGAAATCACGCAAGCAAGAAGAGAGTGGAGAAAATACTTGAAGTGTTGAAAGAAAAAAGCACTAGCCTAGAATTCTACATTATATATGTGTGTGTATCTATATATATAAAATTTACCCTTCAAAAGTAAATGAGAAATGATGATTTTCTTACACAAACAAAAATTGAGGGAACCTGCCCGTAACCTGTTTTACAAAAAATGTTAAAAGTGCTTCAGAGAGAAGGAAAATGATATAGGTTAGAAACTCAGATCTACATAAAGGAAGGAATAACATTATTGTTGTGTGCCATTGAGTCGATTCTGACTCATAGTGACCCTATAGGACAGAGTAGAACCGCCCTGTAGGGTTTCCTAGGCTGAAATCTTTCCAGGAACAGATATCACGGAGCAGCTAGTGGGTTTGAACGACGGACTTTCCATTAGCAGTTGAGTACTTAACCATTGTACCCGCAGGTCTCCTAGGAAGAGCATTTGAGAGGGAATAAACTGAAGGTAAAATAAAATCTTTTAAAGTTCTTATTCTTAATTAATCTAATAGATAACATTTTGTTCAAAATAATAATAAGTAATAGCAAGATTATAGCTTAGGGATAAGCAAAGCACAGGCAGTCCCTGGGTTATGAACGTCCAACTTACAGATAACTTGTACTTAAGAACAGATGCCATAAAGCCTATTATATTAAAATTTTGAGTTAAATACAGTGGTTGGTAATAACGAACACACACACTACTTTGTGATGTTCATAAAAACATTGAACAGTTTGAAAGTATTTCTTAAGTGTTTTATATGCATAGACAGGTAAAATATATACTGTATACTAAGACAAACATTTGACTAAGTGGTGCTAAATAAGAACTGTGTGTACCTGTTCTGACTTACCTACAAATTTGACCTAAAGACAAACTTAGGAATGGATCTCGTTCATAACTCAGGGACTGCATAAATGTCAGAAATGTCATAAGGAAGGATGGAAAGAATTGAGAATATTGTTATAAGGTGCTGGCACTGCCTGTGAAGCTGTTCGACATTTCAAAATCAATTAATGTAATTCATCACATAACCAGGCTAAAGAAGAAAAATCATATGATCATGTCAATAAATGCAGAAAAAAATTTGACAAGATCCAACACCAATTCATGATAAAAACTCTCAGTGAGTTAGGAATAGAGAGAGACTTCCTCAATTTGATAAAGAACATTTACAAAAACCCTACAGTTAACATCATGCTCAATAGTGATAAACTAGAAACTTTTCCTCTAAGATCTGGACCAAGGGAACAATGTCCCTTCTCATTGCTTTTGTTCAATATTGTACTGAAAGGCCTAGGTGATTCAATAAGACAAGCAAAGCAAATAAATGGTATATAAATTGGGAAGGAATAAATAAAACTGCCTTTATTCACAGATGCCATGATTGTTCACATAGAAAATCCCAAAGAAGCAGAAAGAAAAAACCCACCTGACACTAATAAATGATTATAGCAAGATTGCAGGATACATGGTTACTATACAAAAGTCCGTTGCTTTCCTATATACCAGCAATGAACACTTGGAATTTAAAATTGTAAACACAACATCATTTACATTTTAAAGAACCCAGTGCACATTAGCTCACAAAAAATTAAAAACCATATAAATCTAACAAGGTATATATAAGATATATCTGAGGAAAACTACAAAACCCTGATGAAAGAAAGAAGATCTAAATAAATGGAAAGATACTGCATGTTCCTGAATAGGAAGACTCAGTATTTTTAATATGTCATTTCCTCCCAACTTGTCTATAGATTCAATGAAATCTTAATAAATATCCATTAAGTTGTTTTGTGGATACTGACAAACTGATTCTAAAGTTTATATGGAAAATCAAAGGACCCAGAAGAGCCAACACAATACCGAAGAAGAGTAACAAAGTCAGAGGACTGACACTGCCCAACTTCAAGAATTGCTCTAAAGTAATCAAGAAAATGTGATATTCGCAGAAGAATAGACAATTAGATCAGTGGAACAGAATAGAGAGCCCAGAAATAGATGCACACAAATATGATCAACTGATGTTTGACAAAGAACCAAAGGCAATTCAATGGAGAAAGGATAATCTTTTCAACAAAATGTTCTAAAACAACTGGACATCCACATGAAAAAAAATGGATTTAAACATAGACCTTACACTTTTTACAAAAATTAACTCAAAATGGATCATAGATATTATAGGTTGAATTGTGTTCTCTAAAACGATGTTGAAGTCCTAACCCCTCTAGTGTGAATGTAACTTTATTTGGGAATAGGTTTTTCTCTTTTTATGTTAATGAGGCCATACCAGAGTAGGGCGGGTCCTAAACCTAATCTCTTCTGCGTGGTGTCTTATGATAAAAAGCAGAATACACACAGACACACACAGGGGAAGACAGATGCCCTGTGATGATGAGGCAGGTGCATCTATAGGCCCTGGCATGCCAAGGATTGGGGCAGATACTAGAAGCTGACAGAGACAAAGACCTTCCTCTAGAGCCAAGACCCTAAATTTGGACTTCTAGCCTCCTGAATTCTGAGAAAAGAAATTTCTGTTCTTTAAAACCACTCACTTGTGATAAATTTTTTGTTATGGCAGCACTAAGAAAATAGCCCTAAACATAAAATTCAAAATGATAAAACTTCTAGAAGATAACAAAGGAAAAAATCTAGGTGGCTTTGGTTTGGTGATGACTTTTTAGATACAACACTAAAAACATGATTCATACAAGAAAAAAACTGATAGGTTGAAATCACTAAAATTACACACACTGCTCAGAGAAAGACAGTATTAAGAGACTGAAAAGACAAGCACAGACTTGGAGAATATTTTTGCAAAATACATATCTGACAATGGACTTGTATCCAAAATACAAAGAACTCTTAAAACTCAGCAGTAAGAAAGCAAAAAACCCAACTGAAAAATGGGCAAAAGATTTGAACAAACATCTAACCCAAATAGATATACAAATGGCAAATAAGCATATTAAAAGATGTTCAACATCATATGTCATTGTTGTGTTGTTTGGTGCTGTCAAGCCCATTTTCGACTCATAGCGACCCAAGGTAACAGAGTAGAACTGCCCCATGGGGTTTTCTAGGCTGTGATCTTTATGGAGGAAGATCACCAGCTCTTCCTCCCACAGAACTGCTGGGTGGGTTCAAACCACAAACCTTTTGGGGTATTGTAAATTAAAACAACAATTAGATACCACTCTACACCTATTAAACACACCCAGTGCCGTCGAATCGATTCCGACTCATAGCGCCTATTTAGAATGGCTAAAATTCAAAACACTGACAATATCAAATGCCGGGGAGGATGTGGAGCAATGGAAATCATTGCTGGTTGGGATAAAAAATGGTGCAGCCACTTTGGAAGACAGTTTGGCCGTTTCTTGCAAAGTTCAACGTAGTCTTATCATGTGATCCAGCAATTGGCACTGATAGACATTTACCCAGAAGAGATGAAGGCTTATGTCCACATAAAAACCTGCACGTGAGTATTTATAGCAGCTATATTCATAATTGCCCAAAACTGGAAGCAGTCAAGACGTCCTTCAAGAGGTGAATGGATAAACAAACTGTGGTTTGTCATACCGTGGAGTATTACTCAGTGATAGAAAGAAATGAGTTATCGAGCTACGAAAAGACATGGAGGAACCTTAAATACATATTGCTAAATGAAAGGAGCCAGTCTGAAAAGGCTACAAATTGTGTGATTCCAGCTAGTTGACATTATGGAAAAGGCAAAATAGAGCCAGTAAAGAGATGAGTGGTTGCCAGGGGTTTGAGGAGAAGACTGAATACGTGGAGCACAGGGCACTTTTAGGGCAGCGACACTATTCTGTATGCTATTCCGTGTGTACTGGTGGACACATGCCATGATTTTTTTGTCAGAAACACACAGGACTGTACAGCACAGTGAACTCTAATGTAAACGATGAACTTTCATTAATAATAATGTATCAATATTGGTTCATCAATTGTAACGATGTATCATAGGAATGCAAGATGTTAATAATAAGAGAAACTGTGTATGGGGCTGGGGGAAAGATATGAGAATTCTATTTTCTGCTTGATTTTTCTGTAAACCTAAAATAGCTAAAAAAAAAAAAAACCTATTAATTAAAAAAAAAGTGACCTGTACATGAACATTAAGAATATCTTTATTCATAATACCCCCAACTTGAAGCAACCTAAATGTCCACCAAGAGAAAATCATACAAACATCTTGGGTTATATTCATACAATGTCAGTCAGCCATAAAACAAAGTGATCTGGTCCACGCAGCAACATGGACGAATCTGAAAACATAATTTTGAACAAAAGATGCAGACAGCAAAATACATTCTGATTTCTTTCATTTTTATGAATTTCAAGATGTGGCGAAATTATTGTATAGGATAGAAATCAGAACAGAGGTGCTTAGGCTGGGGGGTGGGTCTTATTGAAAAGATACACAAAGTTAATTTCTGGGTTAATGGACATGATTCATATCCTCATTAGATTGTTGAATACCATGGGGGGAGGTAAAGTTTAAAAAAATTGACAAATCATTCAGTTAAGATTGGTGTTTCAATTTCACATCAATTAAAAGTAAAACAAGATGGAAAGAAGGATGGCCTCTGGAAGTCATGGAGACGAGCACTTTGATTAGCTGAACCCGCCCCGACCACCTCCCTGATGACCTGTTCAGGCTGACAGTTGCTAGTGGGTTCCGGGGAGAATGCTAGGGCCTCTCTGCGGAGTGTTGTGGCTGGAGGTCCATAGTGACCAGGGAGAGCCCTGTGTGACCACAGTGTCATGGAGGGGCTGCGTGCCTCTATGGAGCTGGGCATTCGGCAGGTCCTGGGGTGGCTGCGGGCAGTGGTGATGGCGCTGCTGCCCGATGACCTGAGTCCACCCCTCCTGTCTCATGACCTCCAGTGGGGGACAATTCTGTGTCCTCCTGTCCTTGGCTTTCTAGTGGGCCTGTTATTTCTGTTCAGAATGGTGCAGTCCGTTAGGAGTCGAGTTCACGCAAGATGGGAAAAGCAGCTTGCAGACACCCTGGCTGCACTGACTCAGGAGAAATGCCAACTTCTTGACAAGCTCAGGCATGCTCAGAAGAAGGATGCAGAGACTGAGTCAGCTCTGGAGAACGGCCGGCTGGAGAGAGAGTCTTTGAACTTACGGAGCCTTGTGAACATCTACCGAGAGAAGAGACTGAGAGCAGTGTTGAAGGAACTGGATCAAGCACTGGCGGAGGAGAGAGCCAAAGCTTCCCAGCAAGAAGAGGTGATGGCAGAGATGATGAAAACCCTGGAGTCCCTGGAGGAGGTGCTGAGAGCCACCACAGCACAGGAAGCATTTCCTCAGCCAGGAAGGCTTGTGTCCCCCGACCCAACCCCCATCGGGGGTCAGTGAGGCCAGTGGACACAGGGGAGCCCCATGGCTGGAGCTCCTCTTCCTTCACTCCTGGGCCCAGAGCTCCTCCATGGTCACCTCCTCCTCAGATCAGCAGATGGCCAGAGGCCAGGAACCCACTCAGGAAAGGGGGCCCTTCCCTCTCTTCTCAGAAAGGTAGCTTTGTCACTGTCACTCGTCAGCAGCTATACTTTGACCCACATGGAAATGATCAACCTACATTTCTAAGACAGTGTTTATCCATTAATTAAATAAGAATTATTTATATACGCAGTGAGTTTTTTCTGTTTTATTATTCTGTGTATCTTGTAAGGTATTATATTATGAAAATACATGCAGTTTAGCAATAAGACTTTTAAAAGTAAACCACAATCATTTGCCAAAGTCATAGGTCATAAGTAACAATAACTTCTTACCTAAGTATTAGTTGAAAAAAAATAAATAAAACGAGACCAGGATTCTTTAGGGATGAAGTTATACAGTATACTTCTAGAGAAATTTATATCATTTAACATCAACCAAACCAGACCCACTGCTGTCCAGTCGGTATTCTGACTCATAGGCACCCTATAGGACAGAGTAGAACTGCCCCGTAGGGTTTCCAAGGCTGTAATCTTTACAAAAGCAGACTGCCACATCTTTCTTCCATGGAGCCGCTGGTGGGTTCGAATCATTGTCCTTCTGGTTAGTGTGCCAATGTTTGGGGTGTCTTTTTTGCCAAATGAATATTGTAATTATCTGCTGGGCTCTTCATTCTGGAGTCATTCATTCATTCATTAAAAAATATTTATATGTGCTTATGATGTGCAAGAAAACCCTGGTGGCATAGTGCTTAGGATCTATGGCTGCTGACCAAAAGGTCGGCAGTTGGAATCCACCAGGTGCTCCTCAGAAACTCCATGGGGCAGTTCTACTCTGTCCTATAGGGTCACTATGAGAATCGACTCGATGGCAACAGGTTTGGTTTTATGATGTGCAAATGTTCACAGGCTAGAGACGTACCTCTAGAATCACAATTCCAAACAAGGGTGGAGGTGAGAGGGGAAGGCAGTCTGTACCTTTCTGGATCTCCTACAGTGCTGTGGCCATATGCAGCGAATGGGACAGAAACTGGATGGGGTGCGAATCCTGTTCATGGACCTGATTTGGCTCTCTACTTAATTTCATTTTTCTTCTGATCAAGTACAAACATGTAATCCCATTGACACTTGTGTTTGTGTCAAATAAGAGGGAGTGAGTACTTTTAAAA
The DNA here is from genome assembly GCF_024166365.1 of Elephas maximus indicus. NCBI lineage: Eukaryota > Metazoa > Chordata > Mammalia > Proboscidea > Elephantidae > Elephas > Elephas maximus. Next base: position 9,453,398 of record NC_064838.1, on the reverse strand, counting down.
TGTATGAAAATACATCATGAATATCTGATATGATTTTATTGGCTCTGAACCAAATGGTCTGAAGTGAGCACACATTTAGAAATGGAGACTCTTAGCTCCATAATATGCAGGAAGGACAGGATTCCAAGAGCTGTTGCCACAGATTTTAGGCAAGAATTAAAAAGCATACAACTATTAATAAATTCAAACTATTTTACTTTTAAAAGATTGCATTTTTCCCTCAGAGTCTTCTATTAATGTTAGAGTTTTGCCACAATGCTTTGGCAAACATTGAGGTTGTCCTTCAGAATTCGTTGTTCTCATTTTTCATTTACAAAGCATGTTGATTGTTGTCTTACTTATCAAGTGCAGCTGTAGCAGAAATACAAGTGAGTGGTTTTAACAAAAATAAATTTATTCTCTCACAGTCTAGGAGGCTAGAAGTCCAAATTCAGGGCATCAGCTCCAGGGGAAGGCTTTCTCTGTTGGCTCTGGGGGAAGGTCCTTGTCATCAATCTTCACCTGGACTAGGAGGTTCTCAGCACAGGGACCCCGAGTCCAAAGGATTCGCTCTGCTGCTGGCGCTGCTTTCTTGGTGATTTGGGGCCCTCCTGTCTCTCTGCTCGCTTCTCTCTTTTATTTCTCAAAGGAGATTGACTTAAGAATCTTGTAGAGTGAGTCCTACCTCATTAATATAACTGCCTCTAATCCTGCCTCATTATCATCATAGAGGTAGAATTTACAACTCATAGGAAAATCACATCAGATGACAAAATGATGGACAATCATGCAATACTGGGATTCATGGACTAGCCAAGTTGACAGATATTTTGGGGGAGGGGGGCACAATTCAATCCTTGTCGATTGTCTACAGATGCAATGCACTGAAAACTCAGTAAGTTAAGTCAACAGTTAGGCCGAAGGGGATTTTACGAAACACCTACATTGAGGTTTGCCCTGTGTTTCATACTTCAAATTTAAATAAAATCCAACTCCAAAAAGCTTGATGCATAATATAGATGTTTAGTATAGAATTCCTGAAGGCACAGGGCAGGGATTTGCATACAAAATATAGTACCTTAACATTCCACTTTCCCAGTGTATCGGGGTTTCAGTTACAGACAGCAGAATCCACATTAGTTTTCAGGGAGAAGAAACAGAACATCAGGTAACTTCAGAATGCTGGGAGGGCCAGGGATTACGCACATATTCCACCATGTTAGGAGCAAAACAGTTGCCAGAAATGTCCAAGCAGAAGTGCAGAAAGGCACCACTGTTTCTACCCACTGCCTAGCCCCTCTGATGTCAGGGGCTAGGCAGGAAAGCCCTGGCCACAGCTGCCCCAGAAGGACCCAGAGCCTGGTGCTGTGCCTGCCCCGTGAGCTCATCTACTGGTGCACGGTGCCGCCTTCTGCTGCCAACTTCCACCTCCACAGATTCTGGGTCACCTGGAGCTGTAGCCACAAAGCTATGTGGAGGTTGAACGTTTAACCTCCTGTCCCTATTGTACAGGAATGCATACTGGGTTGAAATTGTATGTTGAGCCACCAATATGAAATTGTTTCCACAGGTACAGCTGTAAATCCCATAGTCCCTTTACCATGACTGCACTACTCTTGCCTGCCTTTCCTACCTCTGTCTTTTGTTACATGTACACACATGTGCCCACACACACATTCTCACACACACACACACTGACATGCACACACACCACACATACCATACACACGCATACTCACACATACGCACTTGCATGCATGCACACACACCACACATCACATACGCCACACACACTCTCACCCCATACTCACACACACACACTGACACACACACACACATACACATGCACACACAGTCCTTTCACTTCAGGCAAAAGGCCCTCCCTGCTCCTGTACACCTCACCTGGGAAGTGTCATCTCGCTGTTTTTCTCTTATGGGGAGAAGCTCCGTGGGATTCAGTGGATAAATATTTATGTCTCCTTAAGTCTGTATTACTGCCCCAAACTATGTAGTCGCAGCTTGGAGCTGGTGCTTCAGAGCCAACCAGGGCTCAGTGTGTCTGTAGGAAGCTTCCCTCCCCCACCTCTGGGCAGATTTCTTGAGCTGCTACCTCATGGAGAAGACATCAAAGGCCCAATCTACTTCACGCTGCATAAGACCTCAACTCATTTGTCACCACTCTGATCCTAAACACAATACGTGTCTTAGCTTGGGTTCTCTAGAGGAGCAAAACCAGTGAGATATATCTCTATCTTTATCTCTGTCTCCATCTCCATCTCTGTATCTGGTTAGGTGCCCTTGAGTAGGTTCAGGCTAATAGCGACCCTATATACAAAAGAACGAAACACTACTCGGTCCTGCATCATCTTCACAATTGTTAAGATTAAGTCTATTGTAGCCACTGTATTAATTCATCTTGTTCAGGGTCTTCCTCTTTTTTGCTGACCATCTACTTTACCAAGCGTGCTGTCTTTCTCCAGGGGCTGGTCCCTCTTGATAACATGTCCAAAGTATGTGAGACAAAGTATTGCCATCCTCGCTTCTAAGAAGTCTTCGGATTGCACTTCCTCCAAGACAGGCCAACTCATTCTTCTGGCAGTCCAGGGTATATTTAATCTTCTTCACCAATACCATAATTCAAAGATGTCAATTCTTCTTCGGTCTTCCTTATTTACTGTCCAGCTTTTGCATGCATATGAGGTGACTGAAAACACCATGGCGTGGGTCAGGTGCACCTTAGTCCTTAAAATGACACCTTTGCTTTTTAACACTTTAAAGAGGTCTTTTGAAGCAGATTTGCTCAATGCAATGTGTCATTCGACTTCTTGACTTCTGCTTCCATAGGAGCTGATTGTGGATCCAAGTAAAATGAAATCCTTGACAACTTCAACCTTTTCTCCATTTATTATGATGTTGCTTATTTATCCAGTTGTGACAATTTTTGTTTTCTTTATGTTAAGGTGTAGTCCATAGCGAAGGCTGTAGTCTTTGATCTTCATCAGTAAGTGCTTCAAGTCCTCTCCACTTTCAGCAATATCTATATTTCTATACTTATGTCTGTATCTGTATCTGTATCTATATGTCTGTGTCTATATCTATCCACCACGTGTCTGTCAGTGTGTGTACTGTGGTGGCTTTTGTGTTGCTGTGATACTGGAAGCTTTGCCACTGGTATTTCAAATACCAGTTGGGTCACCCTGGGTGGAAAGGTTTCAGTTGAGCTTCCAGATTAAGACAAACTAGGAAGAAAGTCCTGGCAGTCTACTTCTGAAAAAATTGGCTAGGGAAAATCTTATGAATGGCAGTGGAACATTGTCTGATATAGTGCTGGAAGATGAGCCCCTCAGATTGGAAGACACTCAAAATACGACTGGGGAAGAGCTGCCTCCTCAAAATAGAGTTGACTTTAATGCTGTGGATATTGTCAAGCTTTTGGGACCTTCATTTTGCTGATGTGACATGACTCAAAATGAGAAGAAACAGCTGCAAACATCCATTGATAATTGGAACGTGGACTGTACAAGGCATGAATCTAGGAAAACTGGAAGTTGTCAAAAATGAAATGGAATGCATAAAGATTGATATCCTAGGCATTAGTGAGCTGAAATGGACTGGTATTGACCATTTTAAATCAATCATATGGCCTACTATGCTGGGAATGACGAAGAGGAATGGCATCACGGTCCTCGTCAAGAAGTCAAAAAGAACATTTCAAGATCTATCCTGAAGTACAGCTCTGTGAGTGGTAGGATACTATCCATATGTCTACAAGGAAGATCAGTTAATACCACCATTATTCAAATTTATGCACCAATCACTAAGGCCAAAGATGAAGAAATTGAAGATTTTTACCACCTTATGCAGTCTGAAATTGATCAAACATGCAATCAAGATGCACTGATAGTTACTGGCAATTAGAATGTGAAAGTTGAAAACAAAGAAGAAGGATTGGTTGTTGGAGAATATGTCCTTGATGATAGAAACCATGCTGGAGAGTTAATGATAGAATTTTGCAAGACCAATGACTTCTTCATTGTAAGTACCTTTTTCAACAACATAAACAACGACTATACAAATGGACGTCACCAGATGGATTATACAAGAATCGAATTGACTATACTACATCTGTGGAAAGAGATGATAGAAAAGCTCAATATCATCAGTCAGAACAAGGCCAGAGGCCGACTGTGGAACAGACCAACAATTGCTCATATGCAAGTCGAAGCTGAAGAAAATTAGAACAAGTCCATGAGAGCCAGAGTATGATCTTGAGTATATCCCACCTGAATTTAGAGACCATCTCAAGAATAGATTTGACATATTGAACACTAATGACCGAAGACCGGATGAGTTGTGGAATGACATCAAGGACATCATACATGAAGAAAGCAAGAGGTCATTAAGAAGACAGGAAAGAAAGTAAAGACCAAGATGAATGTCAGAAGACACTCTGAAACTTGCTCTTGAATGTAGAGTAGCTAAAGTGAAAGAAAGAAGTGATGAAGTAAAGGAGCTAAACAGAAGATGTCAAAGGGCAGCTGGAGAAGACAAAGTAAAGTATTATAATGAAATGTGCACAAACCTGAAAACCAAAGGGAAGAACACTCTTGGCACTTCTCAAGCTGAAAGAATTGAATTAAAAAATCAAAGATATTGAAGGATTCTATAGGGAAAATATCAAAAGACTTAGGAAGCATCAAAAGAATATCGAATGAATACACAGAGTCACTATACCAAAAAGAATTGGTCAATATTCAACCATTTCAGTTTGTAGCACATGATCAAGAACCGATGGTACTGAAGGAAGAGGCCTAAGCTGCACTGAAGGCACTGGTGAAAAACAGGGCTCTGAGAATTTATGAAATACCAGTTGAGATGTTTCAACAAACAGATGCAGTACTGGAAGAGCTCACTCATCTATGTCGAGATATTTGGAAGACAGCTACCTGGCCAAGCAGCTGGAAGAGATTCATATTTGTACCCATTTTAAAGAAAGGAGATCCAAAAGAATGTGGAAATTATCGAATAATATCATTAATATCACACGCAAGTAAAATTTTGCTGAAGATCATTCAAAAGTGGTTACAGCAGTACATCAACAGGGAACTGCCAGCAATTCAAGCTGGATTCAGAAGAGGACGTGGAATGAGGGACATCATTGCTGATGTCAGATTGATCTTGGCTGGAAGCAGAGAATACCAGAAAGATGTTTACCTGTGTTTTATTGACTATGCAAAGGCATTCAACTGTGTGGGTCATAACAAATTATGGATAACATTGTGAAGAATGAGAATTCCACAACACTTAATTGTGCTCATGAGGAACCTGTAATTAGACCCAGCGGCAGTTGTTTGAACAGAACAAGGGGATACTGCGTGGTTTAAAGTCAGTAAAGCTGTGTGTCAGGGTTGTATCATTTCACCATACCTACACAATCTGTATGCTGAGCAAACAACCTGAGAAGCTGGACTATATGAAGAAGAACTGTGTATCAGGACTGGAGGAAGACTCATTCACAACCTGCAATATGCAGATGACACAACCTTGCTTGCTGAAAGTGAAGAAGACATGAAGCACTTACTGATGAATCAAGATCAAAGATTCAGCCTTCAGTATGGCTTATACCTCAACATAAAGAAAATAAAAATCCTCACATCTGGACCAATAAGCACCATCATGATAAAAGGAGAGAAGATTGAAGTTGTCAAGAATTTCATTTGACTTGGATCCATAGTCAATGACCATGGAAATAGCAGTCAAGAAATCAAATGACATAGTGCATTGGGCAAATCTGCCGCAAAAGACCTCTTTGAAATGTTAAAAAGCAAAGATGTCACTCTGAGGACCAAGATGCGCCTGACCCAAGCATGGTATTTTCAGTTGCTTCATATGCATGCGAAAGCTGAACAATAAATAAGGAAGATCAAAGATTTGACGTCTTTGAATTATGGTGTTGGCAAAGAATATTGAATATACCATGTCAGAAGGATGAACAAATTTGTCTTGGAAGAAGTACAGCCAGAATGCTCCTTAGAAGGGAGGATGTCAAGACTTTGTCTCAAGTATTTTGGACACATCATCAGGAGGTACTAGTCCCTGAAGAAGGATGTCATGCTTGGTAAATAGGGGGTCAGAGAAAAAGAGGAAGACCCTCAACAAGATGGGTTGACACAGTAGCCTTACCAATGGGCTCAGACATAGAAATGATTGTGAGGATGGTGCAGGACTGGGCAGCATTTCATTCTGTTGTACGTAGGATCACTGTAAGTTGTAATTGACTCAACAGCATCTAACCACAACAACTATATCTATATTGACAGTGCATGAAGTAGTGAGAGAGAGAGAGATTTACTTCAAGGAAATTGCTTATACAACTGCAGGTCAGATGACAGGCTGAAGACGTCTATAAACCTGTGTCCCAAGATCCAGAGGTCAGGTGACAAGATGAGTGCAGAGTTAAGGGAGAGAGTGAGCTCTACCAGAATATCCATTTATATTCTGGAGGCAGACCACACTCCCAAGGAAAATCCTCTTTCAACTGATTGGTTGATTACATCAGATCACATCATGGAAGGTGATTACATTACGTTACATTGTGGAACAGCAGCAAGTTCCATGTCTTCCAAACCACTGAGAATCATAACCTATCCAAGTTGACGCATACCATTAAGCATCACACTACTTTATTTCATCTTTTGGTGCATCTGACCTCTGTCTTTATAGCAGTTAAAGACAAATTGCACTCCTACTAGGGAATATAGCATGTGTAGCCAAAGAGGATGAAATCAAGGGAAACCTGAATAACTTGTAAAGAGACAAAAGAACTGAAAGAAAGAGAAATTATTGTATGGGAAGTGTCTCGGTTACCTAGTGCTGCTGTAACAGAAATATCACAGGTGGATGGCTTTAAGTAACAGAAGTTTATTCTCTCACAGTCTAGGAGGCTAGAGGTCCAAATGCAAGGCACCAGCTCCAGGGGAAGCATTCTCTCTCTGCCAGTTCTGGGATAAGGTTATCGTCATCAATCTTCCCCTGGTCTAGGAGCTTCTCAGCACAGGGATCCCGGGTCTACAAGATGCACTTGCTCCTGGCTCTTCTTTCTTGGTGGTATGAGGTCCCCCTCTTTTCTGCTCGCTTCTCTCTTTTATATCTCAAAAGAGATTGACTCAAGAAACAACTTAATCCTATAGATTGAGTCCTGCCACATTAACATAGCTGCCTCTAATCCTGCCTCATTAACATCCTAGAAGTAGGATTTACAACACATAGGAAAATCACATCAGATCACAAAATGGTGGACAACCACACAATATTGAGAATCATGGCCTAGCCAAGTTGATACACATTTTCCGGGGCACACACTTCAATCCGTAACAGGAAGGAAATAGCTGGGCCCTCTATCCCCTTTGTAAGGAGATACATGGAGATATAAACCCGAGTTCCAAATTTAGCTAAATTGTGCATATGCTTTTTTTTTTTAATAGAATCAAATTCTTGTAGTAATTTTAGTAATTAAATATTATCCTACTCTTAGCAGATTGTAGAAAAAATCATGTGGAGCCAATGACTCAGAACCAGGAGCTGAAACTACCCAGGTTAACTGAAGACAGTGCATCAATTTTACTATTGTATTAAAACATAAGACACATCAAAGGATTAAAGCAGTAAAAAAACAAAGAGAAATAATTTAAACAATTCTTGTTTTAATAGCTCTATAAACCCATTTCTCCCTTCAGGGTGAGTAATGATTTCTGTCAGGCAACTAGGAAAATATTCCCATTTCATGCATCTAATTATCTACAAATAAGCTTTCCAGTGGTAAATGAAATTAGTCAAAATACTGTGTGTGGAGGTCTAATTTTTTTCCCCTCTATCTATTTATTGGGCTGATGTAAGAGTGAAATTTTTACTTATAAATAAATTAATCTATCTATCCATCCAATCATCCATCAATCCATCCACCCATCTGCCCATCCGCCCACCGACCCACCCATCCATCCATCCATCTGTTTTGACCCTTCGCTTCAGGAGGGGAAGATGAAGTTGTCACCCACAGCACTTAATTGATAGTGCAGGGATGGGGAGTAGGGGGTGGGATGTGGGGTATGAGAGGAAAGGTGGTGGGGATAGGAGGGGAGGAGGGAATGGAATCTGCTAGCTGTGAACCCTCTGTTCTCATCAACCCAGTGTGGAATCCCCCATCACACTGGCCACACAGCTGCCTTTCTTTGAGTCTTGCTCCCACTTTCTTCCCCCTCACTACCCATCCAGATCCTTCTTCACTCACCTTGAATCCCAATCCATCCATCAAGTTTTCTCTGACTGCCTACTTCTACTGTTGGTCCTTTTCTTAAATTCTGATTATAATTTTACCCTTGCTCTCTGGCACTTTATATCGGTCTGTTTCTTACATGTTAAACTGTGTTTCCAGTTAGAGTGTAAAATCCATGTCTTTCACCCCCACCTTACCAGGTCTTTGGTGGTTCAGTGGTAGAATTCTTACCTTCCATTTGGGAGACCTGGGTTTGATTCCCATTCAAGAAACCTCATGCACAGCCAGGCTTGCGTGTTGCTATGATGATGAACCGGTTTCAGCAGATCTTCCAAACTAAGATGACTAGGAAGAAAGGCCTGACAAGCTGCTTCCAGAAATCAGTCAATGTAATTCTTATAGATCACAACAGTCTGATCTGCAATCAATCATGGCAATGGTGCATGATTGAGCAGCGTTTCATTCCATTCTGCACGTGGTTGTCATGAGTGGGGGCCAACTCCACAACAGCTAACAACAACATCTGGTTTCTCAGCTACTTCTTATAACTCCACATTTCCAAGCTTCTGGCACAGAATTGCTGGGCCCAGAACAAAAACAGTAGCATTACTTTTTTACTGCGCTACTGCACCGTGTAAGGCACTATTCTAAGTAATTTAAATGTACTTGCACATCTGTCTATCTAGTGACTTATTTAATACTCTTAATAATTGCTACAGCACTATTATTATTTGCAGTTCACATTTGGGGAAACTAAGGGCTAGAGAGGTTAAGGCAGTCTGGCTCTAGGGTCCATATGCTTACCTATTCACTGTGGCTCTAAATATTCCCATACCTACTTGGAAGACTAGCACGATGGAAGGAAGCTCATAACTTGGGCTGGGTCATCATAACCACAATTTATTAAGTACCAATTATGTGCTAAGCATGGCAAAGCTCTTTGTGTAAATAACCTCTAATTCTCATAACTGTCATGTCCCATTTTACAGCTTAGAGAAGTGAAGCTCAGGGGAGTTAATGTCTCCAAGGTCACTAGAGGAGCAAGTGATAGAGCTGGGATTTGAACCCAGATAGTGTGGGGAGGGGCTGGAAATGCACAACAGGCTGGAAATATCTGGTATCCAGCTCCCTCAAGATACATACTAGGAGGCTGTTCAATATTTAAAATGTCTTTCTTTCCACTTTTTAAAAGATTTTCCTGTTAATTTCCCCCTTCCTTTATCAGCACATCCTAAGTATTTTCCTTAGAAGAATGCTAAGTTGTGATACACTGGTGAGGATTTCGCTGCACATGGCAGAAAGCATATATCAATAGTAGCTTAAATACCTAAAGTTTTCTTTTTTCTTGTAGGTGGGCTGTCAGGGCTGGTACTACAATTACTATGTAGACTTCAGAGTCCCAAGCTCCTCCCACCACCCCTAGGTTGTGGCCTTAGACTTCATAGCCCAAGATGGTGGCTGAAGTTCCCGCTAACTTGGCTGCTTTCTAGCCAGCAGGCTGAAGGAAATGAGAAAATAGGACATTTTTGCTTCCATCCTTTAGAGAATACTTCACAGAAGCACCATCCAACACTTTCTAGAACTTAATCCCATGGCAAAAACTAAAGCTAGCGTGGTGGTAAATGTAGTCTTTTAGCTGGATGGCAATGGTCTAGGTTAAAAGAAAAAAAAAAGGCAGTGTTTTGTTACTAAGGAAGATGAGAGAGGATATTGGGCAGTAATGAGCAGTCTCTGCCACAGCTGAGTGGAATGATAATTTTTTCATAGATTTCTTTTTTAAAACGTGTAGGCTAACAATCTCAAGGATATGCCTACAGTGGAGGTGGGCTCCAATTCTGGCCCCTACCGCTGCGCATGCATCCCCACTAAACTCCATTCCACAGGAGGCAGTCCAGGTAGCTTGAAGGGGCAAATTCATCTGCCTCTCTGACAGGCTTCCATTGTTCTTTTCTTTGTAACTTCAAGAAAGCATTTTCCTAGACGATGCTCACTGCTGGCTTTTAATTTCTTGTGAACACAGCCAGCTCTGTCCTATTCAGTCCACTGAGAGTAGGGATGAAGTGACGGAAATCATCGGAAGAATCCTTTAATTTCATAGTTTCTGTCTCCTTCCTTATCACTCTTTAACTATGATGGCTATTTAAAACAAATAAAGCACCCAAATGTACAAGTGCGTGCTTGTGGCTGGTGTTCAGCATCCCTCACCAGTCAGGCTGAGCCAGTAGTTTAGGAAGACATCTGTTCTGATGGTCAGGGTCTGTGTTGTACTGGTGGTTATGGAGTTTAATGCCTTCCCCGCATGTGCTTTATCTTTTAAATTTTCAACTGGCTCCACTAGCATAGGGGAAGATGAGGAGAACACCAAATAAAAGACCTACGTTTTCCTAAGGACGGTCAGTGGTGGTTCAGTGGTGAATTTTTCCCTTCCGTGGGGTAGACCTAGGTTCAAAAACAAACTAGGAGGAAAAGCCTTATGATCTACTTCTGAAAATTAGCCAGTGAACGGCCACAATGGTCCAATCTGCAACCAGTTATGGAGACGACGCAGCACCATTTCCTTCTGTTGTGCATAGGGTGGCGCCCTAGCAGTGCAGCGGTTAAGAGCTTGGCTGCTAAGGAAAAGGTCGGCAGTTTGAATCCACCAGCCATTCCTTGGAAACCCTGTGGGGTCAGCCCTACTCTGTCCTATAGGGTCGCTATGATCGGAATCCACTCCATGGCAAATGGATTGATTTTTCTTTTTTTCTGTGGGTAGGGTCAGGGGTCAACTTGACGGCAGTTACCACCAACAGGTTTCCCCAAAGCTCGTAGTTATGAGTCCCAGAATAAAAGTGTTGACCATCGTTGTGGTTGCCTATCTCTGGAAGACTGGATCCTTGAACTTAACATGTGTTCCACGGACCAGCAACATCGACATCTCCTGGGAATTTGTTAGACATTTAGAATCTCAGGCCCCACTCCAGACCGATTAGAGCAATCTCTGTATTTTAACAAGTTCCCAGGTGATGTTTGTGTTTAATAAAGTTTGAGAAATACTGGACTAGAGGGCTAGAGGGAGGAGGAAGGAGAACCACAAACCTATTGGCTTGATGCTAAAATGCTTTAAGAATTCTAGCAAAATCTGACCTCTGGTTAAATCTTGAGAGTTGCTGGACTAATGATTTAGATGCTCGCAGTGGGAGAGTTGGGAATGAGAGCTGACCTGCAGCGGGGCAGGGGTAGGGGGTAGAGCCAAGTGCTTCCGCTTATTTGACCTATTTTTGGGCTCCCTGAGTCTCTCCTTTCTCCACCTTTCCTCTGTCCCTTCCAGCACTAGTGCCCTCCCATCCTGCTGTCCTGGTTCCTTACGGGGAATGGGACAGAAAAAGAAATTAGCCTCTGGCTACTTTCAATTCTAAAAATCTGTAATAAAAGCTGTCAGCTGGGGAGTTTTTAATGCCACCCCCACCCCCACATGTACTCAGAGCTTGCAGGGAACTCTGAGTCTTCACTAGTTCAGGTGACAGAGCCAGAGTCTGGATTCTGAAGGTCAGAGCTAAAGGCCAAGGCCAGTGTGGGCATCTGCAATCTACCAATGCTGTGAAACGCAGTCCTTAGTGATAAGTGAACAGAGTAGCTACTACCTTCACAGGGATGCTGGGAGAATTGAATAGGACAGTAATATGCAGAAGTGCTTTGTCATAGGACTATAATATATAAAACTGCTTTGTCAAGGTATATGCAAAATTGTTATGATGACTTCAAAAATTTGATGGATGTCTCTATAAAGGAGTGTCATCCTCAGAATATTTTTTGACCCAAATAATAGGAATAAGCTATAGTTTATTTATTTGCAATTTGCAATTCTGATGCAGAGACAAGACCTCCATAAAGATGTGCTAAGTAATATAAGGCAAAATATAAATGCCCAACAAAGTTATGAGTAAGGGACTCCAAGAGCGAAAATAATACCGGATCATGTGGGATCTAGTGGTTGGGGAAGGTTTTATGGAGGAAATGAGACTTAAGGCAACTTTAATGAGTTGGAGAAAAAAGCTAAGCAAACATAGTGCTCACTTACTGGCTCCCAACTATGAGTTAGCCTGGGCTGAGAATCTGAGACTAACAATATGACTGACTTCATTACACAGATCTGATGGAAGAGCACTAACTAGAGAAGCCAGGTGCATAAATTTGATCAAGACAATTAGAAAACGACAGAGGGAGTGGACAATCTGTTTTTACAATGGTGATCTCAGAAATTCTAATTAGTGGTAGCAATTGGATTCTGTAGTTTTTTTTTTTCTGTGTAGTCCCAACAAAACCAATTAACCCATATTGCTTCTATACATTATCATGTGTACAGGCCTTAAACAAGGGAAGGCATATTTAGTCTGACTGTTGCCTTTTGGCTTTTAATAGAAAATCAATTTATTTCAGCTTAGCAAACTACCAGTGCATATTGGATATTAACTTCCACTTTTTTTTTTTTTTTAAATCCTCCCATTTTCCTTTTCTCAGTTCTTAGAAGACTGTCTTGACTTTAAAAATGGAAATGTAAGGCCTCTCAGGAAGCAAGGAATACACCAGATGCTTACCAGCAGTTTCTCTGGCCTTCAAAAAAAACTTCCTGTTTAAGTAATTACATACATCAAATTCTACGATCAGGCGTCAGCGTTATTAGTTCCATCTTCAGTTAAGTTCTACTCTGTCCTACAGGGCTGCTGTCAGTAGCAACCGACTCAGCGGCAACAGGTTTGGTTTGGTTTGATTTCTGCTAAGGGGTGTCGTTGTGGAGACCTGTTAGATGGATTGTTAGATGGATGGTGTAAGCCTGTTCTAAGGATTCCACAAAGCTTTGGCGGATTAGAGGAGGTAGCACTTCCTAAGACGGTGGAAAACAGCAACACTCTTTCTCAGGCCCATTAGATCTTGGGTAATTGACATCACGTGGCCTCAATCAAAAAGATCGCGAATGTTTAGGATCAGCATTTAAAACCTGTTTCAGGAAAGCTGGTAACAGGGAACCCAAAGTTAAGAGGGGGAGAGTGTTGACATGTTGTGGGGTTCGCAAACAATATCACAAAACAATATGTGTATTGTTTAATGAGAAATTAATTTGCTCTGTAAACCATCTAAAGAACAATAAAAAAAAAAAAGAAAACCTGTTTCTGGTGGATGTTCTCTGTGGATGTTGCTCATAAAACATTGTTTTTCTCATATTAAATACAATCGAATTTCCCAGAGCATTTTGCATGACAAGGGATATAAAGACGAGTAAGATGTAGAGTAGGTGTAGACCTGGGCTGCACAGTCTCCCAGCAGAACTGACTGGAAGCTCGTGAAGGCGGGGTTGGAGAAGCTGCCTGAAGGCAGGGAGTTTTCCATGGCCCCTCCATTATTTACTGCAACCTGGTGAACTGGAGAAACAGGGACTAGGCAAGGACAGGCATTCCCTGATCGGGCTGTTGGGAGTGGATTATACAGGCAACTGTGAACTGGGTCAGTGGCATCACTAGCGAGGCAGGGGTGTGTGTGTGTGTGTGTGTGTGTGTGTGGACAGCACCCCCGACACTGTTGGAGGGGTGACACCAAAATGACCCGAGGGTCTGTGGTGGGGGAGGGGCCACCAAGGCAGTGGTGTCACTAGGGTTGGTGTTACCTGTCACCCAGTGCAGTACCTGGTCACCCCACCTTACCCACCAGTAAGGGTGCAGGCAGCCAGGCCATGGCACCTGCCACTGGGTGGAGAGGAAGGTCTTCCACCTTGGCCAATGGGACAGGGGAAGAGCAGCGAGGAGCCACGGGAGCGTGGCTGGGAGGGGCAGGGTCATGGGCGCAGTTTTCCGCCCTGTGGAAGAGAGGGGGGTGCTGGGTGAGCCACTGCACCACTGGGCGGTGGGAGTGGGGGTGACACCATGAGTTACTGCACTGGGTGACATCAACTGTAGTGACACCACTGAACTTGGTACTAGGGAACCCAAGTCTATGGCAAAAGAGGACACCCCACTTGCCATTTTTTAATGCTAATGTTCAATAGTGATCTCTTCAGATCAACTAGATATTACAGTCACTGACGGGGGGGTCATGGATGGATGAAGCAGTCGAGAGAGCAAAGGTTGGACTTTGAAATCATTGTGTGTGTGTGTACGTGTGTGTGTGTGCACGTGTGTGTGTGCGCACGCACGCTTGTGCATGAGCATGCTCCCATATGCCAGTGTGTGTGATGGTGGGAGGGGGCAGGTTTTGAATGAAATAACAAATGATGCCATTAATAGATGAGGAGGAGCTTTTAAATTAACAGCAGCCTAAGATTGAAGATTAATTTTTTAAATGTTTCCTAACAAGAAAAATGAAGCAAATAAATTCTGACAATTAGGAAGTAATGAAGACCTTGCAAGAAGAGCTCATTGCCAAAGGCAGATAACGGAATTCGTGGTAGGTCTGAAGTGAACATCAATCAGCAGACTCTGATACATGCATCTTCTGCATTAAGGCAATTGGCTTGCTCACTTTTTGAACCTGAGTAGTTATTTTTAAGGAATCATAGAGAATGTGCAGGGAAGGGCAACCAGTGCACAGTGGTCTGCAGCCCTGCTGCCCAGAGGAGCTCTGCTCTGCTGGATCCCGCCCATCCCACTCCCACAGCCACCTGCCCCTCCAGCTCTGCCTGCTTCTGATGGGGCCTCAGGGGCATGCTGGTGGGTCTGCATCAATCTGATGCTTCTGGGGCATACATGCCTGACCTTGTGGTGTGCGGAGTAGAACTGCTCCACAGGGTTTTTCTAGGACACCCACCTCCTCTCTTCCTCATATACTGACCATCTTAAAGTTGCTCCCATGGCCTGGAAGACTACCCCAGTCTTCTCACAAATAGGGTGGCCACAAATTACCTATTATCAGAAATCCAGAACATCCAGTTAAATTTGAATTTCTGATAAACAAATAACTTTTTAGTATCAGTACATCCCTTTAATATTTATGGCACACTCTATTGCATGGGAAATACTTATACTAAAAATTATTTGTCATTTATCATGTATTCAAATTTACCTGGGTATCTTGTGTTTTTATTTGCTATATCTGACAACCCTACTTGTAAAGGTAGACCTAGCGAGTGGTTTTGAGTATTTCTTGGGGAAAGCCTATGTGTGTGTATTGCAGAATTGTAGGGATTGCTGATGGAGTGGGTTAGTCTTTGATTTATAACTTAACAATAAAACCATATATTTCATTAGTGATAAGAAATGCCTTTCTTGTGTGTATCATTTCATACTTGTCACCCATGACGGGTGGAGTTTGTCTTCCTTTTATTAGGAGCACACAACAAAGCCAAATGCATTTTCCATTCTCCCTCTGCTAAACACTGCAAGTTTTCTTCTGCTTCAGTGTGTTCATCCGTTCCATCCTCCCGTCTCCACTAATTAGTCTGTATCGGTGTTTTCGCCATGAGTCGAAACGGACTTGAGGGCAGCAAACAACCACAGCTGTATTTTCTGGCCTGAGACTCTGGAGATGAGAATTTTAATCCTGGGTCCATCGTTTATGAATTGTGTGAAGCTCCATATATTTCTTAACCCCTTTGAGCTCAGTTTCTGGGTCTTCAAGATGGAGACTGTACATTAGTGTCAGGGGGAAAGCTGTAAGGTACTTGGAAGAAGCGCTGAGCACAGGGCATCTCTGGGTGCCAGGCTGCAAGAGATGTTTCCTCCCTCCCTTTCTCGGCCCTTTGCTCTCTCTTCCCGCTTTGCACTCTGACTCAACAGGGTGTTCAGCGACGGAGTGGTTAAATTCGGCAAGCTGAGTCACTCTCCTAGTTCTTCTGTCCTTTTTTTTTAGGCCAGCTTTTTGCCCGAGGAAGTGGCTTTCCAGGCCCGCCTGTCTAGAGGAGGACGCCAGGGGGCGTCCCCGCGCCGTCCACTGTCTTGCGTTCCAGGACCGGCTGGGGACTGACTGCTTAGGGAGGGGGCACTTTGTGACCCCTAAGCGCTGAATGAATTATCAATTCGCAGAGGTCAGCTTTAAGTTGGAATTTGAAGGAAGGAGGACAGATGACCTGCATTAACCATCTCAGATTATTTAAAAATCTTATGACTGCACGGAGTACGACTGTTGAATTTTATCTGAGCCCTGTGATCTGGAAAACAACCGAAGACTGCCCACCATTTGTGTTCCAGAAATGGCCTACTGCAAAGACCCATCCTTTCCATATGCTTAGGGAAGACTCACGTATGCCCCTTTGTTTGCCTGACCCTGCTCCCCTCCCGTCCACCCACCCCCCAAAAAAGGGGGCCCTGGTGGCACAGTGGTTAAGAGCCAAAAAGAATGGCAGTTCAAATCCACCAGCCACCCCATGGAAGCCCTATGGGGCAGTTCCACTCTGTCCTATAGGGTCCCTAGGCCAGACCCAGACCCTCCAAACTTCCACTCTTCACCTCATGAATGACTAGCTGAACTGCTCAGCCCCACTGATCAATCAGAGAAAAATGCTTGTTAACCAGACTCTGGTTAAGACTCTCTCCTTCTCCAGGTCCCTCACCTTCAGCCCACTTGGTCTGAGCCGGCACACAGCCCTCCTTAACGGTCCCTCCTGGAGAATAGGCCGGCCTCAGTGTAAAACATTCTCGGATCTACTGCCTGATGATACCACTGTTCATCCCTCTTCCCCACACCTGGTTCTTCCTGGCCTTGCCCACTCCTTTCTCTATAAAAAAGAAAAACCCTTTAGCCTAACTCTTGATACTTATGGTCATAGCGTCCTCTCTGTTACAATAGACTTGTTCCCTTATTGCACTAGTCCCTTCCTCCCCACTCCCTTGCAATAATCCTTTTGAATAAAGTCTCTCCATGATAAGTCTAGATTTGTTTTTTAAACTAATAGTAATGAACCAAATGTCCCTGGGTGTTATAAACAGTTCATGGGCTTGGCTGCTAGCCAAAATGTTGGAGGTTGAAGTTGACCCAGATGCACCTTGGAAGAAAGGCCTGGCAATCTACTTCCAAACAACCGTATGGAGCTCTGTTGTACTCTGATACACATAGGTCACCATGAATTGGAATCGACTTGATGGCAACTTGTTTAATGAACCAAATGGGAATTGAGTGGTAGAAGCAAACAGTTTTGTGACTTTACCTTCTGAGTGAACATGCCTATAGCTCATTGGAAACAAGACCCCAGAGCCAGACACAAACCCTGGGCACAGTGACATATATTCAGCAGTTTAGGTTTTTGGAATGTGGCTGAGAATGGGCCACAAATGCTTCTGAACCAAGAAAGCTAACATCAAGCTGTTCACTAACCCATGCCTTTAGGTTCCAAGGGCGATCATCTTTCCAGTCTGTTATCTCTTACTTACGCACACTCCCTCAAATCCTCCAGTGTCTTGTCCTTGGCACCTTAGAAGCAGCAAGTTAGAAGGGGGAAGGAAGTGCCTGCACACCGACTACAGAAATGATTGTTGATAATGAGGGAGAAATCAGAAAATGGTCTTTATTACAGCTCGGTACAATGATTAGTATTCACAATGATGACTGAATGATGAAGAAGAAGTATGATCAGCACTCGCTGTTTCAGAAGGCATGGAAGTGTGTAATAAATTTAAAAAAGCTTTTAAGTGAAAGCAGTTAAAATAAGGTTTTGGTAAATGATTAAGTGGAATTAATTTAGTCATCTAGAAGTTTTACTTAAAGTAACATTTATTGATGATGCCCTGAAAAATGAGAACTTGCTGTGTTGATTTGTAGTCGGGTTTTTGCTAAGATTTTTCCTGCCTGGCAGCATTTCAGACTTTGAAGGCTTTACATGAAGGGTAGTGTTTTTTTACATTTCTCCAAAGCCTTCTGATTATTGGTGAGAGTGGCCACATGAGTGTGGGAGATGAGAACTGAGAGATAGCACCGGGTGAAAGTGGAGGAGGTTATAGTGGTAGCCTCTGACAGAGATATAATGTGTATCATAAAAGGTGTAATTGTCAGCACCTCTCTTGCTCTTAGACTCCCCAGGAGGTGGAGAGGAGGGGCCAGAAGGCTTAGGGGCTGCAAAGGTAAGGAGAGCTCAGGACCACCTGTGAGCTGCTTGTTGGAAGGCTCTGCCCATTAGGTGAGACACTTGGGGGCAGATAGCTTTGCTGTGTCTGTTTTGGTGCAGTTGAGGAAAGAGTCTGAGACTTGTTGTCATTGAGGTGATTTTAACTAATAGCGACCCTACAGGACAGAGCAGAACTGCCCCATAGGGTTTCCAAGGATGTGAATCTTTACGGAAGCAGACTGCCACATCATTCCCCAGCAGGGCTGATGGTGGGTTCGAACCGCTGACCTTTTGGTTAGCAGCCAAACTCTTAACCCCTGGGCCACCAGAGCTCCTAAAGAGCCTGAGAAGGAGGTATAATTTACTTATTGAATGTTAAACCCACTGACCTTTCTAGTTGCTAAATTCTCTTGGCTGGGGTTTCCCTTTCCTTTCTATAGCCCTGGGCCGAGCATTTGAGTGGATTCACTTAAAAAAAACAAAACACAAAAAACAGTCATGTGTTGTCTATTCAGACTCATAGTGTTGCTGCTAATGGATAACCTCAGTACAGCGGGGGAGTGAGGGAGGAGTCCACACCTGGAGAGAGGTGAGGGGGTGAAGGGATGGGAGGTTGAGGGGATGGGAGCCGGGTTGGAGGATGGAGAGGGGGGAAATGGGGGTGGGGAGATGAGGCGTGGGGATATGCGGGTAGACGGTGAGGGGCTGGGAGATGGCAAAATGAGTGGGAGATGGCAGGGAGGGGAGATACGGAGGGGAATGGAAGTGAGGTGGTGGGGATGTGAAGGCTGGGGGTGGGGGTGGGGAAGTGGGGCACCCTTCCATTCCAGTCTCTTCTTCATGGTCCCCCTCTGCTGCTTCCATACTGTGGTTCCTGTAGGTCCATGTGGTGAGTTTCCTGCCATCTCTCCCTGCCTGTCTCAACCTTGCTTGTCCCTCAGCGTCCATTCCAATCCTTCTCTGCCGGTTCAGCTTGCAGGGACAGTCCTTCTTCCGTTAGAGCTGTTCCACTCACTTCAGCATTTCTATAACTCGCTTTGTATGCAAGGTAAAAGCTGGGCTTCTAGAAACCCTGCCTTTGCTGATGTCTGCCATGGCGCTCAGCACTCTGCTAACTGGCCAGAGTCATCTCCCTCTTAGTCCACTGATAGCACACTACAACTGACAGCCAGTTGATGGTCTCTGCTGCGCCCAGCTTGGTGCTGGACCCGGGGGGAGACTGAGAGGAAGTATCAGGCACCTTCTCTTCCTTTGAGGATTTTATGACCTTATTAGGAAATAGCTTACACCGAGAAAATGGAGTCAGTATGGCATTGGGTGCAGAGCTCAGATCTATCATAAACGCTCCAGGGCTTCAGAGAGGGAGTGAGGGTGAAAGGCGGTACTTGGTTGGGCTTTGGGCCCTGAGGAGACACTTTTGGAGGAGAGCCCCGGCCCTAACCCTCGTGTTATTCTTGGCTGGAAGGGTGGTAGAGGGAGTGGTAGTGTCCCTAACAGTATGATCACAGAGAGAAGCTGCATTCTTTGATAGCAGGCACTGTTCATCCAAGGAGATGGCTGAGAAAGCACCTACCCCTCCTTATCAGGTGTCCACATACGTGTGTGTGCACCAGTGTTCACGTGTGTTCTGCAAGAGTGGCCACCCAATGGCAGGGGCCTGAGGGCTTCCTGGAGGTGGCTGCTTCTCTGCTCTGAGGGGCTTGCGGCAGTGGTGCCGGTGTCCTGGAGCGCAGTGTCACGTAGGAACAGTAGGCATCCTCATGGTGTGGTCCTCCCCGAGGCTGGCCTCCCCCAGTACTACAGTGGTCCTGGGCCCACCCACTCTGTTGCTCAGCAGGGCTCTATCTACAGCTGCAAGCTCAGGATCGTCACATTTTCCCTTTGTAGTGTACAGATGAGAACGTATTGGACACCAGACATAGCTTGTTCACTTTGCCTTCACAGGAGTTTAAAATTGACCAGTAGATTTAACTGAGGTTCTCTTCAAAAGGCATATGGTCTGCATCAGGCTCTACACATGAAAACCAGAAAGTGTGGTGGGATATACGTATTTTAATTTTATGTCGTAGGTACATTTTCAGCAAAGAGCTATGTCTTCTGAAATACGGCAGTACAGCCTGCTCTACTGCCCTGGGTTTTGCAGTGTTTTCTCGGAGAGCTGCAGAAATCTGGGTGCTCTTCATTACCAGGGGTTTCTCTAGCCAGAGGCTGCAGGTGACGAATTAAATCCTGTTTTCCTTTATTTGCTCAGCTTTTGGAGATAAGATGTCTGCAGAGATTGGTCACAGGGGACACCCAAGATAGCAGAGGAAAGTTCTGTTTTCCTAAAGATGCTGGAAGAAGAATGCCTTAGATGTATGATAACTAATTCCAGGAAACAAAAATTTGTCGGGTGCCATAAAGAAAAGTTCTAAGTAACAGGAAGTTAGGTATGAATAAGATTTGACTCTGCCCCCAGGGAGTTTGCCGGGTACTGCCATGTGACACATGGACTCTTTCCCTTCCCATTCCCCTCAGTATTGAAGGACTGATCCCCCTGCTGTTGGGAGGACTGCAGCAGACAGCCCTCAGTGGTCAGGCCCCTGTAAGGTTGCCTGGGCAGCAGAGACCTCCCCAATACCACAGCCTTTCCTGGGCCCCTTTTCCCTCCTGCTCCCTGGCTTCCAATGGCTAACTGAAGCAGGGGTGAGGGGGCAATGGAGGAGTACAAAGGCACTGCCCTCTTGACCAACCTGGGACATCTCTAAAGGGCCAGCCTGCATCACAGCCCCTCACAGGGTCCGCTGAGGCCTCTGTTGAGACTGCATAAGCCCAGACTTCTCCTTCTGTTCCTCTGCCTCCCTCTCTTCCCACTCACATTCTGATCCCCAGGGCTTTCCCTGACACACCTTCTGCAGGTGAACCTCCACCTCAGAGTCTGTTTCTGGGGTGCCCCATCCTGAAAAACAGCATGTGGTCAGGAGGGAATGTGGAGGCTGTGGTTGTAAGGACTTTTAAGGCTGTAGGAGTTTCCCAGATGGCTTGGTATGCAGAGGACGAAGACATGGAGGCTGTATGCCAGGGAGAGGATGCACACCTCATTGTTGTCAGAGTAGGAGACGGCATGGGGTAAGGACAGGAGAGGGGAGAGACGAGGAGGGACCGTTTTTGAGTATGCCATATTGGGGCTGCTTCTACTCTCTGGACCAGATTGTGCTTTGGTTTTTGTTAGTGACAGTCAGAAAAACATTGCAATACACCAAGATATAGACTCTGGTTAACATGTCTTGGACGTCTAATTCTCCACCAAGTGGAGCGCTCAAACAGCTTCTAACTCGTCTGCTTCTCACCTTGCCTCAAAGAGGGTGTCTGCTGTCTGCCCCAGAGGTGGTGAAGCTCCAGGGCAGAGCAGAAATGGAGCAGAGAACAGAGTCTTTCTCCCAGGCTGCGGGCGGAGGAACCTTGGGCCATCTTTCCAGCAGCTGCACGATGGGTTTCTCTCCATTTAGATTAGGTTTTGAACAATTACAGACTTGAGGTGAAACCCAGTTACAACTTCCTTTTGCCTTATCTGTTTTTTTGCTCCGAATATTAGAGATTTGAATTCCCTGTCAGGTAGTTCTAGTACCTTTTCTTCTACTGGAAAGTCATCTGGTGTTTTATTTTGGATGCATCCTGTTCTGTTTTTTTAAATATGTTTTGATATTGTCTGCTGTTTTGGGGACATTCAGTAGTTATTTTCTTCATTTCTTGACTGTAGATTTTTTTGTTTCGTCCTGCTTTGTTGTTTTATTTGGTTATGTCTGAGCAGGCTGGGCTGTGCATTCTTTGTTGTTTGCTCATCTGTAGTCAGAATTCTTTTCACTTCCTTGTCCAGTGGGCAGGGCCAGTCGATCAGCTGTGGTGCAGCAGGTGCTGTGAACTTTGTGAAGCTGCCTTCCCATACTCCCTGTCTTCTGATCTCCAACATCAGCGGAGGGAATCCAAGTGGCAGGGTGGGAAAGCACGTATCACAGGTTACCTGGTGCTCTGTCTCCTGCTGGGAGTTCCGAGAAGCTGCTTTCCCGTGCTCCCTGTCTGCTGATCCCTGACAGGAGTTCAAGATGGCGGATCTGTGTTGTGTTAGCAATGGGGCCCTCTGCAGGTGTCTCTCCTCGCTCTCTGTCCTGTCAGTTTCTTAGTCCATTCGGTGCTTGGCTGAGTTCTTTATCTCTTCATTTGACACTTCAGGTTCCAGGAATGATGTTTGTCTCTGTTTTACTTAGTTTTTTGGGTCTTTGCTGTCTACAGTGTGAGACTGCGTGGTGCTTCTGTCTATGCCGCCATGTTGGCTGGAAGTCTCCCTTTTGTCTTATTTGGGATACAAAGAGGGTGTTCCTCCCTAACCTATCTATTGTTTTTCTCAGGGCAGAAA
Source organism: Elephas maximus indicus (assembly GCF_024166365.1). NCBI lineage: Eukaryota > Metazoa > Chordata > Mammalia > Proboscidea > Elephantidae > Elephas > Elephas maximus. The sequence continues at coordinate 9,430,748 of NC_064838.1, read as the reverse complement.
TTGCAGGCCCTTGGAGAAATTCAATTTCAGCTTTCGTGGGGATACAAAGCGACAAGCTTTTCTTTAATATCTACATATCAAAAATAACAAGCAAGCAGGGATTCTTACCAAAGGGATGGTGATCAGGAGAAAGGCAGATGTCCCTTATTTTTCCTTAGTGCAATGTGGGGCCTGTCTTTTAGGATAACGCTTGGTCAGCTCCATTACTCTCACTTGTTTCTGGAAGAAGAAAACATTATCCAGCAGTGTCAGGGGCTTCAGTCCCTTTTGGGGGTTGTGAGCATAAACACACACCAATAACCAAATAAACCAAACCCATTGTCTTGGAGTTGATTCTGACTTACAGGATAGAGTAAAACTGCTCTATAGGCTTTGCAAGGAATGGCTGGTTGATTTGAACTGCTGACCTTTTGGTTAGCAGCTGAGTTCTTAATCCCTGTGCCATTAGGGCTCCAAACACACACCAGTTGCCTTAAAATTACTAGCAATAATAAGGCTGCTGGGATGAGGATTCGGCTACCCAATCGGATTGGGTGGCACACAAGACACACAGTGTTGGCAATTGAAAGCCATAATTATTATTTAAACAGTAAACGACAAGAACAGATTACTTATAAAAAGTAAACAGTAAACAACAGGAACAGATTTTAGGAGAATCGGTCCCCTCCACCCCTAAAAGTACCCCACTTACCATCATGGGGGGGAACCCACTTATATCTGAAAGGGGACCTGCTCACCTTCCCAAATTACCCATGTCCATTTCTATGTCACTGGACAGGCATGCCATGGACCAGGTGTCAGCAGGTGTCTCTCTCTCAGCAGGTGTGTCTTCAGTTAGGGTCAGGTGCAGCGTGGCTGTTTTTTTTTTTTTTTCTCTCTCTCTCTCTCCATGGCTTTTCTTGGCTGGGTCTGGGCCCCTGTGGTTGCTGGTCCAGCTCTCAACCAGGAGCTTTGGATTAACCCCTAGGCCAGTGCCAATGTTAGGCTCACATTACAACAGCTCTCAGGGCAAAACATTTGTGGGGAACCCCTGTATGATATATGATCAAGCCTCTGCTCCACTGGTGGCCTCTGCTCCATTGGTGACCTCCGGCTCAGAGTCTCCCGGCTCAGAGTCTCCCAGCTCTGCTCCATGGGCCAACTCTGCCCACCACCACCGTCTTCTCTGTGAGCCAACCCTGCCCACCGCCACTACCCTGACTATCCTCCCTGCTGCTGGGTCCCTTCTGGGCCTTTCCGCTGCCCACTCTGCCACTGTTTCTCTGGGTGGCAAGTGTTACCAGTATAATATAGCCCTTGACCTGTATTATAGCTCTTCTAGGAGATTCTCAGCCTAGGGCCTCGTGCCTAAAAGATGGGCTCCCTCCTAGCTCTCATTGATTAGGAAGCCCCCAAAATATCTGTGAGGTTGGCTGCTTATATAGGAATGCTCCTCGTCAACTTCAGAGTATAGCTTTCGTAAAGTGACCAATTCCTTAGGCAGATTGTAAACCAACCAGTCCTGTTGGATGCATTTGCAAGCCTCTTGTGTGGACAGTAAACCCACCAATCCCTGCAAGCCACTTGTGCAGAGAGTAAACCAACCAATCCCTTGCAAGATTGTGACCCAACCAATCATTTTGGGAGAATTACAAACCCAGGGCCAGAAAGGCCGCATAAAAGAAAACCATTGTGCCACAGGGTTTTTCCCAAGAGGCTCTCATTTTATGCATCAGATATTTATTGAGGACCTATTATATGACAGCCTGTTACAGATTCAATTGTGTCTGCCCAATAAGATAGATATCTTAACCCATACCTGTCAGTATGATCACATTTGGAAATAGAGTTTTCCTTTTATTTTGTTAATGAGGTCATATGGGAATAGGGTGTGTCCTAAACTTAATTCCTTTTTCAGTAGGGAGCCATGCAGGGGAGTACAGACACAGACATACGCACACTGGGGGAAGAGACCTTGCAGAGAACCATTTACAAACCAAGGACTGTCTGGGGCTACTGACAAGGAGGGATCCTCCTCTGCAGCATGTACCCTGATTTGGACATCTAGCCTCCTGAACTGTGAGAAAACGAATTTTTGTTCTTTAAAACTCTCCAGTTATAGTATTTCGGTTATGGCAGCACTAGGAGACTAAGGCTCAGCAATGTCTAGAGCTATAAAGTGGTTTGGAACTGGCAAGAACTGACATATTCCTTTCCCTTCTCCTCTTCCTGTGTGTGTGTGTCTATCTCTACATGTAGATGTACATCTATAATTTGCAACAAGAGGTAGCATACTACCTGAACTCAAATGAATGAGGTGTGCAATTTTGTTAATATAACCAGATCAGCATTATGAAACAATGTTTTTGTTGTTAGGGGCCATCAGGTCAGTTCCAACTCACGTACAACAGAACGAAACACTGCCCAGCGCTGCTCCATTCTCACGATCGTTATGCTTGAGCCCATTGTTACAGGCACTGCGTCAATCCATCTTGTTGAGGATCTTCCTCGTTTTTGCTGACCCTCTACTTTACCAACCATGATGTCCTTCTCCAGGGACTGGTCCCTCCTGATAACATATCCAAAGTACATGAGTTAAAGTCTTGCTATCCTCTCTTCCAAGGAGAACTCTGGCTGTACTTCTTCCAAGACAAGACTTGTTTGTTCTTCTGGCAGTCCACGGTATAGTCAATATTCTCCAACACCGTCATTCAAAGGCATCAATTCTTCTTCGGTCTTCCTTATCTATTGTCCAGCTTTCCCATGCAAATGAGGCAATTGAAAATATCTGGCTTGGATCAGGTGCACCTTAATCTTCAAAGTGACATCTTTGCTTTTTAACACTTTAAAGAGGTCTGGTGCAGCAGATTTGCCCAATGGAATATGTCTTTTGATTTCTTGACTGCTTCCTTCATGGGCATTGATTGTGGATCCAAGTAAAATGAAATCCTTGACAACTTCAATACTTTCTCTGTTTATCGTGATGTAGCTTATTGGCCCATTTGTGAGGATTCTTGTTTTCTTTATGTTGGGGTATAATCCATACTGAAGGCTGTGGTCTATAAACTTCATCAGTAAGTGCTTTAAGTCCTCTTCACTTTCAGCAAGCAAGGTTGTGTCCTTTGCATCTCACAGGTTGTTAATGAGTCTTCCTGCAATCCTGATGCCCCGTTCTTCATCTAGTCCAGCTTCTTGGGTTATTTGTTCGGCATACAAATTGAATACTTATGGTGAAAAGTTACAACCCTGACACACACCTTTCCTCTTGTTCTGTTTGAACAACTGCCTCTTGGTCTATGTACAGGTTCCTCATGAGCACAATTAAGTGTTCTGGAATTCTCATTCTTTGCAATGTTATCCATAATTCGTTATGATCCACACAGTCGAATGACTTTGCGTGGTTAATAAACTACAGATAAATATCTTTCTGGTATTCTCTGCTTTTAGCCATGATCCATCTGACATCAGAAATGATGTCCCTTGTTCCACACACTCTTCTGAATCCGGCTTCAATTTCTGCCAGTTCCCTGTTGTTTTGCTGCAACTGCTTTTGAATGATCTTCAGAAAATTTTACTTGTGTGTGATATTAATGAGAATGTTCAATAATTTCTGCCTTGAATTGAATGACTTTTCTTTGGAATGGGCACAAATATGGGTCTCTTCCAGTTGATTGGCGAAGTAGCTTAGACCTCTTCCTTCAGTACCATTATTTCTTTATCATATGCTACCATCTGGAATGGTTGAATATAGACCAATTTTTTTGGTACAGTGACTCTGTGTTCCTTCCATCTTCTTTTGATGCTTCTTGAGTCATTTAATATTTTCCCCGTAGAATCCTTCAATGTTGCGACTCAAAGCTTGAATTTTTTCTTCAGTTCTGTCAGCTTGAGAAATACTGAGCATGTTCTTCCCTTTTGGCTTTCTAACTCCAGGTCTTTGCACATTTCATTACACTTTGTCTTCTCAAGCTGCCCTTTGAAATCTTCTGTTCAGCTATTTTACTTCATCATTTCTCCCGTTTGCTTTAGATTCTCCAAGAGCAAGTTTCAGAGTCTCCTGTGACATCCATTTTGGTCTTTTCTTTCTTTCCTGTCTTTTTAATGACTTCTTAAAATTTTTTTTTATTGTGCTTTAAGTGAACATTTACAAATCAAGTCAGCCTCTCATACAAAAATTTATATACACCTTGCTATGTACTCCTAGTTGGTCTCTGCCTAATGAGATAGCACACTCCTTTTCTCCACTCTGTATTCCCTGTGTCCATTCAGGCAGCTTCTGTCCCCCTCTGCCTTCTCATCTCTCCTCCAGACAGGAGCTACCCACGTAGTCTCGTGTCTACTTGATCCAAGAAGCTCACTCCTCACCAGTATCATTTTCTATCTCATAGTCTACTACAATCCCTGTTGGAAGAGTTGGCTCTGGGAATGGTTCCAGTCTTGGGCTAAAAGAAGGTCTGGGGACCAGAACCTCCAGGGTCCTTCTAGTCTCAGCCAGACCATTAAGTCTGGTCTTTTTATGAGAATTTGAGGTCTGCATCCCACTGCTCTCATGCTCCATCAGGGATTCTCTGTTGTGTTACCTGTCAGGGCAGTCATCGGTTGTAGCTGGGCACCGTCTAGTTCTTCTGGTCTCAGGCTGATGTAGCCTCTGGTTTATGTGGCCCTTTTTGTCTCTTGGGCTCATAATTACTTTGTTTCTTCGTGTTCTTCATTCTCCTTTGTTCCAGGTGGGTTGAGACCAATTGATGCATCTTAGATGGCTACTTGCTAGCATTTAAAACCCCAGACGCCACTCTCCAAAGCGGGATGCAGAATGTTTTCTTAGTAGATTTTATTATGCCAATTGACCTAGATGTCCCCTGAAACCATGGTCCGCAGACCCCTGCCCCTGCTACTCTGGCCTTCAAAGCGTTCGGTTTATTCAGGAAACTTCTTTGCTTTTGGTGTAGTCCAGTTGTGCTGTCCTCTCCTGTATTGTATGTTGTCTTTCCCTTCACCTAAAATAGTTCTTGTCTACTATCTAATTAGTGAATACCCATCTCCCTCCCTCCCTCCTCACCTTTGTAACCGTCAAAGAATACTTTCTTCTCTGTTTAAACTATTTCTTGAGTTCTTATAATAGTGGTCTCATACAATATTTGTCCTTTTGCAACTGACTAATTTCACTCAGCCTAATGCCTTCCAGATACCTCCATGTTATGAAATGTTTCACAGATTCTCTTCATTGTTCTTAATCATTGCATAGTATTCCATTGTGTGAATATACCATAATTTATTTATCCATTCATCTATTGATGGGCAACTTGGTTGCTTCCATGCATCTTTTTGCCATTGTAAACAGTGCTGCAATGAACATGGGTGTGCATATATTTGTTTATGTAAAGGCTCTTATTTCTCTAGGATATACTCCAAGGATTGGGATTGCTGAATCGTATGGTAGTTCTATTTCTAGCTTTTTAAGGAAGCACCAAATCGATTTCCAAAGTGGTTATAACATTTTACATTGTCACCAGCAGTGTATAAGTGTTCCAGTCTCTCCACAGACTCTCCAACATTTATTGTTTCGTGGTTTTTGGATTAATGCAAGCCTTTCTGGAGTGAGATGATATCTCATTGTAGTTTCGATTTACATTTCTCTAATGGCTAATGATCATGAGCATTTCCTCATGTATCTGTTAGCTGCCTGAATGTCTTCACTGGTGAAGTGTCTATTCATATCCTTTGCCCATTTTTTTAAAAATAATTTTTATTGTGCTTTAAGTGAAAGTTTACAAATTAAGTCAGTCTCTCACACAAAAACCCATATACACCTTGCTACACACTCCCAATTACTCTCCCCCTAATTAGACAGCCTGCTCTCTCCCTCCTCTCTCTCTTTTCATGTCTTTTCACCAGCTTCTAACCCCCTCCACCCTCTCATCTCCCCTCCAGGCAGGAGATGCCAACATAGTCTCAAGCGTCCACCTGATCCAAGAAGCTCAGTCCTCACCAGCATCCCTCTCCAAACCATTGTCCAGTCCAATCCATGTCTGAAGAGTTGGCTTCGGGAATGGTTCCTGTCCTGGGCCAACAGAAGGTCTGGGAGCCATGATCACCAGGGTCCTTCCAGTCTCAGTCAGACCATTAATTCTGGTCTTATGAGAATTTGGGTTCTGCATCCCACTGCTCTCCTGCTCCCTCAGGGGTTCTCTGTTGTGTTCCCTGCCAGGGCAGTCATTGGTTGTAGCGGGCACCATCTAGTTCTTCTGGTCTCAGGCTGATGTAGTCACTGGTTCGTGTGGCCCTTTCTGTCTCTTGGGCTCGTAATCACCTTGTGTCCTTGGTGCTGTTCATTCTCCTTTGATCCAGGTGGGTTGAGACCAGTTGATGCATCTTAGATGGCTGCTTGCTAGCATTTAAGACCCCAGATGCCACTGTTCAAAGTGGGATGCAGAATGTTTTCTTAATAGATCCTATTATGCCAATTGACTTAGATGTCCCCTGAAACTATAGTCCCTAGACCCCTGCCCCTGCTGCGCTGGCATTCGAAGCATTCAGTTTATTCAGGAAACTTCTTTGTTTTTGGTTTAGTGCAATTGTGCTGACCTCCCCTGTATTGTGTGCTGCCTTTCCCTTCACCTAAAGTAGTTCTTATCTACTATCTAATTAGTGAATACCCCTCTCCCACCCTACCTCCCTCCCCGCTCTCGTAACCACAAAAGAATGTTTTCTTCTCAGTTTGAACTATTTCTCAAGTCTTATAATAGTGGTCTTATACAATATTTGTCCTTTTGCAACTGACTAATTTCACTTAGCATAATGCCTTCCAGGTTCCTCCATGTTATGAAATGTTTCACAGATTCCTCACTGTTCTTTATCGATGGGTAGTATTCCATTGTGTGACTATACCATAATTTATTTATCCATTCATCTGTTGATGGGCACTTTGGTTGCTTCCATGTTTTTGCTATTGTAAACAGTGCTGCAGTGAACATGGGTGTGCATATATCTGTTCGTGTAAAGACTCTTATTTCTCTAGGATATATTCCAAGGAGTGGGATTGCTGGATCATATGGTAGTTCTATTTCTAGCTTTTTAAGGAAGCGCCAAATCAATTTCCACAGTGCTTGTACCATTTTACATTCCCACCAGCAGTGTAGAAGTGTTCCAATCTCTCCATGGCCTCTCCAACATTTATTATTTTGTGTTTTTTGGATTAATGCCAGCCTTGTTGGAGTGAGATGAAATCTCATTGTAGTTTTGATCTGCATTTCTCTAATGGCTAATGATTGTGAACATTTCCTCATATATCTGTAAGCTACCTGAATGTCTTCTTTAGTGAAGTGTCTATTCATATCTTTTGCCCATTTTTCAATTGGATTATTTGTCTTTTTGTAGTTGAGTTTTTACAGTATCATGTAGATTTTAGAGATCAGGAGCTGATCAGAAATGTCATAGCTAAAAACTTTTTCTCAGCCTGTAGGTAGTCTTTTTACTCTTTTGGTGAAGTCTTTGGATGAGCATAAGTGTTTCATTTTTAGTAGCTCCCAGTTATCTAGTTTTTCTTCTACATTGTTTATAATATTTTGTATACTGTTTATGCCATGTATTAGGGCTGCTAACATTGTCCCTATTTTTTCTTCCATGATCTTTATTGTTTTAGATTTTATATTTAGGTCTTTGATCCATTTTGAGTTAGTTTTTGTGCATGGTGTGAGATATGGGTCTTGTTTCATTTTTTTGCAAATGGATATCCAGTTGTGCCAGCACCATTTGTTAAAAAGGCAGTCTTTTCCCCATTTAACTGTTTTGGGGCCTTTGTCAAATATCAACTGCACATATGTGGATGGATTTATGTCTGCATTCTCAATTCTGTTCCATTGGTCCATGTATCTGTTGTTGTACCAGTACCAGGCTGTTTTGACTACTGTGGCGGTATAATAGGTTCTAAAATCAGGTAAAGTAAGGCCTCCCACTTTGTTCTTCTTTTTCAGTAATGCCTTATTTATCCGGGGCCTCTTACCCTTCCATATGAAGTTGGTGATTTGTTTCTCCATCTCATTAAAGAATGTCCTTGGAATTTGTATCGGAATTGCATTAAATGTATAGATTGGTTTTGGTAGAATAGACATTTTTATAATGTTAAGTCTTCCTATCCATGAGCAAGGTATGTTCTTCCACTCATGTAAGTCTCTTTTGGTTTCTTGCAGAAGTGTACCGTAGTTTTCTTTGTATAAGTCTTTTACATCTCTGGTAAGATTTATTCCTATGTATTTTATCCTTCTGGGGGCTACCGTAAATGGCATTGATTTGGTGATTTCCTCTTTGATGTTCTTTTTGTTGGCGTAGAGGAATCTAACCGATTTTTGTATGTTTATCTTGTATCCGGATATTCTGCTGAACTCTTCTATTAGTTTCAGTAGTTTTCTGGAGGATTCCTTAGGGTTTTCTGTGCATAAGATCATGTCATCTGCAAACAGAGATACTTTTACTTCTTCCTTGCCAATCTGGATGCTGTTCATTTCTTTATCTAGCCTAATTGCTCTGGCTAGGACTTCCAGCACAATGTTGAATAACAGTGGTGATAAAGGGCATCTTTGGTTCCTCATCTCAGTGGGAGTGTTTTCAGGCTCTCTCCACTTAGGGTGATGTTGGCTGTTGGCTTTATTATGTTGAGAAATTTTCCTTCTATTCATATTTGCTGAGAGTTTTATCATGAATGAGTGTTGAACTTTGTCAAATGCCTTTTCTGCATCAATTGATAAAATCATGTGATTCTTGTCTTTTGTTTTATTTATGTGGTGGATTATATTAATTGTTTTTCTAATGTTGAACCATCCCTGCATACCTGGTATGAATCCCACTTGGTCATGGTGAAGTATTTTTTTGATATGTTGTTGAATTCTATTGGCTAGAATTTTTTTGAGGATTTTTGCATCTACAGTCATGAGGGATATAGGTCTATAATTTTCTTTTCTTGTGGTGTCTTTAACTGGTTTCAGCATCAGGGATATGGTGGCTTCATAGAATGAGTTTGATAGTATTCCATCCTTTTCTATGCTCTGAAATACCTTTGGTAGTAGTGGTGTTAACTCTTCTCTGAAAGTTTGGTAGAACTCTGCAGTGAAGCCGTCTGGATCAGGGCTTTTTTTTGTTGGGAGTTTTTTGATTACCTTTTCAATCTCTTCTTTTGTTATGGGTCTATTTTGTTGTTCTACCTCTGTTTGTGTTAGTTTAGTTAGGTAGTGTGTTTCTAGGAATTCATCCATTTCTTCTAGGTTTCAAGTTTGTTAGAGTACAATTTTTCATGGTAATCTGATATGATTCTTTTAATTTCAGTTGGGTCTGTTGTAATATCGCCCATCTCATTTCTTATTCGGGTTATTTGCTTACTCTCCTGTTTTTCTTTTGTCAGTTTGGCCAATGGTTTATCAGTTTTGTTGGTTTTTCAGAAAACCAGCTTTTGGTCTTGTTAATTCTTTCAATTACTTTTCTGTTTTCTCTTTCATTTAGTTCAGTTCTAATTTTTAGTATTTGTTTTCTTCTGGTGTCTGTGGGTTTCTTTTGTTGCTCTCTTTCTATTTGTTCAAGTTGTAGGGATAGTTCTTTGATTTTGGCCCTTTCTTCTTTTTGGATGTATGCATTTATTGATACAAATTGGCTCTGAGCACCGATTTTTCTGTGTCCCAAAGGTTCTGATAGGAAGTGTTTTTATTCTCATTGGATTCTCTGAATTTCTTTATTCCATCCTTAATGTCTTCTATAATCCAGTCTTTTTTGAGCAGGGTATTGTTCAGTTTCCAAGTGTTTGATTTCTTTTCCCTGCTTTTCCTGTTATTGATTTCCACTTTTATGGCCTTATGGCCAGAGAAGATGCTTTGTAATACTTCAATGTTTTGGATTCTGCTAAGGCTTGCTTTATGAACTAATATGTGATCTATTCTAGAGAATGTTCCATGTGCACTAGAAAAGAAAGTATAGTTGGTTGCTGTTGGGTGGAGTGTTCTGTATATGTCTATGAGGTCAAGTTGGTTGATTGTGGTGTTTAGATCTTCCATGTCTTTATTGAGCTTCTTTCTGGATGTCCTGTCCTTCACTGAAAGTGGTGTGTTGAAGTCTCCTACTATTATTGTGGAGCTGTCTATCTCACTTTTCAGTGCTGATAGGGTTTGTTTTATGTATCTTGCAACTCTGTCCTTGGGTGCATAAATATTTAATATGGTTATATCTTTTTGGTGTATTGTCCCTTTAATCATTATATGGTGTCCTTCCTTATCCTTTGTCATAGATTTAACTTTAAAGTCTATTTTGTCAGAAATTAATATTGCCACTCCTGCCCTTTTTTGATTGTTATTTGCCTGATATATTTCTTTCCATCCTTTGAGTTTTAGTTTGTTTGTGCCTCTAAGTCTAAGGTGTGTCTCTTGTAGGCAGCATATAGATGGATCTTGTTTTTTAGTCCATTCTGCCACTCTGTCTCTTTATTGGTGCATTTAGTCCATTGACATTTAGGGTAATTATGGATATATATGAATTTAGTGCTATCATTTTGATATGCGTTTTTTGTGTGTTGACAATTTCTTTTTCCCCACTTCATTTTATGTGCTGAGATTTTCTGTATATATTGTCCTTTCCTCATATTTTTGTTGTTGATTTTGTTTCTGCTGAGTCTCTGTTTTTCCCTTGTATTTTATTTTGATGAGTAAGATAGTTTGTCTCCTTTGTGGTTACCCTATTATTTATCCCTATTTCTCTAAATTTAAAACTAACTTTTATTTCTTTGTATAGCCGTGTCTTCCTCTCCATATGGAAGGTGTATGATTACATTTCTTAGTCCCTCTTTATTATTTTCATGTTGTCTTGTTTTATATAATAACATCACTGTTATCATGTGTTAGGCTTTTTTTTTTCTTTTTTAATTTAAGTCTTGCTTTGTTTTTTTGGATTTCCCTGTCTGGGTTGACTTCTGGTTGCTCTGAGCAGTGTTCTAGTCTTGGGTTGATACCTGATATTATTGATTTTCTAACCAAAGAACTCCCTTTAGTATTTCTTGCGGTTTTGGTTTGGTTTTTACGAATTCCCTCAACTTGTGTTTATCTGAAAATGTTTTAATTTCACCTTCATATTTAAGAGACAGTTTTGATGGATATATGATTCTTGGCAGGCAATTTTTTTCCTTCAGTTTTTTAAATATGTCATCCCATTGCCTTCTTACCTGCATGGTTTCTGCCGAGTAGTCCGAGCTTATTCTTCTTGGCTCTCCCTTGTAGGTGACTCCTCCCTCATCCCTCGCTGCTGTTGTAATTGCCTCTTTATCTTTGGTTTTCACAACCTTCATTACAATATGTCTTGGTGACTTTCTTTTAACATCTACCTTATGTGGAGTTCGAGGACCATCTTGGGTAGATATCTTCTTATCTTTCAGAATTATCAGGGAAGTTTTCTGCCAACAAATCTTCAACAATTTTCTCTGTATTTTCTGTTATTCCTCCCTGTTCTGGTACTCCAATCACTCATAGGTTATTTCTCTTGATAGAGTCCCACATGATTCTTAAGGTTTCTTCATTTTTTTAAATTCTTTTATCTGATTTTTCTTCAAATATGTTAGTGCCAAATGATCTATCTTCGAGTTCAGAAATTCTAGCTTCTACTTGCTTAATTCTGTTCCTCTGACTTTCTATTATCTAATTCTGTAATTTTATTGTTAATCTCCTGAATTTCTGATTGCTATCTGTTTATGGATTTTTCCAGCTTGTTAAACTTTTCATTATGTTCCTGAATAATCTTTCTAATTTCTTCAGTTGCTTTATCTGTGTGTTCCTTGGCTTGTTCTGTGTATTGCCTCATTTCCTTCCTGATGTCTTGAAGGGTTCTGTATATTAAACTTTTGTATTCTGCATCTGGTAATTCCAGGAGTGCACTTACATCTAAAAGACCCCTGGATTCTTTGTTTTGAGAGCCTGTTGAGGTGATCATGGCCTGTTTCTTTATGTGACTTGATAATGGCTGTTGTCTCGGAGCCATCTATAAGTTTATGCTTGCTTACTGTGTCGTGGCTGCTTGCTTTGTTTTGTTTTGGTATACCCCTGTGGGTTGCTTGAGTGAGTAGCTTGATTATTTTTGCCTTTGGAGCTCTGGTGTCCTGTCCCCAGCTGGCTAGAGCTGTTATCAGGTATATCAGTCTAGGGGTCCATTCAGTTTTCTTGTATGAATTCAGCTCAGGTTTCCAGGTAGCTGATATCAAGTGTGTGGTACAAGCTCTGTCCTACAGTCTTCGAGGGGCAGGGGTGATTGGCATATATACCGGTGTCTGCTTGCTTCAGGGAGTCACGCTTTGAACAAACCGACCCTCAAGTGTCTCTGAGGATAAGGCGTCTGTGTACCCTAGAGCGTGCTGGTGGATGGGCTCTGCAGAGGGACCATGGGCACCCAAAGTTTTTGTTGTAAGGAGTAGGAGGTACCAGTTATCCCTGGACCCCTGTCGCGGGTGGCTGAGCGATCCAAGTGGAGCCACCAGTCCTTAGGTCCCTGATGTGGGTAGGTGAGGACCTTGTTCAATAGGCAAAGCAGTGTCAAACGTCAAACACCCACCTCTCCACCGCACTGCTGAAATGGTTGGAGTTTGCCAACAAGGGCCTATTCTCCTGAAATAGGCCCAGAAAGGTCTATGCAGAAGGGAAAGGTGCTCAAGGTCCATGGACGGTTTATGCCTGGACAGGAGCTGCTTCTGTCCTGAGCTCACCCAGTTAATGGAGCTAGCAATTTATCTTTTCTCCCCAGTTGGAAATTTTTTCCTTCCCCAAGGCCGGGAGGATGGCTTCAGGTGCTCACCAGGGTTTATCTCAGGCCTAGGGATTCAGCCGCTGAAGCTGGGTTGGGGGTGGAGGGGGGCATGGTAAAATATACGCAAGTCCTTAGCTTTTGCCGAGAGTGCAGTTCTCCTCAGGTTCCGGAGGTGTGAGAGGGCTGTGTGGCTGGCTGCTTCTCCCTGAGGAATCTGTGGCCAAATGCTAGGACCAGCCCACCGTCACTGCTGCCAGGGCTCCAGGAATGGTGCCTGAGGGCTCCCCGCGATTCAGGTCCGGTAACTCCTCTCCACTTCTGAACGGTCTCTTCCTTCCCCTGCCCCTCAGTTCGTTGTCTACGCTTGCCTTTGCTGCTCAGGGCTCCCAGCTTGTCACAAATATACTCGTTTCACTTGTTTTTTTTTGGGTCTTTGTTGTAAAGAGCACTCGAAGGAAGCGTCCGTCTGTTCTGCCATCTTGGCTCCGCCTAACCTTTGCCCATTTTTTAATTGGGTTATTTGTCTTTTTGCTGTTGAGTTTTTGCAGTATCATGTAGATTTTAGAGATTAGATGCTGATCAGAAATGTCATAGCTAAGAACTTTTTTCCTGTCTGTAGGTAATCTTTTTACTCTTTTGGGGAAGTTTTTGGATGAGCATAGGTGTTTGATTTTTAACAGCTCCCAGTTACCTAGTTTCTCTTCTGGCGTTTGTACATTGTTAGTAATGTTTTGAATACTGTTTATGGCATGTATTAGAGCTCCTAGCATTGTCCCTGTTTTTTCTTCCATGATCTTTATTGTTTTAGATTTTATATTTAGGTCTTTGATCCATTTTGAGTTAGTTTTTGTGCGTGGTGTGAGGTATGGGTCTTGTTTCACTTTTTTGCAGATGGATATCCAGTTATGCCAGCACCATTTGTTAAAGAGACTGTCTTTTCCCCATTTAACTGACTTCGGGGCTTTGTCAAATATTAGCTGCTCATATGTGGATGGATTTATGTCTGGATTCTAAATTTTGTTCTGTTGGTGTATGTATTTGTTTTTGTACCAATACCAGGCTGTTTTGACTACCATGGTGGTATAATATGTTCTAAAATCAGGTAGTGTGAGGCCTCCCACTTTGCTCTTCTTTTTCAGCAATGCTTTACTTATCCAGCGCCTCTTTGCCTTCCGTATGAAGTTGGTGATTTGTTTCTCCATTTCCTTAAAAAATGTCTTTGGAACTTGGATTGGGATTGCATTGTATCTATAGATCGGCTTCAGTAGAATAGACATTTTTACAATGTTGACTCTTCCTATCAGGAGCAAAGTATGTTTTTCCCTTATGTAGGTCTGTTTTGGTTTCTTGCAGTAGGGTCTTGTACTTTTCTTTGTATAAGTATTTTACATCTCTAGGTATATTTATTCATAAATATTTTATCTTCTTGGGGGTTACTGTAAATCATACTGATTTGGTGATTTCCTCTTTGATATTCTCTGTGTTGGTGTAGTGGAATCCAACTGATTTTTGTATGTTTATCTTGTATCCTGTTACTCGGCTGAACTCTTTTATTAGTTTCAGTAGTTTTCTTGAGGATTCTTTAGGGTTTTCTGTGTATAAGATCATGTCATCTGCAAATAGAGATACTTTGACTTCTTCCTTACCAATCTGGATGCCCTTTATTTCTTTTTCTAGCCTAATTGCTCTGGCTAAGCCCTCCAATACAATGTTGAATAAGAGTGGTGATAAAGGTTCCTTTATCAGCTTGTCTGGTTCCCAGTCTCAATAGGAATGCTTTCAGACTCTCTCCATTTAGGATGATTTTGGCTATTGGCTTTGTATAAATGCCTTTTATTATGTTGAAGAATTTTCTTTCTATTCCTATTTTGCTGAGAGTTTTTATCATGAATGAGTGTTGAACTTTGTCAAATGCCTTTTCTGCATCAGTTGATAAGATCATGTGGTTTTTGTCTTTTGTTTTGTTTATATGATGGATTACATTAATTGTTTTTCTAATGGTGAACCATCCCTGCATACCTGTTAGGAATCCCACTTGGTCATGGTGAATTATTTTTGATATGTTGTTGAATCCTATTGGCTAGAATTTCATTGGGGATTTTTGCATCTGTGTTCATGAGGGATATAGGTCTGTAATTTTCTTTTTTTGTGGTGTCTTACCTGGTTTTGGTATCAGAGATATGCTGGGTTCATAGAATGAGTTTTGGGATTTTTCCATCCTTGTCTATGTTCTGAAATACCTTTAGTAGTAGTGGTGTTAACTCTTCTCTGAAAGTTTGATAGAACTCACCAGTGAAGTCATCAGGGCCAGGGCTTTTTTTTTCCTTGGGAGTTTTTGAGTTGCCTTTTCAATCACTTCTTTTCTTATGGGTTTATTTAGTTGTTCTACCGACGGCACTGGGGCTGGGTACCTTTAGTTTGTGTTAGTTTAGGTAGGTAGTGTGTTTCTAGAAATTCATCAATTTCTTCTAGGTTTTCAAATTTGTTAGAGTACAATTTTTCATAGTAGTCTGATATGATGCTTTTAATTTCAGTTGGGTGTGTTGTGATATCGCCCATCTCATTTCTTATTTGAGTTATTTAGTTCCTCTCCTGTTTTTGTTTTGTTAGTTTGGCCAGTCGGTTATCAGTTTTGTTCATTTTTTCCAAGAACCATCTTTTAGTCTTCTTAACTCTCAATTGTTTTCCTGTTCTCTATTTCACTTAATTCTTCTCTAATTTTTATTGTTTGCATTCTTCTGGTGCCTGAAGGTTTCTTTTGTTGCTCTCTTTCTATTTGTTCAAGTTGTAGGGATAGGATAATTCTTTAATTTTGGCCCTTTCTTCTTTTTCAAGTGTGAATTTGTTGCTATAAATTGACCTGTGAGTACTGTTTTAGCTGTGTCCCAAAGGTTCTGATAAGAAGTGTTTTCATTCTCTTTGGATTCTATGAATTTCTTTATCCCATCCTTAATTTCTTCTATAACCCAGTCGTTTTTGAGCAGGGTGTTGTTCAGTTTCCAAGTATTTGATTTCTTTTCCCTGCTCTTTCTGTTATTGATTTCTACTTATATGGCTTTATGGTCACAGAAGATGCTTTGTAATATTTCGATGTTTTGGATTCTGTTAAGGCTTGCTTTATGACCTAATGTGTGTTCTATTCTAGGGAATGTTCCATGTGCCCTAGAAAAGAAAGTATACTTGGCTTCTGTTGGGTGGAATGTTCTGTATATGTTTATGAGGTCAAGCTTGCTGACTTTGGCATTTAGCTCTCCTGTGTCTTTATTGGATTTCTTTCTAGATGTTCTGTCCTTCATTGAAAGTGGCATGGTGAAATCTCCTACTATTATTGTGGACCTGTCTATCTCACTTTTTCAATGCTGTTAGAGTTTGTTTTATGTATCTTGAAGCCCTGTCATTGGCTGCATAAATATTTAGTTTGGCTATGTCCTCCTGTTATAGTTTCTCTTTAATCATTATATAGTGTCCTTCCTTACCCTTTGCTGTGGATTTAACTTTAAAGCCTATTTTGTCAGAAATTCATATTTCCGCTCCTGCTCTTTTCTGATTGTCATTTGCTTGATATATCTTTTTCATCCTTTGAATTTTAGTTTGTTTGTGCCTTTAAGTCTAAGGTGTGTCTCTCGTAGGAGCATATAGGCAGGTTGTGTTTTTTAAAATCCATTCTGCCACTCTCTGTCTCTTTATGGTGCATTTAATCCATTTATAGTCAGCATAATTATGGACAGGTATGAGTTTAGTGCTGTCATTTTGAGGTCTTTTTTTAGGTGTTGTTGACAGTTTATTTTTTCCACTTAGTTTTTTGTGCTGAGTAATTTATCTTTATATATTGTCTTTTCCTCTTATTTGTTGTTATTCATTTTGTTTTTGCTGAGTCTGTATGTTTTTCTTGTGTTTCATTTTAATGTGTAGGATTGGTATTCTCCTTTGTAGTTACCTTAATATTTACCCCTGTTTTTCTAAGTTTAAGCCTAACTTTTATTTCTTTATATTGTGTTGACTTCCTTTCCATATGAAAGATCTATGACTATATTTTTTAGTCCCGCTTGTCATCTATTATATAATGACATCGCTGTTTCCCTGTTTTGAGCTTTTTTTAATCTTGATTTATTTTTGTGATTTCCCTATCTGTGTTAATATCTGGTTGCTCTGTCCTGTGTTCTAGTCTTGGGCTGATATATTATTGATTTTCTAACCAGAGAACTCCCTTTAGTATTTCTTGCAGTTTTGTTTTGGTTCTTACAAATTCCCTAAACTTATATTTATCTGGAAATGTCCTCATTTCACCTTCATATTTGAGAGACAGTTTTGCTGGATATATGATTCTTGGCTGGCAATTTTTTTCCTTTAGTGCTTTACATAAGTCATCCCATTGCCTTCTTGTGTGCATGGTTTCTGCCGAGTAGGCTGAGCTAATTCTTATCTTCTTTGTAGGTGATTTTTTGCTTATCTCTAGTTGCTGTTAAAATTCTCTCTTTATCTTTGGTTTTGGTGAGTGTGATTATATGTCTTGGTGACTTTCTTTTGAGATCTACCTGATGTGGATGGGGTTTGATAAGCATCTTGGATAGATATCTTCTCATCTTTCATGATATCAGGGAAGTTTTCTGCCAACAAATCTTCAACAATTCTCTCTGTATTTTCTGTTATCCCTCCCTGTTCTGGTACTCCAATCACTTGTAGGTTATTTCTCTTGATAGAGTCCTACATGATTCTTAGGGTTTCTCCATTTTTTAAAAATTCTTTTATCTGATTTTTCTTCAAATATATCAGTGCCAAGTGTTTTTTCTTCAGCCTCACTAAATCTGTCTCTGACTTTCCATTGAGTTATCTAATTCTGTAATTTTATTGTTAATTTTCTAAATTTCTGACTACTGTCTCTCTATAGGTTCTTGCAGCCTATTATATTTTTCATTATGTTCTTGAATAACCTTTTTAATTTCTTCAACTGCTTTATCTGTGTGTTCCTTGGCTTGTTCTGCATTTTGCCTGATCTCCTTCCTAATGTCTTGAAGAGTTATGTATGTTAATCTTTTGTATTCTACGTCTGGTAATTCCAGGAATACACCTTCATCCAGAAGATTCCTTGATTCTTTGTTTTGAGAGCTTGTTGAAGCAATCATGGTCTCCTTCTTTGTGTGATTTGATATGGACTGTTTTCTCAGAACCATCTATAAGTTATTGTATTACTTTATGTTTGCTTACTGTATCCTAGTTTCTTGCTTTATTTTGTTTTGATATGCTCAAATAGGCTTCCTGAGTGAGCTAGCTTGAGTTTTTGCAACTTTGAAACTCTGACATCCTGCCACCATGTATATATGTGCCTAGAAGTCCATTCACTTTTCTTGTATGGATTCAGCTCAGGTGTCCAGGTAGTTGGTCATCAAGTGTGTGGTACAGGCTCTGTCCTACAGTCTTAGAGGGACAGGAGTGATTAGTGTAGTCACAGGTATCTGGTTGCAGCAGGGAGCAGGGGGTCATGCTCTGAACAAGGCAGGCGGTTGACAACCATCCCCCCAGTGTCTGTGAAGAAAGTGCATCCCTGTTCCCTAGAGTGCACAGGTGTGTGGATTCTGCAGCCAGACCATGGGCACCAAGTGCTTTTAGTTGTAAAGACTGGGAGGCGCCACTTATCCTTGGACCCCTGTCGTGGGTGTCTAAGTGGCATGGGCAGAGTCACCTGTCCTTAGGTCCCTGATGTGGGTAGGTGGGGACCCTTTTTAATAGGCAAAGTGGTGCCAAACATCAAAAACCTACCTTTCCAATGCACAGGTGAAACAGTTGAAGTCAGATCTCAAGCACATACACTGTTGCAGTGACAAGGGCCTAATCTCGTGAAATGGGCCCATACAAGTCCATGCAGGGGTTAACAGTATTCAAAGTCTGCGAACTATTTGTGCCTGGACAGGAGCCATTTCTCTTCTGAGCTCCACAGATTAGTGGAGCTGGCAGATTATCTTTTCCCCCAATCGTTAATTTATTCCTTCTCCAAGGCCAAGAGAATGGCTCAGGGCACGCAGCAGGACTTATCTCAGGCCCAGGGAAATTGACAGCCACTGAAGCTGGCTTGGGGGCTGGGGGCATGGTAAAATAAATGCAAGTACTTAGCTTTATTGAGAGCACTGTTTTTCTCTGGTTCCAGAGGTGTGAGTAGACTGTGCAGCTTGCTGTCTCTCCCCGAGGAAACTGTGTCCTGAATGCTACCACCAGCCCCGCTACGGTTGCTCCAGGCAATCATGCCTGAGGGGTGCTGCTTCCTGCTGAGTCAGATCCAGCAACTCCTCGCTGCTTCTGAACTGTCTCTCCCTCTCCCTACTGCTTAGCCTAATTTCCTAACTTTGCCTTTGACGTTCAGAGCTCCTAGCTTGTCGTATATATAATCATCTCACTTGTTTTTTTGGGTCTTTGTTGTAAGAGGAATCACCAGAACTGTCTGACTACTCCACCATCTTGGCCCTGTCCCTGGTGCTGGCACTCTTTTGTGAATGGAAAAGGGATGGTGTGTCTTTGGAAACATGCTTGTAGATTTTCTTTTTATGGTTTGGAAGCTATCTGGTAGTGTTTTCCAGACTGTTTTAAAAAGTTAAGTCACCTGGCCAAACTTCATAGCTCAGAGCTGCAGACATCCAGACTGTTTTAAAAAGTTAAGTCACCTGGCCAAACTTCATAGCTCAGAGCTGCAGACAGTGTGTTTTGGTTTCAAGCTATTTCTCAGGTGATTTGTTCAGAACTGAATCTGGAAGAAGTAATCGTGGAGTATGGACCCTAGTGCATGGCACAGTGAGGCATACTCACCCATCTGTCTGCTTACTTGACTCTGACCCCATGTGTTCTACCTCTGTGCTGGGGCTGGTCACCCTCCACACCACCATAGCTTACTACACCCAAATAGCTGACTAGACCCGGAATCTGTGTGCCCAGCTCCCAAACCGACAGCTTTGCAGCTCCCTCCTAAAATTATATGCTTATAGAGTTTTCTGTTGGTGATCTCTGAGGAGGTCTAAGGACCAAGAGGTCCTCATCACCTGCACCTCCCTCTCTCGGCATGACTTATCTGTTCTCCTGGTTAAAGTATTCGTCCCTGTGGGTGCTCAGAGGTGGCTCTGAGACTGCCCACAGCCACTGTCCAGTATACTCTCTATCCCTTCTCCTCAGCTTGTTGTTTTATTCTTGTCCCTAAAATGGCCACCAGGTCCCTAAATCACAACCGCGCTATTCATTTCTACCCTTGGGTAGGGTGTAGAGTGAGAAGTAGATATGTGATGGCAAAGCAGGCGGGACGGGAAGCAAGGGGACTCTCTGTCCTATGGGGCTTGAAAGTGGGGATAGGGAGGGCAGAGCAGGTGTCGATTGGCTGACTGTGGACATGGGGTCTGCCATAGGCTGGGGGTGAGGCTCTCAGGCAGCTGGGAATGTGCCAGGAATGGCTGAGGGAGAGAGGAGGATGTGGCCGGGCCAGGCTGCTGGGACAACTATACCTCTACTCTCCTGGGGAGGTGAAATAGGCCTTGGGGACTTGTCAGTGGTGGAGGCGAAGGGAAAGGAAGCATGGGGCTTAGGAGTGTGGGGTGGGGAGAGGAAAATGGTGGCTAAAGCCTCTGGGTCAGTCCTGCATGCGACCAGCACCATCCAGTGGCCTCTCAGCTCTGGGCCTGTGAGGTGCAGGTCAGAGCCTCTCAGCCTGGATGCTGGACTTAACTCCAGGTGCTAGTGCATTCCTGGAGGTCACTGAGGTCACTGAGACCACTGGCTCGCTCTCACCTGAGGCTGATGTAGGACTGAGAAAACCATCCCGTTGATTCCTGCTGTACACCGGAGTCCCTGGCCCAGCCTCCCTCCCAAAAGTAGACTCCACAGACATCAGTACCTTCATGGGTAGCAATCATACCCTGGGACAAGAGTTTCCGGCCCATCATGATTTACACAGAGTCTGTTTAGGCCCCTGTATCAATCGGGGTTCTCAGGATTTATTGATTGATTGATTTTAAGGAATGGGCTTGTGATTGTAAAATCCATATGTCAGATCACCTCCTGGAAACTATGGCAGCCCCTACATTCCCCTCAGGGCTGCTCTGCTCCACCTGGGGTGTTGTCCCTTCTGGCACCTCTCCTTGACGTTGTTTTTTCCTCAACACCTGCCTGTCAGGCGTTTCTTCCTCTGAGGATGCCTTTGGTAGGGGGTTAGCTGACCTGACAAACACGGGCAGCACTGGCCTTCAGAGCTTAGTGTCATGACAACTGGTCACATGGCTTTTGTCAATCAGCCCTGATCTAGAGGCTGGCTGTGGTCACTCTATCTCCCATTGCCTTGTGCTGTGTCCATGAACACGTGGTTCCTCTGATGTTCCATGTTGTCTATGGCCTGAAGCTGTAACAACAAGAGAGCTGATGTCACTGAGGCCACCAGCTCATTCTCACCTGAGGCCTGTGCAGGACTGAGAAAGCAATCCTGGCAGTTCCTGATGGGCACCATAGGTGTGTTCCTGGCAATTCCCATATTTCAGAACAAGTTTTCCCAGGGTAAAAAAAAAGGCAAACAAGGAAGTCATAGATACATCTCTCTATATTTTCCTTCTATCTATCAAAGCAATGTTTTAAACATTTATGCATAACAATAACACACATTAAAATGAAAATATTTAATACTTAGTGTAGGGGCTAAGAGTTATGGTACTGGAGCCAGACTGGGATCAAATCCCAACTCTGTGTCTTACCAGCCAAAAGATCTTTGGAAGCTTGCTTTACCTTCTCTGTGCCTCGCTTTCTTCACCTGCAAAATGGGAATGTTAATAACTACTTTGGTGGCATAGTGGTTAAGTGCTACCCACAAGGCACTCCTTGAAAACTCTATGGGGTAGTTCTCCTCTGTGCTACAGGGTTGTTATGAGTCAGAATCGACTCAACAGCAATGGGTTTTTGGTTTTACAAGGTTGATGTTAGAATTAAATGAGCTTACATGTTGAACAGTGGCTGGCCTATTGGAAATGCTCTATCATTTTTATTTTAAAGTGTTCCCTATCAAATGAAAAATAATAAAAGAAATACACGTGCAGCATCAGTTAGTTATATAATCCTGTGAGGCTTACTGGAAAGACAGATGGTCATGGGGAAGGTGAGCAATGATTGGTGATCAATGAAGGAAAAGGCAATTTTATGGATTGACTTGTGTCCTTCCAAAATATGTGTTGGAATCCTAACCTGTGGTGGATGTCCTCCTAATCTAAGAGAACAATGGTGGTTCAGTGGTAGAAATCTCACCTTCCATGTGGGAGACCCTGGTTCAATTCCTGGCTAATGCCTTTCAAGCATGGCCACCGCTATTGCTGCGATGCTGTGATGCGACCCTGTACACAAACGAATGAAATGCTGCCTGATCCTGCACCGTCCCCATGATCAGTTATGGACGAACAGTTGTGATCCATGGGGTTTTCATTGGCTAAGTTTCAGAAGTAGATTGCCAGGCCTTTCTTCCTAGTCTGTCTGTCTGGAAGCTCCACTGAAATCTGTTCAGCATTTGCAAGGTACATGCTATGAAAATATGAGATTTCATATTGCTTTCTGAAATAAATGCTAAAACTTTCATTTTAACTTTATTTGTACAGTTGCCAAGAAGACCTAATCTGAGATATTTTTAAACTACCAAGAAAATTTATTTTGTTTATATATTGATAATTTTGATTCTAACTAGATGGGTTAGGTCAGAGCTACTGGTTAAATTATGACAAAGATGATAGGGAAAGTCCATTTTCTATGGCAAACATTGTTCATAACTCTAAGAGGACAGACAGAATTTTCTGTAACAAACCTAACACATATCATTTCCTATAACAAACATTTAAAAGAACCTTCAACTTAATATGGATTTAAGATTATAGGTAGGCAATGAGGATAAATTCCCTGAAGACAGAGGCTACATATCACAGACTCACTCTGCTTGAGTTAATTCAGATTCATTGTGACTCCAGTAGGTTTCCAAGGCTGTAAATCTCTGTGGAAGCAGACTGTCACTTCTTTCTCCCTCAGAGTCACTGGTGGTTTTGAACCAAAGACTTTTCAGTTAGTGGTCCAGTGCTTTAAGCACTGCACCACCAGGGTTCCTTACATATCACAGAGTACACAATTATAATCATCAGAGGTAGAGCATATAAAGTTTCATACTAAAGAATACTGTAGTATTTCCTCTCAGTTGATAGTATATTTGTTCCTGCTATATTTATTTCTATAACATGAATTAACTACATGTAAGTGGCAAATAGAAGAAAGTTCCAAAGTCACATTTTCATAGGTTATTCCTAGTGTGCAAAATTTTGCAAGTATGCTAACAGTGCGGCACAGGCTACCTCTCACTCTGTGCGCTTCCTCTTGGCTCAGTTGGGCCACATCCTTTTTTTTTTAAAGTGTTTGTTGAGTGGTTTTCCCAATTGTGCAAAAGAAAGAAACATAAGACAATATGCAAAAGCTGTCAATTATGAATTGACTTGTGTCACCCCACAAAGATGTGTTGGAGTCCTAACCCCTGTACCTGTGATCATGACCTTGTTTGAAAATAGAGCTTTTCTTTTGTCATCAGTTAACAAGGTCATAGTAGAGTAGGTGGTGGTATAGAAAGGGGGAGAACAAACTCAGGGAGAGGTTTACACAGGGGAAGACGCCATGTGAAGATACATCACAAGCAGCAAAGTGATGTCAAGGATTAGCAGCAGCCACCAGAAATGAGGAGAGAGGCATGGAGCAGCTCCTCTCTCAGAGTCTCGGAGGGAACCGACTTGGCCGATATCCTGATTTGCACTGCTAGCCTCCAGAACTGTGAGAAAATACATTTGTGTTCTTTAAATCGACCCATTTTTTTGATATTTTATTATGGCAGCCGTAGGAAACAAAACACCATCTGTCTCTGGTATCACTACATTTCATGCAAAGCCTGAAACTCTTTCTCCACCTGTAACATCTGATGGTGTCCCTGCATCCTTGCCTTCACAACTCAGCAGTCTCAGCCCTTCCTTACTCCATTTTATATCAAGGTACCTTCACCATTTTATAAAATCTAAGGTTCTGTTTTTACTGTAGTCAGTCTCTCTCTCTCATTTACTTTTCACTAAGCATTTAACATGTCTGTTTAACTACGCTAGTGTTTTTTAAATTTATATTTGACGTACTTTAATTCTCCTAGTTTTTTTTTTTAATCTTACTTTAGGTGAAGGTTTACAGAACTAACTAGTTTCTCATTAAACAGTTAGTACACATATTCTTTTACGACATTGGTTAACAACGCCATGACACAACAACTCTCTCCCTTCTTGACCTTGGGTTCCCTTTTACCAGCTTTCCTGTCCCCTCCTGCCTTCTCGTCCTTGCCCCTGGGCTGGTGTGCTCCATTAGTCCTGTTTTGTTTTATGGGCCTGTCTAATCTTTGGCTGAAGGGTGAACCTCAGAAATGACCCCATTACTGAGTGAAAAGGGTGTCCAGGGACCGTACTCTTGGGGTTTCTCCAGCCTCTGTCAGGCCAGTAAGTCTGGTCTTTTTTTTGTGAGATAGAATTTTGTTCTACATTTTTCTCCAGCTCTGTCTGGGATCCTGTATTGTGATCTGTGTCAGAGCAGTCAGTGGTGGTAGCCAGGCACCATCTAGTTGTGCTGGACTCAGTCTGGTGGAGGCTGTGGCAGTTGTGGTCCATTAGTCCTTTTGACTAATCTTTCCCTTGTATCTTTAGTTTTCTTCATTCTCCCTTGCTCTCGAAGGGGTGAGACCAATGGAGTATCTTAGACGGCTGCTCACAAGCTTTTAAGACCCAAACGCTATCACCAAAGTAGAATGTAGAACATTATCTTTATAAACTGTGTTATGCCAGTTGAGCTAGATGTTTCTCGAGACCTCAGCCCAGCAATTCAGTCCCTCAGGGAGTTTGGATGTGTCTTTGGAGCTTCCATGATTTTGCCTTGTACAAGTTGCGCTGGCTTCCCCAGTATTGTGTACTGTCTTACCCTTCACCAAAGTTACCACTTACCTATTATGTATTTAGTGTTTTTCCATCCCCACATCTCCCCTCCCTCGTAACCATCAAAGATTGTTCCTTTTTGTGTGTATGCCTTTTTATGAGTTTTTAAAGTAGTGGTCTCATGCAATATTTGTCCTTTTGTGATTGACTTATTTCACTCAGCACAATGCCCTCCAGATTCCTCCATGTTATGAGATGCTTCGCAGATTCATCATTGTTCTTTATCGTTTATACTAGTATTTTCATTGGAGTCCTGGTAGCGCAGTGGTTAAGAGCTAGGCTACTCACTAAAAGATTGGCGGTTTGAATCTACCAGCTGCTCCTTGGAAACCTATGGGGAGATTCTACTTTGTCATATATGGTCGTTGGGATTGTTATTGTTTGTTGAGATTCTGTTTACAAATTTGTCTAAGTTATAGAGGTCTGCCAAGCTCCATTTTCCCATAAACTCTGTTGCTTTTAGTATGCAGTTTTTCAGAAGGCAAGTTTTGTCATGCATGTAGAATTATTTGTAGTTTGTCCTGGGATGGATTACTCAATAAGCAAGGTACACACGGGCTTACTTGTGTTTACTTACTAATCTGTCAGTACAATTTTACCTGTTTTCACCACATCAAGGATGTGGGAATACTCAGGTGAAATTGTTTACTATGGATTATTAAATAAACACAATTAAATCTGTGCGTACCTTGCCTGCTGGTTAATCCACCCCTGGGTTTGTCCAATGTGCCTTTACCATGATTGGACTTCTACTTCTGGCCATGATGGAGTGGCAGAACTTACTGCTTTAAAAAAACAAAAAATAAAACAGCACTGGAAAACTGACAAAATATACGAACCAATGGTTTTCAAGCAATGCACAACAGGGCAGCTGTGCCTGAGAGAAGGGAAAAAAGTGAGGTCAGCCCTGTGACTGCTCTAGCTCACTGCCTCAGAGATTCCCGGCTGATGCGCAGAGAAGAGGCTGTGAGCACAGCAGGCATTCTCCTGAGTGTAGGGGGCAGAGCTGAGAATTCAGAGAGTCCAAGGCAGCTGGGATTTGTGGAGCAGAGCATGGAAGAGAAGAAGCCTGTACAGACAAAGAGCTCAGGTATTTTAAGAGGGTTCTTTCTGGATTTTCAGCAGAGTGCCAATCAGTGCGTGCCTACTAAGAAAGTACTTGAGGCAGGGAGAAGAACCACGCAAATGGACAACGCAGGACAATCCTCAGAGCCCACACAAGGCTGGGAACTGTTCCTGTTACCACTAGCCAGGGTGGAAAAATCTCATAACAAAAGGGTATCACCTAGATTACTCAGAAAGTTATTGCCTTAGTAAACACACACACATGCAAAACCTCAAAACAATCAGTTGCCATCAAATCAATTTCGACTCATGGTGACCCCGTATGTGTCAGAGCAGAACTGTGCTCCATAGGGTTTTCAATGGCTGACTTTTCAGAAGTAGATCACCAGGTCTTCTTTCTCGGGTGCCTTTGGGTTGATTCAAACCTCCAACCTTTGTGTTAGTAACTTAGCATGTTAACCTTTGCACCAACCCCGAACTTCATTGAGTAGGTAGGAGGGGAAAAATTAGCTCCAGGGTAAAGGCTGTTCTGGTTCTGACTAATAAGGCTTAAAAGCAAGCCTCAAAAGGATAAAGCTGTTTTAAAGTAACTTAACTGGAGTTCCGCATCCTTTTCTGAGTCGGCAAGCAAACACAGAAAGTGTATGTTATTTGTGTAAAACACGGCAACTTTATGCCAATAAATTCCATAATTTAGATAAAAACCTTTATATAAAGAAAACTATATACCTGGATGGCCTCACTGGTGAATCCTGCCAAAATTTTAAGGAAGAAGTAATACCAATTACATAAAAATCTTTTAGAAAATTGAAGGGGAAGGAACAGTTTAAAATTCATTCTGTAAAGTCAGCATTACCGTAATGCCAAAACCAGAAAAAGACAATACAAGAAAATAAAACTATAAACCAATATCCATCATGAGCTTAGATGCAACCATACTTAATAAAATTTTAGCAACTCAAATCCGACAACATATTAAAAAGATAATACATCATGACCAGGCAAGGTTTATCTCAGGAATGTGAAGCTGGTTTAACATTTGAAAATCAATCAATGTAATTGGCCATTTTAGAAAATTAAAAAAGAAAATCCCTATGATCAAAAGCCAATATTTTTGATAAAAACTGTCAGCAAACTATTAATAAAATGGAGCTTCCTGCACCTGGTAAAGAACATCTGCAAAATGTCTACAGCTGACATCTACGATGGCTGTTTATAATACTATTTACGCTATTTATACTAGCCATACTACTTGAAATGTTTATAAAAGCACGTAATGCTATCATACTATTTATAAGAGCACAAAATATCAAAGGTTGCTGTTAGGTGCCGTCAAGTTGGTTCCAACTCATGGGAACGGCATGTACAATAGAATGAAACACCGTCAGCCCTGCGCCAGCCTTACAATCGTTGCTGTATTTCAGCCCATTGCTACAGCCACTGTATCAGTCCATCTCATCCAGGGTCTTCCTCTTTACCAAGCCCAGTGTCCTTCTGCATGGATTGGTCTCTCCTGATAACATGTCCAAAATACATGAGATGAAGTCTCACCATCCTCGCTCCCAAGGATCACTCTGGTTGTATGTCTTCCAAGACAGACTTGTTTTTCTGACAGACCATGGTATATTCCATATTCTTGGCCATGCCATAACTCAAAGGCATCAATTCTTTTTTGGTCTTTTTTTAAAGCCATTGTCCAGGTTTCCCATGCATATGAGGTGATTGAAAATACCATGGCTTGGATCAGGTGCATCTTAGTATTCAAGGTGACATCTTTGCTTTTCAACCCTTTAAAGAGGTCTTTTGCAGCAGATATGCCCAATACAATACGTTGTCTGATTTTTTTGACTGCTGTTTCTATAGGTATTGGTTGTAGATCCAAGTATAGTGAAATTCTTGACAAATTCATTATTTTCTTCATTTATTATGTTGTTCCTTATTAGTCCAGTTGTGAGGATTTTTGTTTTCATGTTAAAGTATAATCCATACTGAAGGCTGTAGTCTTTAATCTTCATCAGTAAGTGCTTCAAGTCCTCTTCACTTTCAGCAAGCAAGTTGTATCATGTGCATATCATAGGTCATTAACTAGTTTTCCTCCAATCCTGGTGATGTGTTCTTCTTCACATAGTCCAGCTTCTCAGATTATTTGCTCAGCATACAGACTGAATCAGTATGGTGAAAGGATACAACCCTGACACACACCTTTCCTGACTTTAAACCACTCAGTATCCCCTTGTTCTGTTTGAACAACTGCGTCTTGGTGTATGTACAGGTTCCTCATGAGCACAATTAAGTGTTCTGGAATTCCCATTCTTCACAATGTTATCCATAGTTTGTTATGATCTGCACAGTGGAATGCCTTTGCATAGTCAATAAAATACAGGTAAACATCTTTCTAGTATTCTCTGCTTTCAGCCAAGATTCATCTGACATCAGCAATGATATCCCTGTTTCCACATCCTCTTTTGAATTAGACTCGAGGTTCTGGCAATTTCTGCAACTGTTTTTGAATTATCTTCAGCAAAATTTTACTTGTCTGTGATATTAATGATACTGTTAGGTAATTTCCATATTCTCTTGGATCATCTGTTTTTGGAATGGACACGAATAGGGATCTCTTGCAGTCAGTTGGCCAGGTAGCTGTCTTCCAAATTTCTTGGCATGGTGAAAAATATAAGATACCTAGGTATATATCTAAATTAAATGTAATCTATAAAACATTATTAAAATAAATTAAGGAAGACCTAAATAAGTAAAGGGATATAAATGTTTATTGTTTGGAGGATTTAATATTGTAATATGTCAATTCTACCCAAATTGATCTATAAATTCAATGTAATATCTATAAAAATTCCATCAGTTATTTTTGTGTGGAAATTGACAAGTTTAGTCTAAAATTTACATGGAAATACAGAATTCTGACAAATGACAAGTCACTTTGGAAGAGCAAAAAGGGAGGACTTGCAATACTGGATATTTAGACTCATTATATACCTACAGTAAGTGAGACTGTGGTACCAATAAAATGATAGAAAATTAGTCCAATGCAACACAATAGAGAGCCTCAAAATAGACGTATGCATATATTGAAACTTGATTTATGATAAAGGTGGCACTATACAGCAATAAGGAAAAGACATAATTTCCAATATATACCTCCCCCCCCACCAAAAAAAAAATCCCAGTTGGTTTGACTCACAGTGACCCTATAGGAGAGTGTAGAACTGCCCCATAGGGTTTTTAAGGGTGAAATCTTTATGGACGTAGATTGCCACATCTTTCTCCTGCAGAGTGGCTGGTGGGTTCTAACTGCTGACCTTTTGTTAGCAGCTAAGTGCTTAGCCACTGCACCTCCAGGGCTCCTTCTTTCCAACAGTGTTGAGTACTTGGATAAATGATAATCTTTACTTCTGTTTCATATCATAGACTGATATATATGTCTGGTAGATTGTAGATCTAAAATTAAAAGCCATAACATAAGACTTCTGTAATATAGAACAGGACTCAGCAAAAAAAATTTTTGTAAAAGGCTAGATAATAAATATTTTAGGCTTTGTGAGCCATATGGTCTCTGTCACAAATATTCATCTCTGCCACTGTGCTATTGTGGCACCAAGACATCCAGAGATAATATGCAAATTAATCAGCATGACAGTAAATAAAATTTTATTTACAAAATATCTGGTAGTGGACCAGATTTGTCCTGTAGGTTATAATTTGCCAGTCTTTGATATAAAAAGAAAAAATTTTTTTTTTTTCTTTTTATAGAAGAGTAATTTCATGATCGTAGGGTATGTGAAGATTTCTTAAGGAACAAAAAGTACTAACCACAAAGGAAAGATTGTGAAATTGAACTATATTAAGAGTAAGAAATTCTGTTCATCAATAGACATCATTAAGGGGAGATGAAATTCACAAAGTGTGAAGAAATATTTTCAGCCTCTGATAAAAGGCACATATCCAGAAGGCCTATAAATAAAAGCAATAGGAATAAGAACAAAGTCGTTAATTAGTGGAGACATGGGAATTGAAACCGCAGTAAGATACCAGTGCATACAACCAGAATGACTAAAATGAAAAGCAACTAACGATACCAAAGGTCGGGGCTGCTATGGAACAGTGAGAACTCTCATATACTACAAATAAGGTATGAACTATTATAACCCCTTTAGGGGAAAATTGTTTTGCAGTATCTACTAAATTGAAAATATGTATGCCTTATGACCGAACAATTATACTTGTAGGTATACACTGACCAGTAATTGGTGTATGTATGCACCAAGTGATAATGACTAGAAGTATTGTTAATACTATTAGAAATAGTCCTGAACTTGAAACAATCCAAATGTCCAGCAAGAGTAGAATGGATAAATATATTCTGAGATATTCATGTAACGAAATCCTACTCTAATGAAAACGAATAAACTACAGCTACACAGGCCAATATAATTGAAACAGAATACTGAGTGAAAAAAGACAGATAAAAAAAATACATGCTGTATGCTTCCACTTCTAAGCTATTGTATTAAAATCAAATAGTGATTATTGTTGGAGAATAGGAAGATGGTGGTGAGTCAGAGAAGGAATAAGGGGCGTCTGAGATTCTGGCAATGTTCCATTTTCTGGCCTGGAGAATAGTTTTATAAGTGTTTGCTTTCCAGTAATTTATTGGCCTGTTATTTTTGTTTTGTGCACATTTCTGTATGTGTGTTACACACACACACACACACACACACACACACAAATATTGTGAAAACTGAAATTGGTTGGGGAGACTAGAATTCTATAGGCAATAGTGAAGCACTATGGTTTTTTCCTTGGGTGTGGCATGATGGTGGTGTTTTGGGGTATTGAAAATAGATGAGAGTGTTAAAGTGCTGTGCAATAGTTGCAACGGCTCTATTCTTCAAGCCATAATGCAGTAGAAATGAATGAGAGGGCTGAGTCTTTTTTCCCAGATGGTCATCTGTCAATGGATTAGAGGGATCTCTCTGCCCGATCTGTGATGGTGGCCACAGGGGTGAGGGTAATGTCCTGGGTTTGGAGCAGACCAGCAGATCCACAGAGATTCTGGTTTCTTCCACCACTTCAGGACTGCAGTGAAAGTGCCCTGCTGTGGAGTGTGAGATCTGCCTTCCCATCAGCTCTCCAGAAGTGCCAGTCCTACACCCCTTACGACATAAGCACCCCTTATGGCTGAAGATGTGGCCAGCTTGGTTAAGGCAGCACCATTTATTTGCTTCCCTTTCTTCCTTGCCTCATTCCTTTTTCTCCCATCACACTAGCTTCCTTTGGATTGTACACCCAATCAATCAATATCACATAATCTTTTGCTTCAGGCTCTGTTACTAGGTGATCTTGGCTAAAAAAGATATGCTAGGATAACCTGGTGGATAATAGCAATTTGTAATGAATGGAATTTTGCAAAACCTCTTGCCTCAGTTGAGGGAGGGCACTATCCTGCCTGAGTCCTCATAGAACACCCCAGGGGTTGGTAAAGCTGATAACCTTGGTTTGTCAGTGTTTCCCAACTCCTATGGGTGTGGAAACCCCCTTTTGACATAAAAGTGTGTGTAGGTACTCACATAATAACAGTTACAAGTTTAGTGTCTGTGCCGAATACCTTTCTTCTGGTCTTCCAGATACACCTTCTTCATGTGCCCTGAGCCCTGAGAAGGTGAGATGCATTAATTCATTAATAGGTTCCTGGGCCTTCTGGCTTCCCACTGGGAAGCAGGGAAGGTGGGAGAATAGTGAGGTCCTTTGGCTTCTCCTGCTGTTGAGCTGCAAACAGGCTACAGCTCCTGTTGGGTGTTTCTCTCCTAAAGCTATGTCTGCTCTCTCTGGGTTCTGGTATTGGCGCCCTCTCCTTACCCCTTCAGATCTAGGAGTGGTGAGGTTCTCCACTGGTACTGGCTCTGAGACGCGTCCCATCTTTCCCTGATTTCCATTAATCCTGCCACACTTTTGATGAGTAGTCCCTTCATTAAACTCTCTTCTATCACCCCCTTTCAGTGTGCCATTTACTTCCCTTTGGGACCCTAAATGATAGTCTATATTGAGAAAATTCATAAAATAAAAGATATGCTATATCTTTAGGAATTCATTTAAATGAATTTATATTTATAAATCACAATAGGATCACATATATTTACAAAATTGTATGCATAAGCAAGACTAATCAATATTCAGTCAATGCTTGGTTTCAGTACGGATCTGTACATCCCTTGTAATTATTTTTCAGGCTTCTAGCAAGGATCTGGTGCCCACATCTTGGGAACCACAGCCATAGGTCACATACTAGAGATCAATGGGCATCAATTACCGTTACCCTGAAAATTACTTGTGTCATGGTCCCTAAATCTGGGTAGTTAACAGAATTTCCTGGGTCCTGTTAGAATGCTGATTCCTAGGCCCAGCTCCATACCTTCAGAATTTCACTCTAGTAACTTTGATGACCAACATGTTTGAGGTCAGTGCTTTAAATGACGGAGAGTTCCCTCCAGGCATTGGGAGGTTTGATTCAAGTCTGGCTTTTGCAGATAAAGGTCAGAAATGGGGAATGAACGAGTCATTTTGGTAAAGCCAATGTGCGTAAGACAGTATTTCCAGTCCTTCTCCCCTTCCTGGACACATGTAACAACTAATTCTGGCTAATGGGCTGGGAGCAGAAGTGATATATGTCACTCTGGGGTGGAAGCAGTTAAAAGCTAGTGTATGACCCTTCATATCCTCTTTCCCTGCTGCAGTGATCCCAAAAACCCACATTCAGAGGGAAATGCCACAGGATGTAAGCATTAAGGATCAGTGAGCCATCACATGGTGGACAGCTGCCCTGGAGAGCCTCCAGACCCACGGTGGACTTTGAGTGCGCGCAAAATAAACCTTATTGTGACAAACTCCCAAATGTTGGAATTTATTGTTATCACAGCAGAATCTAACTGTTGATTTGCTATCATTGAGATATTGCTCAACTATTATAAATTATAAAATTTATATAGTAGAACCATGGGGAAATTCCTATACTACAAGGTTAAATGAAAAATCAGGCTACAAAATTTCATGTAG
Source organism: Elephas maximus indicus (assembly GCF_024166365.1). Classification (NCBI taxonomy): domain Eukaryota; kingdom Metazoa; phylum Chordata; class Mammalia; order Proboscidea; family Elephantidae; genus Elephas; species Elephas maximus. The sequence goes on along the minus strand of NC_064838.1, from coordinate 9,397,878 downwards.
CAATTGATTTGTAGCTATATAAAAATACACTTGTATAGGGGCCCAAGCTGGACAGAAATGTATGAAAATCAAAATACCTGTGTTAAGGTGATAAGAATTAAGAATTATTAAAAATAAAAATAATTTTGTCATTGAAAACTTTGAAATGGTTATACTAATTTCCTCCTCCTCTTTCTTTTTGAAAGAATTGGACAGTGAGTATTTCTCTATGGCCATGGCAAGACAAGCATGGAAAAGGCTGCCCCCTTTGAAGAGATGGGAGAAGGTTGGAATGAAATGGCATGGGAAGTAGAGGAGGCCTGGTGAGTCTCCGTTGGCCAGGGGCTGAATTGCGGTTGCCTCCGAACAAGGGTGTTTGGAGATCATGAAGTTCTCTGAAGGTTTGCTGAGATTTCTCAAGTGTGAACCTGGAATTTAGATTCACTGTTTTTATGCTCTTCATGTTTTCTATAATTATTGTTTTTCATCAATTTTTAGTTACATTTGACTTGAAGACATTAACCAGGGACAATTTTGCCCCAACAGTGGAAATTTGGCAATGTCTGGAGACATTTTAATGGTCATGACCGGGGGTAGGTGTACCACTGGCACCTAGTGGGTAGAAGCCAAGGAAGCTGCTAAACATCCTGTAGTACACAGGATAGCCCCACAACAGAGAATTATCTCAAAGTGTCAATAGCGTTGCTGTTGAGAAACCTTGGCCTAAGGGAAAAGAACAAAGGTGTTTTCTCTTCCTGCCTTGCAGCTTTGTAAGAGGAACAGTGTGTTTCTACCCAGGGATCAGGAGACCTAGGGAAGTCAAGTGAGAGAACTCCAAAAAAAGATGGCACTCGTGCAGCCAGCCCACAGCCCACCTGAGGTCCACTGTCCGCTTGACACACTAGACACTCTTTTTTCTTTCTTTCTAAGATGTTAATGATCACATCTTTCTTTGATGACAAGCAGGGCCAGGGGTAGCCAGAGATGGTGAATTCCTTGGGGAGCAGAGGGTAAAACACAGAGAGGGAAAACAGGGTTCTTAAAATCTACCTCCTTGACTGCACTCGTTTGCTTGACCATGGCCTACACTCTCCCCACTGCCAGAGCGTGGCGATCTTCTGGTGAATTATGAAGCTCGAATGAAGGAGGAATGCCAGAGAGCTTCCTGGCCAGCCCCTCACTAGAGCTAGCGAGGGTGTGCGCACTTTGTAGGGGGATGTGGAGAAGTCACCTGGATCCCTCTTCAGAGGTGGACTTGCGGCACCAGTTGTTAGAGAGCTTTCAGCAGAGAGCTCCTCCTGTCAGCTACTTCAGGAACTGCCTCAGCTATAGAGAGTCACCTCAGCTGCAAAGAGCTAATCCCTTCCTGGGGTGCCCCACATCTGACCACTGATGGTAAGAGGGATTTAAAGGCCTGGTCATTTTGAGCCACAGCGGACAACACTGAAGGGTCACATGTGCTTCAGGGTGCCTGTGGGGTGGCCAAGGCTCTGTGGAGTGGCAGCCCAGTCGGACTTCTCCCTTGGCCCTATTCTGCATCTCTCCCATGCAGTGTCCACCCCTACCTAGCACCCCTTTCTTCAACTCCATCTTGGCGTGGACTACTGGAGTACCCAGCCTGTGAGAGGGGGATTGAGTACCCTGAGGCTCAGTTCTCTCATGGGGTTCAAGAAAGGGCTGGAATGGAAGACTCAAATGAGAAAAGAAGCCACCAAGGAATGAAAATGTCAAAGCCATTTTGACACAAAGCCCCTGGAAACTACTGACGTGGTGTGTTTGGTGAGGTCTTCTTCCCATGGCAGTTATTCATATCAGGCTATATATTTTCCTGGCTGTACTGCCCATGACAAGATTAAGTGCATAACTGACATGCAGAATTTTTCCAATAAAGATTTCATTGTCTTGTTCCCCTGTAAGGAGTGATAAGTGAACTTGATATTTTTCTGTTCAACCTTCATCAATAAAAAATTTTTCTGGTTGGGTTATTCCTGTTGATTCTTAATGAAGTGGTGTTTTACGAGGTGCCATTCAGTTCTAAACTTCATAAAGAGTCAGGGATATATGGCATGGAAAGCGGGTGCATTAAATGTCAAAATGTGTATTAATGGCTGTGTGCATACAGAACATGGTGAAATAAATACACAGTTATCAGGGATTTAATACACCTCATCCAGAAAAGGATATATCACACATTAAGGTATAATTACTGGCTGGAAACAGAAATAGATCACCTGCTAAACCAGATTCATCAGCCTGACTCAAATACATCACCCACTGAACCAGCTAGCTTTCCAATTGTGTCTGACATCTCCCTGCCTCACATAGACACACTGTAACTGATTTAGGTCCATTGCACTCATATACTAAATAGGTGACCGTCCCTTGACTAAAATATATTGTCACCTGGTGAAAAATGTCTTTATGATGGAGCACATTGACTGAAAACTAAATCTACCGTGCAGCACGCTAAGCCCAAAGCAAGGTGGCCTGTAGTAGGCAGGTTGCTGCATGCTGCCTGGCTCTCTGGGGCATCAGGAACCACTGACACTGGGAGGTGGTGAGGGGAAGGTGGCTTCTCACTTTGTAAGTCAGTCAGCAATAATGGCCCAGCCCAACCTCAGTCAAATTCCCTGCAGGCCCATCTCTAGGCATGATGGAGGAGGGCAGCTCAGACCCTGCAGTGGGGAGTGTGGCTCCCCTTGCTGGCCACAGGGCAAGGAGACAGCCTGCAAAGGGGGGCAGGAGGTTTCACTCTGTATGTAAATTCAGCTTATATCACCCTTCTTTCTAATTCTCACACCTCACTTGTGAGGGATATGGAGAGGGGTAGAAAACTACCTTTCTACAGTGCCTCCCTAGGGTTACTTCTAAAAGATTTTCTCCTCTTCCAGACCCCTCTTCGTGTTCACTTTAACCAAGTTTAACTCTCTGAGGGATGAGTGTGTGTGTGTTAGTTTGTGAGTGGCTTTGTGTGTGAAGTGTTAGTGGTAGTGTGTATGGTTGTGTGTGTGAAAGGTGGTGTGTGTGTGTGAATTGTGTTCATGTGTGGGGGAGGTGTGTGTAGTATGTGGGGTTAGTGTATGTGGTCTTATTTGTGTGTGGACTGATGGTGGTGGTAGTGTGTATGTGTATGTGAATTGGTGTGTGTGTGGTTGTATGTGTATTTGAGGCAGTGTGTGTGTGTGTGTGTGTGTGTGAGAGAGAGAGAGAGAGGGAGATACCAAGTGGGACTTGCTTCAGGGCTTTTGTCATAGGTTGAGCACTGACCTGGGCTAGAAGAAGTACAGAGACCATGGAAGCAGAGACTTGAGCTGGGAGGAACCGAGAAGCAGAGCCAGACCAGCCTCTTGTTTTTACTGGTGAGGGAAATGTTCTAAAAAGGTTTGTGGTTACACATGCTGTCACTAATTGTGGAACACCAAGGTCTCTTGGATAAATGTTCAATATTAGGGGGTATCTATGTGTCTTAGTTATGTAGTGCTACTATAACAAATATGTGTCTGTGAATTTATCATACTGTGATGGTGGCTTGTGTGTTGCTGTGATGCTGGAAGCTATGTCACTGGTATTTCAGATACCAGCAGGGTCACCCATGGTGGACAAGTTTCAGCGGAGCTTCCAGACTAACACAGACTAGGAACAAGGACCTGGTGGTCTACTTCTGAAAAAAATGGCCAGTGAAAACCTTATGAATAGCAGCAGAACATTGTCTGGTAAGAGCCAGAGGATGAGCCTCTCAAGTTGGAAGTCACTCAAAATATGACCAGGGAATAGCTGCCACCTCAAAGTAGAGTTGACCTTAATGACATGGATGGAGTCAAGCTTTCTGGACCTTCATTTACTGATGTGGCATGACCAAAATGAGAAGAGACAGCTGCAAACATCCACTAATAATTGGAACATGGAATGTACAAAGTATGAATCCAGGAAAATTGGGAGGTGTCCAAAGAAATGAAATGTAATGCATAAAGATCGATATCCCAGGCATTGGTGAGCAGAAATGGACTGGTATTGGCCATTTTGAATCAGACAATCATATTGTCTACTATGCTAGGAATGACAGATTAAAGAGGAATGGCATCACATTCATCATCAAAAAGAACATTTCAAGATCTACCCTGAAGTACAACACTGTCAGTGATAAGATAATATCCATATGCTTACAAGGAAGACAGTTTACATACCAACCACTAATGCCAAAGTTGAGGAAATTGAAAGGTTTTACCAGCTTCTGCAGCCTGAAATTGATCAAACTTTTAACCAAGATGCATTGATAATTACCAGTGATTGGGATGTAAAAGTTGGAAACAAAGAAGAAGGACCGGTAGTTGGAAAATATAGCCTTAGTGATAGAAATGACACTGGAGATCACTTGATAGAATTTTGCAAGACTTATTTATTGCAAATACCTTTCTCAACAACATAAACGATGGTTATACATATGGACTTTGCCAGATAGAATACACAGGAATTAAATCGACTACATCTGTGGAAAGAGATGATGGAGAAACTCAATATCATCAGTCAGAAGAAGGCCAGGGACTGGCCGTGGAATAGACTATCAGTTGCTCATGTGCATGTTCGAGTCGAAGCTGAAGAAAATTAGAGAAAGTCCAGGAGAACCCAAAATACGATCCTGAGTATATCTCACCTAAATTTAGAAACCATCTCAAAAAGAGATTTGGTGCACTGAACACTAGTGATCAAAGACCAGGTGAGTTTTGGAATGACATCATACTTGAAGGTCATTAAAAACACAGGAAAGAAAGAAAAATCCAAAATGGATGTCAGAAGAGACTCTGAAACTTTCTTTGGAATATCTATCAGCTAAAGAGAACAGAAGAAATGATGAAGTAAAAGACCTAAACAGAAGATTTCAAAGAGTGGCTTGAGAAGACAAAGAAAAGTATTATAATGAGATGTTCAGAGACCTGGAGTTAGAAAACCAAAAGGAAAGAATATGCTTGGCACTTCTTAAGCTGAAAGAACTAAAGACAAAATTCAAGCTCTGAGTTGCAATACTGAAAGATTGATTTTATGGGCAAAATATTCAGCGACACAGGAAACATCAAAAGAATATGGAAGGAATACACAGAGTCACTGTACCAAAAAGAATTGGTAGATGTTCAGCCATTTCAGGAGGTAACATATGATCAAGAAGACCAATGATATTGAAGGACGAATTCCAAGCTACACTGAAGGCGTTGGCAAAAAACAAGTCTCCAGGAATTGACAGAATACCAATTGAGATGCTTCAACAAACAGATGCAGCACTGGAGGCACTCACTTGTCTATGTGAAGAAATTTGAAAGACAGATTCCTGGCCAACTGACTAGAAGAGACCCATATTTTTGCCCATTCCAAAGGCAGGTGACTCAACTGCATTCGGAAATTATTGAACAAAATCATTATTATCATACACAAGTAAAATTTTGCTGAAGATCATTCAAAAGTGTTTGTAGCAGTACATCCACAGGGAACTGCCAGAAGTTCAAGCAGGATTCATAAAAGGATTTGGAATAAGGAATATCATAGCTGATGTTAGAGGGATCTTGGCTGAAAGCAGAGAATACCAGAAAGATGTTTACCTGTGTTTTATTGACTGTGCAAAAGCATTTGACTGTGTGAATCATAACAAATTATGGCTAACATTACAAAGAATGGTATTACAAAACACTTAATTGTGCTCATGAGGAATCTACACATAGACCAAGAGGCAGTTTTTCGAACAACAAGGGGAAAGGTGTGTGTCAGGGTTGTATCTTTTCATCATATTTCACCGTACTTATTCAATCTGTATGCTGAGCAAGTAATCCGAGAAGCTGGACTAGATCAAGAAGAATGGGGCATGAGGATTAGAGGAAGACTCGTTAACGGCCTTCCTTATGCAGATGACACAACCTTGCTTGCTGAAAGTGAAGAGGACTTGAAGCACTTACTGATGAAGATTAAAGACTACAGCCTTCAGTATGGATTGCACCTCATCATAAAGAAAACAAAAATTCACAGCTGGACCAATAAACATCACGATAAACTAATAAAATATTGAAATTATCAAAAATTTCATTTTACTTGGATCCACAATTAACCCTCATAGATGCAGTAGTCACAAAATCAGACTACGTATTCCATTGGGCAAATCTGCTGCAAAAGACCTCTTTAAAGTGTTGAAAAGCAAGGATGTCACTTTGAGGACTAAGGTGCCCCTGACTCAAGCCATGGTATTTTCAATCACATCATATGCATGGGAGAGCTGGGCAATGAATAAGGAAGACCAAAGAAGAATTGATGTCTTCAAAGTCTGTGTCATGTTCTGAAGCTGGCCACTTGTGAACCAAGTTTCTCTTTCGAAGATTAGTTCAAATTTGCTTATTTAAAGCCCAAGCACATTTGCATAAAGATCCATTGTTATCAATGAAGCTTATTTTCCTGGCCAGCCTTTCTGGTCTGTGCTGGCACAGAGCTAAAGTAAGTATGATCCTGGTCTGGCTGAGTTCTAGGACTTGGGGATGAAGAGTGATTTTCCTTCAGTGGGTACAGGGCTAGCCCAAAGGCAGTTTTTTTTTTTTTTTTTTTCTCAATCTAGATGACGTTATCTTCTAAATCTTTTAATCTCTCTCCCTGCATCCTATCCCACCTCCCAGCCCCCTTTTCTGCTGCCCCACACAGTCCTAGGACCCTCAGGATGCCTGGAGTATCCCTCGAACCACTCTGTGGCCCCCACCTGGACTGGCTGTCTTCTTAGAGAACTACCGCTCCTATCCAACTCCTACCTGTCACTTCACACGCCTTCAGGGTTGCGCAAAGGAAGGTGCCCAATTCATCCTGTTCACAAAAATGTGTGATTGACTGATAAGCTCTGAATCTTCTAGAAATTTACATTCTTAAAATCCTAGTCTGTAATTTGTTCAATCTGAATTTTGTAGCTAAAGACTCTCATTTATAAACAGAGTTCCTCACCCTCTTAATGTTTCTGTTTCCTCATCTGTAAAATGATCCCACTGGGCCCTAAGGATAAATTTCAAGAGCCTCATATGACCCAAAAGATTAAAAGTGAGGGAAAACAAAAAACAACAAAAAAACAGTAAAGATTGCAGAGTTCTAGAAGTAGTAAAGGCAGTGGGTGCCTGCCACTGAGGCGGGCCGGCAATGCCTCTGGCTGTTCTGGGGTTCACCTTATATTTCTTCTCATCTGGCACTGGGTTTGGGTTAGCCTCTCTGAGACTACAATCTCCAAAATACCCTTCCGGCTTTATTTTGAAGCCTGTAGCAGCTCCCCTGGCAGCAGCCCTCTGTGTTGTGGACAAGGGTCAGGGCAGCTACGACCACTGCATGAGTGAGCTGTTGGTGTATTAGAGGCTTACAAGGGGTCCTCCGGGAACCCAGCACCTCTTATGAAGAGCTCCGTTGCTCTGAGAGCAAGTGGCAGTGCTCCAGCCTGCTGCCAACACGCCCCACAGTTCTCAAAATCTGAGTGGGGCTGGGAGGAGTGCACTTGTTAAAAATTCAGGCTCCTGGGTCCCACCCCAGAGGCTCTGATTTAGTAGGCCGAGGATGGGGCCCAGAAATCTGTAGGTTTAATAAGTACCACAGGTGATTCTGATGCAGGGTCACTTTATAGACAAAGAAACAAAGATTAAATAATGTGCTTACGGTGCGTCGTTGTTGTTGTGTGCCCTGAGTCAATTCCGACTCATGGTGACCCTATAGAGCAAAGCAGAGCTGCCCCATAGGGTTTCCAAGGAGTGGCTGGTGGATTCAAACTGCGACCTTTTGGTTAGCAGCTGCAGCTCGTAACCACTAAGCCTATGGTGTAATAGCTAGTTATTTTGTCAGGACCAGTTTTTGAACCTTGATCTACTGAATTCCATATCCCAGGCTCTTTCCGTAGAATCATTCTGCCTCTCTGTATAACTGGTGGTTGAAAGAAGTAAGGAACATATGCGGTGCTTGCATGCCTCGTGCTCTGCAGGTACTACCTCATGCCAACCTCATGCTGCCCTCCCAGGCTGTCTATTGCAGTAGGCTGCTGTTGTCACTGTTAGTTGCTGTCCGGTCAGCTTTTTCCCGTAGTGATCTTATGTATAACAGAATGATATGTTGCCTGGTCCTCCCCGATCTTCACTGATATGTTTGAGTCTGTTGTGGGTATTGTGTCACTCCATCTCACTGAGAGTTTCCCTCATTTTCACTGACCTCTGCTTTACCAAACATAACATCCTTCTCTAGTGATTGGTCTTTCCTGATGGTGTGTCCAGAGAAGTAAGATGAAGTCTTGCCATCCTTGCTTCTAAGGAGCATTCTAGCTATAGTACTTCTCTTTTACTGATGAGCACACGGAAGATCAGAGAAGTAAAGTTACTAACTGAAGGTCACACAGCTAGAGAATGGTAGAGTCAGGGTGGTTTGGATCACAGACACTCTTCTTCCCGTCAGACTGGGCAGTGGAGGACACTGGCATTGCTGACTCCCCAGGTATCTTCTTGAGTCTTCGTTATGACTCCTCTTCTGTGACTCCCTTGGCTGTGCTATTATCTCTACAGTGTTTGTGGTAGGATCTTAGAGAGCATCCGGGCGTGGCAGTAGCTTGTCTTTTCTGAAGGTCTGAGGTCACCTGTAGGGCTGTTGTTGTTACTGGCTGTCAAGTGGCTCTGACTCATGGTGACCCAGTCCTGTGTCATTCCCATGATGATTGTTACGTTGAGTCCATTGTTGTGGCCACTGTGTATTTTGAGTGCCTTCCAATTAGGGAGCACAGCTTCCGGCACTATATCAGACAATATTGTTGTGATCCATAGGGTTTTCATTGACTAATTTTTGTATGTAGGTCACCAGGCCTTTCTTCCTAGTTGTACTTTGTCTGGCAGCTCCTCTGAAACCTGTTCACCATGGGTGACCCTACTGGTATTTGAAATACCAGTGGTATAACTTCCAGCATTACAGCAACACATAAGCCACCACAGTATAAAAACTGACAGATGGGTGATGTCCCCAAATTTACTTAGTCCCTTTCATCTGTCCCCTCTTCATTTCTTGATGAATTTTGGAGGTCAGAAGGTGGCATCTTCTCAGGGCCATAGGCTTAGTGATATTTTACCAAGTCTGCTTCTTGGATCTTCCTCTGCGCTTGTTATTCTTTTACCTGAAGGTGGAGAGCCCATTCCGGGAAGGAACATACATTTTTTCCAATTGATTTCTTGTCAGGTCTAACAAGATCAATCAAATCATATGACCTATAAAAATGATTTAGCACTCATAAAGCCCCATGACATCCCATATAAGCTGAGAATGAGTGACAAGGAAGCAAAGCTGCTCTGCAGTGCTTCACCCTCCTGGCCACAGGAGAATATCATATCCACATGCTCCCCTTCTAAGGCAGAGAAGTACTTGGGAAGATCCGGAGCATGCAGGCCCCTCGATGGAAGCAATGCTGGCTTGTTGCAAGCAATGCTGGCTTGTTGGAAACAATGCCGGCTTGTTGGAAACAATGCTAACAGAAGGGGCAGCAAGACAGATTTTATCCATGAACCAGCAGGAAGAAGGAGGCAGCATTTAAAGCACTGATGATCCCATTAGACAGGAAGAAATATCTGAAATGCTCAGAGAAAAAGCATTTTGATCTTGTATCGGGCATGTTTTGTTGCTTGCCCCTTATCCACTGGGGAATAAAGAAGGGTGCCTAAACATCTATGGTTGGACCTTGCCCTTGTTGAGTGGTCAAGGGATAGGCATCTGATCTGAGATGGGCCAAAAGAATCCTGTCTTTAGAATTTGAAATTAGAAACTTAAAGACTGAGTTAGTGGTTCAAAAAAAACCAAACTTGTTGCCGTCAGGATGATTTTGACTGATGTCGTTGTTATTAGGTGCCCTCGAGTTGATTCTGACTCATAGTGACCCTGTAGCAGAGTAGAACTGCCCTAAAGGGATTCTAAGGAGCAGGTGGTAGATTTGAACTGCCGACCTTTTGGTTAGCAGCCGAGCTCTTAACCACTACGCCACCAGGGCTCAGTAATTCTGACTCATGGCAATGCCAAAGGACAAAGCAGAACTGCCCCAAAGTGTTTCCAAGGAGTGGGTGGTGTATTCGAACTGCTGATCTTTTGGTGAGCCGCTGAGCTCTTAACCATTGCACCACCAGGGCTCCAAGTTAGTGGTAAAATAGAGGGGCAAAAAAGAGGTCCACACTTAGCATGTGGCTGTTCTTGTTATTGGTGTGGCACTAAGCTGAAGGTTCCCACAGTCTTGCCTGAGGTCCCTGGAGGCCTCCCTGGGCCTATTCTTCCAGGTCTTCCTAGGATCCCTGAAACCTATACCCTACAATGAAAGCTGCTTTTCTGGAGGTAGCCTGTGTGGATTTATATTCCAGATGATCACGTAAATCCTGATAGTCTTTGGGGATGATATGCCCCAACTCATGCAACCAATACCAGCCGCCATCCACTTGACTCCGACTCGTGGGAACCCCACGTGTGTCAGGGTAGAATTGTGCTCCACGGGGTTGTCAGTGGCTGATTTTTGGGAAGGGGATCACCAGGACCTTCTTCCAAGGCAACTCTGGGTGGACCTGAATCTCCACCCTTTTGGTTGGCAGCTGATGGTGTTAGCCATTTGCACTACCCAGGGACTTTCAACTGATGTAGATCTTGGGATTGATAAGTTTTGTATAAAATGGACTTTAGAGACCATCAGTCCAGCCTGTGGACTATTGATTTGTGGCTGCAGGCTGAATTCTTTCTGAAAGAGGGCTTCTTGTGGACTGCATTTTTAAAGTTTTAAATAATTTTTAGATGCTCCTATGGGCTCTCAGGATCCCCTCAGTCCCTTCCACTCCATCTCATCTACTACTTCACATAGTCTTATTCCTTTTTGACCCTGAGGGCATTCAACTGTGACTCCGATCTAACCCAATCCTCCAGAGAGGTGAATGACTAAACCAGTTAGGTAAGCATTATGGTTGGGCAACATTATGGCTGGGACCATAATTAAATTTTTCTGACTTCCAGGAAGAGTGGAAATGGAATGTCAGCCCCATGAAGGGTAACAGGGCTATAATGTTTATGTTTATTGAGCCTGTAATCTGTGCACAGCAGGTGCTGGGCACAGCAGTAAACAAGACTAAGTCCTTGTTCTGGTGGAGCTTATGTTCCAGTGGAGAGAAACAGATACAGATAGCTACACCCAATGCCATCAAGTTGATTCCAACTCACAGTGACCTTATAGGGCAGAATCAAACTGCCCTATAGGGCTTCTAAGGCTGTAATCTTTACGGAAACAGACTGCCACATCTTTCTCTTGTGGAGTGGCTGGTGGGTTCAAATCACTGACCTTTTGGTTAGCAGCTGAGCACTTAACCACTGTGCCACAAGGGCACCTTATAGATAGGTATAGATACATATTAATATCTGTATTATAATAAAATGCCATGAAATAGTGAGTGTTATGAAGAAAACTGGAGCATGGTAAGGCAACAGAGAGTGAGGGGGCTGTGCTATTTTGTGTAGGGAAGTCTCGGGGAAGCCCTGAATGAACACCCAAGAAGGTGAGAGGTAAACCACATGGATAATATGGGGCAAAGCCTTCCATGTTTCGGGACCAGGCATTATAAAAGACCTGATGTTGGAACTGGCCTAGGGCGTTTGAGAAACAGCAAGGAGTTAAATGAAGGGGGGGGGGGCGGTGCAGGGGGAGCAGAAGGGTAGGAAGTCAGGAAAAGAGGGCCAGAGAGTATAGGTATTTTAGGCCAAGGTAAATTCTTGGTTTTATATTCAGGTAGTTTGGGAAATCACTGGAAGGTTTTGAACAGAAAAGTGTAATCATCACCCTCACAGTGTAAAAGTGTCACTCTGGCAAGTGTGTAGACGGAGATGAAGAAAAGTTAAGGGCTTCAAGAGCAAGGAAGTTGCTGCTGGTCCTGGTGATGGCAGCTGAGATCTGAGAAGTAGCCATGGAGGTGGTGAGAAGGAAGTGGTGCTGCTACCTACTGCTCTTCTGGGAGCCCTGGTGGCATAATGATTAAGTGCGCTGCTAACCAGAAGGTCAGCAATTCAAGTCCACCAGCCGCTCCTTGGAAACCCTATGGGGCAGTTCCACTCTGTCCTATAGGGTCATTAGGAGTCAGAATCCACTTGATGGCAATGGGTTTGTTTTTTAGGAGCTTCACAACACACGTTAGTATTTAAAAAGCTCCAAGAAGGCTCAAAGTAACAGCAGCAGCAGCAGCAGCAGCAGCAGCAGTAGTCACCCTGCTTCATTTGATTTAACCCCACATTTCCCAAATCAGGGAACCTCTTTCCCCACATTATTAGCATTGACATTCCGCAGAACTAATTTCTGGAAAACACCATTTGGAAAAGCTGCTCTTCCCCCTGCTCCATGCAATTTCAAATAATAAAGTCACAGGGGAAGGTGGTGGCTGAAAGTCCTCCTGTGAGGCTTCCTGGCCAAGCTGTCAACCCATCCACCCAGTGGGTGCAAATCAGGGCCATTTCTCACACGTGTGGGCCATGTTTTTTCTGTATCTGCAGCTGACATAATCTCTTCTCTGCAATCTATCTGGGAGAAAGATGTTTATTCATCAAAGAACCCACCAGTGAATCAATGTAAATCAGATTTATTTTATCGAGGGGATGGGGTGAGGCGATGGTTTGTAAAAAATTCCCACGATTGATCAGTTAATTGGAGCTCCAGGTGATAGTCTTCTTTGGGCTCCCCTTGCTCTAGACGTGGCACTCCTGAGACTGCAGGTGAAAGAAAGGGCAGCAATATTTAGCAATATTCCACAAGGCAGAGACCTGCCTACTTCTGCTGCCTCCACATAGTTGGATCATAAATCACCTGGTAGCAAACCCTAAGCTAACCTCCAAGGTTTACGGTTGTTTTCTGGCATCTGAGAAGGCTGCTAAATTGAAGTGTTGTCCTGGGCACTATTAGAGATCCTGGCTTTACAGCTTTGGGGTCAATAAACCATAAGCAGAGTAGCTTTCCATGAGTTAGTGCTGCAAGGGTGTGGGAGAGTCCACTCTGAGCTTTTGACATGGAGTGGAGACAGAAGTCAGCTTGAGTTTTGCCAGAGAGCTCTTTATACCCAACACTTTGTGGGGAGGAAAAAGTATGGAGTCCTTTCTGGTGTCTCTGAAATCATGTCAGCCAGGAGTGTCCCTGTATTTCATGGATAAGTAGGGCCACACTTGCACACTCATGGATATTGAATGCAGGAGACTCACAAGGCAACGGAGGAAGCAAATCAGAGGCCAGCCCTTCCACTTGGCTGGCAGAAACTCAGCCTTCCTTGGCCTCAGCTTCCTCGTGTGCAGACACTCACTCGGCTGTCTCACTCAGCCATGTCTGTGTCCTATGTGTCATCCCTAATGGTGATGACCTTGAGTGCACAGGTTATTTCGAACATCCATCCATTCCCCGGTTGTGGGCATTCTGGGAGTGATGGATTGGATCCTGTGGCTGTCTGGCCATCTGCCCTTTGATCAATGGCTGCGAGCTCCTGATGGGAGTGGAGTGATATGAGTTGGCAATCGATCCCAGCAACTCCTCCGAGGGTGCCATGCAGGATGATGCGTTCCAGCCATTTCGCAGGAGGCTCGGGCCCTCCAGCAGCTGCACATTGCAGGGCCGCTGTGCTTGTCTGCAGCTGACTCGGTGTGAGAGTGAGTGTGTGTGTGTGTGTGTGAGTGTGTGTGTGTGTGTGTGTGAGAGAGAGAGAGAGAGTGTTTGTGTGGCTATTTATGCAGCTTCAACTCCCTTTCACCTGAGGCCTAGACAAAGATTCAGAGGCAGTTGGGGGAAAAACACACCGTAGGAACAAAATCGCCAAATTGTAAATGTGCTTAAGTGGGATAAATCCCAGAAAGTCGAAAGCCTTTTGCACTTGATAAATGAGACCGAGCCACATGGGAAAATTACTTTGATTGGTAAACAACTTAGATGAGTTTTTGAGGATCGTCATCGGCAAAATATATATGGCAGCAATTGCCAAGTCATGCCCTGTCACAAATAGCTATAGCTTGTGGTATCAACAAAGTGGTAACTCTGACCTCCAGTGCCAGGCCCAGGGGTTGGGACCTCACCTAATCCCTTGCAGGCAGCAGCTGCCTCAGGGAAGGCTGGTTCTCATCAGATGCTGGGAGCACCTTGGAGATTAAACCTGGGGATAGGTGAGCCTCTTCCCTGTAGAAGGGCTTTACACCTCTGCTTCAGGACTTCATACGAGAAAGAGCCAGAGCCTTCTCACTTGCATATAACCCTGGGCAAGGGCAAGTAGAACTTGGGGGATGGTTTTCCTCCCTCTCCCCTCCCGCTTTGTTCTATTAGGTAAATGACCAGTTACCCTTGAGCTGACTCTGACTCGTGGCAACCCCATGCATGTCAGAGTAGAACTGTGCTTCCTAGGGATTTCAGTAGCTGATTTTTCAGAAGTCTATTGCCAGGCCTTTCTTCTGAGGCACTTTGGGGTGGACTCAAACCTCCAACTTCTTGGATAACAGCCAAGCACCACCCAGGGACTCCACTGTATAGATACTGTTGCTAAAGTCTCAAAGCTTTGTTTTCCACTTCTCTGTGCAAGTAATCAAAGCTCTGCAAGCTTGGTTGAGTGTGGGTGTGGTGAGGTGACGGTAATGTCCATGGAAGAGAAGCAAGGAGTGGAGAGGAGCTGGCAGGGCCTGGGAGGGACGAGGCAGTACATGAACCACAGGAGAGAGAAGAGGCTTTGTTTCCAAAGAAGAACACAGCAGAATCAGGTGTTTTCCCGAGAGCAAGTTTTGCAGGAGGAAGATGGACAGGAAGATCATAAGGGCACTGACCATCCCACAGAGGGGTGGACGTGGGGAGGGCAAATGTCTGGATGTGAAATTGGCCGGTTCTGGCTCTACGTACATAGAGGAAAAGCTTAATAAATATTAAATTATTGTCTTGATTTCTAGCCGCCTTGGAAAGAGCCCTGTTAAGTGTTATGAAACAAGGCAGGGAGGGAGCTGTTTGAGCCAAGGGAAGAAATCTGCATGCCTGGGATAGCCAAAGTGATCAGCGAGATTAATTGGTAGAGCCACAGCGTTAGAGATGTAAAGTGCAGGCAGGGTAGATAAGAGCAAGTTGATGGATGAGGAATAAAAATAAAATATAGGAATGAATGTAATTTCAGCGGAACAGGAAGTTTATGAGGAGTTATTGCCCAGAGCCAAAGATTCAGAGACAGTCGGGGAAAAAAACACACATACTGTAGTAAACCCATAAGAGAGCAGTTTATTATTTTGAGAGGTTCAAGTTTAAAGAGTAACCTCTTCCGTTGGGAAGGGGAATATTATTTTTTTTTTTTCCCCACAGCTGGGTAGTCCTGTGGTCCCCAACTAGACTGTAAGCAATTCAGGGATTGTTGTTGTTAGCTGCTGTCGAGTGGTCCGCAACACATGATGACCCCACACACAATGGAAAAAAATGTTGCCAGCTTCTGCACCATCCCCTTGATCAGTAGTGGATCAGACTGTTGCGATCCATAGGGCTTTCACTGGCTGATTTTTCAGAATAGATCACCAGGCCTTTCTCGCTAGTCTATCATAGGGTATTCCACTGACACTTATTCATGTCACAGTAACACAGGCCTCCACTGACAGATGGGTGCTGGCTGTGCATGAGGAGCATCAGGCAGAAGTCAAACCCGGCTCTTCTCCATGGAAGGTGAGAACTCTACCAATGAACTGCCAATGTCCCCCTTTCAAGAATGTGGCTATAATTTAAAAAAAAAATTCTTGTATCTCCTCTTTCCCCAATACCGTGTTCCCCAGCAGCCCCTGTGCATGGGCCCAGCAACACAGACTTCCACTCATCAAGGCTGACTAAGCTACAGCCACTGCTGAGTGCCCAATCTGCCAGCAGCAGAGACCAACACTGGGTCCCTGATATGGCACCATCCCTCGAGGTGATCAGCCAGCAAGCTGGTGGCAGGTTGATTACATTGGACCACTTCCATCATGGAAGGGACAGTGTTTTGTCTTTACTGGAACAGACATTTACTCTGGATATGGATTTGCCTTCCATGCACACATTGCTTCTGCCAAAACTACCATCTGTGGACTTACAGAGTGCCTTATCCACCGTCATAGTATCCCACACAGCATTGTCTCCAATCAAAGGATTCACTTTACAACAAATGAAGTGCGGCAGTGGGCCCATGCTCATGGAATTCACTGATCTTACCACGTTCCCCATCATTCTGAAGCAGCTGGCTTGGTAGAACGATGGAATAGCCTCCTAAAGACACAATTATGGCACCAGCTAGGTGGTAATACCTTGCAGGGTTCGGCTAATGTTCTCAAGGAGGCTGTGTGTGCTCTAAACCAGCTTCCAATATATAGTGCTACTTCTCCTGCAGCCAAGGTTCATGGGTCCAGGAATCAAGGGGTGGAAATGGGAGTGGCACCACTCACTATTACCCCTAGTGACCGACTCACAAGATTTTTGCTTTCTGTCCCTGCAACCTTATGCTCTGCAGGTCTAGAGGTCTTAGTTCTGAAGGGAGGAATGGTCCCGCATGGAGACACATCACCAATTCCAATGAACTGGGAAGTTAAGAATGCCACCTGGACACTTTGGGTTACTTATGCCTCTGAATCAACAAAGAAGGGTGTTACCATACTAACTAGTGTGATTGATCCTGATTACCAAGAGGAAATCAGGTAGACATTACATAATGCAGGTAAAGAAGAGTATGTCTGAAATGCAGGAGATCTCTTAGTACTAGGGCGTCTCTTAGTACTACCATGCTGTATGATTAAAATCAATGGAAGACTACAGCAACCCAATTCTGACATAATTACTAATGACCCAGATCCTTCAGGAATGAATGTTTGGGTCACACCACCAGACAAAGACCCACGACCAGCTGAGGTGCTTGCTGAAGCAAAGGGAATACAGAATGGGTGGTGGAAGAAGGTAATTCTAAATATCAGTTACGGCCAGGTGACCAGTCGCAGAAATGAGGACTTTAATTGTTATGAGTATTTCTGCTTTGTATGTGTGCATCAGATATTTTTGTTTTCTTCACTTATAAAATATAAGATGTAAATGGGGCTAGTGCGTTTTCAGTTGTACGTGTGTTAATCATATCATGTTAGGCCCAAGTATGACTTTGTAATTGTCTTTATTCAGAGATTATGTTTGGGGAGATGTGTATAGGTGCCAAGCTGACAAGGGGTGGACTGAGATGGTTAAGGTCGTGTGTCAGCTTGGCTGGGCCGTGATTCTCAGTGTTTTGGCAGTTGTATGATGTTATAATCACTTTCCTGTTGAAATTTGATATGTGATCACTCCCATGTTGGAATCTGCAGAGTGGTACTGGTAGAGGCAGGGCCTGTGGCTGCTTACTGCCCCTTCAGCCTTCATCTCCCCACCCTTCCCCACCTACTTCCTTCCTGCTCCCCTTGCCAAGGCTTTTAGCTTGTTCTGGATCCAGCAGCTGCCTTTTTGTGTTGTGTGACCTCAGGTTCTTGGGATTCAAGCTAGCGGCTTACCTGTCAATCTTGGGATTTGTCAGTCTTCACAGCCTGTGAGTGGGAACCCTGCTCTCTGACCTGCCAATCTTGGGTTTGCCAGCTTCTGTGGCTACGTGAATTGAGAGAGGCCTCTATCCTAATTCATGGACTTGGGACGTTCCAGCCTCTACAATTGCGTGAGCTATTTCCTTGATATAAATTCTTTCTATATATGTTTATATGCTTTACTGGTTTTGCTTCTCTAGAGAACCCAGCCTGAGACACCCTGTAATTGGTGATTTTCACATAGTAACCACAAATTCATACTTTTGAAGGTTCAGTGGACCAGTGTCCTTTCAGCCTTAAGCCTCACTACTCACTGCCTTCTAGAGCCAAGTTTCTGAACAGTCTATTTGGCCACCTCACCTGGCTGTGTGAACAAGGGGTGCTGTCTAAATGAGTGACATCAAGGACCCTGACCTGGCTGGCACTCGATGGGGGAGAGAGGATAAGATTTTGATGCTGGTCTCAAGCATAGGAAGAGTCAGGGCAAAGCCTGTAGGTCCAATGGGTCTTCTTCCACGATGATGTTTAAGCTTTGATGAGGGAGGAATGCAGTGTTACTGAGTGGAGGCAGTGGTGATTCAGTGACAGAATCCTCATCTTCCATGCAGGCAGCCAATGTACCTCATGCGCAGCTACCACCTGTCTGTCAGTGGAGGTTTGCATGTTGCTATGATGCTGAACAGGTTTCAGCAGAGCTTCCAGACTAAGATGGACTGAGAAGAAAGGCCTGGCAATCTACTTCTGAAAATCAGCTGTTAAAAACCCTATGAATCAAAGCGATCTGATCCTGTTGTGCATGGGGTCGCCCTGAGTCTGTGGCCCACTCCACAGTAGCTAACAAGAACAACCACGACAACTGACTAGCTCCTTCTTAGCCTGGGGGTCCAACCACATCCCTAGCTTTAATTACTCATATTTATAGTATTTGCATTGTGTCAGGAAACTAGAACTAAGGTTTGAATTTAATTTTAGTAGATTTCCTTGGCCTAGGTTTTCTGATATAATTATTTTACTGTTCCTTCTTTATTGAGTAGATTTGTCATTTTACCCTTATTTTAAAATTTTTTTTTTGGAGGGGGGACTATTCGTGTATTTTATTAAAAGGCACTAAAAACCTTTTATGATATAGATACTATTACATTAACGCTCTAATCTTGCCAAATTGGCCTATTTATCATTCCCCTAAATATTCCTTGTTACTTCTACCCCCGGATGAAGTGCTTTCCCTGATCTTCTCTACTATGAAAGTCCTCCCATTTTCTCAATCATTCACCTATGTAAAGGTTTTCACTCCAATGGTGGACTGGAGTGGATGGTGGACTGGAGTGGTTGGGCTGCCTCAGAACACTGTCTGTCCTGCTCACATGACCCACAGACAATAAAAGCTTTGTGGTGGCTTTGGTTTTCTTGAACGAATGACAGCCTTTGATAACGTTTTCAACTTTTCCAAAGTCTATGCATGCCTGCCACCACTTGTCTGTCAGTTTGTCTTTCTTTGGTGGCTTGCATGTTGCTGGGATGCCAGAGGATATGCCACCAGTATTTCAAATACCAGTAGGGTCACCCATGATGGACAGGTTTCAGTGGAGCTTCCAGACTAAGACTAGGAAGAAGGACCTTGTGCTTTACTTCTAAAAAAATCGATCAGTGAAAACTTTATGAATAGCAAGGGAACACTGTCTTATGTAGTACCAGAAGATGAGCCCTCCAGATTGGAAGGCACTCAAAATATGAATGAGGAAGAGCTGTCTCCTCAAAGCAGAGTCAAACTAAATGACTCAGATGGAGTCAAACTTTCAGGACCTTCGCTTACTGATGTGACATGACTCAAAATGAGAAGAGACAGCTGCAAACATCCATTAGTAATTGGAACATGGAATGTACGAAGCATGAATCTAGGAAAATCAGAAGTTGTTAGAAATGAAATGGAATGCATAAACATTGATATCCTAGGCATTAGTGAGCAGAAATGGACTGGTATTGGCCATTTTGAATCAGACAATCATTCATATGGTCTACTATGCTGGGAATGACAAATTGAAAAGGAATGATGTTGCATTCATTGTCAAAAAGAACATTTTAAGATCTATCCTGAAGTATAATGCTGTCAGTGATAGGATAATATCTGTAGGCCTACAAGGAAGACCAGTTAATAGGACTAGAATTCAAATTTACTCACCAGCCACTAATACCAAAGACGAAGAAGCTGAAGATATTTATCAACTTCCGTAGTCTGAAATTGATCAAATATGCAATCAAGATGCATTGGTAATTACTGGTGATTGGAATGTGGAAGCTGAAAACAAAGAAAAAGAATCAGTAGTTGGAAAATATGGCCTTGGTGATAGAAATGATGCTGGAGATCACATGATAGAATTTTGCAAGGGCAATGACACATTCATTGGAAATACTTTTTTTTCAACAACATAAATGAAGACTATACATGTGGACCTTGCCTAATGTAATACACAGGAATCAAATTGACTACGTCTGTAGAAAGAGACGATGGAGAAGCTCACCATCATCAGTCAGAACAAGGCCTGGGGTCGATTGTGGAACAGACCATCAGTTGCTCCTATGTAAGTTCAAGTTGAAGCTGAAGAAAATTAAAACAAGTCCACAAGAGCCAAAGTATGACCTACAATATATCCTTCCTGAATTTAGAGACCATCTGAAGAATATATTTGATTGAACGCTAATAACCAAAGGTCAGATAAATGATGGAATGACATCAAAGACATCATACATAAAGAAAGCAAAAGGTTGTTAAAAAGACAGGAAAGAAAGAAAAGACCAAAATGGATGTCAGAAGAGACTCTGCAACTTGCTCTTGAACAGAGAGTAGTTAAAGGGAAAGAAAAGAACGATCATGTAAAATAGATGAAAAGAAGATTTCAAAGCACAGCTTGAGAAGACAAAGTATTGTAATGAAATGTTCAAAGACCTGGCGTTAGAAAACCAAAAGGAGAGAACACACTTGGTACTTCTCAAGCCAAAAGAATTAAAGAAAAAATGCAAGTCTCAAGTTGCAATATCGAAAGATTCTATGAGCAAAATATCGAACGATGCAAGAAGCATCCAAAGAAGATAGAAGGAATACACAGAGTTACTGTACCAAAAATAATTGGTTGACATTCAGCCATTTCAGGAGGTAGCATATGATCAAGAATCGATATCAAAGGAAGAAATCCAAGCTGCACTGAGGGCATCAGCAAAATACAGCGCTCCAGGAGTTGACAGAATATCAACTGAGATGTCTCAGCAAATGGATGCAATGCTGGAAGCACTCACGCGTCCATGCCAAGAAATTTGGAAGACAGCTACCTGGCCAACTGACCGGAAGAGATCCATATTCGTGCACATTCCAAAGAAAGGTGATCCAACGGAACGTGGAAATTATTGGACAATATCATTAATATCACCTGCAAGTAAGATTTTGTTGAAGATAATTCAAAAGCTGTTGCAGCAGTCCATTGACAGAGAACTGCCAGAAATTCAAGCCCGATTCTGAAGAGGACGTGGAATGAGGGATATCATTGCTGATGTCAGATGGATCTTGGCTGAAAGCAAAGAATACTAGAAAGGTATTTGCCTGTGTTTTATTGACTATGCAGAGGCATTACACTGTGTGGATTATAAGAAATTATAGATAACATTGTGAAGAATGGGAATGCTAGAACACTTAATTGTGCTTCTGGGGAACCTGTATGTAGACCAAGAGTCAGTAGTTAAAATAGAACAAGGAGATACTGCATAGTTTAAACCAGGAAATGTGTCTGTCAGAGTTGCATTTTTTTACCACACTTATTCAATCTGTATGCTGAGCAAATAATCCAAGAATCTGGATTATATGAAGAAGAATATGGCATCAGGATTGGAGGAAGACTCATTAACAAACTACCATATACAGATGACACAACCTTGTTTGCTGAAAGAGAAGAGGACTTTAAGCACTTAATGATGAAAAACACAGACTACAGCCTTCTATATGCATTATACCTCATCATAAAGAAGATAAAAATCTGCATAACTAGATCAATAAGCAATATCATGATAAATGGAGAAAAGGATTTCATTTTACTTGGATTCACAATCAACGGCCATAGAAGCAGCAGCCAAAAAATCAAAAGACATATCATATTGGGTAAATCTACCTCAAAGGACCTCTTTAAAGTGTTAAAAAGCAAAGATGTCACCATGAGGACTATGATATGCCTGACCTAAGCTGTAGTATTTTCAACCACCTCATATGCACGGGAAAGATGGACAATGAGTAAGGAAGGCCAAAAAGGAATTGATGTCTTTGAATATCGAATATAACATAGACTACCAGAAGAATGAACAAATCTTTCTTGGAAGAAGTACAGCCAGAATGTTCCTTAGAGGTGAGGATGGGAAGACTTCCTCTCATGTACTCTGGACATGCTATCAAGAAGGACCACTCCTTGGAGAAGGACATCATGCTTGGTAAAGTAGAGGGTCATCGAAAAAGAGGAAGACCCTCAACGAGAGGGACTGACACAGTGGCTGCAACAATGGGCTCAAGCACAGCAATGATGTGAGGATGGTGCGGGACCAGAAGTGTTTATTGTGTTATACATAGGGTCTGCGTGAGTTGGAGTTCACTCGACGGCACCCAACAACAACATAGGCATGCCTGAGCTAAAGTATGAGTTCCTGTGTGGTTGGTCCCTGCCAACTTTTTTCAGGAGGTTGATTATGGATAGGTGCATATATAAATTTGGGTAAGACTCATTATTCAGACTAACTGGGGTCAGGCCAGGAGGAATCTGTGCAAAGCCTGAGTTATGGAATTCAACAGTTGTATCACTTTCAAATTTAGATTAGCAAAATATCATCATCATGCAAACTCCAAGGCTCTGTTTTAATGAATGAATAGATGATTAACAATGATTTGTATTTGGTTTTGGCTTATTGTATGTTAACAGACCCTTCTCAGGATTCAAAAATAAGTTGTTCTCTTAAATTAGGTTAAATTTGCAGCCTGTAGTCTTGTTCGCATTATTTCTTAATAAAATTTATTCATAGTATATTTTTACATTTAATTTTATAATTGATTTTAGCATGTTAGCAGCCCAGACCTTACCTCAATAGACACAAACTCTGAATGAGCAGATTCTGAGAAATCAAAGCTTAATTTTGCAGCTCTGGCTCTAGGAAAGGTGCCCAAGGATTGGGATTCAGGGCACTTGGCTCTAGTTGTGTGGTCCTGCTGACATTGACTGGGTGGCCTTCTCATTTCTACCCTACAAGGTATGATGACAGTGACATTCCCCCCCAAGCCTATGAGATTATGTGGCAAACAGTCATAGGGGGCCTTCCAGAAACAAGGACCCAAACAACTTGAGCTCCCAGAAAGCTTAACCCAACTGAAGGCTAATCTAAGGGACTTGTTTTTTCTGACTGAATAGCCTCATTTTGGGTATTGTAACTGCTGACTACCCAGGAGAAACAACATTAATGGTCTTAATGAAATATCTTTATCTTGTTCTCCCTGGTCTCTTGGCAGGGATGGATCATCCAATAAGCAAAGTAAGTACGTGCTTTGAGTATCAACAAAACAGGGGCACCAGCTGTCCAAAGCAAAGACCCCTAGATGCCAAGCAGACAGGACACAAGGAAAACCCAGTGCCACAGTGGAAGAGAACTGGCGGGGCACTAAATGAAACTGATACAAGCTGCAGTGTGGGAGAATGTGCTGGCTGAAAATAAAGTTCACACAGGGTCACCAGGGCACTCACGTGCAAGGCTGTTTAAGCTATGAGGTACCTGTCACTTCAATGCCTTCCTTGACATCTGTCTCCTGTAGTCTCCGCCTATGTTGTTGAAACTCCTTATCTTGGTAGGTCTCTTGGGAGTGTACTATGTCTTTCTAATAAACAAGAGGTAGGGGTGGGCTGTCAAGTCTAACTTTTGGTACATTCACCCTCTAAAAATTTTATAATCTAGTTCATCACATGTCACTAAAATGGCATATGTCACTCTTGTGTTCAATTGGTAATATTATAGTCACATTTAAAAAGAAGTTACATCATGGATAGCTAACACACATACACACACACATACAGGTATATATTTATAACTTGCATATCCTGTTTGAATGTCTGAGTAAGCAGAGGAAGGGGGCACCACAGATTATCAGTATTTAGGGCCCTCACATGCCTTAATCTGGCTCTGTCTGTTTTCTGCAAGAAAAGCAAAAGTTGCTGAAGCAATGTGGTTTAAAGGAAATAATTAGGGACTGTTGATAACACTTGGTGCACATACCGCATGATCCATCACGTGGCCTACTGACTCCCGTAGAAGCAAGGGTGGGGAGGGAAATTGACAAAGTAACACGCCGGGGCAATTTATTTCCAAACTGCCTCTGAACAGCGGGAGCTGTGGCTTCCTCTCCATCTCTGAAAGGCTTTTCTGTGGTGAAAGTGAAATAGAAGCAATTAAACAATAAATAGGAATTACTGTCTCTTCGGGAGCTACCAGGGTATTGATTTAAGTCCTACAAGAATAAATTGTCATCCCTGTGATTTATCTGGGATTATATTTCATCACTAATTAAAGTTCACCTGGGGAGTGTTCTCTTGAATATGAAGAACTCTTGGACTCTGGCAAATTCAAGAAACAGTTGCCTTTGCTGGAAGAGAACCGGGATCTTGCAACTGAAGCTGCAGGAGACTTGCACGTCGTATATTGTAAGCGATGTTGTCAAGGTTGCACTTGGCTGTGTTATTTAGAATTCCAAAAGACACACATTTGGTCTAATAAAATGGACAGTGTCTTTATAGCAAAGGGAATTTTCTTGGCCCAGTATTGCTGAAGGTTGACTTCGTTGTTGATAGAAAGCCAACTGCTGAATATTTTTTCCGTTAGTGGTGTTACAATCATATCTAAATGGTAAATACGATAAAGTCAGCCGTAATTTGTGTTGACCGTAGTCTGTCTTGTTATTTGGCAGATAGATTGCTTCAAAGAGCTGGGCTGAGATTGTATTGCCCTCAGTTTGTGATGTTAGTGATCACGCCTTGATGAATTTTAATACTATTTGGTTTAAATGCAAATGTTAAAATAAATAATTGCTTTGCTGTGGGCTGCAGTTGAGCAGTCTGAGAATATCTTACTATTAAGCACATGGATAAGATGAATGTTTTAAAGGAAAAGCTTGACATGTTATCAATTATTTCATGTAGAAGTAACAGAAAAAATGGCTTATTATAGCAGTTTCCTCTTCTCCACTTCTGTGCTAAGAGGCCATTGTTATTCTGATTTGCGAAGCACAGTGACCTCTCAAATGGACTGTATTAACAGTGTTCTCACATTTAATACAGTTTCTTAGACAATTATTACTCCTAAGCTCCATATGTGTTAGCTAATGTGTAAAGATCTTACCTTATGTGGAGTATGTGAGTGAGTGAGTGTGTGTGTGTGTGAGTGTGTACTTCTCTTTCTCACCCCACCTATTCCACCTATTAGGTGAATTTAACTTCTATTTTCCTAGTATGGCCCATTATCTTCTACTAACAGACTACCTACCCATACAGACAAGGCAGTGAGGCCGTGAGAGTCCACCAGGTCAAGGCTGGCCTCTGGATGGTGGAAACAGGCCAAACCAGTCCTGAAAGGGTGTATGGCAGATCTTGCCCTAGTAGAACTCTGTATTACGCAAGATTCAGGACTTCTCCATTCCATGCCTTATGGGGTTATTGCTTTTCTCTATCCTGCCACTCCCTTCATCTTCCAGCCTCCATCTTTGCTCACCTCCAGTTGTAGCACCTTGTTTCACCTGTCCTTTGCCATGTGAAGATTGTACAAGTAACCTATACCTACTGTACCAGACCCGTTGTGTACCACCTCACACCCCCTGGGTCTGCCCTCAGATTCTAGCCCCACAAATGGCTATGACACTGGTTCTTCCTGCTTCATTCTGATGGTACCTCGCCTTAAGTGTCAGCTGCGTCCCTGCTCCCTGCCCCAGATTCTTTGGTGGTACAGGAAGCCCTCATGCTTGTGTTCTGGGGGAGCTGGAGCCAATGCCCAAGGAAAACCCTTAGCCAGTGAAAAATGGGAGCCTACTGGTATTTGCTTCTCTCTTCCACCCCTCAGGAGGACAACTCTGCATTGTATCCTGAACTGCTCTTCCAAATGTTCCAGCAGGATGGAGTATAGTCAGCCATAACACTGGTCAGCATATAACACACCTCAGCCTTGGCCTTCCTTCCTTCATCTGAATGCTTCCCTTCTGCACCCTGAGATCTCATCTTAATAAACCAACTGTATGCATGTTTTTAGGGAACCTAGCCTCCACACTTCAGGGAGCCCAGGCTAAGATCCTTGGAAAACCAGAAACTGGGGATACTAATTTTTGAAAAATATGATCATGTTGCCAATTTTCTTTTGGCCAAATTGTTTTCAGACAATTATTTTCTGGCCAAAATAAGTATTCCTCAATGTTTACCTCTTCTTCCTTTCTAGTAACGCACATGCACACATGGCACCATGTCCACACACACACACGTGCACACATATACACCCATGCATACATAACCATAGCCATGCACACACACACATGCACACATATACACCCATGCATACATAACCATAGCCATGCACACACACACATGCACACATATACACCCATGCATACATAACCATAGCCATGCACACACACACATGCACACATATACACCCACGCATACATAACCATAGCCATGCACACACACATGCATGTACACACATCCATACTCAAACACACCTGCACACACCTCATATACACACATGCACACTAAACTATGCACACATAAGGCATGCACACACATAAGCACAATAACATCCCCCCACACAAACTCATAAACATACACCTATGCACAATATGACTTGCACACACATGACCATGTACACACACAGCCACACCTAAGTACACACATGTGCACACACTTCAGAAATGCTTTGCTCAGACTTTTTTGTTTTAATAATATTTTATTGTGGCTGTCTTAGGCTGGGTTCTCTAGAAAAGCAAAGCCAGTGAAACATATAAATATATATAGAGAGAGCTTAATATCAAGAAAATGGCTCACACCATTGTGGAGGCTGGGAATTCCCAAGTTCCTGGGTCAGGCTGGAGGCTCCTCCTGAATCATGTAGCTGCAGGAGCTGGTGAACGGAGGATCGGCAGGTCAGACAACAGGCCTTTGGTTCATGGGCTGCGGAGGCTGATGAATCCCATTATCAGCAGGTAACTGCTAGCTCAAGTCCCAAAAACCAGAGGTTAGATGAACAGAAGTCAGCCACAAGATCCAGAACCAGCAAAAGCCAATGAGCTTTGCCAGAAAGTCTACCTATATTGGATGCAGGCCGCACCCCAGGGAAACTCCCTTTCAACTGATAGGCTGCTTATACCAGAAGGTGATTACATTATATCAGATCTCATTATGGAGATGATTACATCATTACATAGCTACCAAACTACAGCATAATTGCCAAACCACTGATAATCATGGCCCAGCCAAGTTGATATACAACCTTAAATATCACAGTGACACAGACTGTTTTCTGTGCATTTTGATCTCCCTCTCTGACTTCGTCTCGGTACTGTCTTTTTGGATCTACCTCAGGGAGCAAAGCTTGGTATTTGACAGTAACATTGAAATGTCAGGATCTAAGAGTGCGGCTCTGGAGAGAGACTGGCCTGATTACTAGGGCTATGGGTGAATTACAGGGTAATTCTTACCTGTGGGTGTGTAAGGCTTAGCGCAGTCTGACACATTGTTTAAATGCTAGCTATTATTACTGCTATCATTTTCATCTGACTGTAATCTGATGATGTCATCTGATAATGTTACCTGGCATTGTCTCTGCTTTCTGCCTGGATGCTCTCATCTGCTTTTTTGCCTTTCATGATCTTGTTTCTTTCCATTTTTTTTTTTTTTTACTTGCAGATCACCCAATTTTGGGAAGTGGAGAGATGGAGTGTGAGTCCTGTTTTGGAAGAGAGACCAGAACTGACTATGAATGAATAAAGTCATGAAAGGTTTCCAGAGTAAATTGGAACTTGAGATGAGTCTTGGAAGACCAGGTAAATTTAAACAGGAGAAGTGCATTTTCAGTATAAGCTGGGGCGGGGGGCATATAATTTACAAAAGTACAGAGAAATATTCATGGGGAAGTGGTGAGAAAAGAAAAAAAAACCAGTTACTCAAATTCAGAAGCAGAATAAAAATATCAGTAGAGGTTGCAACTGGAGTGTCTCTTGGTAGGAAGGATTCATATTCTCTTGGGTACAGACCTGAGGCACTATGTGTGGCTCCATGGTTGGGCAGCACCTCCAAGAGGAATAGCCTCACCCCAGCGAGCCAACTGGAAACAGTGTCAGAACCTCAGAGGAAAAGTCAGTGAGGAAAGAGGCCTTAAACTAGCTCTGCTGGACTATACAAGGTAAGCACAGTAGATCCTGTGAGGGTGTCACAGATGGTACTAATTTGGACAGAATGTGATGGAGCTTGCTCTCATTTTCTGCGCAGCCCCCATTCCCACACAGGGCTGGCTCAAGTTCTTATATCTGGGAGAGCACAGGAAGGGAGGGGGATGGGTGGGGGAGAGTGGCTCCTGAGGGAAGACGCAGATTACCTCATTTTGGGAAATGGAGAGATGGAGGGCCAGTCCCTATGCCTCCAGTGTTCTTGTGGCCCTTTTTCTATGGACTGGGCAGTTAACATGGGAAATGTCTCTCTGAGAAGTTGTTGGAATTATTTCTTCTCTCCTGAAAGTCATGTCCAGCCACTGGAACCAAAACTGTTCCTATTATGTATATTTAATCCTGGGGACTCTGGGAAAATAGCAGCATAAACAGACCATCGTTCCAACCCCCACCCCCTTCCCAAATACAACAGGAAATACAAGGAAACAGTGTTTGACTTTGAGGAACTATGAATTAGGGAGCAGAGGAAAGTAGGGGGGAACTGAAGACAGGCAAGTATCAATAAATCAACGAGTCACATACAGTAGGAAAATTGTTTCTCCCATTGTCCCTGCCTCTCCCCCACCATGCAGGCTGTTGGCTTCTGTGAACTGGGGAAGTGACCCTAGCAAAAGAGCCAGCTTCACTAAGCACCACATCCCCTGCCTATACAAAGAGACAGTATCTCAAGTTTCTGCTCTAAAATCAAAAAGGTAGACCTCCCTGGGGGTCTGTTTGGAGTGTGCCAGCAACTCTCCCACCTGGACACTGCTGGCTGCAAGCTGACTGAATTGCTATAGAAGGCCCTTGCAGTGGTGTCTGCTCTCATAGTCAAACATGACAGACCTCCTGGTGAATCAGTTCAGAGATGTCTGCTCCCCCTTCCAGACAGCATGGAGAACTGCTGACTGAGGCCGTTGTGTGCCAGGAAGCAGTTATCTTGAGTGGAAGCTATGTCTGCAGCCAACATACTACATGGCGGTGGTGGGTGGGGGAGGCTCTGATAGTAATAAGGCCAACCCCCTTGGGGGTCTGCTCAGAGCATGACAACCCTTCCCCTAGTTGGTAACTATTGGTTGCCAGGCTGTTGCAAACTGCTACAGAAGACCCCTGCTGTGGAATCTGTTCCCATAGTCAGCATTCTACCTGCATCCCTCTGTATCCCATAGCTCAGGCCTCGGAAACCAACAGAACAGACCTCCCTGGGGGTCAGTTTGGGTCTGTCTGCTCCTCCTTCTAGTTGGTACTGAGGACTGCTGACTAAGGCTGTTGTGTGCTAAGAAGCAGGCATCTTGAATGGAGTCTACACCCACAGCCAACATATCATGGGGCAGGCTCTGATAGCAAGGCAGACATCCCTGGGGGCCCATTCTGGGTGTGACAACCCCATCCTCACCCAGTAACTGTCAGATGCTGAACTAATACAAACTCCTACAGGAGGTTCCCTACATTGGAGCCAGGAGGAGGGTCACCTAAGTGAAGACTGCTCCCCCCCCCACCACTATAGGGCCACTGGGTTTCTAAATAAACAAGACAGATCTCTCAGAGGTCCTTCTGGGGAGTGCCAGCCCCTCTGTCTCCTGAAATAGGGGAAAGTCTGCCTGCGCATTCCGTGAATGCCAGTTCAGATATAAAGAGCCCCACAGAGCAGAGAAGGAAGCCTCAAACAAAACCGGAGGGCAACACCCATCCCAGAAGGAGGCTTGCTGGGGTTTTCTGACTGAAAACATGGTTGCAGAAACAAAAAAGGAAAGGAAGTTATAACTACATAGAGTGGGCTGTGACCCTGGTGGACAGATTGATAAGTGCATGATATCTTGCCTGAGTGGAGGTGCCTGCAGATAACAGATTGACCACATTGTGTTCTCTGATGTGTTTGTGAGACATTGAAAGTTGAAAACTGAGACCTGAAACATTTAAATTGTAATTAAACCAGGGAGGTAGAAGGAGCTATCACAGAAAGAAGAGAAAAAAGTAAGCAAAGGCCAAAGGCTTTGCATGTTTAAGAGTTTTTGTGTGTGTGTGTGTGCAGAAAATAGTGCAGGCAAAAACATCAAAAACTGGAAAGAACTGAGAGAAACTGCCCCAACAAAAAAAGTCACATAGAAACAGAAGCACATCGAGGAAATACTGAATAATGGAAAAAAAAAAAAAAAAGGAAAAATATAATACAACAACATTAAAAAAAAAAAATTTTTTTTTTTTACAACAACATTAGACATAATTAAATGAGTTAAGGGAAAACATAGACAAAGATCACAAACATATAAGTAAAGCAATGTAAGAACAAAATGAAGATCTGAAAAAGATATTGCAACTGAAAGGGACAATAGGTGAAATCAGAAACACAATAGAAGGACTTAACAACAAATTTAATCAGGCAGAAGAAAGAATCAATGAATTAGAGGCTGAGATACTTAAAATGACAGGGGCTGAAGAACAACAAGAATGGAAGCTCAAGAAGGCTGAGCACAGTTTAATGGAATTATGGAGCAACAGCCCTAATATACACATCATGGAATTCCAGAAGGAGGTGAGAGAGAGAAAGGTACAGAAGAATATCTGAAGAAATAATGACAGAAAGTTTCCCCAATCTAAGGAAAGATATGAATCTACAAATCCAAGAAATTCAAAGAATACCAAACAAGATAAACCCAAAGACATCTATATCAAGACACATCATAGTTAGGCTCTCAAAAAGTAAAGATAGAGAATCCAGAAAGCAGTGAGAGAGAAGCAAACAGTCACATATAAAGGATCCCCAATAAGTACCCATTTCTGCTCAGAAACAGAAACTTTGGAGGCCAAAAGGCAATGGAATGAATATTAAATGTGCTGAAAGGAAAACAAACATACAGTCAACTGAGAATACTATACCCAGGGAGACTGTCCTTCAGGAATGAGGGTGAAATTAAAACATTCCCAAGACAAACAGAAGCTGAAAGAGTTCATATCAACCAGCTGGCCCTACAAAAAATACTAATGGTAGTTCTGTAGATGGAAGGGAATGACACTATAAAGAGAATTGTGACAGAATATTATGAATAGCAATATGACAATAAACTGGATAACCCAGATGAATTGAACAAATTCTTAGAAGAACATAATTTACCCAAAGTGACTCAAGGTCCATAACAAGTGAAAGTATTGAGTCAGTGTTCAAAAACCTCCCAACAAAAGAGTCCTGGACAAGTACAAGGGCTAGTAATAAGGTATTCATGCTTGATACATCTAATTGTTTTGTTCTTCACACTTTTTAATGTCAAATGTATAAAAAGCAGGGATAAAATTATGTCAGAGAGCATATGAAATATAAAGGCATAATTAGTGATAAAAACAACAAAATGGAGGGGGAAGAAGGAAAAGCATAGGTATCAAATCTCTGAGTGTTATTGAGGTTAAATTGCAACTTACCCCAGGATGTTATAAATATAAACTGTTAAATGTAATATTCATTGTAACCACTAAAAAAATACCTAAAAACCATACAAAAAAGGAAAGGAGAAAGGAGTCAAAATGACTCACTACAATAAACCAAAAAAATGCAAAAACAAGCAGTAGTAAAGGACAAAGAAGGCTTAAGAAACACAAACACAAACAAATAACAAAAATGGCAGTTTTAAGTTAATTCTCACCAGTAATTACAGTGAATGTAAATGGACTAAATGCTCCAATGAAAAGACAGAGAGTTGGAGAACAGGTTTTAAAAAAATTGTCCAACTATACACTGGTTATAAGAGACACACCTTAGACCCAAGGACACAAATAGAATGAAAGTGAAAGAATGTAAAAAAATGTTCCATGTAAATAATAACAAAAAGAGAGCTGGGGTGGCAATCTTAATATCAGACAAAGTAGCCTTTAAAGAGATAAAAAAGAGGTAAAGATGGACGTTACACAGTGATAAAAGGGTCAATTCACTAAAAAGATTTAACAATCATAAATATATAGGTACCCAACATCAGAGCACCTAAATATATAAAGCAATGATAGAATTGAAGGGAGAAATAGATAGCACTACAATAATAGTTGGAGACTTCAATACAGCACTTTCAACATTGGATAGAAAACCTAGAAAGAAGATTAACAAGGAAACAGAGGACCTGAATGACACTATTAACCAACAAAACTTGACAGGCATATATAGAACACTCTACCCAACAACAGCACAATGTACATTCCACTCCAGTGCACATGGATCGTTCCCCAGGATAGACTACACGGTATTTTTTCTGACCACAATGGAGTGAATTTAGAAATCAATAACAGGGAAAAAAAAAAACCCTGGAAAATACACAAACATATGGAAATTAAACAACACAATTAAACTACCAATGGGTCGAGGAAGAAATCAAAAGAGAAATCACAAATTTTCTACAGTCAAATGAAAATGAAAGCACAACATACCAAAAGTTATGGGATACAGCAAAGGCAGTACTCAGAGAGAAACTTATAGTAATTAATGCCTACATGAAAAAAGAAGAAAGATCTCAAATCACCAATCTAATTCCACAATTCCAGGAACTAGAAAAGCAAACTAAGCCTAAAGCTACCAAAGTAAATAATAAATATCAGAACAGAAATAAATAAAATAAAAAACAGAAAAGCAATAGAGACAATCAATAAAACCAGAAGTTGGTTCTTTGAAAAGATCAATAAAATTGACAAACCTTTAGCTAGACTGATGAAGAAAAAAAGAGAAAAGATGCAGATAACCAAGACAAACAATGAAAGAGGAGACATTGCAACTGAACAGATAGAAATAAAGAGAATTGTGACAGAATATTATGAACAACAATATGGGAATAAACTGGGTAACCTAGATGAAATATTTACCCAAACTGACTCAAGGCCCATAACAAGTGAAAATATCATGTCAGTGTTCAAAAACCTCCCAACCAAGAAGTCCTGGACCAGATGGCTTCACTGGGGAATTCTACCAAACATTTAGAGAAGAATTGACAACAAATCTATGTAAACTCTTCCAAAAAATAAAGAAGGAAAGACTACTCCCTAATTCATTCTATGAAGCAAACATAACCTTGATAGCAAAACCAAAGACACCACAAGAAAATAAAACTACAGGCTAATATCTCTTAAGAATATAGATAGAGGAGGCGGAGCCAAGACGGCAGAATAGACAGATGCTTCTAGGGAGCCCTCTTTACAACAAAGACCTGAAAAAACAAGTGAAATGAGTATATTTGTGACAAGCTGGGAGCCCTGAGCATCAAAGGCAAACTTAGAAAACGAACTGAGGGCCAGGGGGAGGCAGAGATGGTTCAGAAGCGGAGAGGAGTTACTGGACCTGAATCGTGGGGAGCCCTCACACACCATTCCCGGAGTGGCGGTGGTGGCGGTGGGCAGCTGGTACTAGTGTGGGGCCGCAGTTTCCTCAGGGAGAAGCAGCCAGCCAAACAGCCTACTCGCACCTCTACAGCCTGAGGAGAATGGCGCTCTAGGCAAAAGCCAAGTACTTGCGTATATTTTACCGCGCCTCCCCACCTCCAGCCAGCTTCAGCAGCTGAATTCCCTGGGGCTGAGATAGGCCCTGTTGAGCACCTAGAGCCATCATCCTGGCCTTGGAGAAGGAAAAAATTTGCATTTGGGGGAAAAGATAATTTGCCAGCTCCACTAAACAGGGGAGCTCAGGACAGAAGTGGCTCCTGTCCAGGCATAAATGGTCTGTGGAATTTGAGCAGGTTTCCCTTCTGCATGGACTTGTGTGGGCCTATTTTGGGAGAATAGGCCTTTGTTGGCAGACTCCAACCGTTTCGGCTATGCAGTGGAGAGGTGGGTGTTTGATGATTGACATTGCTTTGCCTATTAAACAAGGTCCTCATCTACCCACATCAGAGAACTAAGGACTGGTAGCTCCACTAAGGCCACCTAGCCACCCAACAAGGGTCCAAGGATAACTGGTACCTCCCAGTTCTTATAACCAAAAACAATGGGTGTCCATGGTCCATCTGCAGAACCCACCCACCTGCGCACTCTAGGGAACAGGCACACGCTTTCCTCAGAGACACTTGGGGGTTGGTTCTCAGCTCCTTGCCTTGTTCAGAATGTGACCACCTGCTGCAATCAGATACCGGTACATACACCAATCACCCCTGCCCCTCTAAGACTGTAGGACAGAGCCTGTACCACACACTGGATGATCAGTTGCTGGACACCTGAGCTGAATTCATACAAGAAAACTGAATGGACCCCTAGACTGATATACCTGATAACAGCTCTAGCCAGCTGGGGAGAGGACACGACAGCTCCAAAGGCAAAAATAATCAAGCTAGCTCACTCAAGCAACCCATAGGGGTATACCAAAACAAAACAAAGCAAGCAGCCACGACACAGTAAGCAAGCATAAACTAATACAATAATTTATAGATGGCTCAGAGACAACAGTCAATATCAAGTCACATAAAGAAACACCATGATCACCTCAACAGGCTCTCAAAACAAAGAATACAGGGATCTTCTGATGAAAATGCATTCCTGGAATTACCAGACGCAGAATACAAAAGATTATTATACAGAACCCT
The DNA here is from genome assembly GCF_024166365.1 of Elephas maximus indicus. NCBI lineage: Eukaryota > Metazoa > Chordata > Mammalia > Proboscidea > Elephantidae > Elephas > Elephas maximus. Next base: position 9,363,339 of record NC_064838.1, on the reverse strand, counting down.
TCAAGACATCAGGAAGGAAATTAGGCAATTCTCAGAACAAGCCAAGGAACACACAGATAAAGCAATTGAAGAAATTAGAAAGATTATTCAGGAACATAATGAAAAATTTAATAAGCTGGAAAAATCCGTAGACAGACAGCAATCAGAAATTCAGAAGATTAACAATAAAATTACAGAAGCAGACAACTCAATAGAAAGCCAGAGGAGCAGAATTGAGCAAGTAGAAGGCAGAATTTCTGAACTCGAAGATAAATCACTTGGCACTAACATATTTGAAGAAAAATCAGATAAAAGAATAAAAAAGAAATGAAGAAACCTTAAGAATCATGTGGGACTCTATCAATAGAACTAACCTACGAGTGATTGGAGTACCAGAACAGGGAGGGATAACAGAAAATACAGAGAGAATTTTTGAAGATTTGTTGGCAGAAAACTTCCCTGATATGGTGAAAGATGAGAAGATATCTATCCAAGATGCTCATCGAACTCCACATAAGGTAGATCTTAAAAGAAAGTCACCAAGACATATTATATCAAGCTTGCCAAAACCAAAGATAAAGAGAGAATTTTAAGAGCAGCGAGGGATAAAAGAAAAGTCACCTACGAAGGGGAGTCGATAAGAGTAAGCTCAGACTACTTGGCAGAAACCATGCAGGCAAGAAGACAATGGGATGACATATCTAAAAAATTGAAGGAAAAAAATTGCCAGCCAAGAACCATATATCCAGCAAAACTGTCTCTTAAATATGAAGGTGAAATTAGGACATTTCCAGATAAACACAAGTTGAGGGAATTTGTGAAAACCAAACCAAAACTACAAGAAATACTAAAGGGAGTTCTTTGGTTAGAAAATCAGCAATATCAGGTATCTGCCCAAGACTAGAACACTGGGCAGAGCAACCAGAAGTCAACCCTGACACGGAAATCAAAAAAACAAAGCAAGAGTATATATATATATATATATATATATATATATATATATAGGCTCAAAACAGGGTAACAGTAATGTTATTATATAAAAGAAGACAACATTAAAACAATAAAGAGGGACTAAGAAATGTAATCATAGATCTTCCATATGGAGAGGAAGATACGGCGATACAAAGAAATAAAAGTTAGGTTTAAATTTAGAAAAATAGGGGTAAATAATAAGGTAACCACAGAGGAGACAAACTATCCTACTCATCTAAATAAAATACAAGAAAAAAATAGAGACTCAGTAGAAGCAAAATCAACAACAATGAATATAAGGAAAGGACAATATATAAAGATAATCTACTCAGCATATAAAATTAAGTGGGAAAAAGAAACTGTCAACAACACACAAAAAAAGACATCAAAATGATAGCACTAAATTCATACCTATCCATAATTATGTTGAACGTAAATGGACTAAATGTGCCAATAAGAGACAGACAGTGGCAGAATGGATTAAAAAACAAGATCCGTCTATATGCTGCCTACAAGAGACACACCTTACACTTAGAAACACGAACAAACTAAAACTCAAAGGATGGAAAAAAATATATCAAGCAAAGAACAATCAAAAAAGAGCAGGAGTAGCAACATTAATTTCTGACAAAATAGACTTTAAAGTTAAATCTATCAGAAAGGATAAGGAAGGACAGTATATAATGATTAAAGGAACAATATACCAAGAAGGTATAACCATATTAAATATTTATGCACCCAACGACAGGGGTGCAAACTCTATTAGCATTGAAAAGTAAGATAGACAGCTCCACAATAATAGTAGGAGACTTCAACATACCACTTTCGATGAAGGACAGGACATCCAGAAAGAAGCTCAGTAAAGACAAAAAAAAAAAAAAAAGGAACATCTAAATGCCACAATCAACCAACTTGACCACATAGACATATACAGAACACTCCACCCAACAGCAACCAAGTATACTTTCTTTTCTAGTGCACATGGAACATTCTCTAGAATAGACCACATATTAGGTCATAAAGCAAGCCTTAGCAGAATCCAAAACATTGAAACATTACAAAGCATCTTCTCTGACCATAAGGCCATAAAAGTGGAAATCAGTAACAGGAAAAGAAATCAAACACTTGGAAACTGAAGAATACCCTGCTGAAAAAAGACTGGATTATAGAAGACATTAAGGATGGAATAAGGAAATTCATAGAATCCAATGAGAATGAAAACTCTTCCTACCAATAAAAACAGCATCGATGAGGAAATCACCAAATCAATACCATTTACCATAGCCCCCAAGAAGATAAAATACTTAGATGTAAAAGACTTATTTATACAAAGGAAACTACAGTACACTTCTGCAAGAAACCAAAAGAGACCTACGTAAGTGGAAAAACATACTTTCCTCATGGATAGGAAGACAACATTATAAAAATGTCTATTCTTCCAAAAGCTATCTATAGATTTAATGCAATTCCAGTCCAAATTCCAACGACATTCTTTAATGAGATTTAGAAACAAATCACCAACTTCATATGGAAGGGTAAGAGGCCCCTGATAAGTAAAGCATTACTGAAAAAGAACAAAGTGGGAGGCCTTACTTTGCCTGATTTTAGAATCTATTATACTGCGACAGTAGTCAAAACAGCCTGGTACTGGCACAACAGATACCTAGACCAATGGAACAGAATTGAGAATGCAGACATAAATCCATCCACATATGAGCAGTTGATATTTGACAAAGGCCCCAAAACAGTTAAATGGGGAAAAGACAGTCTTTTTAACAAATGGTGCTGGCATAACTATATATCCATCTGCAAAAAAATGAAACAAGATTCATACCTCACTCCATGCACAAAAACAAGCTCAAAATGGATCGAAGACCTAAATATAAAATCTAAAACGATAAAGATCATGGAAGAAAAAATAGGGATAACGTAAGGAGCCCTAATACATGGCATAGGCAGTATACAAAACATTAAGAATGCAGAAGAAAAACTAGATAACTGTGAGGTCCTAAAAATCAAACACCTCTGCTCATCCAAAGACTTCACCAAAAGAGTAAAAAGACCGCCTACAGACTGGGAAAAAGTTTTTAGCTATGACATTTCTGATCAGCTCCTGATCTCTAAAATCTACGTGATACTGCAAAAACTCAACTAAAAAAAGACAAATAACCCAGTTAAAAAATGGGCAAAGTATATGAATAGACACTTCCCTAAAGAAGACATTCAGGTAGCTAACAGATACATGAGGAAATGCTCACGATCATTAGCCATTACAGAAATGCAGATCAAAACTACAATGAGATTTCATCTCACTCCAACAAGGCTGGCATTAATCCAAAAAACACAAAGTAATAAATGTCAAAGAGGCTGTGGAGAGGTTGGAACACTTATACACTGCTGGTGACAATGTAAAATGTTATAACCACTTTGGAAATCGACTTGGTGCTTCCTTAAAAAGCTAGAAATAGAACTACCATACGATTCAGCAATCCCACTCCTTGGAGTATATCCTAGAGAAATAAGAGCCTTTACATAAACAAATACATGCACACCCATGTTCATTGCAGCGCTGTTTACAGTGGCAAAAAGATGCATGGAAGCAACCAAGTTGCCCGTCAATGGATGAATGGATAAATAAATTATGGTATATTCACACAATGGAATACTACGCATCAATAAAGAACAGTGAGGAATCTGTGAAACATTTCATAGCATGGACGAACCTGGAAGGCGTTATGCTGAGTGAAATTAGTCGCAAAAAGACAAATATTGTATAAGACCACTAGTATAAGAACTTGAGAAATAGTTTAAATTGAGAAAACATTCTTTTGTGGTTACTAGGGGGGAAGGGAGGGTAGAAGAAGGGTATCACTAATTATAGTAGATAAGAAGTACTTTAGGTGAAGGGAGAGACAACACACAATACAGGGGAGGTCAGCACAACTGGACTAAACCAAAAGCAAAGAAGTTTCCTGAATAAGCTGAATGCTTCGAAGGGCAACGTAGCAGGGACAGGGGTTGGGGACCATGGTTTCAGGGGACATCTAAGTCAATTGGCATAATAAAATCTATTAAGAAAACATTCTGCATCCCACTTGAAGAGTGGCGTCTGGGGTCTTAAACACTAGCAAGCGGCCGTCTAAGATGCATCAATTGGTCTCAACCTACCTGGAACAAAGGAGAATGAAGAACATCAAGGACACGAGGTAATTATGAGCCCAAGAGACAGAAAGGGCCACATGAACCAGAGACTACATCATCCTGAGACTAGAAGAACTAGATGGTGCCCGGCTACAACCGATGACTGCCCTGACAGGGAACACAAGAGAGAACCCCTGAGGGAGCAGGAGAGTGGTGGGATGCGGACCCCAATTTCTCATAAAAAGACTAGTCTTAATGGTCTGACTGAGACTAGAAGGGCCCTGGTGGTCATGGCCCCCAGACCTTCTGTTGGCCCTGAATACCTAAAGAACATAAAAAGAGAGGAACAAAGTAGGAGGACCCATGCTTCCTGATTTTAAAACATATGCTACAGTAATTAAGTAGCCTGGTACTGATTTAACAATAGACACATAAACCAATGGAATAGAATTGAGAGTTCAGAAAAAGACGAATACACCTATGGTCAACTGATTTCTGACAAGCTTCCTAAGTCCATTGTATGGGGAAGAAGAGTCTCTTCAGTAAATGGTGTTGGAAAAACTAGATTTCCATATACAGAAAACTGAAACAGGATCCATGCCTCACACCACACGCAAAAACAAATTCATAATGGATTAAGGACCTAAATGTGCAATCTAAAACCGTAAAATTCTTAGAAGCAAATGTAGGGCAATGCTGACAGGCCTAGCTTTTAACTATGGATTACCTAATATAATAACAAAAGCACAAGCAGCAAAGGACAAAATAAGTAAATGGGACCTCATAAAAATTAAAAACTTTTCTTAATCAAAAGACTTTACCAAAAAAGTGAAAAGATAAGCTACCGACTAGGAGAATATCTTTGGAAACCTAGACCCGATAAGAATCTAAAGCCTGAACAGAACAAGCCTGCTGCTGTTAAGTCGATCCTGACTCATAGCAGCCCTATAGGACAGAGCAGAACTGTCCCTTAAGGTTTCCAAACAGCTGCTGGTGGCTTTGAACTGCCAACCTTTTGGTTAGCAGCTGAACTCTTAACCACTGTACCACGTAGGAATCTAGTAACCAAAATATATCTAAATCTCAAATAACTTGACAACAAAAAGACAAATACTCCAATCATAAAATAGGCAAAGGACTTGAATAGACATTTCACCAAAGAGGACATTCAAATGTCCACCAAACACATGAAAAATGCTCAACATCATTAGCCATCGGAGAGGTGTAAATGAAAACCAAAATGAGGTATTGTATCACTCCCACTAGGCTAGCTAGGAGCCCTGGTGGGGTAGTGATTAAGAGCTACAGCTGCTAACCAAAAGTTTGGCAGTTCAAATCCACCAGCTGCTCCTTGGAAACCCTGTGGGGCGGTTCTACTCTGTCCTCTATAGGAGGGTCACTATGTGTCAGAATCAACTTGACAGCAACAGGTTTGGATTTCTTGGTTTTGGGGATGGCTAAGATTAAAACCCTGGTGGCGTAATGGTGAAGAGCTACGGCTGCTAACCACAAGGTCTGCAGTTCAAATCCACCAGCCACTCCTTGGAAACCCTTATGGGGCAGTTCTACTTTGTCCTATAGGGTTGCTTTGAGTTGGAATCGACTCGATGGCAACAGGTTTGATTTGGTTTTGGGAAGATTAAAAAACAAGCAAGCAAACAAACAAAAAACAAAAGCAAACAAACAAAAAACAGAGAATAGCAAATGTTGGCGAGGGTGTGGGGAAATTGGAATGCATATCCTTTGCTGGTTGGATTGCAAGATGGTGTAACTGTTGTGGAAAAGAGTGTGGTGGTTCCTCGAAAAACTAAAAATAGAACCACTTGTTATGTTGTCATTAGGTGTTGTCAGGTTGGTTCTGACTTACAGCTGCCCCATACACAACAGAATGAAACAGTGCCTGGTCCTGTACCATCCTCATAATCTTTGCTATGTTTGAGCCCATTGCTGCAGCCACTGTGTCAGTTCAACTCATTGAGGGTCTTTTTCTTTTCAATGACCCTGTACTTTACCAAGCGTGATGTCCTTTTCCATGGACTAGTACCTCCTGATAACATGTCCAAAGTACATGAGATGAAGTCCTGTCATCCTCACTTCTAAGGAGTATTTTGGCTGTACTTCTTCCAAGACAGATTTAATTCTTTGGCAGTCCATGGTATATTCAGTATCCTTCTCCAACACCACAATTCAAAGACATCAATTCTTCAGTCTTCCACATTCATTGTCCAGCTTTTGCACGCGTATGACGTGATTGAAAATACCATGGCTGGGGTCAGGTGCACTTAGTCCTCAAGGTGACATCTTTGCTTTTTAACATTTTAAAGAGATCTTTTGACCATTAAGTGTAATGAGTAATGATTGAATATGTACAAGGCTCTATACCTCTGTCCCAGGAACTGCCAGTTTTGCTTTGTATTCCAGACTGCTGGGAAATCAATTTGTCTTGATGACTGAGTTTTCAATTGTCTTTGGGATTTCTGGGTCCTCACTGACTTTCTATCATCGTCTCTGCCGTAGGCTAGTGGACTGAACCTTTCTTCTTCTCCATGCCTGTAACATAGTGCACATAAACTAATATAATTTTTATATTTATAATTTCTACGTGCTCCAACCTGGTTACAAAACAAAGATTTCTTTGTTGTGGTAAAATATATATAACACGGAATTTTCCATTTTAGCCATTTTAAGCATACAATTCAGGGCATTAATTATATTCGCCCTGTTGTGCAGCCAACACCACCCCCAGTTTCTAACCTGATTTTTTTTTTTTTTTTTATAATAACTTTTATTAAGCTTCAAGTGAACGTTTACAAATCCAATCAGTCTGTCACATATAAGTTTACATACATCTCACTCCCTACTCCCACTTACTCTCCCCGTCTTGAGTCAGCCCTTTCAGTCTCTCCTTTCTTGACAATTTTGCCGGCTTCCCTCTCTCTCTATCCTCCCATCCCCCCTCCAGACAAGAGTTGCCAACACAATCTCAAGTGTACACCTGATATAATTAGCTCACTCTTCATCAGCGTCTCTCTCCCACCCGCTGACCAGTCCCTTTCATGTCTGATGAGTTGTCTTCAGGGATGGTTCCTGTCCTGTGTCAACAGAAGGTCTGGAGAGCATGACCGCCGGGATTCCTCTAGTCTCAGTCAGACCATTAAGTTTGGTCTTCTTATGAGAATTTGGGGTCTGCATCCCACTGCTCTCCTGCTCCCTCAGGGGTCCTCTGCTGAGCTCCCTGTCAGGGCAGTCATCGATTGTGGCCGGGCACCAACTAGTTCTTCTGGTCTCAGGATGATGTAGGTCTCTGGTTCATGTGGCCCTTTCTGTCTCTTGGGCTCTTAGTTGTCATGTGGGCTTGGTGTTCTTCATTTTCCTTTGCTCCAGGTGGGTTGAGACCAATTGCTGCATCTTAGATGGCTGCTTGTTAGCATTTAAGACCCCAGACGCCACTTTTCAAAGTGGGATGCAAAATGATTTCATAATAGAATTATTTTGCCAATTGACTTAGAAGTCCCCGCAAACCATGTTCCCCAGACCCCCGCGCTTGCTCCGCTGAGCTTTGAAGCATTCATTTTATCCCGGAAACTTCTTTGCTTTTGGTCCAGTCCAATTGAGCTGACCTTCCATGTATTGAGTGTTGTCTTTCCCTTCACCTAAAGCAGTTCTTATCTACTGATTAATCAATAAAAAAACCCTCTCCCACCCTCCCTCCCTCCCCCCCTCGTAACCACAAAAGTATGTGTTCTTCTCAGGTTTACTATTTCTCAAGATCTTATAATAGTGGTCTTATACAATATTTGTCCTTTTGCCTCTGACTCATTTCGCTCAGCATAATGCCTTCCAGGTTCCTCCATGTTATGAAATGTTTCAGAGATTCGTCACTGTTCTTTATCGATGCGTAGTATTCCATTGTGTGAATATACCACAATTTATTTACCCATTCATCCGTTGATGGACACCTTGGTTGCTTCCAACTTTTTGCTATTGTAAACAGAGCTGCAATAAACATGGGTGTGCATATATCTGTTTGTATGAAGGCTCTTGTATCTCTAGGGTATATTCCGAGGAGTGGGATTTCTGGGTTGTATGGTAGTTCTATTTCTAACTGTTTAAGATAACGCCAGATAGATTTCCAAAGTGGTTGTACCATTTTACATTCCCACCAGCAGTGTATGAGAGTTCCAATCTCTCCGCAGCCTCTCCAACATTTATTATTTTGTGTTTTTTGGATTAATGCCAGCCTTGCTGGTGTGAGATGGAATCTCATCGTAGTTTTAATTTGCATTTCTCTAATGGCTAATGATCGAGAGCATTTTCTCATGTATCTGTTGGCTGCCTGAATATCTTCTTTAGAGAAATGTGTGTTCATATCCTTTGCCCAGTTCTTGATTGGGTTGTTTGTCTTTTTGTGGTTGAGTTTTGACAGAATCATGTAGATTTTAGAGATCAGGCGCTGGTCGGAGATGTCATAGCTGAAAATTCTTTCCCAATCTGTAGGTGGTCTTTTTACTCTTTTGGTGAAGTCTTTAGATGAGCATAGGTGTTTGATTTTTAGGAGCTCCCAGTTATCGGGATTCTCTTCATCATTTTTGGTAATGTTTTGTATTCTGTTTATACCTTGTATTAGGGCTCCTAGGGTTGTCCCAATTTTTTCTTCCATGATCTTTATCGTTTTAGTCTTTATGTTTAGGTCTTTGATCCACTTGGAGTTAGTTTTTGTGCATGGTGTGAGGTATGGGTCCTGTTTCATTTTTTTGCAAATGGATATCCAGTTATGCCAGCACCATTTGTTAAAAAGGCTGTCTTTTCCCCAGTTAATTGACACTGGTCCTTTGTCAAATATCAGCTGCTCATACGTGGATGGATCTATGTCTGGGTTCTCAATTCTGTTCCATTGGTCTATGTGTCTGTTGTTGTACCAATACCAGGCTGTTTTGACTACTGTGGCTGTATAATAGGTTCTGAAGTCAGGTAAGGTGAGGCCTCCCACTTTCTTCTTCTTTTTCAGTAGTGCTTTGCTTATCCGGGGCTTCTTTCCCTTCCATATGAAATTGGTGATTTGTTTCTCTATCCCCTTAAAATATGACATTGGAATTTGGATCGGAAGTGCGTTAAATGTATAGATGGCTTTTGGTAGAATAGACATTTTTACTATGTTAAGTCTTCCTATCCATGAGCAAGGTATGTTTTTCCACTTAAGTATGTCCTTTTGAATTTCTTGTAGTAGAGCTTTGTAGTTTTCTTTGTATAGGTCTTTTACATCCTTGGTAAGATTTATTCCTAAGTATCTTATCTTCTTGGGGGCTACCGTGAATGGTATTGATTTGGTTATTTCCTCTTCGGTGTTCTTTTTGTTGATGTAGAGGAATCCAAGTGATTTTTGTATGTTTATTTTATAACCTGAGACTCTGCCAAACTCTTCTATTAGTTTCAGTAGTTTTCTGGAGGATTCCTTAGGGTTTTCTGTGTATATAATCATGTCATCTGCAAATAGTGATAACTTTACTTCTTCCTTGCCAATCCGGATACCTTTTATTTCTTTGTCTAGCCTGATTGCCCTGGCTAAGACTTCCAACACGATGTTGAATAAGAGCGGTGATAAAGGGCATCCTTGTCTGGTTCCCGTTCTCAAGGGAAATGCTTTCAGGTTCTCTCCATTTAGAGTGATATTGGCTGTTGGCTTTGCATAGATGCCCTTTATTATGTTGAGGAATTTTCCTTCAATTCCTATTTTGGTAAGAGTTTTTATCATAAATGGGTGTTGGACTTTGTCAAATGCCTTTTCTGCATCAATTGATAAGATCATGTGGTTTTTGTCTTTTGTTTTATTTATGTGATGGATTACATTAATGGTTTTTCTGATATTAAACCAGCCTTGCATACCTGGTATAAATCCCACTTGATCAGGGTGAATTATTTTTTTGATGTGTTGTTGGATTCTATTGGCTAGAATTTTGTTGAGGATTTTTGCATCAATGTTCATGAGGGATATAGGTCTATAATTTTCTTTTTTTGTAATGTCTTTACCTGGTTTTGGTATCAGGGAGATGGTGGCTTCATAGAATGAGTTGGGTAGTATTCCGTCATTTTCTATGCTTTGGAATACCTTTAGTAGTAGTGGTGTTAACTCTTCTCTGAAAATTTGGTAGAACTCTGCAGTGAAGCCGTCCGGGCCAGGACTTTTTTTTGTTGGGAGTTTTTTGATTACCGTTTCAATCTCTTTTTTTGTTATGGGTCTATTTAGTTGTTCTGCTTCTGAATGTGTTAGTTTAGGTAGGTAGTGTTTTTCAAGGAATTCATCCATTTCTTCTAGGTTTTCAAATTTGTTAGAGTACAATTTTTCATAATAATCTGAAATGATTCTTTTAATTTCATTTGGTTCTGTTGTGATGTGGTCCTTCTCATTTCTTATTCGGGTTATTTGTTTCCTTTCCTGTATTTCTTTAGTCAGTCTAGCCAATGGTTTATCAATTTTGTTAATTTTTTCAAAGAACCAGCTTTTGGCTTTGTTAATTCTTTCAATTGTTTTTCTGTTCTCTAATTCATTTAGTTCAGCTCTAATTTTTATTATTTGTTTTCTTCTGGTGCCTGATGGATTCTTTTGTTGCTCGCTTTCTATTTGTTCAAGTTGTAGGGACAGTTCTCTGATTTTGGCTCTTTCTTCTTTTTGTATGTGTGCATTTATTGATATAAATTGACCTCTGAGCACTGCTTTTGCTGTGTCCCAGAGGTTTTGATAGGAAGTATTTTCATTCTCGTTGCTTTCTATGAATTTCCTTATTCCCTCCTTGATGTCTTCTATAACCCAGTCTTTTTTCAGGAGGGTATTGTTCATTTTCCAAGTATTTGATTTCTTTTCCCTCGTTCTTCTGTTATTGATCTCTAGTTTTATTGCCTTGTGGTCTGAGAAGATGCTTTGTAATATTTCGATGTTTTGGACTCTGCAAAGGTTTGTTTTATGACCTAATATGTGGTCTATTCTAGAGAATGTTCCATGTGCGCTAGAAAAAAAAGTATATTTTGCAGCAGTTGGGTGGAGAGTTCTGTATAAGTCAATGAGGTCAAGTTGGTTGATTGTTGTAATTAGATCTTCCGTGTCTCTGTTGAGCTTCTTACTGGATGTCCTGTCCTTCTCCGAAAGGGGTGTGTTGAAGTCTCCTACTATAATTGTGGAGGTATCTATCTCGCTTTTCAGTTCTGTTAAAATTTGATTTATATATCTTGCAGCCCTGTCATTGGGTGCGTAAATATTTAATATGGTTATGTCTTCCTGATCAATTGTCCCTTTTATCATTATATAGTGTCCTTCTTTATCCTTTGTGGTGGATTTAAGTCTAAAGTCTATTTTGTCAGAAATTAATATTGCTACTCCTCTTCTTTTTTGCTTATTGTTTGCTTGATATACTTTTTTCCATCCTTTGAGTTTTAGTTTGTTTGTGTCTCTAAGTCTAAGGTGTGTCTCTTGTAGGCAGCATATAGATGGATCGTGTTTCTTTATCCAGTCTGTGACTCTCTGTCTCTTTATTGGTGCATTTAGTCCATTTACATTCAGGGTAATTATAGATAAATAAGTTTTTAGTGCTGTCATTTTGATGCCTTTTTATGTGTGTTGTTGACAATTTCATTTTTCCACATACTTTTTTGTGCTGAGGCGTTTTTCTTAGTAAATTGTGAGATCCTCACTTTCATAGTGTTTGACTTTATGTTAGTTGAGTCGTTACGTTTTTCTTGGTTTTTGTCTTGAGTTATAGAGTTGTTATACCTTTTTGTGGTTACCTCATTATATACCCCTATTTTTCTAAGTAAAAACCTAACTTGTATTGTTCTATATCGCCTTGTATCACTCTCCATATGGCAGTTCAATGCCTCCTGTATTTAGTCCCTCTTTTTGATTATTGTGATCTTTTACCTATTGACTTCCATGATTCCCTGTTATGTGTATTTTTTTTTTTAATTAATCTTAATTTGTTTGTTTTTGTGATTTCCCTATTTGAGTTGATATCAGGACGTTCTGTTTTGTGACCTTGTGTTGTGCTGATATCTGATATTATTGGTTCTCTGACCAAACAATATCCTTTAGTATTTCTTGTAGCTTTGGTTTGGTTTTTGCAAATTCTCTAAACTTGTGTTTGTCTGTAAATATCTTAATTTCGCCTTCATATTTCAGAGAGAGTTTTGCTGGATATATGATCCTTGGTTGGCAGTTTTTCTCCTTCAGTGTTCTGTATATGTCGTCCCATTCCCTTCTTGCCTGCATGGTTTCTGCTGAGTAGTCAGAACATATTCTTATTGATTCTCCCTTGAAGGAAACCTTTCTTTTCTCCCTGGCTGCTTTTAAAATTTTCTGTTTATCTTTGGTTTTGGTGAGTTTGATGATAATATGTCTTGGTGTTTTTCTTTTTGGATCAATCTTAAATGGGGTTCGATGAGCATCTTGGATAGATATCCTTTCGTCTTTCATGATGTCAGGGAAGTTTTCTGTCAGAAGTTCTTCAACTATTTTCTCTGTGTTTTCTGTCCCCCCTCCCTGTTCTGGGACTCCAATCACCCGCAGGTTATCCTTCTTGATAGAGTCCCACATAATTCTTAGGGTTTCTTCATTTGTTTTAATTCTTTTATCTGATTTTTTTCAGCTATGTTGGTGTTGATTCCCTGGTCCTCCAGATGTCCCAGTCTGCATTCTAATTGCTCGAGTCTGCTCCTCTGACTTCCTAGTGTGTTGTCTAATTCTGTTATTTTATTGTTAATCTTTTGGATTTCTACATGTTGTCTCTCTATGGATTCTTGCAACTTATTAATTTTTCCAGTATGTTCTTGAATAATCTTTTTGAGTTCTTCAACAGTTTTATCAGTGTGTTCCTTGGCTTTTTCTGCAGATATCCTAATTTCATTTGTGATATCATTAAGCATTCTGTAAATTAGTTTTTTATATTCTGTATCTGATAATTCCAAAATTGTATCTTCATTTGGGAAAGATTTTGATTCTTTTGTTTGGGGAGTTGGAGAAGCTGTCACAGTCTGCTTCTTTAAGTGGTTTGATATGGATTGTTGTCTCCGAGCCATCACTGGGAAACTAGTTTTTCCAGAAAATCCGCTAAAAAAAAACTGCAGTCAGATCCCTATCAGAGTTCTCCCTCTGGCTCAGGCTATTCAGATGTTAATGAAGCCGCCTGGGGAGGGTGGGGGAGGGAACAGAGAGATAGGAGAGTAGCACCTCAGAATATAGCCAGAGTTGCTTGTCTTGCTTGGAATGACTATTATATCTGAGATTCCCGCGGGCGCGTCGCCTATGTGTGCTGTCTGTGTGGAGATTGCCCCCGGGGGGTCTGGCCCGCTGGAGTCACGGTCAGATCCTCCGCTTCCAGCCCCACGCCCAGCGTCAAGGCTCCCCTACTGGGACGGTGCACTCTCGACTCCAAAATCAGTCGCTGCCTCCCGGGGACTTCTCGTCCCTCCAGCCGCGTGGCCGTGCCGCCCCCGTGAACCAGGTGGGCCCCCTCCCGGGGTTAGTTCAGATGGGTGGAGTAGCTCCCCGTGCTTGTGCCGCGACCGAGTGTCCCGGCTGGAACGCTGTTCTCCCCGCTCCAATACCAGTCGCTGCCTCCCGGGGACTTCTCCTACCGGCTGCGTCCCACGCCGCCCGCGCGACCCGGATGGTCACCTTCCCGGGGTTAGTTCAGGGGGTGGAGCAACTCTCCGTGTTTATGGCGTACCTGCGTGCAGTCCAAATCCCTGTGGGACGGTTCCCCGGCTCGGATGCTACTCTTTCTGCTCCAAGATCAGTCACTGCCTCCCGGGGACTTCTCCTAACGGCTGCGTCCCACGCCGCCCGTGGAACCGGCTAGTCCCCCTCCCGGGGTTAGTTCAGGGGGGTGGAGCAGGTCTCTGTGCTTGTGCCGTACCTGACTGGTATGCTGGCTCCAGGCTCTGGAAACAATCGCTGCTTCCCCGTATTAGTTCGTTCTCCGTCTCTAAATCTGTGTTTGTTGTTCAGGGTTCGTAGATTGTTATGTATGTGATCGATTCACTTGTTTTTCCGTGTCTTTGTTGTAAGAGGGATCCGAGGTAGCGTCTGCCTAGTCCGCCATCTTGGCTCCGCCTCCTCTCTAACCTGATTTTTATAGAATTCCTGGACGTTGCAGTTGGGGCTTGGGCTAGGGACACTTGATTCTGTCTGACCTTTCCCCTGCACCTGCTCTTCTTGTAATGTATGCCCCAATGGCCCTGGCCTCCTCACCTCGCATGTTGCTTTCCCGTCTAGACTCATCCTGAGAGTTTCTGTGTGTAAGCTCTGAGAATGACCAATGCCTGGCCTGGTAATTCTGTTCCAGAAATCTCATCCATCCAACTCTGTATGGTGCTTGACCTGGATACCAGCTGTTTGTAACTCCCTCCCCTGCTCTGATACAGCAGAGGGCTAAGGGACAGAATGCTTTTTGGGGGCCAATGTTTAGATGGAAGAGACATTGCCCTTGTGATATAGTTAGATTTCACAACACTAAGACATTTGAAATTATTTTCTTGTAGGTTTTTGTTTTGTTTTTAGTTGAACAGATTGAAAACTAACAGGACAAGTGGGGATAATTTTTAAGGTTTTGCAGCAGTCTAGAAGGAATTAATTTATCCCTTTGTAATTGAAGATTATATCCAATGATTATTTTTAGCTGGAGGCTTTCTTAAGCCATGTAGAATTACTGGCAATCAAATATTTGAATTTTTTTTTTCTTGAATTTCTTTTGTGACTGGATTGGGGCATAGACAGATGGGATGTTTTCTAATAATCTGGCTGATGTTTGGAAATAATATCCCCTTTTTTTCTTTTCCTGAGTAATAAAATTAAAATATCTGCTATGTGTGGGATAATTTAAGAGTTAGATCACTTTGAATAAATAACAAAAGTTGCTGAAGGGGTAGAAGAGACTGTGGTTCAGAGCACAGACTCTGGAGCCAGACTGCCTGGGATGGGTCTCTGCCACTTATAAGCTGTGTGACCTCCAGAAAATGATATAAGTTCTCTGTTCTCATTTTCTCTCATCTGTAAAATAAGGATAAAAATGAAATTTATCTCATAAGCGTTGCTGTGAAGATTAAACATTTCTAAAGCACTTAGAAAATGTCCTGGTACACTGTAAACATAATGATAATAATAATTTTGAGCACATTATTTCTTTTCTGGGAAATAGTATAATCGCTTGGGGGAAGAGTCTAATTGCTATTTGCAAAAGCTCTGATTACTGAAGGCATTTGAGAGAGCAGCTACCTCTCTCAAAACCTTAACACTTACTCTTCACAGCTGACAAGCATTTAGAATTTACCAAGCGCACAACCCTGGTGGTGTAGTGGTTAAGTGCTATGGCTGCTAACCAAAGGGTCGGGAGTTTGAATCCTCCAGGAGCTCCTTGGAAACTCTATGGGGCAGTTCTACTCTGTCCTATACGGCTGCTATGAGTTGGAATCGACTCGATGGCACTGGGCTCGGGCTTGGGCTAGGCACTTCACTAAGTACTTCCCACGTGCTTCTCCATTTCATCCCCACGCCAACCCTGTGAGGTAGGTGCTATTATTATTGTTCCCATTCTATAGGTGAAGAAACTGAGGCTAACGAATTTAAGTGTATTTCCCAAGGTCACAAGCATAATAAATAGCAGAGCTGGGATCAAATCTAAGTTTGAATGACATCAGAATATTTGCTCTTCACAGTTATCCTCACCGTCTCTCTTTTGCAGTCAATAAAAAATGATCTAGTGTCAAATTTAGAAATTAAGTTAAAAATTATTCCCAAATCTATAATCTGACTTTCTCTCCAAGTTTTGTCCTGTTTTAGTTTCATTTGGTTTTATTAAGAAAATTATAAAAATGGGACCAAAATTTTTCAGTGGAATAATAAAGGGCATAATTTGTAAAGAAAATGGGAACATATTTCTGTAGCATTCGATAATTTCTTCAGTAAACATATATTTCACACCTGTTGAATGTAAAGCCCTAAACTAGGTTCTGCAGGAGTATGGAAAGAAGGAGGATTGTTGTTCGGCCTTTCGGCCCCTGCTGGCTAGTGGGACTGCCACATTTGCAAAAATATCTGCAACAGATGCCGGATACTAATGTACTTGGAAAGAAGCATTTCAATTCTTTCTTTCTGAAGTACCACAGCCTAAGTCAAGTTTCCCCAGGATTTTACTAAACATAGCTAACAAACTTATTTCCCATTCGGCCTCTAAGTATGGAATTTCCTTTCAATTTTTAGGTTTATAACTGGGCAGCATTTCCTCATGGTGGGTTGTGTTATCCAAAGCAGAACCCTTAAGGTTGTCTGAAGTTGTTGTTATTGCTGCTAGTTGCTGTTGAGTTGGCTGTAACTAATGGCGGCCTTACGTGTAACTGAACAAGACATTGCCTGGTCCTGTGTCATCTTCCTGACAGTTGTTGGTATGTTTGAGGCTCTTGTGGCTGTTGTGTTTATCTATTGAGGGTTTTCCTTGTTTTTCCTGACCGTCTACCAAACATGTGTCCTTTTCTAGCAATTGGTCTCTCCTGATGATGTGTCTAAAGTAAGCAAGTCAAAGTCTCTTCATCCTCACTTCTAAGAAATAGCATGGTTGTATTTCTTCTGGGAATGATTTTTTCATGAAGTTACCCCAAAACCAAAACCAAACCCTTTACCACTGAGTTGATTGTGACTCATAGCAACCCTACAGGACAGAGTAGAACTGCCCCATAGAGTTTCCAAGGAGCACCTGGTGGATTCGAACTGCCGACCTTTTGGTTAGCAGTCATAGGACTTTACCACTATGCCACCAGGGTTTCCTCACGAAGTTACTTATGTTGAAATATTCCCATACAAGAGCATTTTTCCCTCTAAGAGAATATTTAACGCTAGACCCCTAAGTCTTTAAGCTAGGATCATAGAGAAAGTTCCTTACGCTTCCAGTATGGGTTTTAAAGCAGATCTTCAGCTACTTGAGATGCTAGAGCTTCTGGCTAGCTCACACATCAGGGAGGGAGAAGGAAGCTGCCAGGAATGGCTCACTGCATTGCCATATTTGTCTAATTGCCTTGAGAAATATTATTCCCTTTGCCCTTGAGTAAAGGCTGGTCATAATATGTCATATTTCACACTTCACTAGGTCTAACATCCATCAGTCTACAAGTTTCACTCAAAAACATTTCTGTAGAATTTTCTTATTAAGACTAATCATCTCATAAAGCTTTAGGAAGAATTTGGACCATCAGTTTGTGAGTGTGTCTAAACCTGAGCTTCTAGAAGGAATTTGTCCAAAAAAATCGTGTAAATTCAGTGAACACAAGAGGTTCTCAGGTCAAAGGAAGAGCTGTTTTGATTTGATGAGTTTAAAGGTGACCTTAATTCATGAATTTGGAAAGAGTTGCTCTTAGTGACATATGGGAGAAACTGCCTTTATCTGATAGTCTGTGGCCATCAGAACCAAATAGTGATTCTGGAAAACAAACAAATAGATAAAGACTCCAAGCCTGTAGTTTGAAGCATTCCCATTTTGTTTCCTTTCTTTTCCTTTCCTGTTTTCTCCGTGTTCCCCTGAATCTCACCCTAATTTGCTCTTCCTATATTTTAGTCTCTCATTGATTCATTCCTTCAATAACAATAGGGCAGATTTTCTTTTCTGAGTTGATTTTGACTGAATACTGTGTTTCATTCCATGACACATTAATGGATGCTACACCAAAAAAAAAAAAAAAAAGTTCTGTGGTCATATATGTTTTAGAAACTCTGGGTTAAAATAAGTTTCTTTACTAGAGAACTTTATAAAGCTTTTAATATGATAGTTCGGAGTGTTAGTCTCTAAGAGGAGGATTATACACACCTTTTCTTCAAACTCATAGGGATTTTTCCAAACTCACCTTTATCCAACTCTTAAAGATTTTCACAAAACCATAGAGCTACCATGATACACTCTTCTGGGGGCACTAGTCACATTGTAGTCTGTGTGACTGGTGTTCTCTGGAGCAATGCAGGGATCTACCTGTGTGGTTATGCCCAGAGGTTCTGTTATTTGTCCCTTATATCCCTTTTTTTGCTTATTTTTTACTTTATTCATATAACATGGAATTATATAATAAAAAAGTGAATGACCTGTTCACCTCATTTCCCCAATCCATTCTCAGAGGAGAATACAGTCAATTCATCTGTAATGTGGTATATGTGTCCCTAAAAATTATCATACTTTGTAAAATCACACAATAAAAAGCCACAGGGCTCATGTAAAAAATGTGGTTAGGGGAATAACACTCAAAAATTTCATCAGTGACATGTAAAGAAAGAGATCACACCTAATTAAAATGGTAGTTCAGTTGTATACATATTATATGGTTAAGAAATACATAAATACTGCAATATATGTATACTTTGCCTTGAAAAATTTCTGAATTTTGCTTGTGGAAGTGTGTGTCAGAAAAGTTACAGCTTGTGAGTTATTGCGAAGTGGTGGAAGGAGGATTATTTGAAATAGAAGGAGAATTTTAACACCAGATGTTGATGGGTGGAGCACATAACACATGTGGTGAACCACAGTAGCTGGTAGATTCATGAAGCATGTGTGTGTGTGTTTCATGTATTCCTACGGTGCTTGGTTAAGCTGGGTACAGATTCCTGCGTCCACTTAATGTTTCTTGTGGACAAAATCACAAAACAGGAAAATGCAAGATTCTCATTATGCTCACATTGTTTCCCAATATATCAATCACATCAGAACAAATATACATTTCTAAAGCAAGCATTATATAACAGAACTGACTGTAGTGTTTATATTTTGGAGTATTTTCTAACAGATGTTTTTTTCTGCACAGATAACAAATTTTTTTTCTTTAGTTTGTTTGCTGTGCTTTTTTTTATTGTGCTTTAAAATGAAATTTCACAATTCAAGTCAATTTCTCATACAAAAACTTATACACACATTGTTATATGACCCTAGTTGCTCTCCCTACAACAGATAATAAAATGACACATGCATATACAAGCATTCTTCTTTTTTCCATAAATAAGATTATACCACACTTATTGTATGACTTTATTTTATTTACTTATATAGCAGAGCTCCTTCTGTCCCTGCCAGTATATGTAGCTCTTTCTCAATACTTTCTTTGGGTTTAATTTCCCAGTATATGGATATACCATAATTTATTTAATGTTTCCCCTTTTGATAATCACTTAAGTTTTTGTCATTTATTTCTTTTGCTATTATAAGTTGCAGTGAAGACTTATTGCTTTTGCTTAGTGTTATGGATCGAATTGTGTTCCCCCAAAATGTGTGTCACCTTGGCAAGTCCATGATTCCCAGTATGGTGTGATTGTCCACAATTTTGTCATCTGATGTGATTTTCCTATGTGTTGTAAATTCTACCTCTATGATGTTAATGAGTCAGGATTAGAGGCAGTTATGGTAATCAGACAGGACTCAATCTACAAGATTAGGTAGTGTCTTAAGTCAATTTCTTCTGAGATATGAAAGAAAGAAGCAAGCAGAGAGATGTGTGGACCTCGTTACCACCAAGCAAGAAGAGCCAGGAGTATGCATCCTTTGTATCCAGGGTCCCTGAGCTGAGAAGCTCCTTGACCAGGGGAATATTGATGACAGGGACCTTCCCTCAGAGCCGACAGAGAGAGAAAACCTTTCCCTGGAGCTGGCACCCTGAATTTGGACTTCTAGCCTATTAGACTGTGAGAAAATAAAATTCTCTTTGTTAAAGCCATTCACTTGTGGTATTTCTGTTATAGCAGCACTAGATAACTAAGACACTTAGGATATAGAAAACTGGAAAGAACATCAGTCCCATCCTTACCACAACAACAAAGTTAATTGCTGAACAATCTCCAAATTCACATTTCTTGAATCCATCAGAAGTTGAGGTCACAGGGCAATCAACTAATTTATAACCTAGGGAAAGTCAGGAGCATCTAAGGAGGGATGGAACATGAATGCTTGCTTTCCTTCAACAGATGCTTTACGATACCATGCAAGCCAGTTGGAAGAAATTAATTTAAATCTCACCTTTGCACATGGGGAAAAGGAACAAGAAAGAAACTTCTTTCCTTGAAGGAGAGAGAGACCTAGAGTATATCCTGGGCTTAGACCATTAAAGATTCCCTGCCCCTGTGAGCAGGGAAGGTTCAGTGACCAGGCCCCACTCCCAAGACCTAGGGCCACAAACTTAAGACTTAGGTTGAATGAGAATGACAGATAGTGTCTCCCCCTCCTTCATCAGTCTAACAATCATGGAGTAACACACAAATCCATGTAGTGCTGGGAGATGGGGAAAAAGTACATAGGAGAACCTCTTTGAGGTACAAGAGCAAAGAGAAGACCTAAAGATGAGGGTGGAGGAGACATTAAGAAAAATCCTCTGATAAACCAGCCCGAACCATAAACACATTTTAACCATAAACACAAGGTAGCACTGAGGGATTCGAAGCCTGTGGTATTCCAAGGGTAACCATAGTGATAACAAAACCCCAACCCAGGTAAAATTTTAACTAGTTTTATTGAAATTCTACTGTCCCCCCATCCACTAAACACCTAACAGAAGAAGACATGAGCCCATCCCACTGTATAAAAACTATTTACCTCAGTCTTTACTGTTCTTCACAAGATGCCTGTCTTTAAACAAAAATTATGAAGCATACAAGAAGCAAGTAAAGTCAACATTAAACAATCAGAAAAGACTCATACATTATACAAAAGTTACAACCATTAGACTGGGTATTTAAAATAACTATGATTAATGTGCTAAAGGGCTAGCAGAAAATGTAGACAATATGTGAGATAGGTAATATCAGTACAGAGATGGAAACTATAAGTAAAAATCAAATGGAAATAAATGCTTAATGAATTTATCAGTAGGCTTGACACAGCTGAAGAAGGAGTAAGTGGATTTAAACAGAGGTCAGTAGAAATAACTCAAAGAGAAACACATAGAAAAAAGAATGAAAAAGCAGACGAGAGCATTCAGGAGCTGTGGAACAACACCAATGGCATAAAATATGTGTAATTGGAATGCCAAAAGAGAACAGAAGACAGAGAGAAAGAGAGAGAAGAGATTTGAAGAGATAATAACTGAGAAATTTCCAAAGTTACTGACATGCAGACACCAAACCACATATCCAAGAAGCTCAGAAAAAAACCAAGAAGGAAAGTACCCAGAACTCCCATACCTTTTTTGGTTTTTTTTTTTTTAATAACTGAGGAATTTCCAAAGTTACTGACATACAGGCACCAAACCACATATCCAAGAAGCTCAGAAAAAAAAACAAGAAGGAAAGTACCCAGAACTCCCATACCTACACATAGCACATTTAAACTGCAGAAATTCAAAGACAAATCTTGAAGTCAGCCAGAGAAAAAAAGATACATTGTATACAATATAAAAATATAAGTACAATATAAGAATTACAACAGACCTCTTGCCAGAAACTATGGAAGCCAGAAGACCATGCAGTGACATCTCTAAAGTACTGAATGAAAAAACCAAAACTGTCAATCCAGAATTCTGTCCCTTGCAAAAATGTTTTTTCAAAAATGAAGAAGTAGACTAATTCAAACAAAAATAGATAGAATTTATTTTCAGCAGAACTGCACTACAATAAATGTTAAAAGAATTTTCTTTAGGTAGAAGTAATATGATTTCAGACAGAAAATAGAATTTACAATAAGAAATACTGGAAATGGTGTAAATGGAGATAAATTCTTTTTAAAAAAGATATTTTTAACCACTCTAAAAGGTAACTGACTAAAACAAACAAACAAAAAAAAGCAATATATTGTGTGTTTAGAGCATACGTGACAACAGCAGCACAGGGACAGGAGGGAGTGTACTGTTGTAAGGTTCTTAAGCTCCACATGATGTAGTATAATATTTTAAGGTAGAATCTGATTAAATAAGGGTTTTGTTGTTGTTAGGTGCCGTCCAGTCAGTTCCGACTCATAGTGACCCTGTGTACAACAGAACAAAACACTGCCTGATCCTGCGCCATCCTCACAATCATTGCTATGTTTGAGCCCATTCTTGCAGCTGCTGTGTCAATCCGTCTCGTTGAGGGTCTTCCTCTTTTTTGCTGACCTTCTACTTTATCAAGCTTGATGTCCTTCTCCAGGGACCGGTCCATCTGGATAACATGTCCAAAATACGTGAGACAAGTCTTGCCATCCTTTCTTATAAGAAGCATTCTGACTGTACTTCTTCCAAGACAGGTTTGTTCATTCTTCTGGCAGTCCATGGTATATTCAATATTCTTCACTAATGCCATAATTTGAATGCATTAATTCTTTGCTCTTCCCCATTCATTGTTCAGCTTTTCCATGCATATGCAAAATCCACTGCTGTTGAGTTGATTTCGACTCTCATGGCTTGGGTCAGGTACTAAAAGTGACATCTTTTTAACACTTTAAAGAGGTCTTTTGTAAAACACTGTTTGATTTCTTTACTGCTGTTTTCATGGCATTGACTAGATCTAAGTACAATGAAACCCTTGACAACTTCAATATTTTCTTCCTTTATCATGATGTTGCTTATTGGTCCAGATGTGAGAATTTTTGTTTTCTTTATGTTGAGGTGTAATCTATACTGAAGGCTATAGTCTTTGATTTTGATCAGTAAGTGCTTCAAGTCCTCTTCACTTTGAGCAAGCAGTGTTGTGTCATTTGCATATTATAGGTTGTTAATGGGTTTTTCTCCAATTCTAATGCTGCATTCTTCATATAGTCTACCTTCTCAGATTATTTGCTCAGCATGCAGATTGAATAAATACGGTGAAAGGATACAACCCTAACACCCACCTTCCCGATTTTAATCCATGAGGTATCCCCTTGTTCTGTTCAAACAACTGCTTCTTGGTCTGTGTACAGTTTCTGCATGAGCTTAAATACGTGTTCTGGAATTTCCATTCCTCTCAATGTTATCCATAATTTGTTATGATTCACACAGTCAAATGCCTTTCCATAGTCAATAAAACAGAGGTAAATATCTCTCTGGTATTCTCTGCTTTTAGCCAAGATACACCTGGCATCAGCAATGATATCCCTCATTCCACATCCTCTTCTGAATCCAACTTGATTTTCTGACGGTTCCCTGCCAATCTACTGCTGCAACTGTTATTAAATTATCTTCAGCAAAATTTTACTTATGTGTGGTATTAATGATATTGTTTGATAATTTCCACATTCTGTTGAATCACCTTTCTTTGGAATGGGCACAAATATGGAGCTCTTCCAACTGGTTGACATAGGCAGCTGTCTTTCAAATTTCTCAGAATAGATGCATGAAGACTTCCAATGTTTCATTCTTTTGTTGAAACATCTCGTTGGCATTTGGCCCTTTCCTGGAGCCTTGTTTTTTGCCAATGCCTTCAATGTAGCTTTGACTTCTTCCTTCAATATCATTGGTTTTCATCATATGCTACTTCCTGAAATGGTTGAATGTTGACCAATTCTTTTGATACAATGATTCTGTGTATTTCTTCCATCTTCTTTTGGTGCTTCCCGTGTTGTTCAATATTTTGCCCGTGGAATCCTTCAACATTGCAGGTTGAGGCTTGAATTTTTTCTTCAGTTCTTTCAGCTTGAGAAATGCCAAGCATATTCTTCCCTTTTTTGTTTTCTAACTCCAAGTCTTTGCACATTTCACTATAATGCTTTACTTCATCTTCTTGAGCTGCCCTTTGAAATCTTCTGTTCAGCGCTTTTACTTCATCATTTCTTTCTTTTGCTTTAGCTACTCTATATTCAAGAGAGAAAACCCTGGTGGCATAGCGGCTGCTAACTAAAGGGTCAGCAGTTCAAATCCACCAGGTGCTCCTCAGAAACTCCATGGGGCAGTTCTTCTCTGTCCTATAGGGTCGCTATGAGTCCGAATCGACTTGACGGCACTGGGTTTGGGTTTTGGGTATATTCAAGAGCAAGTTTCAGAGTCTCTTCTGGCATCCATTTTGGTCTTTACTTTCTTTCCTGTCTTTTTAATGACCTTTTGCCTTTTTCAGGTTATGACGTCCTTGATGTCAGCCCACAAATTGTCTGGTCTTTGGTCATTAACATTCTATGAGTCAAATCTATTCTTGAGATGGTCTCCAAATTCAGGTAGGATATACTCAAGGTTGTTCTTTGTCTCTTGTGGACTTGTTTTAATTTTCTTCAACTTGAACTTGCATATGAGCGATTGATGGTCTGTTCCGCAGTTTGTTCCTAGCCTTTTTCTGACTGACGATATTCAGCTTCTCCACCATCTCTTTCCACAGATGTAGTTGATTTAATTCCTGTGTATTCCATCTGGTGAAGTTCACATGTATAGTTGTTGTTTATGTTGTTGAAAAAAGGAATTTGCAATGAATAAGTTTTTTTTTTAAGTCATTGGTCTTGCATAATTCTATCATGCAATCTCTGGTGTTGTTTCTATCACCAAGGCCATATTTTCCAACTATTGATCCCTCTTCTTTGTTTCCAACCTTCTCATTCTAATCACCAGTAATTATCAATGCATCTTGATTAAATGTTTCATAAATTTCAGACTACAGAAGTTGATAAAAATCTTCAATTCCTTCATCTTTGGTGTTTGTGGTTGTGATGGTTAAGATTGTGTGTCAACTTGGCTGGGCCATGATTCTCAATGTTTTGGCAATTGTATAATGTTGTGATCACTTTCCTGTTGAAATTTGATATGTGATCACCCCCATGATGGAATCTGCTGAGTGATACTGGTGGGGGTGGGGCCTGTGGTGGCTTACCACCCCCTCAGCCTTTATCTCTCCACCTTCCTCTGTCTACTTTCTTTTACCTGCTTGCCTTGCAAAGGTTGTTGGTTTGTTCTGGATCCAGCAGCTGTCTCTTGTCTGACCTCTGGTTCCTGGGACTTGAGCTGGCAGCTTACCTGTTCATCTTTGGATTCGCTGATCTTCATGGCCTGTGAGCAAAAGTCCTGCTCCCTGACCTTCCTATTTTGGGTTTGCCAGCCCCTGCAGCTGATTCAGGAGAAAACTTGTGGTCTTGCCTGCTGACCTTGGGGATTCCTCAACTGTCAAAACCTGTGAGGGGGATCCCTGCTCTCCAATCTGCTCATCTGGGATTCACCAGCTTTTGTGGCTCAGAGAATTGGGAAAGGACTCTATCCTGATCCAAGGGCTTGGGATATTCCAACCCCTACAATCACATGAGCTGTTTCCTTAATATAAATCTCTCTACATATATTTATACGCATTACTAGTTTTGCTTCTCTAGAGGACCCACCCTAAGACAAAGGTTTACAGAACAAGCTAGTTTCTCATCAAACAGTATACACATTGTTGTACACACTGGTTAAAAACCACACGTGTCAACACTCTCCTCCTCAACGCTGGGTTCCCTATTATCAGCTTTCCTGTTCCTGCCTACCTTCCAGTCCCTGCCCCAGGGCTGGTGTGCCCCTTTAGTCTTGTTTTATTTCATGGGCCTGTTCAATCTTTGGCTGAAGGTTGAACCTCAGGAGTGGCCTCATTACTGAGCTGAAAGGATGTCCGGGGGCCATACTCTTAGGATTTCTCTCAGTATCTGTCAGGCCAGTAAGTCTGGTCTTTCTTTTTGAGTTAGAATTTTGTTATACAGTTTTCTCCAGCTCTGTCTGGGACCCTCTATTGTGATCCCTGTCAGAGCAGTCAGTGGTGGTAGCCGGGCACCATCTGGTTGTATTGGACTCAGTTTGGTGGAGGCTGTGGAAGATGTGGTCCATTAGTCCTTTGGACTAATCTTTTCCTTGTATCTTTAGTTTTCTTCATTCTTCCTTGCTCCTGAAGGGGTGAGACCAGTGGAGTCTCCTTGATGGCTGCTCACAGGCTTTTAAGAGCCTAGACGCTACTCAGCAAAGTAGAATGTAGAACATATGCTTTATAAACGGTTAGGCCAGTTGAGCTAGATGTTCCCTGAGACTATGGTCCCCATAGCCCTCAGCCCAGCAATTTGGTCTCTCAGGAAGTTTGGATGTGTCTATAGAGCTACCATGGCCTTGCCTTGTACGGGTTGTGCTGGCTTCCCCAGTATTGTGTACTGTCTTGCTCTTCACCAAAGTTACCACTTATCTATCGCCTATTAAGTGTTTTTCCATCCCCACCCCTCCCCTCCCTTGTAACCATCAGATTTTGTTTCTTTTTGTATGTAAACCTTTTCATGAGTTTTTACAGTAGTGGTCTCATACAATATTTGTCCTTTTGTGACTGACTTATTTCACTGAGCATATTGTCCTCCAGATTCATCCATGCTATGAGACGCTTCACAGATTCATTGTTGTTCTTTAGCGTTACGTAATACTCCATTGTGTGTATGTACCACAGTTTGTTTATCCATTCATCTGTTGATGAGCATCTAGGTTTTTTCCATCTTTTTGCTGTTGTGAACAACTCTGCCATGAACATGGGTGTACATATATCACCTATTCGTGTGATGACTCTTATTTCTCTAGGATATATTCCTAGGAGTGGGATTGCTGGTTCGTATAGTATTTCTATTTCTAGCTTTCTAAGGAAGTGCTATATCATTTTCCAAAAAGGTTGTATCATTTTGCATTCCCACCAGCAGTGCATAAGAGTTCCGACCTCCCTGCAGCCTCTCCAAAGTTTGTTATTTTCTGTTTTATTGATTTGTGCCAGTAAGCCAGGGTTAGATGGTATCTCATTGTGGTTTTGATTTGCCTTTCTCTGATGGCTAGAGATCGTGGGCATTTCCTCATGTGTCTGTTGGCTGCTTGAATGTCTTCTTTGGTGAAGTGTCTGTTCATTTCCTTTGCCCATTTTTTAATTGGATTATTTATATTTTTGTTGTAGAGCTGTTGGATTTTCTTGTAGATTTTAAAGATTAGACCTTTGTCTAATTGTAACAGCCGATTTTTTCCCCCCGTTTGTAGGCTCTCTTTTTGCTCTTTTGGTGAAGGCTTTTGAGGAGCATAAGTGTTTAATTTTTAGAAGATCCCAGTTGTCTAGCTATCCTCTGGAGCTTGTGTGTTGTTTGCTGTGACTTGTTTCTTCTTAATGATATGTTTTAGGTTTCTAGCATTGATCCTATTTTTTATTCTATAAACTTCATAGTTTTGGGTTTTATATTTAGGTCTTTGATCCATTTGGAGTTAGTTTTTGTATATGGTGTGAGGTGTGGGTCCTGTTTCATTTTTTGGCAGATAGATATCCAGTTTTGCCAGCACCATTTGTTAAAAAGACTGTCTTTTCCCCATTGGATGGATTTTGGGCTCTTGTCGAAGATCAGGTGACCGTAGGTGGATGGGTTTACATCTGGGTTCTCAATTCTGTTCCATTGGTCAATGTACCTGTCATTGTATCAGTACCAGGGTGTTTTGACTACCGTAGTTGTACAGTAGGTTCTGAGGTCAGGTAGTGGGAGTCCTCCTACTTTATTCTTCTTCTTCAATAGTGCTTTACTTATCCTGGGCTTCTTCCCTTTCCATATAAAGTTAATGATTAGTTTTTCCATTTCTTTAAAGAATGTTTTTGGTATATGGATCGGGATTGCATTGTATTTGTAAATTGCTTTGGGTAGAATTGTCATTTTCACAATGTTGAGTCTACCTATCCATGAGTCTACCTATCTATCTATATAAACATCCATTTATGTAGATCTCTTTTAATTCCTTGCAGTAGCATTTGTAGTTTTCTTTGTTTAGGCCTTTTACATCCCTGGTTAGATTTATTCCTAAGTATTTTATTTTTTAGGGGCTATTGTAAATGCTAACTTTTTCCTGATTTCCTTTTCATCATTTTCTTTATTGGTGTATAGGGATCCAAGTGATTTTTGTATGTTTATTTTGTATCCTGCAACTCTGCTGAATCTTTCTATTAGTTGCAGTAGTTTTCCAGTGGAGTCTTTTGGATTTTCTTAGTATAGTATCATCTGCAAATGGGGATGGTTTAATTTCTTTATTGCCAATTTGAATGCCCTTTATTTCTGTTTCTTGCCTTATTACTCTAGCTAAGACTTCCAACACAGTGTTAAATAGGAGTGGTGATAAAGGACATCCTTGTCTTTTTCCTGTTCTCAGGGGGAACGTTTTCAGCCTCTCTCCATTGAGAACAATGTTGGTTGTTGGTTTTGCATAGATGCCCTTTATTATGTTGAGAAATTTCCCTTCAATACGTATTTTATTTAGAGTTTTTTTTTTTTTTTAAATCAGGAATGGGTGTTGGACTTGTCGAATGCCTTTTCTGCGTCAATTGAGATGGTCATGTGATTCTTTTCTTTCCCTTTATTTATGTTGTGGGTTACATTGATTGATTTTCTAATGCTGAACCATATGAATTCTGCTTGGTCATGGTGTATTATTTTTTTGATATGGTGCTGAATTCTACTGGCTAGAATTTTGTTGAGAATTTTTGCATCTATATTCATGAGAGAGGTTGGTCTGTAATTTTCCTTTTTTGTGGTGTCTTTGCCTGGTTTTGGTATCAGGGTTATGCTGGCTGCATGGAATGAATTTGGAAGTATCGCTTCCTTTTCAATGTTCTGAAATAGTTTGAGTAGTACTGGTGTAAACTTTACTCTGAATGTTTTGTAGAATTCTTTGGTAAAGCCATCTGGGCCAGTGCTTTTTTTTTTTTGTTGTTGGGAGTTTTTTTTTTTTTTTTTTAATTACCTTTTCAATCCCTTCTCTTGTTATGGGTCTGTTCAGATTTTCAATATCATTTTCTGTTAGTTTAGGTCTGTACTGTGTTTCTAGAAATTGTCCATTTCCTCTAGGTTTTCAAATTTGTTGGAGTACAGTTTTTCATAATACTCTTATGATTTTTTTTTTTTTCAGTTGGGTCTGTTGTAACATCCCCCCATTTCATTCTTTATTTGGGTTATTTGAGTTCTCTCCTGTTTTTCTTGTATCAATTTGGCCAGTGGTTTGTTGATTTTGTTGATCCTTTCAAAGAACCAACTTTTTTTGAAATTATTCTTTCTATTGTTTTTCTATTCCCTATTTCATTTATTTCTGCTCTGATCTTTATTATTTCCTTTCTTCTTGTGGCTGTGGGCTTCTTTTGCTGTTCTCTTTCTATTTGTTCAAGTTATATAGCTAATGTTTTCATTTTGTCCCTTTCTTATTTTTTGATTTGTGCATCTAGTGCTATAAATTGACCTCTGAGGACTGCCTTTCTCTGTCCCAAAGGTTTTGGTATGATGTGTTTTCATTCTTATTTGATTCTAAGAACTTTTTGTTTCCATCTTTGATTTCTCCTATTACCCACTGGTTTTTGAGCAGGTTGTTATTCAGTTTCCATGTAATTGATTTTTTTTTCCCTTACTCTTCCTGTTGTTAATTTCTACTTTGATGGCATTGTAGTCAGAGAAGGTACTTTGTATTATCTCAATGTTTTGGATTTTATTGAGGGTTGCTCTGTGGCCTAAGATGTGGTCTATTCTGGAGAATGTTCCACGTGTGTTGGAAAAGAATGTGTACCTTGCAGCTGTTGGGTGGAGTGTTCTATATATGTCTATAAGGTCAAGTTGGCTGATTGTGCTCTTTATCTTCGAAATCTTTTGTTCAGCTCTTTTAGTTCATCATTTCTTCCTTTTGCTTGAGCTGTTTGATGTTCAAGAGCAAGTGTCAGAGTCTCTTCTGACATCTATTTTGGCCTTCTCTTTCTCTTTCTTTCCTGTCTTTTTAATGACCTCTTGCTTTCTTCATGTATGCTGTCCTTGATGTCATACCACAACTTGTCTGGTCTTTGGTCATTAGTGTTCAACTCATCAAATCTATTCTTGAGATGGTCTCTAAATTTAAGTGGGATATACTTTTTTTTTTTTTTTTAATACTCAGGGTCATACTTCAGCTCTTGTGGACTTGTTCTAATTTCCTTCGGTTTCAACTTGAACTTGCATATGAACAGCTGATGGTCTGTTCTACAGTCGGCCCCTGGCCTTGTTCTGACTGATGATATTGAGCTTTCCCATTGTCTCTTTCCACAGATTTATTCTATTTGATTCCTGTGTGTTCCATCTGGTGAGGTCCACGTATATAGTTGCTGTTTATGT
This sequence comes from Elephas maximus indicus, assembly GCF_024166365.1. Classification (NCBI taxonomy): domain Eukaryota; kingdom Metazoa; phylum Chordata; class Mammalia; order Proboscidea; family Elephantidae; genus Elephas; species Elephas maximus. The sequence goes on along the minus strand of NC_064838.1, from coordinate 9,333,238 downwards.
TGGTGAAAAATGGTATTTGCAATGAAGAAGTTGTTGCTCTTGTAAAATCCTATCATGTGATCTGTGGAATTTTTTTCTATCACCAAGGCTATGTTTTCCAAATACTGATCCTTTGTCTTTGTTTCCAACTTTTGCTTTTCAATCACCAGTAATTGTCAACACATCCTGGTTGCATGTTTGATCAATTTCAGACTGCAGAACATGGTAAAAATCTTCAATTTCTTCATCTTTGGCCTCAGTGATTGGTGCGTAAATTTGAATAATCATCATATTAACTGGTCTTCCTTGTAGGTGTGTGGATATTATCCTATCACCGACGGCATTGTACTTCAGGATAGATCTTGAAATGTTCTTTTTGATGATGAATGGAACACCATTCCTCTTCAAGTTGTCATCCTCAGCATAGTAGACCATATGTCTGTCTGATTCAAAATGGCCAACACCAGTCCATTTCAGCTCACTAATGCCTAGGATATCAATGTTAATGCATTCCCTTTCATTTTTTTTTTTTTTTTCTCAAAAAACAACTGGGGAAATGTTACCTCCTTGAAGTGAAGTCAACCTTAATGACGTGGGTGGAGTAAAGCTTTCATGACCCTCATTTGCTGATGTGGCACTACTCAAAATGAGAAGAAACAGCTGCAAAAGTCCATTAATAATTGGAAAATGGAATGTACAAAGTACGAATCTAGGAAAATTGGAAGTCATCAAAAATCACATGGAATGCATAAACATTGATATCTTAGGCATTAGTGAGCTGAAATGGACTGGCATTGGCCATTTTCAATCGGACAATCATATAGTCTACTATGTCTAAAATGACAACTTGAAGAGGAATGGTGTTGCATTCATCATCAAAAAAAAAAAAAAAATTTCAAGGTCTATCCTTAAGTACAACACTGTCAGTGATAGGATAATATCCACACACCCACAAGGAAGGCCAGTTAATACAACTATTATTCAAATTTACCGACCAACCACTAAGGCCAAAGATGAAGAAATTAAAGATTTTTATCAGCTTCTACAGTCTGAAATTGATTGAATATGCAGTCAGGAAGCATTGATAATTACTGGTGATTGGAAAGCAAAAGTTCAAAACAGAAGAAGGATCAGTAGTTGGAAAACATGGCTTTGGTGATAGAAACAGAACAAACTAGCTTTTCATTAAACAATTAGCACACATATTATTTTGTAACATTGGTTAATAACCCCACAACATGTTAACACCCTCCCTCCTCAACCTTGGGTTACCTATTACCAGCTTTCCTGTCCCCTCCTGCCTTCTAGTTCTTGCCTCTGGGCTGGTGTGCCCTTTTAGTCTTCTTTTGTTTTATGGACCTGTCTGAACTTTGGCTGAAGGGTGAACCTCAGGAGCCACTTCATTACTGAGCTAAAAGGGTGTCCAGGGGCCATACTCTCGGGGTTTCTCCAGCCTCTGTCAGACCAGTAAGTCTGGGTTTTTTTTTTTTTTTTTATGAGTTAGAATTTTATTCTACATTTTTCTCCAGCTGTGTTATGATCCCTGTCAGAGCAGTCAGTGGTGGTAGGCAGGCATCATCTAATTGTGCTGGACTCTGTCTGGTGGAGGCTGTATTACTTGTGGTCCATCAGTTATTTGGACTAATCTTTCCCTTGTGTCTTTGGTTTTCTTCATTCTCCTTTGCTCCAGATGGAGTGAGACCAGCAGAGTATCTTAGATGGCCATTCAGAAGCTTTTTTTTTTTTTTTTTAATAACTTTTATTAAGCTTCAAGTGAACGTTTACAAATCCAATCAGTCTGTCACATATAAGTTTACATACATCTCACTCCCTACTCCCACTTGCTCTCCCCCTCTTGAGTCAGCCCTTTCAGTCTCTCCTTTCTTGACAATTTTGCCAGCTTCCCTCTCTCTCTATCCTCCCATCCCCCCTCCAGACAACAGTTGCCAACACAATCTCAAGTGTCCACCTAATATAATTAGCTCACTCTTCATCAGCGTCTCTCTCCCACCCGCTGACCAGTCCCTTTCATTTCTGATGAGTTGTCTTCGGGGATGGTTCCTGTCCTGTGTCAACTGAAGGTCTGGGGAGCATGGCCGCCGGGATTCCTCCAGTCTCAGTCAGACCATTAAGTTTGGTCTTTTTATGAGAATTTAGGGTCTGTATCCCACTGATCTCCTGCTCCCTCAGGGGTCCTCTGTTGTGCTCCCTGTCAGGGCAGTCATCGATTGTGGCCGGGCACCAAGTATTTCTTCTGGTCTCAGGATGATGTAGGTCTCTGGTTCATGTGGCCCTTTCTGTCTCTTGGGCTCTTAGTTGTCGTGTGGCCTTGGTGTTCTTCATTTTCCTTTGCTCCAGGTGGGTTGAGACCAATTGATGCATCTTAGATGGCCGCTTGTTAGCATTTAAGACCCCAGACGCCACATTTCAAAGTGGGATGCAGAATGATTTCATAATAGAATTATTTTGCCAATTGACTTAGAAGTCCCCGCAAACCATGTTCCCCAGACCCCCGCACTTGCTCCCCTGACCTTTGAAGCATTCATTTTATCCCGGAAACTTCTTTGCTTTTGGTCCAGTCCCATTGAGCTGACCTTCCATGTATTGAGTGTTGTCTTTCTCTTCACCTAAAGCAGTTCTTATCTACTGATTAATCAATAAAAAACCCTCTCCCACCCTCCCTCCCTCCCCCCCTCGTAACCACAAAAGTATGTGTTCTTCTCAGGTTTACTATTTCTCAAGATCTTATAATAGTGGTCTTATACAATATTTGTCCTTTTGCCTCTGACTAATTTCACTCAGCATAATGCCTTCCAGGTTCCTCCATGTTATGAAATGTTTCAGAGATTCGTCACTGTTCTTTATCGATGCATAGTATTCCATTGTGTGAATATACCACAATTTATTTACCCATTCATCTGTTGATGGACACCTTGGTTGCTTCCAGCTTTTTGTTATTGTAAACAGAGCTGCAATAAACATGGGTGTGCATATATCTGTTTGTATGAAGGCTCTTGTATCTCTAGGGTATATTCCTAGGAGTGGGATTTCTGGGTTGTATGGTAGTTCTATTTCTAACTGTTTAAGATAACGCCAGATAGATTTCCAAAGTGGTTGTACCATTTTACATTCCCACCAGCAGTGTATGAGAGTTCCAATCTCTCCGCAGCCTCTCCAACATTTATTATTTTGTGTTTTTTGGATTAATGCCAGCCTTGCTGGTGTGAGATGGAATCTCGTCGTAGTTTTAATTTGCATTTCTCTAATGGCTAATGATCGAGAGCATTTTCTCATGTATCTGTTGGCTGCCTGAATATCTTCTTTAGTGAAATGTGTGTTCATATCCTTTGCCCACTTCTTGATTGGGTTGTTTGTCTTTTTGTGGTTGAGTTTTAACAGAATCATGTAGATTTTAGAGATCAGGTGCTGGTCGGAGATGTCATAGCTGAAAATTCTTTCCCAGTCTGTAGGTGGTCTTTTTACTCTTTTGGAGAAGTCTCTAGATGAGCATAGGTGTTTGATTTTTAGGAGCTCCCAGTTATCGGGTTTCTCTTCATCATTTTTGGTAATGTTTTGTATTCTGTTTATACCTTGTATTAGGGCTCCTAGGGTTGTCCCAATTTTTTCTTCCATGATCTTTATCGTTTTAGTCTTTATGTTTAGGTCTTTGATCCACTTGGAGTTAGTTTTTGTGCATGGTGTGAGGTATGGGTCCTGTTTCATTTTTTTGCAAATGGATATCCAGTTATGCCAGCACCATTTGTTAAAAAGGCTATCTTTTCCCCAGTTAACTGACACTGGTCCTTTGTCAAATATCAGCTGCTCATACGTGGATGGATCTATGTCTGGGTTCTCAATTCTGTTCCATTGGTCTATGTGTCTGTTGTTGTACCAATACCAGGCTGTTTTGACTACTGTGGCTGTATAATAGGTTCTGAAGTCAGGTAAGGTGAGGCCTCCCACTTTCTTCTTCTTTTTCAGTAGTGCTTTGCTTATCCGGGGCTTCTTTCCCTTCCATATGAAATTGGTGATTTGTTTCTCTATCCCCTTAAAATATGACATTGGAATTTGGATCGGAAGTGCGTTAAATGTATAGATGGCTTTTGGTAGAATAGACATTTTTACTATGTTAAGTCTTCCTATCCATGAGCAGGGTATGTTTTTCCACTTAAGTATGTCCTTTTGAATTTCTTGTAGTAGAGCTTTGTAGTTTTCTTTGTATAGGTCTTTTACATCCTTGGTAAGATTTATTCCTAAGTATCTTATCTTCTTGGGGGCTACTGTGAATGGTATTGATTTGGTTATTTCCTCTTCGGTGTTCTTTTTGTTGATGTAGAGGAATCCAAGTGATTTTTGTATGTTTATTTTATAACCTGAGACTCTGCCAAACTCTTCTATTAGTTTCAGTAGTTTTCTGGAGGATTCCTTAGGGTTTTCTGTGTATATAATCATGTCATCTGCAAATAGTGATAACTTTACTTCTTCCTTGCCAATCCGGATACCTTTTATTTCTTTGTCTAGCCTAATTGCCCTGGCTAAGACTTCCAACACGATGTTGAATAAGAGCGGAGATAAAGGGCATCCTTGTCTGGTTCCCGTTCTCAAGGGAAATGCTTTCAGGTTCTCTCCATTTAGAGTGATATTGGCTGTTGGCTTTGCGTAGATGCCCTTTATTATGTTGAGGAATTTTCCTTCAATTCCTATTTTGGTAAGAGTTTTTATCATAAATGGGTGTTGGACTTTGTCAAATGCCTTTTCTGCATCAATTGATAAGATCATGTGGTTTTTGTCTTTTGTTTTATTTATGTGGTGGATTACATTAATGGTTTTTCTAATATTAAACCAGCCTTGCATACCTGGTATAAATCCCACTTGATCAGGGTGAATTATTTTTTTGATGTGTTGTTGGATTCTATTGGCTAGAATTTTGTTGAGGATTTTTGCATCAATGTTCATGAGGGATATAGGTCTATAATTTTCTTTTCTTGTAATGTCTTTACCTGGTTTTGGTATCAGGGAGATGGTGGCTTCATAGAATGAGTTGGGTAGTATTCCGTCATTTTCTATGCTTTGGAATACCTTTAGTAGTAGTGGTGTTAACTCTTCTCTGAAAGTTTGGTAGAACTCTGCAGTGAAGCCGTCCGGGCCAGGACTTTTTTTTGTTGGGAGTTTTTTGATTACCGTTTCAATCTCTTGTTTTGTTATGGGTCTATTTAGTTGTTCTACTTCTGAATGTGTTAGTTTAGGTAGGTAGAGTTTTTCCAGGAATTCATCCATTTCTTCTAGGTTTTCAAATTTGTTAGAGTACAATTTTTCATAATAATCTGAAATGATTCTTTTAATTTCATTTGGTTCTGTTGTGATGTGGTCCTTCTCATTTCTTATTTGGGTTATTTGTTTCCTTTCCTGTATTTCTTTAGTCAGTCTAGCCAATGGTTTATCAATTTTGTTAATTTTTTCAAAGAACCAGCTTTTGGCTTTGTTAATTCTTTCAATTGTTTTTCTGTTCTCTAATTCATTTAGTTCAGCTCTAATTTTTATTATTTGTTTTCTTCTGGTGCCTGATGGATTCTTTTGTTGCTCAGTTTCTATTTGTTCAAGTTGTCGGGACAGTTCTCTGATTTTGGCTCTTTCTTCTTTTTGTATGTGTGCATTTATTGATATAAATTGGCCTCTGAGCACTGCTTTTGCTGTGTCCCAGAGGTTTTGATAGGAAGTATTTTCATTCTCGTTGCTTTCTATGAATTTCCTTATTCCCTCCTTGATGTCTTCTATAACCCAGTCTTTTTTCAGGAGGGTATTGTTCATTTTCCAAGTATTTGGTTTCTTTTCCCTAGTTTTTCTGTTATTGATCTCTAGTTTTATTGCCTTGTGGTCTGAGAAGATGCTTTGTAATATTTCGATGTTTTGGACTCTGCAAAGGTTTGTTTTATGACCTAATATGTGGTCTATTCTAGAGAATGTTCCATGTGCGCTAGAAAAAAAAGTATATTTTGCATCAGTTGGGTGGAGAGTTCTGTATAAGTCAATGAGGTCAAGTTGGTTGATTGTTGTAATTAGATCTTCCGTGTCTCTGTTGAGCTTCTTACTGGATGTCCTGTCCTTCTCCGAAAGTGGTGTGTTGAAGTCTCCTACTATAATTGTGGAGGTATCTATCTCGCTTTTCAATTCTGTTAAAATTTGATTTATGTATCTTGCAGCCCTGTCATTGGGTGCATAAATATTTAATATGGTTATGTCTTCCTGATCAATTGTCCCTTTTATCATTATATAGTGTCCTTCTTTATCCTTTGTGGTGGATTTAAGTCTAAAGTCTATTTTGTCAGAAATTAATATTGCCACTCCTCTTCTTTTTTGCTTATTGTTTGCTTGATATACTTTTTTCCATCCTTTGAGTTTTAGTTTGTTTGTGTCTCTAAGTCTAAGGTGTGTCTCTTGTAGGCAGCATATAGATGGATCGTGTTTCTTTATCCAGTCTGTGACTCTCTGTCTCTTTACTGGTGCATTTAGTCCATTTACATTCAGGGTAATTATAGATAAATAAGTTTTTAGTGCTGTCATTTTGATGCCTTTTTATGTGTGTTGTTGACAATTTCATTTTTCCACATACTTTTTTGTGCTGAGGCGTTTTTCTTAGTAAATTGTGAGATCCTCATTTTCATAGTGCTTGACTTTATGTTAGTTGAGTCGTTACGTTTTTCTTGGTTTTTATCTTGAGTTATAGAGTTGTCTTACCTTTTTGTGGTTACCTTATTATTTACCCCTATTTTTCTAAGTAAAAACCTAACTTGTATTGTTCTATATCGCCTTGTATCACTCTCCATATGGCAGTTCAATGCCTCCTGTATTTAGTCCCTCTTTTTGATTATTGTAATCTTTTACCTATTGACTTCCATGATTCCCTGTTATGTGTATTTTTTTTTTAATTAATCTTAATTTGTTTGTTTTTGTGATTTCCCTATTTGAGTTGATATCAGGACGTTCTGTTTTGTGACCTTGTGTTGTGCTGATATCTGATATTATTGGTTCTCTGACCAAACAATATCCTTTAGTATTTCTTGTATCTTTGGTTTGGTTTTTGCAAATTCTCTAAACTTGTGTTTGTCTGTAAATATCTTAATTTCGCCTTCATATTTCAGAGAGAGTTTTGCTGGATATATGATCCTTGGCTGGCAGTTTTTCTCCTTCAGTGTTCTGTATATGTCGCCCCATTCCCTTCTTGCCTGCATGGTTTCAGCTGAGTAGTCAGAACATATTCTTATTGATTCTCCCTTGAAGGAAACCTTTCTTTTCTCCCTGGCTGCTTTTAAAATTTTCTGTTTATCTTTGGTTTTGGTGAGTTTGATGATAATGTGTCTTGGTGTTTTTCTTTTTGTATCAATCTTAAATGGGGTTCGATGAGCATCTTGGATAGATATCCTTTCGTCTTTCATGATGTCAGGGAAGTTTTCTGTCAGGAGTTCTTCAACTATTTTCTCTGTGTTTTCTGTCCCCCCTCCCTGTTCTGGGACTCCAATCACCCGCAGGTTATCCTTCTTGATAGAGTCCCACATGATTCTTAGGGTTTCTTCATTGTTTTTAATTCTTTTATCTGATTTTTTTTCAGCTATGTTGGTGTTGATTCCCTGGTCCTCCAGATGTCCCAGTCTGCATTCTAATTGCTCGAGTCTGCTCCTCTGACTTCCTATTGCGTTGTCTAATTCTGTAATTTTATTGTTAATCTTTTGGATTTCTACATGTTGTCTCTCTATGGATTCTTGCAACTTATTAATTTTTCCAGTATGTTCTTGAATAATCTTTTTGAGTTCTTCAACAGTTTTATCAGTGTGTTCCTTGGCTTTTTCTGCAGTTATCCTAATTTCATTTGTGATATCATTAAGCATTCTGTAAATTAGTTTTTTATATTCTGCATCTGATAATTCCAAGATTGTATCTTCATTTGGGAAAGATTTTGATTCTTTTGTTTGGGGGGTTGGAGAAGCTGTCATGGTCTGCTTCTTTAAGTGGTTTGATATGGATTGTTGTCTCCGAGCCATCACTGGGAAACTAGTTTTTCCAGAAAATCCGCTAAAAAAAAAAATGCAGTCAGATCCCTATCAGAGTTCTCCCTCTGGCTCAGGCTATTCGGATGTTAATGAAGCCGCCTGGGGAGGGTGGGGGAGGGAACAGAGAGATAGGAGAGTAGCACCTCAGAATATAGCCAGAGTTGCTTGTCTTGCTTGGAATGACTATTATATCTGAGATTCCCGCAGGGCGCGTTGCCTACGTGTGCTGGCTGTGTGGAGATTGCCCCCGGGGGGTCTGGCCCGCTGGAGTCACGGTCAGATCCTCCGCTTCCAGCCCCATGCCCAGCGTCAAGGCTCCCCTACTGGGACGGTGCACTCTCGACTCCAAAATCAGTCGCTGCCTCCCGGGGACTTCTCGTCCCTCCAGCCACGTGGCCGTGCCACACCCGAGAGCCAGTTGGGCCTCCTCCCGGGGTTAGTTCAGATGGGTGGAGCAGGTCCCCGTGCTTGTGCCGTGACAGAGTGTCCCAGCTGGGACGCTGTTCTCCCCGTTCCAATACCAGTGGCTGCCTCCCGGGGACTTTTCCTACCGGCTGCGTCCCACGCCGCCCAAGCGACCCGGCTGGTCCCCTTCCCGGGGTTAGTTCAGGGGGGTGGAGCAACTCTCTGTGTTTATGCCGTACCTGCGTCCAGTCCAAATCCCTGCGGGACGGTTCCCCAGCTCGGACGCTGCTCTTTCTGCTCCAAGACCAGTCACTGCCTCCCGGGGACTTCTCCTACCGGCTGCATCCCACTCCGCCCGTGGAACCGGCTGGTCCCCCTCCTGGGGTTAGTTCAGGGGGGTGGAGTAGCTCTCTGTGCTTGTGCCGTACCTGACTGGTACGCTGGCTCCAGGCTCTGGAAACAATCACTGCTTCCCCATATTAGTTCGTTCTCCACCTCTAAATCTGTGTTTGTTGTTCAGGGTTCGTAGATTGTTCTGTATGTGATCGATTCACTTGTTTTTCCGTGTCTTTGTTGTAAGAGGGATCCGAGGTAGCGTCTGCCTAGTCCGCCATCTTGGCTCTGCCTCCCTTTCATTTTTGATGATTCCAATTTTCCTAGATTCATACTTTGTACATTCCACATTCCAATTATTAATGGATGTTTGTAGCTGTTCTTGTTTTGAGTCGTGCCACATCAGCAAATGAAGGTCCCAAAAGCTTGACTCCATCCATGCCATTAAGGTCAACTGTATTTTGAGGAGGCAGCTCTTTCCCAGTCGTCTTTTGAGTGTCTTCCAACCTGGGGGGCTCATCTTCCAGTGCTATATTGGATAATGTTCCACTGCTATTCATAAGGTTTTCACTGGCTAATTCTTTTCAAAAGTAGACTGCCAGGTCCTTCTTCCTAGTTTGTCATAGTCTGGAAGCTCAGCTGAAACCTGTCCACCATGGGTGACCCAGCTTATATCTGAATACTGGTGGCATAGCTTCCAGCATCACAGCAACACACAAGCTCCCACAGTATGACAAACTGACAGACACGTGGTGGGTAAGGGTAGGTGCTATCATTCTAATTTCTCAGGTAAAGAAGTGAAAATCCTGAGAGGGCAAGCAGAGAAACTGAAATTTAATCCAGTTTTCTCCATCATCCAGCTGAAAGGGTTTCCTTACAAAGCTGACACAGTCTGGGAGCTGTTTTGTATGAATGTGTATATATATATATATATCTCACAACATTTTGTACATGTATAATTTCATTGACTATGTTGTGTAATCATCACCAGTATCCATTGCCAAGTGTTCCAGTACCATAAACAGTTTCTGAATGCTTCCTAAACAATGACTCCCTTCTCCCCTTTCAAGTCTGGGAGCTCTTGATGCCATGGGTTTTTCAGATCGAAGTCTGAATCAGGTAGCCCAGCTCGATGGCAAATTGAGCTAATAAGACAATGGATTTGAAGGTGCTTCGAGGGCATCTATTCCTGCGTGTTTTGTGGTACGTGGCAAAGGGAGTGGTTTAGCAGATTCAATATTGTCAAGAAATTATTTAGTTTAGCTCCCATTAGAACGATATTTTAAGTTTTCAGCCACAAAGTAACCTTTGTTCTGAAAATTGGTTGCAGTTTCAGTACCTTTTTATTATTCTCCTTGCAATATATATATTGTGTAGGAGAATATACTAATACTGCACCATCTTCTTGTGACTCAGTTGATACAGTTACAAATTCTGACTTATTTTCTTTAAGGTGTCATCAGTTAAACAACTTAATTTAGTATAAAACCAAACCAAACCCAGTGCCGTCGAGTCGATTCTGACTCATAGCGACCCCACAGGACAGAGTAGAACTGCCCCATAGAGTTTCCAAGGAGCGCCTGGTGGATCTGAACTGCCAACCTCTTCCTTAGCAGCCATAGCACTTAACCACTATGCCACCAAGGCTTCCTAATTTAGTATATAGTTCCAAAATTCTAAGTATGATTTACCTTAGAAAGTTATTATTCTTATACAGTATTTGTCATCTTGTGACTGACTGATTTCACTCAACATGATGTTTTCAAGGTTCATCGTGTTGTAGCATGTATCACAACTTCATTTCTCTTTATGGCTGAGTAATATTCCATTGTATGTATGTACCACATTTAATTTATCTATTCGTCTGTTAATGGACATTTAAACTGTTTCTATCTATTGGCTCTTATGAATAGTGCTGCAATGAACACTGCATGTACACATATCTCTTTGTCTTCCTGCTTTCAGTTCTTTTGGGCCTATACTTAGGCATGGAGTTTCAGGATCATATGGTAATTCTATGTTTAGTTTTTTGAGGAACCACTAAACTGTTTTCTATAGTGGCTGTACTCTTTTACAATCCCACCAGCAATGGACGAAGGTTCCAATTTCTCTGCATCCTCATCAACACCTATTGTTTTCTGTTTTTTAAAAATCATTGCTATCTTAGTGGGGTTAAAGTAATATCTCATTGTGGCTTTGATTTACATTTCCCTGTATAATGGAAGGTGGAGAACAAAGTTCATTGTATCCTCTGCAGGTGTTCAGTTGATTGGACAGTTTTTCATGGCAAACACCAGCATTTCCTCACTGAATTCCAGTGGTGCCATTGATGTAAATTAGTTTGTATATGTGTGAGTCTTTTTCTAGTCTTTCTATTCTGTCCCATTGGTTGATTCATCTGTTCTTTTTCAAGAAAGGGTTTAACTTTTAGTGCAGTGTTTATCAAACATATTTTCCAGGGTCTGCACATGATCAAATTTGAGGAACACTGCTCTATCCACTAGTCCAATGCTTCTCAAATCTGACCAGATTTCAGAATAATCTGTGGAGATTTTGTAAAATACACATGTCCAGGTCCACCACCAGAGATTCAGATTCTGCAGTTCCTAAAAATTACCCAGGTAATTCCGATGTTTGGCCAAGTTTGGGTGTCACTTCTGTAGGCAACACTATAGCCCTGCTGAGGTGGTTCTCGCCGGCTCATAAGACACAAGAGGTAGAAAGGGAATTTAGGAATAATCTACCCCAACTCTCACTTTAAGAAGAAGAAGTGAAGCTTAGATAAAGGAACTAAATTGTCCAAATCATAAAGTGACTCGATAGCAGAGTCAGCGCTTGAATCAGTTTCTTGACCATCATTTATTTGTTCACTAGCCCCTGCATTCAATCATTTATATTTTCATTTTTCATTCATTTACAGATCACATATTTTGCTGAGTACTACTATGCAGGCACCATGAGTTGAAATCTACTCAATGCCAACTGGTTTTTTTTTTTTTTTTTTTTGAACTATGATAGGGACTGGACTGGAGTCATACAGATGAAAATACATGTTTCTTGAGTTGAAGAAGCTGACAGTCTTGTGGGAAGACAGGCATGCAGACGAGCAACTATATTAAGTACTACAACAATGCATGTTTATATTACAGTGGAGCCATAGAAAGAAAAACTCTCAAGTCCACCTAAGGGAGTCAAGGTGAGCTTGTGAAGGGAGAGCATATGGGACGAGAGTTGGGGTGTTAGTATGAGTTTCCCTGGAAGGCACTTGAAGGGAGAGCATTTAAGGCGGAGGTGATAGTCTGAACAGAGGCATGAGAGGGCACAAAGTTTGGAGAAGTGCACCAAGTTCATTATTCCTGGAGAGAACAGCATGAGCTGGGAAAGGCAGTATATTAGACTTGAGATGTAGATAGGACCCAAGTTGTAAAGGTCTGGCATCCCATAAAGGATCTTAGGTCTTATACTGACACTGACGGGGAATCAGTAAGGAACTTTAAAGAGATAATAATTGACCTAATTTCTGTTCAGAGAGATCATTCTGGTGTGAAGGACAGGTTGAAATAGGGAAAGAGTAAAGACAGGAAAACTAGGAAAGGTGTGAGAACTTATATGAAAGTGAATGATTAAACCAGGCCCCAGGAGTGTGGATGGAAAGGAAAGACAAGAGAAGATATTAAGAGGTAGAGTCTCTGGGACCTGATAATGACATTTGGGGTCAAGGAGAGGGAGAAAGTTAGGATATCATTTAGTTCTTTGGCTTAAGAAATGGAATATATGGCAGTGCCATTCATTGGGACAGGAAGTTCAGAAAATGGAGCATTTTGGGGGAGAGGAAAGAGGATGAGCTTGTTCTTGGGTGTCAAATTTGAGGTACATGTGGAGCAGGCAGGAATTCTGATGGTGCAGTGGTTAAAGCAATTGGGAGCTACCTAAAAGGTCAGCAGTTCAAACTCAACATTAACTCTGCAGGAGAATGATATGGCAGTCTGTTTCCATAAAGATTACAGCCTTGGAAACCCTACAGCAGTTCTACTCTTTACTGTATGGTTGCTATGAGTTGGAATTGACTTGACGGTAGTGGGTTTGGGTTTTTTTTTTTTTTGGGTAGATCAGGCAGATGGAGGTATCATCTGGAGTTTATGAAAGAGAATTGGGCTGCAAAGATGGACTAGGAATGCAATCATTGCCTTGGAATAACTTGGCTATTTAATAGTTTAAAATAACATTGCAAACTTACAGCATTCTTAACCACAGTAGAGGCAGTCATTCATGATGAAACAGGTTTTCAGCATGAAAAACATTTTTCCTATAGCTGGAGAAACAGAAGAAGATACTTGGCCTTACGATCTTCTAAGGTCTCATGATCTTTCTAAATTTTCTCTGCTTTGCCTGCCAGCTTGTTCTGCATGATCCCAGGATCCTGCCCATTTGCTTGCTTTGAACTTTTTTGGTTTCCAGATTGTACTATTTACTATGGCTGTGTAACAAATTATCTCAAAACTTAGTAGCTTAAAAATGAGCATTTACTCATAAATCTGTAACTTGTGTAGGACACAGTGGGAGTATCTGTTGCCATCAAGTTGACTCCGATTCATGGCAACCCCATGCGTGTCAGAATAGAACTGTGCTCCATAGGGTTTTCAGTGCCTGATTTTTCAGAAGTTTATTACCAGGCCTTTATTCCAAGACACCTCTGAGTGGATTCAAATGTCATACCTTTTGGTTAGCAGCCAAGCATATTAACTGTTTGCACTACCCGGGTAAACTAGATGAGGTGGAGATAGCCTGTGTTTACTCTATTTAGCATCAACTGGGGTGGCATAAAGCCTCGGGGTTGGAATCTTCTGAAAACTCACTTACTCACATATCTGGAGGTTAATGCTGAATTTTGGCTGAAACCTTAGCTAGGACTCAGATAAAATACCCTACATGTGGCTTCTCCATGTGGCTTGGGCTTCCTTACAACATGACGGCTGGGCTTCAAGGGTAAGTGCGGAGAGAGAGAGAGAGAGAAGGCCGTATTGCCTTTTGTGACCTAGTCTTGGAAGTCACACAGCATCACTTCCTCTGGATTCTATTCATTAAAGCAATCGTAAAGTCCCTCCCAGATTAAGGTAAAAAGAAACAGGCTTCACCTCGTGATGGAGGGTGGCAAGGTTCTGGAAGCACATGCAGGAGTAGAAATATTCTTGTGGTCATTTTTGGAAAGTGCATCCTGCCACACACATGTTTATGGTCCAGGTCATTCCCTTCATGTGCACCTCACCCTTCATCTTGCCTCTCTTGGCTCTTGCCCCCTCTTTCCTTCATATGTTGCTGACTGTGGCTCAGATTCACAGAATGAATGAAGCACAAGTTGTATTTTTTTTAATTCAATGTGCAAACAAATAAAGTGATCAAAGGTGGCAACATCGACCTGGCAGCCGCTGGTGGGGAATGCCAAAGCCAAGAAAAATGCTTGTAAAATCAGGGCTTCCAGATTTTCTTCTCTTGTCGGCAAAAAGAGTTAGATTTAGGGACTTGCAGTTAGTAGTGAGATTTAAGATGTTTGGTCACACAAATCAAAAACCACATGTCTTTTTGGGTTAACTGGGACAAATTTATGATGGAGAAATTATGTTTAAAAAAAGAGTGAGATGAACTAAGATTCCTCTGCCTGTAGGGCAATTTTTCCTTTTGAAATTTTGAATTTCTCATCAAGGCGAAAGGTACTGTTGGTGACCTTGTTTATGGCTGAGAAAGCAATGTATTTGTGAACTTCTTCCCAGGAAGTTAGTCTGTCCTTGACTTTTGTTGCAAAGCTGCTTTGATTTATCCACAAGCCAAACTTTCCCGACAGAAGAGATGATTAAAATAGCTAACAATTGAAATATGATACAGGGTAATCCTGTTTGGGCAAAGCCATGTGACTGGGACAGAGATTCTCCACCAGCGCCTGTCGACTCTGGGCCAGGTGTTTTGAGAAAATTTGTAGGATGAATGGAAAAACAAAGAAGATTGAAAGAAATGAAATGAAATCAATCCCTATTCTGAAACCACTGAAAGCCAGGGAGTTTGAAAGAAACTCAGATAAGCATGAATGCCTCACCAACATTTTTTAAAGTTCTTATGCAAAACATAGCATAAAGCAAGTAGTATATTATATAAAAAATGATCAAGCACTAGGCATGGCATCTGTCTATCTGCACAACACAGGCAGACAGCCTGTGCCTAAAACTTCCAGGCAGCCATGAGACTGCTAGGAATGAGACACATACACCTACTGGCTTCAACAATTCCGTGGGTGCTACATTCATCTGTGATTGAGCCAGACACCGGAGACACTTACAGAGTGTTGGCAAAGTGAAAAGTCATTATAGAAAGCAAACAGTAAACAATAACAAAATATTCTTGGAGGGGAAACACTTACCCTTCCCCAAATTACCCATGTCTGTTGTTCTTATGTCGGAAACCCTGGTGGTGTAGTGGCTAAGTGCTACGGCTGTTAACCAAGAGGTTGGCAGTTTGAATTCTCCAGGCACTCCTTGGAAACTCTACGGGGCAGTTCTGCTCTGTCCTAAAGAGTCGCTATGAATCGGAATCAACTTGATGGCAGTGGGCTTGGTTTTTGGCTTTATTCTTATGTCTCTGGGCCAGTGTGCCAAAAGGTTCAGGTCAAGAGCTGACTTCACATCACCTCTGCCTCTGGCTGTCCTCATGGTACCTGGGCCTGTGCTGCCTGAGGCTTTTGCTCTGCCAATGGCTTTGCTGGGTCTTGCCTTGCTGACAGGAAGACCTATGCACAGGATCTTCCGAGCCTCTACTGCTGTACACTTTCAGACCTCTGCCACTGGCTCACGCCCATGCTACATGGGCCTGTGTTGCCCAAGGGCTCACGTGGTCCCTGTCTACACTGCCCAAGGTGGTGGGTGTTTGCAACCCTTACATGGGGCACACTCTGGCCTCGGCCCTGCATGAATAAGTGTTTCAGCTCCGTTAGCTCTGCTGGCAAGTGGACTGAGGCAGTCAGCTCCACTGGCAAGCCTCCTACCTGAAGGCATTCAGCTATCTCTCCATGGGCTGGCAAGCCCACCACCACAGTCTCTCTCTGTCTTCGGTGTTGCAACTATTTATCCCGGGTCTATGAAGTTCTCAGCACAGGGACTCCAGATCCAGAGGACATATTCCTCTCCACACCCTTCTTGATGGTAGTGAGGCCTCCCTTGAACCTCTGTGAGACTGGCCCTCACGTAAGCCTAGCAAGTTGGCAAAACCAACTGATCCACTAGCTGGACTGCAAGGGGCTCAATCCTATTGGATGGGTTTTCAAGCCACTGTTTGCATAATAATCAACCAATCCTGTACAAGATTGTGGCCCAGCCAATCATTTTGGGGGAGTCACAACACTGTGCTCCAGGTTTCTCTCATTTTGTCCTACTGTGGAAGCTTGCTTGTTGCTGTGATGCTGGAAGCTATTCCACTAGTGTTTCAAATAGCAGCAGGGTTACCCATGGTACACAGGTTTCAGTGGAGCGTCTATACTAAGACAGACTAGGAAGAAGGGTCTGGTGGTCTATTTCTGAAAAAAAAAAATTAGCCAGCGAAAATCTTAGGAATAGCTGTGGAATATTGTCTGATATAGTGCCAGAAGATGAATCCCTCAGGTTGGAAGGCAATCAAAATACAACATGGGAAGAGCTGCTTCCTCAAAGTAGAGTCAACCTTAATGAAGTTGATGGAGTAAAACTTTCAGCACATTCATTTGCTGAGGTGTCATGACTCAAAATGAGGGGAAATAGCTGCAAACATCCATCAGTAGGAACATGGACTTATGAAATATTAATCTAGGAAAATTGGAAGTCATCAAAAATGAAATGGAATGCATAAAGATCAATATCCTAGGCATTAGAGAGCTCAAATGGACTGGTACTGGCCATTATGAATGAGACAATCATGTGGTCTACTATGCCAGGAATGACATCTTGAAGAGGAATGGCATCTCGTTCATCATCAAAAAGTAGATTTCAAGATATAACCTAAAGTACAACACTGTCAGTGATAGGATAATATCCACACACCTACAAGGATGACCAGTTAATAATTATTCAAATTTATCCTCCAACCACTAAGGCCAATACCATTAACAAGAAGAAACTGAAGATTTTTACTAACTTCTCCTGCAGTCTGAAGTTGATCAAACATGCAATCAAGATGCATTGATAATTACTGGTGGTTGGAATGCTAAAGTTGGATACAAAGAAGAGGGAAGAATAATTGGAAAATATGGTCTCTGTGATACAAATGATGCTGAAGATCTTATGATAGAATTGCAAGACCAACAACTTATTCATTGCAGGCACCTTTTATTAAAAACATAAATGGCCACTATACCCGTGGACCTCACAGGAATTAAATCACCTACATCTGTGAAAAGAGGCAATGGAAAAGCTCAACATCATTGGTCAGAACAAGGCCAGGGGCTGACTTTGGAACAGACCATCAATTGCTCATACGCAAATTCAAAGTGAAGCTGAAGAAAATTAAAACAAGTCCATGAGAGCCAAAGTACCATCTTCAGTGTATCCCACATGAATATAGAGACCATCACAAGAAGAGATTTGAGGCATTGAACACTAATGACCTTAGACCAGACGAGTTGTGGGCTGACATCAAGGACATCTTACATGAAGAAAGCAAAAGACAGGAAAGAAGTAAAAGACAAAAATCGATGTCAGAAGAGACTCTGAAACTTGCTCTTGAAAGTCAAGTAGCTAAAACAAATGGAAGAAATGATGAAGCAAAGGAGCTGAACAGAAAATTTCAAAGGGCAGCTTAAGAAGACAAAGTATTGTAATGAAATGCGTAAAGACCTGCAGTTAGAAAACTAAAAGGGAAGAACGTGCTTGGCATTTCTCAAGCTGAAAGAACTGAAGAAAAAATTCAAGCCTCAAGTTGCAATATTGAAGGCATCTACAGGGAAAATGTTAAATGATACAGGAAACATCAAAAAAAAAAAAAAAAAAAAAAAGATGGAAGGAATACACAGAGTCATCTGTACCAAAAAGAATTGGTTGATGTTCAACCATTTCAGGAGGCAGCATATGATCAAGTACCAATGGTACAGAAGGAAGAAGTCCAAGCTGCATTGAAGGCATTGGTGAAAAACAAGCCTCCAGAAACTGACTGAATACCAATGGAGATGTTTCAACAAACGGATACAGTGCTGGAAGTGTTCACTCATCTATGTCAATAACTTTGGGAGACAGCTACGTGGCCAACTGACTGGAAGAGATCTATATTTGTGCCCATTCCAAAGAAAGGTGACCCAAAAGAATGTGGAAGTTATTGAACAATATCATTAACATCACATACAAGTAAAATTTTGCTGAAGAGCATTCAAAAGCAGTTCCAGCAGTACATCACCAGAGAACTGCCAGAAACTCAAGCTGGATTCAGAAGAGGATGTGGAACAAGGCATATAATTGCTGATGTCAGAAGAATCTTGGCTAAAAGCAGAGAATACCAGAAAGATGTTTACCTGTCTTTTATTGACTATGCAAAGACATTTGACTGTGTGGGTCATAAATTATGGATAACATTGTGAAAAACGGGAATTCTAGAACACTTAATTGAGCTCACACAGAAACTGTACATAGACCAAAGGCAGGTGTTTCAACAGAACAAGGGCATACTTCATGGATTAAAATCATGCTTATTCAATCTGTATGCTGAGCAAATAATCCAAGAAGCTGGACTATATGAAGAAGAACAGGGCATCAGGATTGGAGGAAGACTCATTAACAACCTGCAATGTGCAGATGACACAACATTGCTTGCTGAAAGTGAAGAGGACTTGACGATCAAATACTATAGCCTTCAGTATGGATTACACCTCAACGTAAAACAAAAAACTTCCAAAACAAAAATTTTTCCAAGACAGATTTGTTTGTTCCTTTGGCAGTCTGTGGTATATTTAATATTCTTCACCAACATCATAATTCGAAGGCATTGATTTTTCTTTGATCTTCCTTATTCATCATTCAGCTTTTGCATGCATATGAGGCAGTTGAAAACACCATGGCTTGGGTCAGGTGCACCTCAGTTTTCAAGGCGACATCTTTGCTTTTTAACCCTTTAAAGAGGTCTTTTGCAACAAGTTTGCCCAATGCAACACATCTTTTGATGTCTTGACTGCTGCTTCCATGGGTGTTGATTGTGGATTCAAGTAAAATGAAATCCTTGACAACTTCAGTGTTTTCTTCATTTATCATAATATTGTTTATTGGTCCAGTTGTGAGGATTTTTGTTTTCTTTATTTGAGGTGTAATCCATGCTGAAGGCAGGGGCCTTTGGGTTTTCATCAGTAAGTGCGTCAAGTCCTCTTCACTTTTAGCAAGTAAGTTTGTGTCATCTGGATAATGCATGTTGTTAATGAGTCTTCCTCCAATCCTGATGCCACATTTTTCTTCACATAGTTCCGCTTCTTGGATTATTTTTTTCGCATACAGATTGAATAAATATGGTGAAAGGATACAACCCTGACATACTCCTTTCTTAACTTTAAACCATGCAGTATCCCCTTGTTCTGTTCAAAAGACTGCCTTGATCTATGTACAGGATCCTCTTGAGCACAATTAAGTGTTCTGGAATTCCCATTCTTCATAATGTTATCCATAATTTGTTATGATCCGCACAGTTGAATGCCTTTGCATAGTCAATACGCCATAGGTAAACATCTTTCTGGCATTCTCTGCTTTCAGCCAGGATCCTTTTGACATTACCTGTGATATCTCTGGTTCTGGGTCCTTTTCCAAACCCAGCTTGAATTTCTGGCAGTTCCCTGCTAATATACTGCTGCAGCCACTTTTAAATGATCTTCAGCAAAATTTTACTTGTGTGTGATGTTAATGATCTTGTTCAATAATCTCTATATTCGGTTTGATCACCTTTCTTGTGAATAGGTATAAATATGGATCTCTTTCAGTCTGTTGGCCACATAGCTGTCTTCCAAATTTCTTGGCATAGACCAGTGAGCACTTCCAGCACTGCATCCATTTGTTGAAACATCTCAGTTGGTATTCAGTCAGTTCCTGAATCCTTGTTTTTCACCAATGACTTCAGTGCAGGTTGGTCTTCTTCCTTCAGTACCATCAGTGCCTGGTCATAGGCTATCTCCTGAAAGGGTTGAAAGTTGGCCAATTCTTTTTGTATATTGACTCTTTGTAGTCCTTCTATCTTCTTTTGAAGTCTTAGTACATACAGTTTTAAGAAGTGCCCAGCTGCCTTTCAGAATATGTTTATCATGTAACTGATGATAATTAAAATTTCCCACAGCTTGAATCTTTAGTTAGGGTTTGTCCAGTAGTCAATAAGCAAATATACTTGGGTCAGGGGAATGGTATGGATTTCAGCCTTGTCTGTTGCTCTTGTTAGAATTTAGTCATGGGGAAAGAGGAGGGGATAACTGGAGGAGATAATGTGCTCTTATGTATGACAGGTTTCCATTTTGAGATATGTATGAAGACTGATTTATTTTTAACCAATAAATCAAAACTTACACATCCAAACAAATTTTGTGTCTGTAAATTGTAAAAATCTAGAATATTGTGTAGTAACTTTAATAATATTACCGTTGCTTAGAAATAAAATTTTTTCAACTCAAAGCCTTTTGGCATCCTCAAGGTTGGCACATTCCAATGGAGAATGGGATATTTGGTGATAACCCAAAGTTGTCTTCAAAGTCCAGTGAATAGGTGGGGTGTGAAGATATCTAGTACCCTTTTGGATAAAGATAAACTACCTCACATCTACAAACAGACATGTACCCTAAAGTGTGGCTCTAATAAAATATTGAGTTTTTTTGTGTTTGTGTATATGAGATATCATTGAATCCAAGTCATCGTATACTGTAAGAAACCTACTATTTCGTTTCACTACAAAAAGCAATCTGCCAATTGTGACACATTTCTTCTCTAGAATTTTTCTTATATTTACAAAGATACTTTGTCATTATTTAGACAAGTTTTTTGTCATAGATCACTCTGTTCCTTAAAAAAAGGAAATTAGCCTTTTTACGAAGATGGTGCCGAAAGCTAAGAAGGAAGCCCCGACCCCTCCAAAAACTGAAGCCAAAGCAAAGGTGTTGAAGGCGAAGAAGGCAGTGCTGAAAGGCGTCCATAGCCACAAAAAAAAGAAGATCCGTACTTCACCCACCTTCCGGTGGCCCAAGACACTGAGGCTGTGAAGGCAGCCCAAATATCCTCGGAAGAGCGCCCCCAGGAAAAACAAGCTGGACCACTATGCCATCATCAAGTTCCCCTGACCACTGAGGCAGCCGTGAAGAAGATGGAAGATAACAACACACTTGTGTTCATTGTGGATGTCAAGGCCAACAAGCACCAGATCAAACAGACCAAAGAAACTCTATGACATTGATGTGGCCAAGGTCAACACCTTGATCAGACCCGATGGAGAGAAGAAGGCATATGTTCGACTGGCTCCTGACTATGATGCTTTGGATGTTGCCAACAAAATTGGGATCATATAAACTGAGTCCAGCTGGCTAATTCTAAATATAAATTTTTTCACCACAAAAAAAAAAAAAAGGAAATTAAGTAAAATTGAGATTGTCCTGAAACATCTATTTTACTCTGACTCTTCTGAGCCAATTTTTGTCTCAGTCATTAATGTCTAACACAATAATGCCCCCTGTGGCATGAAAGGCACTGGTAAAGAAGGATTCTAACCCAGAGTGCTCCATCATCTTCTCTGTCATTTTCCCCAAGTCCCTCACATCTGCTGTGCATGTTTTGACACTGTTGGTCATTCCTCTGATGATGAATGTTTGCTTCACTAGTATCACATTTACTCCTGCCTGCTCTGTTTACACCTTTCTGTGTGCCCAATAACATTCTGTTTTAACGCTAATGCCCTAGTTCTAAAGATGTTTTAAATAGCAATTAAACTCAATACATGTAATATGGACAATGCACACGACTTGACTGATGCGATGACAGGATGAAGAGTTGTGATTAGGTTTGCATGTGCACGGCAATGTCAACCACTGACAGTGCTTGTGAGATACCACCGACTCAAGGAAGCCTGATTTCAGAGATGTTAAGATATGAAAAACAGGTGCCTCTTGGAATTGCTGGAATTTATTACCTTTGTATAAGATTGAATATACAGTGGACTGCCAGAAGAATGAACCAATCAGTTTTGGAGGAAGCACACCCAGAGTGCTCCTTAGAAGTGAGTATGGTGAGACTTGGACTCACTTACTTTGGACACATCATCAGAAAGACTAATTGCTAGAAAAGGACATCGTGCTTGGTAAAGTAGAGGGTCAATGAAAATCAGGGAAACTTTACACGAGATGGACTAACACAGTAGCTGAAACAATGGGTTCCAGTATACCAATAATTGTGAGGGTGGCACAGAACTGGGCAATGTTTTGTTCTGTTATACGTAAAGTTGTCATGAGTAGGAGCTACCTGATGACAACTAACCACAACAATAACATAGTACATTTTAAATTTCAGTGTAGCATCTCTGGAAGCTGCCTACTGTAGCTATTATCGCTTCCCATATTATGAATAAATTAAGGCTTAGAAAGCTAAGTGACTTGCTCAAGGTCAGACATGTTCAAGGACATTGTCCTTTGGCCCAGAATCAGTAGGGCAATCACTCTGATTTTTTCTTTTTGTGATGATGGGGTGCATTACAGCTCACTCTTCATAATAGTTTTTGAGAAAAAGAAACAAGTGTATACATATTTAATACAGGAAGACAAATACCCTTCCTGTTGATGTTGATGTTGATTCCTGCATGGTTAACGAGAACCAACGGCAAAGCATTTAGGCACTAAAAGTTCATTGAAACAGGAAAGAGTGTTTTTATATTTAGGTTAGCATTTTCAAATGATAGTTGATTTTTTAGACAACTGAAGACAATTCTGTTTCCTTCCTTTGCTCTCTCCCATTTGCTCATTTATCCTCAGAGGTTATCCCCAGTAGAATTGAATCAGATTTTTTTTTAAGGTATTTAAAACACTTTCATTTAAAAACCTAATTTGTGGGGACTTTATTGATTTAATTAGCCCACGGTCATTTGTTGGATGACTAAAGTCTCTGTTCTGTTCTGGAAGTAGAGAAGTGGGAGTTGTGGAAGTAGAGTTTATTAGCTTAGCTCTTGAGAACAGTTCAGCTAAGGACTGCTGGTGACGTCTGCCCTGCTTTTGTCTACGTATTTAACTACCGTGGGCCTCAACTAGGAGCCTTGGTGGTGCAGTGGTTAAGTGCTCAACTGCTAACCAAAAGGTTGGCAGTTCAAATCCACTAGATGCTCTGCAGGAAAAAGATGTGGCAGTCTGCTTCTGTAAGGATTATAGCCTTGGAAACCGTATAGCGAAGTTCTACTCTGTCCTATAGGATCACTATGAATTGGAATTGACTTGATGGCAGTGGATTTTTGGTGTTTTGGACCTCAATTTTCCTGACTCCTATAGAGTGTAAATAAATTATTGGTAAGAACTGAAATACACGATGTTTAAAAGAGATAGCATCATAGGATACTATTTAGCCAGTGAGTCGATCATTTTGGGCTTCCATAACTAAAATGGAGAGGTTGTAAAGATATGACTTTCACTGAAGGTGCTTCTGATATTCATTTTCTTATTCCTGTTCAAGCAGTTATAGATCTGTACTGTGTATCTGGCACAATGGCAAGGACTGGAGAGATAAGGCCCTGCACTTGGAACACCTTCCATAATGGCAGAGGCACACATAACAGCAGATGGTTTTAGTTCAAGGTGTTCCATTATCTAGTAGATGAAAGTAGAGAGTGGAGTGGGTACCCAGAGGAGGGCCTACCCCAGTGTGGCTAAGTAACTACACACCAAACTGAGGAATTCTCTTGGCACCAGGTGACTGGGAAGAGCTTCTGAAGGGAAGGACTTTTGGAGATTGGAGATAGGTCTTTCCTCAAGGCCCAAACCAAGTTTCCCTTCCCTCATGAATTTTTCCTTGACATGCCAGTCTTCAGTATACTTTTCACTTTTCCAAGTTATTAATCTTAAAATTTGGTTCACATATTTTTTCATGGTTTCTGGAGATTTAGTGGTTAAGTTCTACGGCTGCTAACCAAAAAGTCAGCAGTTAGAATCCACCATTTGCTCCTTGGAAACTCTATGGGGCAGTTCTACTCTGTCCTATAGAGTTGCTATGAGTTGGAATCGACTTGACAGCATGGGTTGTCATCTGAAGTTATTAAAGACACTTGTAGAGAAATATTTTCCATATATGAAGCACTGTGAGTATTGGAGGAGGAAAGGGGCAGTTAGTTATAAAAGAATCTCTCATGGAGTCAGATGTGTCCAGGAGGCCTAGGATTGTACAAGGAATGTGCTCACTTCCTCAAGATTGAAGGCACTTTTTGCAGTTTTATTCCAATGAACTTCTTTTTACACTCTTATGATTAGGTGGACAGGAAGACAATTTCTAGCTTTGGTAATGTTATTCCAGGTAGTTGAGCAGCTACAAATTAAGGTGATAAATATCTTGTCACCTTGGTGAGGTTCTCCATAGAGTGACTATGTCTCTCTGATTCATTCATTTATTCAAATGTTTATTAAGCACTTAATAAAAATCAAGACTAAAACTATTTTTTGTATTCCCTTAATTCTCTGTCACTGAGAGTGTAATCTCTTTCAACTTTATTTATTTTTTGAATATTGTTTCTGTGATACTGCTTTTGTTGGATCTCATCTAACTTCTCTGCCTATTTCTTCTCAAGATTCTTCATCCTATGCCTTTCCCTTAATACAAATATCTCTAGTCAGTTTCTCTTCTTACTGATCCTCTCTTTTCCTGCATGATTGTCTCCTTTTTCACGGCTTCAACAAATTATCTATGTGTTGATGACATACACACGTGCATGCACACACACACACATCCACCTATACACATATACCCAAAACAAAACAAAACAAATTCATTGCTGTCAAGAGTTGATTCCAAGTCATGGCAACCCTGTGTATTATAGAGTAGAACTGTGCTCCATAGAGTCTTCTTGGCTATAATCTTTATGGAAGTAGATCTCAGGCCTTTCTTCCAAGGTGCCACTGGGTGGGTTAGTATTCAGCACAAACCATTTGCACCACCCAAGGACCACACACACACACACACACACACACACACACACACACACACACTGAGAGAGAGAGAGTACGAGAGGGAGAAAGAGAAATATTAGTCTATTTCTAAACCTTAGTGTATCTCTAAAGTCTATATTTTTATCTCTAAGTGTGCATGTCGAATGCTTCAGAAATTCACTTGTTCAGAGCTGAGCCCATCATCTTCCCCCGCAAACCTGTACCTCCTCCTATGTCCTTTTCTCAGGAGGTGGCATCATCAGACACGCAGTTGGCCAAGTCAGAAACCTGCCTTAGCCATTTTGCCTACTTGTGTATTCAGTGCATCTTCTGTAGTAGATGTGTTCTGGTGGACGTTAACACATTATACAAAATCTTTACTCTGTGTGCCCACTCCCATATGTCAATCTGCATGGCTCCTTGTTTCTAATCTTTAAGCCCTTTTTCTGCTAGGTCTCTGACCATCTGGACAGGCCATTGGCCATTGTCCAGGAATCTTTGTACATTGTTATTTTGGTCACTTCTCCTTCCACACAAAGCAGATGACAGGTGCACTGCTCACAGCACTTTACCCATTGGAAAGACTTTTCTCGTCCACTGCTTTTTAAGGACACCATGAATGTGGCTGTAATGCAGCTGCTGTCCATATTAGGTTTGCATCTACATACTGCTATGGCCTAACTCTAAACCAGGCTTGGGCTTTTTCCTCTTCCTCTGATATGGTCATAGATGCCCACTGAGGGAGGGGCTACTGCAACCATAGTGGGTAAAATGAGGGCCATGCAGCATCCTCATGCCTCTGGTCCTGCTCAAGTCCAATCTTAGAGGTACCACCATTTCTATCCTATCATGGGCTACTGCAGTGTTTGTATGACTTTATGACTTGGAGGGTCAATAGAACCTTGACCATGATGGGCAGTTCTAGATGCAAAGTCACTTGGTACCCTACAGTCAAGTGTTCAGTCTCCTCAAAGCCCAATAACAACACACCAGGAGCTCTTTCTCATAAAGCAAACAATTTCTTCCTGCAGGTGATAGGGCATTATTTCAGAACCCTAGAGGTCTCTATTTTGAGTCTCCCACTGGGATTTGTCAAAAATGCCCGCTCATCTTTCTTCACCACTGATAACCTCCAATACCATAGGACCTGGTGGAACATAGGACCCAAGTAGCAGGACTGCTTATATGACCACCTGGACTTGATGCAGAGTCCTTTATGGCTGCAGGCCCCACTCTCAGTTGGCAGTCTTCCATGTCTTTAAATATATGGGCTATAGCAATATTTCTAGTAGTGGAAGGTGTTGCTCCCAGAACCCAAATAAGCCTGCCAGGAAGGAAGGAATTATGCTTCCTTCTTTGTGGTGGGTGACTTAAGATACAGCAAATAGCCTTTTACTTTTGAAGGGGATATCCTGGCACAACCTTGACCACTGGACCCCTAGAAACCTAATGGGCGTGGCAGACCCTCAGCATATTTTAACAACAAACCGGGGTATATCTGGCAGTTAATTTTCCAGATAAGTGAAGCTCATCTTTTGAATGGCTGAAACTTTTTATATAGACCTATTTTAAAAAATAAAAATGTGCTTTAGTCTGGCAAAAATTAATTTTGAGCCTGGGAAAGATAGTAGAATGGATTACCAAAAGGGTTGTTTGTGAACTCTTAGAAAAGAAAGTGTTGGTTATTAAGAGTCAGCACAGGATGACTAAGAAAAAGTTCTTACTAAGTAGTCTGGAGAAATACAGAAAATGTAGAGTGTATCTAGACTTTAGCAAGGCAGGCAATGAATTCTCTCGTTATCGTTTTTGAAATGAGATCAAGAAATATAGTTGGATCTCGTATAGCAAGACAAAGTCCAGACTCCACTGGCCAGATGGACAGAGGTGACTGTTTTCCCTGCCTCGCCAGGATGGAGTTGAGCCTCCTGAGGATGGCCTCACTGATCTCAGTTTAAAGAGGAGGGAGAAGACTGGGGGTAAATGCTGGCCTTCTCATAAATCTCTGGCTAAAGTAGCCAGAGCTAGTTCAGTGATAAATGGTGGCCTGTGACCCCTAGAGGCAAGGAAGATCCCATGGTCCTCTCTCCCCCAGAAAAGATAGTTAGAACAGAAACACAAAGAAGTGGTTTTGTTCGAAAAATCAGGTATGAACATGAAATGCTTCAAAGGGCTGTCTCAAAGCTTCCAATTTGCTTGAAGACATCAAGTAGGTGGTCACTTGAGGATGACTTAAGGACACTCTTCTGGGGGTAGGAATATAGGACCTGAACTTCTTCCTGGGGAAATAGCATAGCAGAGTGTATGGCAAAAGCAACGAAATGTGTCTCTGTCCTCAAGAAGCTCACCATCAGTATTAGCTTTTTATTCCTCTGCAATGAATTATCACAATCTTTGTGGCTTAAGGAGCCCTAATGGTGCAGTTAAGGGCTCAGCTGCTAACCAAAAAGCATTTTGAATCCACCAGCCACTCCTTGGAAACCTATGGAAGCAGTTCTACTCTGTCCCACTGAGTCAGAATAGACTCAATGGCAACAGGTTTGACTTTTGAGTAGTGACTTGAAACAGCACAAATTTATTCTCTGACAACTTTGGCGGTCGGAAGTTCTAAAACCAAGATGTCCACGGGGCTAGATCCTTCTGGAGGCTGTAGGAAAAATCTGTTTCCTTGCCTTTCCCGGTTTTAGAGGCTGCCTACATCCCTTGCCTCTTGACCCCTTCCTCCACTTTCAAATGCAGCAGTGTTGTATCTCAAGATAGTATCTTAAAACTGCTCTTCCTGACTCTGACCCTTCTGTCTCCTCTGATCCTTGCAGTTACATCCGGCATACTCAGATGATGCAGGGTGATCTCCCCATCTCAAGGTCCTTAACTTAATCCCATCTGCAAAGTCCCTTTTGCCACGTGAAGTAACATACTCACAGGCTCTGGGGATCAGGACCTGGCTTTCTTTGGGGCCGTGATTCTGATTCCCACACCACGCGCATCAGAGTGGAGAACTCCCTAAGAGCAGCAATGCAGTGCCCACCATAGTGCCTTACCCACAAAGGACCCTGCACTAAATCTGTTGCTCTCAATTTTCTCTCGGAAGAGGGAAATATGACAGGAACATGTTGAAATTCTGGCCTAGAAAACTGGGAGCTCTGGGCACCAACCTTGACTGAGGCTCCAGGAGCCAGAGCAGAGTGTGGGCCAGGTGGCCTGGCTCCAGGCTGTGACGCTCAGTGCTGAGGGATCTCACTAAACACTGAGAGCCGGCATGCAGTAGGAGTTGAGAGTCTGAATGAAGCGATAATGGAGGGTGTTAGGGGGAAAACCCAAGAACAGGCACAAGGCAAGGGGGCAGCAGGTAAGGCATCCGTGAAGGTGGGTGGCCAGAGAACGGACAGGGTCTGGAGAGATTACTAATAGTAGTAGTAATAACTCCTTATATAAACAATCATCACATGCCTGCACTGAGTTAACTGCCGTACGTGATCATATTTAACTCTCACAATAACTTTATGAGGCAGGTACTCTTACTATCCTCATCATGCAAATGAGGAAACCGAGGCAGATAGCAATGAATTTGCCAGTGATAAAGAGCCAGCAAGTGGCAGAGCCAGGATGTGAACTGAGGTCAGTCTGACTCCAGAGTCCATGAACTCAACCCAATCTAATATGTCTCTATCATATTTCTGATGTCCTGAATCTTTGCATGAGGAATTTGCAGCTTTGCCCACAGGCTGGGCCTCAAAAGAGCAATCTTAGGGGACTGCACCCAAGATCCTGGTTTTATTCTCACTGCCAAAGAGAGAAATTGATAGCAGATATCTTGCTTTGACTTTGGAGTTTTCTTACCCATGAAACCAAATATTCACTTTAAAGAAATCCCTGACCAAAATTAATGCACCAGCAGCTTTTCTTTCACTGGAAGCCGCAAATCCTTTCTTTCCTGTTCGAAGCCACACTTACTAAATTTGAATCCCAAAAGCTATGGCTGGGTGGAGGGACAGAGGCTATCTTGTGAACTGATATCCCTTCCTTTTATTAAAGGGGGAGGGCAGGGTTCAATCAATCATATTAAGATTAGCCAATGGTTGATCTATATTTCTTCTTCCTCATTGTACCTAGCTTCTTGGGGCCATTTACTTTTCCTGGAATCAAAATGGTCTCCCTATGTTGTTGTTGTTGTTAGGTGCCGTCGAGTCGGTTCCGACTCATAGCGACCCTATGCACAACAGAACGAAATGCTGCCCGATCCTGCGCCGATCCTGCGCCATCCTTACAATCATTGTTATGCTTGAGCTCATTGTTGCAGCCACTGTGTCAACCCACCTCCTTGAGGGTCTTCCTCTTTTCCACTGACCCTGTACTCTACCAAGTATGATGTCCTTCTCCAGGGACAGATCCCTCCTGACAACATGTCCAAATTATGTAAGACACGGTCTCACCATCCTTGCTTCTAAGCAGCATTCTGACTGCACTTCGTCCAAGACAGATTTGTTCGTTCTTTTGGCAGTCCATGGTATATTCAATATTCTTCGCCAACACCACAATTCAAAGGTGTCAACTCTTCTTTGGTCTTCCTTATTCATTGTCAGGCTTTCACATGCATATGATGTGATTGAAAATATCATGGCTTGGGTCAGGCGCACCTTAGTCTTCAGGGTGACATCTTTGCTCTTCAACACTTTAAAGAGGTCCTTTGCAGCAGATTTACCCAATGAAATGTGTCTTTTGATTTCTTGACTGCTGCTTCCATGGCTGTTGATTGTGGATCCAAGTAAAATGAAATCCTTGACAACTTCAGTCTTTTCTCCATTTATCATGATGTTGCTCATTGGTCCAGTTGTGAGGATTTTTGTTTTCTTTATGTTGAGGTGTAATCCATAGTGAAGGCTGTGGTCTTTGATCTTCATTAGTAAGTCCTTCAAGTCCTCTTCACTTTGAGCAAGGAAGGTTGTGTCATCTGCATAACGCAGGTTGTTAAAGAGTCTTCCTCCAATCCCGATCCCCCATTCTTCTTCCTATAGTCCAGCTTCTCGTATTATTTGTTCAGCATATAGATTAAATAGGTATGGTGATGACGCACACCTTTCCTGACTTTAAACCAATCAGTATCCCCTTGTTCTGTCTGAACAACTGCCTCTTGATTTATGTAAAGGTTTCTCATGAGCACAATTAAGTGTTCTGGAATTCCCATTCTCCGCAGTGTTATCCATAGTTTGTTATGATCCACACACTCAAATGCCTTTGTGTAGTCAATAAAACACAGGTAAACATCCTTCTGGTATTCTCTGCTTTCAGCCAGGATCCATCTGACATCAGCAATGATATCCCTGGTTCCACGTCCTCTTCTGAAACCAGCCTGGATTTCTGGCAGTTCCCTGTTGATACACTGCTGTAGCCGTTTTTGAATGATCTTCAGGAAAATTTTGCTTGCCTGTGATATTAACGATATTGTTCTATAATTTCCACATTCGGTTGGATCACCTTTCTTGGGAATAGGCATAAATATGGATCTCTTCCAGTCAGTTGGCCAGGAAGCTGTCTTCCATATTTCTTGGCATAGATGAGTGAGCACCTCCAGCACTGCATCTGTTTGTTGAAACATCTCAATTGATACTCCATCAATTCCTGCAGCCTTGTTTTTCACCAATGCCTCCAGAGCAGCTTGGACTTCTTCCTTCAGTACCATCGGTTTCTGATCATATGCCACCTCTTGAAATGATTGAATATCGACTAATTCTTTTTGGTATAATGACTCTGTGTATTCCTTCCATCTTCTTTTGATGCTTCCTGTATCATTTAATATTTTCCCCATGGAATCCTTCACTATTGCAACTCGAGACTTGAATTTTTTTTCAGTTCTTTCAGCTTGAGAAACACCGAGCATGTTCTTCCCTTTTGGTTTTCCATCTCCAGCTCTTTGCACATGTCATTATGATACTTTACTTTGTCTTCTCGAGAGGCCCTTTGAAATCTTCTGTTCAGTTCTTTTACTTCATCAATTCGTCCTTTTGCTTTAGCTGCTTGACGCTCAAGAGCAAGTTTCAGAGTCTCCTCTGACATCCATCTTGGTCTTTTCTTTCTTTCCTGTCTTTTCAGTGACCTCTTGCTTTCTTCATGGATGATATCCTTGATGTCATTCCACAACTTGTCTGGTCTGCGGTCACTAGTGTTCAATGCATCAAATCTATTCTTCAGATGGTCTCTAAACTCAGGTGGGATATACTCAAGGTCATATTTTGACTCTCATGGACTTGCTCTGATTTTCTTCAGTTTCAGTTTGAAGTTGCATATTAGCAATTGATGATCTGTTCCACAGTCGGCCCCTGGCCTTGTTCTGCCTGATGATATTGAGCTTTTCCATCGTCCCTTTCCACAGATGTAGTCAATTTGATTTCTGTGTGTTCCATCTGGCGAGGTCCGTGTGTATACAAAAAAAAAAAAAATTTTTTTTTTTAATAGTCACCGTTTATGTTAGTGAAAGAAGGTATTTGCAATGAAGAAGTCACTGGTCTTGCAATATTCTATCATTCAATCTCCAGCATTGTTTCTATCCCCAAGGCCATATTTTCCAATTACTGATCCTTCTTCTTTGTTTCCAACTTTTGCATTCCAATCACCAGTAATTATCAATGTATCTTGATTGCATGTTTGATCAATTTCAGACTACAGCAGCTGATACAATTCTTCTATTTCTTCATTTTTGGTCCTAGTGGTTGGTGCGTAAATTTGAATAATAGTCGTATTAACTGGTCTTCCTTTTAGGCGTGTGGATATTATCCTATCACTGACAGCCTTGCACTTCAGGATAGATCTTGAAACGTTTTTTTGACGATGAATGCAACACCATTCCTCGTCAAGTTGTCATTCCCAGCATAGTAGACTATATGATTGTCTGATTCAAAATGGCCAATACCAGTTCATTTCAGCTCACTAATGCCTAGGCTATCGATGTTTATGTGTTCCGTTTCATTTTTGACGGTTTCCAATTTTCCTAGATTCATACTTCGTGCATTCCAGCTTCTGATAATTAATGGATGTTTGCAGCTGTTTCTTCTCATTTTGAGTCGTGCCACATCAGCAAATGAAGGTCCCGAAAGCTTTACTCCATCCACGTCGTTAAGGTCAACTCTACTTTGAGGAGGCATCTCTTCCCCAGTCAACTTTTGAGTGCCTTCCAATGTGGGGGGCTCATCTTCCAGCACTATGTCAGACAATGTTCCGCTGCTATTCATAAGGTTTTCACTGGCTAATGGTTTTCAGAAGTGGACTGCTGGGTCCTTCTTCCTAGTCTGCCTTAGTCTGGAAGCTCAGCTGAAACCTGTCCTCTATGGGTGACCCTGCTGGTATCTGAATACCGGTGGCATAGCTTCCAGCATCACAGCAACTCACAAGCCCCCATAGTACAACAAACTGACAGACATGTGGCGGGAAGGGGGGGTCTCCCCATATGCATATGGAAACCCTGGTGGCGTAGTGGTTAAGTGTTATGGCTGCTTCTAACCAACAGGTCAGCAGTTCAATCCACCAGATGCTCCTTGGAAGCTCTACAGGGCAGTTCTACTCTGTCCTATAGGGTTGCTATGAGTCGGAATTGACTTGACAGCAATGGGTTTGTTTTTTTTTTTATATATATGCATATAGAATAACTGCTCAGAATAAACCTTATGTTCAAATTTTGTTGACTTTTGATTATTTTTAACAAAACTAAGTTCTAAACAACTGAGCTGAATAGACTAAGACTGTTGAGAATAATTAGGCTTGCATTATAACAAACAATTCTTTTATTATTGTTGTTATTTTCCAACAACACAATATTTCTGCTAGTACTAGCTGCAGCTCTGGTAAATCAAAGGCTTCTAAATTAAGTCCAGCCAAGCTGGCTGTTATGCATCCCACTGGAGCTGCCCCTTGCGTTTTGGCAAGAGCACCCAACTGGAGTGAGCCCTGTATTAGCATTTTAATTGCTGGCCAATTGTTTTCCTGTTGTACCACAGCCCATAAAGTTATAGCAAGCAAGTTTCAATTAGTTCTTATCCTGTGATTTACTGGGCCTATAAGGAACATCTCCCTGTGGCACTTGGAAAGTAATACCCTTAATGTACTAAAAGTGATTCAGAACATTAAAGAAAAAGAATTACCTTTACCAAGGTGTGGGTATCCAGTGTCTCAAAGAAAATTCCTGTTTGAATGATAGTAAATTTTCTTGGGTGGGTTCTTATGGAAAAAAACACAACACGAAACAAACAAAAAGGCACGCCTCCTCTAAATTCCAGGCTGGATATTAATTCCTTCAGGCAAAACGGAGATATCACTAATTTTTTTTTTTTCCCCCTTGGGCAGCTTTTTTAGTTCATCAAAACGGCATTTGTTAAGCTCAGCAAAATAATACACTGGGTTTCTAGTTACTCTGGTTATTAGATTTAAGGACTGGAAATTTGGCACCTTTTGGAAACATTTGAATAGTTTGTTAAAACACAGGTTCCTGGGCTTCATCTGCATAGATAGAGGCTGAATCAGTAGGTCTGGAGTCACTGGTGGTGCTGAGGTTAAACGCAATGTGTTGCTAACCAGAAGGTCAGTGGTTTGAACCTACTAGCTGCTCAGTGGAAGAAAGATGTGTCAGTCTGCTTCTGTAAAGATTTATAGTCTCAGAAACCCTACAGGGTTACTATGAGTCGGAATCAACGGCAGTGGGTCTGGATTTTTTTTTTTTTTTTTGGAGTGGGGTCTGAGTTTCTGCATTTCTTTTCTTTTTTGATTTTATTTATTTTGTTGTTGTAGCTGAGAATATACACAGCAAAACGTACACCAATTCATGTTTCTACATGTACAATTCAGTGACATTGATTATATTCTTTGAGTTGTGCAATCATTTCCACCCTCTTTTCTGAGTTGTTCCTCCTCTATTAACATAAACTCATAGCCCCTAAGGTTCCTATCCAATCTTCTCAGTTGCAGTTGTCAATTTCACCCCATAAAGGTAGTTCTTAAAGGAGCATAATGCTCAAGGTAGGCCTTTTTTACTAGCAAAGCTAAACTATTGTTTGGTTTTAAGAAGGCTTCAGGTGATATTTTTGGTTTAAGGTTTAAAGTTTATCTCAGAGCAATAGTTTCAGGGTTTATCCAACCTCTGTGGCTCTGGAAATTCTGGATTCCATGAGAATCTGAAACTTTATTCTGCATTTTACCCTTTTGGATCAGGATTCCTCTATATAATCCTTAATCAAAATGTTCAGTAATGGTAGCCAGGCACCATTCTATTCGCTCGGTCTCATGGCAAAAGTGGCAGTTCATGGAGCCAATTAGCCATACATTCCATATCCTCCTCATATTCCTGACTCTCCTTCTTCCTCTGTTGCTCCAGACGAATAGGGATCAACTATTGTGCTTGTGTAGTCACTGCACAATGAACTAGGAAGTAGAACAGAAGCACCAAACATGTTACCAAGTCAATTAACTAAGATGTCCTGTGAAAGTATGACCCTAAACCTCCAAAACAAGGAACCAAATCCCCTCAGCAGCTACTCTTTTTTTGTTGTTGTTGTCATTGATGTAAATATATCTGTTATGGATTGAACTCTGTCCCCCCAAAATATGTGTTGTAAATTGTAACCTTTGTGCCTCTGGTTATAATCTCATTTAGGAATGGGTTGTATTTCTTGTGTTAATCAGACAGGATTAGTGTAGAGTGTGTTTTAAGTTAATCTCTTTTAAGATATAAAGGAGACTGAACAAACAAGTGAAAGAAGTAGAAATGGGGGAAGAGAAATGCCTAGCCACATGAAGATCACCCAGGAGCAGAAGCTCAAGGGAACAAGGTCCTTCTTCCAGAGCTGACAGATAGAGAAAGACTTCCTCTGGAGCTGGCACCCTAAATTTGGACTTCTAGCTTCCTAAACTGTGAGTAAACAAATTTCTGTTTGTTAAAGCCACCTATAGCAACACTAGATAACTCAACTTTTGCCAACTCAACTTTTAACAGGTTTATAACTTACTGACAACAATCATAATATCTGGCTGTGCAACCCTACCTTAATCAATGTGATTTTTCCATCACTGTTAACCTCCCCCCTTTCCCCCTCTTGTCTGCTCCTGGTAACCAGTAATAATCTTTGGTCTCTGTACATTTGCCTTTTCTTTTCTTTTTATGTAAGTGAGGTTGTATGATATTTGTCCTTTTGTGTTTGGCTTATTTAACTCAGGATAATGTCTTCATGCTCTTTCCATACTGTATCATGTATCAAGACTTCTTTTCCCCTACTGGCTGAGTAATATTCCATTGTATTATGTACCACATTTTGTTTATCCATTCATCTGTTGATGGGCATTTAAGTTGTTTCCACCTTTTGGCTATTGTGAATAGTGCTGCTGTGAGCACTGGTGTGCAAGTCTCTGTATGAGTCTCTGTTTTCAAGTCTTTTCAGTATATACCTAGGAGTGGAATTGCTGGGTCATATATGGTAGTTCTGGAAACCATGGTGGTATAGTTGTTAAGTGCTATAGCTGCTAACAAAAAAGTCAGCAGTTCAATTCCAGCAGGCATTCCTTGGAAACAGTCTGGGGCAGACCTACTCTGTCCTATAGGGTTGCTATGAGTCCAGATCAACTCTATGGCAAAGGGTTTGGCTTTGGTATGGTAGTTCTGGGAGCCTGGTGGTGCAGTGGTTCAGCATTTGGCTGCTAACTGAAAGGTTAGAAGTTTGAATCCACCAACCACTCCTTTCCATTCTGACTTATAGAGACCCTATAATACAGAGTAGAACTGCCCCATAGGGTTTCCAAGGGGAGACTGGTAGATTCAAACTGGTGACCTTTTGGTTAACAGCTGTAGCACTTAACCACTACACCCCATATGTCTGTCACTTTGTTATACTGTGGGTCTTGCCTGTTGCTGTGATGCTGGAAGCTATGCCACCAGTATTCAGATACCAGCAGGGCCACCCATGGAGAACAGATTTCAGCTGAGCTTCCAGACTAAGACAGGCTAGGAAGAAGGACCCAGTAGTCTACTTTGAAAAGAATTAGCCAGTGAAAATCTTGTGAATAGCAGTGGAACATTGTGCTGGAAGATGAGCCCCCCACGTTGGAAGGCACTCAAAAGACAACTAGGGAAGAGCTGCCTCCTCAAAGTAGAGTCGACTTTAATGATGTAGATGGCGTCAAACTTTTGAGACCTTGATTTGCTGATGCGCCATGACTCCAAATGAAAGAAACAGCTGCAAACATCCATTAATAATCAGAACCTGGGATGTACAAAGTATGAATCTAGGAAAATTGGAAATTGTCAAAAATGAAATGGAATACATAAACGTCGATATACTAGGCATTAGTGAGCTGAAATGGACTGGTATTGGCCATTTTGAATCAGACAATCTTATAGTCTACTATGCCAGGAATGACAGCTTGAAGAGGAATGGTGTTGCATTTGTTGTCAAAAAGAACATTTCAAGATCTATCCTGAAGTACAATGCTGTCAGTGATAGGACAATATCCATAAGCCTACAAGGAAGACTAGTTAATATGACTAATAATCAAATTTATGCACCAACTACTAAGGCCAAAGATGAAGAAATTGAAGATTTTTATTAGCTTCTGCAGTCTGAAATTGATTGAACATGCAATCAGGACGCATTGATAATTACTGGTGATTGGAATGTGAAAGTTGGAAACAAAGAAGAAGGATCAGTAGTTAGAAAATATGGCCTTGGTGATAGAAACAGTGCTGGAGATCTCATAATAGAATTTTGGAAGACCAACAACTTCTTCATTGAAAATATCTTTTTTCACCAACATAAACGGTGACTATACACATGGACCTTGCCAGATGGAATACACAGGAATCAAATCGACTACATCTGTGGAAAAAAGACGACATAAAAGCTCAATATCATCAGTCAGAACAAGGCCACGGGCTGAGTGTAGAACACTGTCAATTGCTCATATTCAACTTCAAGTTGAAACTGAAGAAAATCAGAGCAAGTCCATGAGACCCAAAGTATGACCTTGAGTATATCCTACCTGAATTTAGAGCCTATCTCAAGAATAGATTTGACACTTTGAACGCTAATGACTAGAGACCAGATGAGTTGTGGAATGACATCAAGGACATTATATATGAAGAAAGCAAGAGGTCATTGAAAAGACAGGAAAGAAAGAAAAGACCAAGATGGATGTCAGAGGAGACTCTGAAACTCGCTCTCGAATATTGAACAGCTAAAGCAAAAGGACGAATTGATGAAGTGAAAGAACTGAACAGATTTCAGAGGGCCTCTCGAGAAGACAAAGTAAAGTATTATATTATAACCATTTGCAAAGAGCTGGAGATAAAAACCAAAAGGGAAGAACACGCTCAGCATTTCTCAAGCTGAAAGAACTGAAGAAAAAATTCAAGCCTTGAGTTGCAATAGTGAAGGATTTTTTGGGGAAAATATTGAACAATGTAGAAAGCATCAAAAGAAGATGGGAGGAATACACAGAGTCATTATACCAAAAAGAATTAGTCAACGTTCATTTCAAGAGGTAGCTTATGATCAGGAACTGACTGTACTGAAGGAAGAAGTCTAAGCTGCTCTGAAGGCGTTGGCGAAAAACAAGGGTCCAGGAATCGATGGAATATCAATTGAGATGTTTCAACAAACGGATGCAGCACTGGAAGTGCTCACTCGTCTATGCCAGGAAATATGGAAGACAGCTACCTGGCCAACCGACTGGAAGAGATCCATATTTATGCCTATTCCCGAGAAAGGTGATCCAACTGAATACAGAAATTATTGAACAATATCATTAATATCACAGACAAGCAAAATTTTTCTGAAGATCATTCAAAAGCGGCTACAGAAGTATATCGACAAGGAATTGCCAGAAATTCAGGCAGGATTCAGAAGAGGACATGGAACCGGGGATATCATTGCTGACGTCAGATGGACCCTGGTTAAAAGCGGAGAATACCAGAAAGATGTTTACCTATGTTTTCTTGACTATGCTAAGGCATTTGACTGTGTGGATCATAACAAATTATGGATAACATTGCAGAGAATAAAAAGCTCTGGTGGCATAGTGGTTAAGTGCTACGGCTGTTAACCAAGAGGTCAGCAGTTTGCCTCCTCCAGGCTCTCCTTGGAAACTCTACGGGGCAGTTCTACTCCAACCTATAGGGTCGTTATGAGTTGGAATCGACTCAACGGCAGTGGGTTTGGGTTTATTGCAGAGAATGGGAATTCTGGAACACTTAATTGGGTTCATGAGGAATCTCTTCATGGATCAAGAGGCAGTCATTCGAATTGAAGAGGAGGATACTGCGTTGTTTAAAGTCAGGAAAGGTGTGCGTCAGGGTTGTATCCTTTCACCATACCTATTTAATCTGTGTGCTGGGCAAATAATCAGAGAAGCTGGACATATATGAAGAAGACCAGGGCATCAGGATTGGAGGAAGACTCATTAACAACCTGCGTTGTGCAGATGACACAAACTTGCTTGCTGAAAGCGAAGAGGACTTGAAGCACGTACTGATGAATATCAAAGACCACAGCCTTCCGTATGGATTATACCTCAGCATAAAGAAAACAAAAATCCTAACCCTCCCCCGCCAGCCGGACCAATAAGAAACGTCATGATAAAGGGAAAAAAGATTGAACGTGTCAAGAATTTCATTTTATTTGTATCCACAACACCCATGGAAGTAGCAGTCAAGAAATTAAAAGATGCATTGCATTGAGCAAATCGGCTGTAAAAGACCTCTTTAACGGGTCGAAAAGCAAAGATGTCACCTTGAGGACTAAGGTGTGCCTGACCCAAGCCATGGTGTTTTCAAATGCCTCATATGTATGCAAAAGGTGGCAATGAATAAGGAAGACTAAAGAAGAATTGATGCCTTTAAGTTGTGGTGTTGGCGAAGAATATTGAATATGCCTTGGACTGCCAGAAGAAGGAACAAAGCTGTGTTGGAAGAAGTACAACCAGAATGCTCCTTAGAAGCAAGGATGGTGATACTATGTCTCATATACTTTGGACTTGCTATTATGCGGGATCAGCCCCTGAAGAAGGACATCATGCTTGGTAAAGCAGAGGGTCAGCGAAAAAGAGGAAGGCCCTCAATATGGAGTGGCACAGTAGCTGCAACAATGGGCTCAAGCATAGCAAAAATCGTGAGGATGGCACAGTCCCAGGCAGTGTTTTGTTCTGTTGTGCATAGGGTCTCTATGAGTCAGAATCTACTCGACAGTACGTAAACACAACCACGACAACATAGGGGTTATATGAGGATTAAATAAATACGTAAAGCAGTTAGAATGACGGTTGGCACCTCTGTGCTATATAAAGTATTAATTCCACCATTATATCTTGTGGACTGTTGACCAGTTTCTTGACAGTCTGAAGGTGAAGTTCAACCTCTCTGTGAGATGAGAAGAAGACAGGTTTGAATGGATCTCCTGTCTTGGACAGAAGAAGCTTCTAGCCTAAAAGCAAATTACTGGTCTAGAGGTACTGGAGAAGCTGCCTGAAATTTGTGGAGATTATGCATAAGTTTTAAAATACTCAGATTTGTCTCTCCTCTTCTGGAGAAGTATTTATCAGCTTTTTTGGTGGCAGATTACTTGGGACTCTGGGCTTTAATAATCATAGCTCTACTTGCTCTGGGGCAATTTCTCAGGCAGGCATCCTTTGGATCATGGGTTTACAGTGACCTTTGAGAAAGGATTTGTTGCTCAGAAAAATTTGGAGATCATTAGATCGAATGAAGTGGAACGTGTCTCTTAGCTGCTGGATTCTATGGCCATTATTTTGCTGAAGTACATGTATAATCTGAAAAAGGAGGATGGAATAGGCAACTTTCCCAAATTTATTTGAATTTATAGTCTCTTTTTTTCATAGTGAATCCTGCACAGAATATACTAAAAAAGCCAGTTGCTGTCTAGTCGACCCCAGCTTATGGTGACCCATGTGTATCAGAGTAGAGCTGTGCTCCCCTGGGTTTCCAATGGCTGATTTCTCAGAAGCAGGTCACCAGGCTTTTCTTCCAAGGTGCCTCTGGGTGGATTCAAACCTCCAACTTTTTGGTTAACGGCCAAGAAGTGTGTTAACCATTTGCATCATCCAGGGACTTCCCATAGAACATATTTTGGGGAGAAAAGCTAACCTGGAGACATGCAGACTCCCTGCCTGGATCTTACAGTAAGTCAGCAGGGATTCTGGGAAGTCAGAAATGCCCCGATTCCACTGAGACAGAAGTTCTCACAAAATTTGGAGAGAACAGACCTTGTGAGAGAAAGAATCCATATGGCAAATAACTGCAAGAAAAACCCTTCTGCTGGTGAAAGGATTTTGTCACCATCTACAAAGTGACCAAATGGAGCCTTCTGGATCTGTGTAGGTGTGGGTGCCAGGGGACATGGGGGGATTTCGATGTGGGTAACAGCTGAATGATTATATGTTTTTTGTTGGAGGCCCCTAGTGTTTTAGCCAGTTGTTTTCATAGTTAATACTGTCTCTTTATCACTTTTTAATAACTCTCCATGCTTCAGAGTTGCCCATACAACTTGACTTTATAGACACCAAACAGTTTCCTGCCACAAAATCTCTCTCATTATTTGAAGCTGGACCTGAAGTGTCTTCCATCAAATGTACTCTGCTCGGGCTAAGTTATCACTTCCATAAGACTTCTTGGAGGAGACATGCACTATCAGCACCACTTTACATGGAATCATTTATCAGATTAGGATAGGCACCAGGCAGGGTCCCAGGCCAAGCATAGTCTCCACGGGGGAAGAGGATGGGAATCTGTTGGGTAGGTAGTCCATGCGGTGGGTAGCCTGGAACAGGAGCAGGGTACTTGAAGGAGGAGGTTGTCCAGAGCATTCATTTCCAGAACTCCTGCTAAATTCTAGGGCTCAGGTTTTCCAGCTCCATCTTCAATTGATCACTCCATTCTTTCCCCAAAGTCACCCTGTGCATTTCCTAGGAGAATTTTATTCTTGGCATTCCATTCTTAAACTTGGGTTTACTGAAGATTTGAAGGTTATGAGGAACTGATACCATCTTTGGATCCACCCTCATTCTTCTCGCTCATCAACCCCTGCCTCTCTAGAGAAACGATTCTTCCTACATGTTTGATCCTGGTGGTCTCACCTTTGACTAAGCACTTCACAAGATTTCTCAACTCCCAAAGCTTTCCTCAGAGCAATTCTGGAGCCCATTAATAAAAATGTTAATATTGTCCCCACTGTATCAGTCAGGGTCAGCCAGAAAACAGAAGCATTTTTGATATTTAAAGCAGGAAGAGACTTAATAGAGAATTATAGGCTTACACAACCATTGGAAATCTAAGAAAGCAAAGATCAGGGAGGTTATTTTCAGGAAATAGGGAAGTGTGGGGATTGCAGGAAATCTCACTTCCCGTAGCACTCAAGGAATCCCTGGGTGGTGCAATGTTTAACACACTAGGCTGCTAACTATAGGTTGGAGGTTCGAGTTCACCGAGAGGCACCTCAGAAGAAAGACTTGGCAAACTATTTCTCAAAAATTAGCCATTGAAAACCCTATGGGGCACAGTTCTACTCTGACACGCATGGAGTTGCTGTGAGTACGGGCTGACTCAATGACAACTGGTATAGGGACTGGTAGCGCTAACATGGGAGATTGCTGGGAGGATTCCCAGAGAGGCTTGGAGGTGCTACTGATTATTTCAGCTACTGCACTGATGAGAAATGATGTTAAAACCCCACTGCTGTTGGTCAGGCAGCATCCACGCACCTGAGAATAATGGCTTCTCCATTTATTTGGCCTCCCAAATTCTGCACCAGTGTTCTTTATAAACCCATTGCCATCCAGTTGATTCGGACTCATAGTGACCCTACAGGATAGAGTAGAACAGCCCCACAGGGTTTCCAAGGAGCGGCTGGTGGATTCAAAGTGCCGACTTTTTGGTTCGCAGCCATAGCTTTTAACCCTTGCGCCACCCACCAGTGTCTTTTATAGGAGGGATCAGATTGGAATCCTGGCAAAACAGTCTGGGAAATGTAGTTTCCCGTCTTTTACTCTCTGAGGTACAGAGCTGGCTTAGAAGGGAAGGATGGTGCTGGGGTTCAGTAAGCAATACTTATACATGATTTTGGGAAGTGAGGAAAACATGAGATACTTTGGATGTACAGGGATGAGACTGGTTTGATTGAAGCATGATTGAAGCATGTCATGAGAGACAGGGCCGGGAATTCAGATGGTGACCAGCTTGTGGGGGCCTTTGGATGCTAGAATAAGGGTCCAGTGGAGACACCCCATTAGTAAGCTGTGCTATTAGGAAAAAGGATGAGGAAGAGAAATATGACAGCAGGGTTCAGGGAGGACAGAGCCTGGGGCCTGGGGACAAGGATAAGTTGATATGGCTGAGTATCATTGCCAGACCTGGCTTTGCTCCCTTCTACATGGTTGGCAATCTAGATTTGGATTCTTTCCCTGTAATAGTCCCTGAGGAGGTGAGAACATGAAGGAAACACTATCATCCTGGAGGGAATCATCAGGGGAGTTTTAAAGCCCTGTGTTTTAATATTTCTGGACTTGCCACCAATTTAACAGGGTCCTGAACAAGGTCACAAGAAAATAGCATCTCCCCCTCTGATGAACTACTGACGCACAATATCTATTACTGTGGTTGCCAAAATAAATCTGCTTTTATAGGCTGTTTGCTTTTGAAAGTGAAAGCTTTTGGAAATTACATTTGAGTCAATTGTTCTGACTGCCTTTAAACAGTGACATGTGAGTGTTCTTACGGATTGGTGCTTTCCTCAGGGGTCTCCAATTCTAATACAACCAATCAATTAGGCAGTCGGTCAATCAACCAATCAGGCAAAGTGGAGAGGTTGGTGCAGGGGGCCTTTGGAGTGTGATTAGGTGGGCATGGCTAAAGCAAAGGATGCTCTGAGTGGAAGTGGACTATAGAATGGGAGAAATCGAAATATGGAAGGTTTTGAATGTCCCACTCACAAGCCTGGGCTCAATGCTGATGCAGTAGTGAGGCTGGGAAGAGTTTGGAGCAGAAGGGAGGAAGAAAGACACAGTGGAGGCCATGTGGGAGTCAGCTGTGAGTGCCAAGGAAAGATTCTAAAGTGGGCCTACAAGGTGTGACCATGCGCAACCACCTTGGCATGACCTCACTTAATCTCAGGGCTTTGAAGTGGCTTGTTCCAGTTTGAACCTCAGCAGAGTATTTGAACTTCTAACATTTGTGTTTCTGCTGGCTAAGGACCAATCCTGTGAACCACTAGTAGGACAATGGTTCTCAAAATTAATTAAACATAAGAATCACCTGGAGGTTTGTAAAACGTAGATTCTGATTCAGTAAATCTAGGATGGAAATAAATTCTCAGCAGAGGTTGAATGAGAACAAACTTGTTCAAAGCCCCGCTTAATCAAAAGAAGAGGCAAAACAGGGCAGAAGTCTACATGCAGAGGGCGACCATGCTTCACCTGACATGTTTTTTAACCTAATCCTGAGTTTGAAATTAGGAAGCTTGAACTTCTTCATGTACGGACCCATATGCACTTGCATGTACACAATTGACTGCTAACTGAATCTAAACAGTAGATGGTGAATTTTACTTGACAAAATATGGCTAAAAATTTGTCTTTGTTAGGTGATTGCGAGTCTGTTCTGACTCATAGCGGCCCTATGTACAACAGCATGAAACACTGCCTGGTCCTGCACCATCCTCACAATCTTTGTTGTGCTTGAGCCCATTGTTGTAGCCACTGTGTCAATCCGTCTCTTTGAAGGTCTTCCTCTTTTTTGCTGACCTTCTCTTCTACCAAGCATGATGTCCTTCTCCAAAGACTGGTTCCTCTTGATAACATGTCCAAAGTAT
This sequence comes from Elephas maximus indicus, assembly GCF_024166365.1. Taxonomy (NCBI): domain Eukaryota; kingdom Metazoa; phylum Chordata; class Mammalia; order Proboscidea; family Elephantidae; genus Elephas; species Elephas maximus. The sequence continues at coordinate 9,289,502 of NC_064838.1, read as the reverse complement.
GTGAGACATAGTCTCACCATCCTTGCTTCTAAGGAGCATTCTGTTTGTATTTCTTCCAAGACAGATTTGTTTGTTCTTTTGGCAGTTCAATATTCAATATTCTTTGCCAACACCACAATTCAAAGCATCAATTCTTCTTCGATCTTCCTTATTCATTGTCCACCTTTCTCATGCATATGAGGCGATTGAAAACACCATGGCTTGGGTTAGGCACACCTTAGTGTTCAAGGTGATATCTTTATTTTTTAACATTTTAAAGGAGTCTTTTGCAGAAAATTTGCCCAATGCAATGCGTCTTTTGATTTCTTGACTGCTGCTTCCATGGGTGTTGATTGTGGATCCAAGTAAAATGAAACCCTTGACGTCAATCTTTTCTCCATTTATCATGATGTTGCTTATTGGTATATTTGTAAGGATTTTTATTTTCTTTATGCTGAGGCATAATCCATACCGAAGGCTACGGTCTTTAATCTTCATCAGTACGTGCTTCAAGTCCTCTTCACTGTCAGCAGGCGAGGTTGTGTCATCTGCATAACGTAGGTTGTTAATGAGTTTTCTTCCAATCCTGATGCCATGTTCTTCTTCATAGTCTAGCTTCTCGGATTATTTGCTTGGCATACGTATTGAACAAGTATGGTGAAAGGATACAATCCTGCTGCACACCTTTCCTGACTTTAAACCACTTAGTATCCCTGTGTTCTGTTTGAACAATTGCCTCGATCTGTATGTACAGGTTCCTCATGAGCACAATTAAGTGTTCTGGAATTTCTGTTCTTCACAACATTATTCATAATTTTTTCTGACCCACACAATGGAATGCCATAGCATAGTCAGTAAAACACAGTATCCATCTGACATCAGCAATGATATCTTTAGTTCCATGTCCTCTTCTGAATCCAGCTTGAATTTCTGGCAGCTCTCTGGTGATGTACTGCTGCAACTGCTTTTTTTTTTTTTTCTTAAAAAAATTTTTTTTATTGTACTTTAGATGAAGTTTTACAGAACAAACTAGTTTCCCATTAAACAGTCAGTACACACATTGTTCTATGACATTGGTTAACAATCCCACAACATGTCAACACTCTTCCTTCTCAACCTTGGGTACCCTATTACCAGCTTTCCTGTTCCCTCCTGCCTCCTAGTCCCTGCCCCTTGTCTGCTGTGCCCCCTTTAGTCTTTGTTTTATGGGCCTGTACAATCTTTGGTTAAAGCCCTCAGGAGTGACTTCATTACTGAACTGAAAGTGTGTCTGGGGGCCATGCTCTCAGGGTTTCTCCAGTCTCTGTCAGGCCAGCAAGTCTGATTTTTCTTTTTTTTTTTTTTATTAACTTTTATTGAGCTTCAAGTGAACGTTTACAAATCAAGTCAGTCTGTCACATATAAGTTTACATACATCTTACTCCGTACTCCCACTTGCTCTCCCCCTAATGAGTCAGCCCTTCCAGTCTCTCCTTTCGTGACAATTTTGCCAGCTTCCCACTCTCTCTATCCTCCCATCCCCCCTCCAGACAGGAGATGCCAACACAATCTCAAGTGTCCACCTGATATAATTAGCTCACTCTCCATCAGCATCTCTCTCCCACCCACTGTCCAGTTCCTTTCATGTCTGATGAGTTGTCTTCGGGGATGGTTCCTGTCCTGGGCCAACAGAAGGTCTGGGGACCATGGCCGCCAGGATTTCTCTAGTCTCAGTCAGACCATTAAGTATGGTCTTTTTATGAGAATTTGGGGTCTGCATCCCACTGATCTCCTGTTCCCTCAGGGGTTCTCTGTTGTGCTCCCTGTCAGGGCAGTCATCGATTGTGGCCGGGCACCAACTAGTTCTTCTGGTCTCAGGATGATGTAGGTCTCTAGTTCATGTGGCCCTTTTTGTCTCTTGGGCTCTTAGTTGTCGTGTGACCTTGGTGTTCTTCATTCTCCTTTGCTCCAGGTGGGTTGAGACCAATTGCTGCATCTTAGATGGCCGCTTGTTAGCATTTAAGACCCCAGACGCCACATTTCAAAGTGGGATGCAGAATGTTTTCATAATAGAATTATTTTGCCAATTGACTTAGAAGTCCCCTTAAACCATGGTCCCCAAACCCCCGCCCTTGCTCTGCTGACCTTTGAAGCATTCATTTTATCCCGGAAACTTCTTTGTTTTTGGTCCAGTCCAACTGAGCTGACCTTCCATGTATTGAGTGTTGTCTTTCCCTTCACCTAAAGCAGTTCTTACCTACTAATTAATGAATAAAAAACCCTCTCCCTCCCTCCCTCCCTCCCCCCCTCGTAACCACAAAAGTATGTGTTCTTCTCAGTTTTTACTAATTCTCAAGATCTTATAATAGTGGTCTTATACAGTATTTGTCCTTTTGCCTCTGACGAATTTCGCTCAGCATAATGCCTTCCAGGTTCCTCCATGTTATGAAATGTTTCACAGATTCATCACTGTTCTTTATCGATGCGTAGTATTCCATTGTGTGAATATACCACAATTTATTTACCCATTCATCCATTGATGGACACCTTGGTTGCTTCCAGCTTTTTGCTATTGTAAACAGAGCTGCAATAAACATGGGTGTGCATATATCTGTTTGTGTGAAGGCTCTTGTTTCTCTAGGGTATATTCCGAGGAGTGGGATTTCTGGGTTGTATGGTAGTTCTATTTCTAACTGTTTAAGATAATGCCAGACAGATTTCCAAAGTGGTTGTACCATTTTACATTCCCACCAGCAGTGTATAAGAGTTCCAATCTCTCCGCAGCCTCTCCAACATTTATTGTTTTGTGTTTTTTGGATTAATGCCAGCCTTGTTGGAGTGAGATGGAATCTCATCGTAGTTTTAATTTGCATTTCTCTAATGGCTAATGATCGAGAGCATTTTCCCATGTATCTGTTAGCTGCCTGAATATCTTCTTTAGTGAAGTGTGCAACTGCTTTTGAATGATCTTCAGAAAAATTTTATTTGCACGTGATGTGATATTAATAATATTGTCCAATAATTTCTGCATTTGGTTGGATCACCTTTCTTGGGTATAGGCATAAATATGGATCTCTTCCAGTCAGTTGGCCAGGCAGCTGTCTTCCAAATTTCTTGGCATAGATGAGTGAACACCTCCAGCACTGCATTTATTATTGAAACATCTCAGTTGGTATTCTGTCAATTCCTGAAGACGTCTTTTTCGCCAATGCCTTCAGTGTAGCTTGGCTTCTTCCTCCAGTACCATCAGTTCCTGATCATATGTTACCTCTTGAAATGGTTGAACGTCAACAAATTCTTTTTGGTAAAATGACTGTGTGTATTCCTTCCGTCTTCTTTTGATGCTTCCCGCATCCCTTAATATTTTTCTTGTAGAATCCTTCAGTATTACAACTCGAGGCTTGAATTTTTTCTTCAGTTCTTTCAGCTGGAGAAATGCTGAGTGTGTTCTTCCCTTTTGGTTTTCTATCTCCAGCTCTTTGCACATTTCATTATAATAAGTTGTCTTCTCAATCTGCCCTTTAAAATCTTCTGCTCAGCTCTTTTGCTTCCTCATTTCTTCCTTTTGCTTTAGCTACTTGTCTTAGTTACCTAGTGCTGCTATAACAGAACTACCACAGGTGGATGACTTTAACAAAGAGAAATTTATTTCCTCACAGTAAAGTAGGCTGCAGGTCCAAATTCAGTGTCAGCTACAAGGGAAGGCTTTCTCTCTCTGTTGGCTCTGAAGGAAGGTCCTCCTCATCAATCTTGCCCTGGAATGGGAGCTTCTCCACACAGAACCCTGGGTCCAAAGGACATGCTCTGTTGCCAGATCTGCTTTCTTGGCGGTATAAGGTCCCCCGTCTCTCTGCTAGCTCCTCTCTTTTATATCCCGAAAGAAACAGGCTCAAGACAATCCAGTCCAGTAGATTGAGTCCTGCCTCATCAACACAGCTGCCCCCCATACTCCCACATTAACATCATAGAGGCAGGATTTACAACACACAGGAAAACCACATCAGATGACAGAATGGTGTTCAATCACACAATACTGGGAATCATGGCCCAGCCAAAATGACGCACACATTTTTTGGGGACACAATTCAATCCATGATACTACTAGACATTTAAGAGCAAGTTTCAGAGTCTCTTCTGGCATCCATTTTGGTCTTTTCTTTCTTTTCTTTTAATGACCTCTTGCCTTCTTCATGTATGATGTCCTTGATGCCATTCCCCAACTGTTCTGGTATTCAGTCATTAGTGTTCAATGTGTCAAATCTATTCTTGAGATGGTCTGTAAGTTCAGGTGGGATATACTCAAAATCGTATTTTGGCTCTCATGGTCTTGTTCTAATTTTCTTCAGTACCAATTTGAACTTTCATATGAGCAATTGATGGTCTGTTCTGCAGTCAGCCCCAGCCTTGTTCTGACTGGTGATATCGAGCTTTTCTATTGTCTCTTTCCACAGATTCGGTTGATTTAATTCCTGTGTATTCCATCTGGTCGGGTCCATGTGTATAGTTGCCGTTTATGTAGATGAAAAAAGGTATTTGCAATGAAGAAGTCATTGGTCTTGCAGAATTCTGTCATGGGATCTCTGGCATTGTTTCTATCACCAAGGCTGTATTTTCCAACTACCGATCCTTCTTGTTTGTTTCCAACTTTCACATTCCAATCACCAATAATTATCGATGCATCCTGATTGCCTGTTTGATCAATTTCAGAGTGCAGAAGTTGGTACAAATCTTCAATTTCTTCATCTTTGGTCTTAGTGGTTTCTGTGTAAATTTGAATTGTAGTCTCATTAACTCCTCTTCCTTGTAGAGGTATAGATATTGTCCTATCAGTGACAGTGTTGTAATTCAGGATAGATCTTGAAATGTTCTTTTTGGCAATGAATGCAATGCCATTCCTCTTCCAGTTGTCATTCCCGGCAGGGTAGACCATATGATTGTCTGATTCAGAATGCCAGTATCAGTCCATTTCAGCTCACTAATGCCTAGGATATCAATGTTTATGTGTTCCATTTCATTTTTGATGATTTCCAATTTTCCTAGTTCGTACTTTGTACATTCCATGTCCCAATTATTAACGGATGTTTGCAGCTATTTCTTCTCATTTTGAGTTGTGCCACATCAGCAAATGAAGGCCTTGAAAGCTTGACTCCACCTACATTATTAAGGTTGACTCTACTTTGAGGAAACAGCTCTTTCCCTGTCATCTTTTGAGTGCCTTCCAACGCGAGGGGCTCGTCTTCCAGCACTATATCAGACAATGTTCCACTGCTATTCATAAGGTTTTTACTGGCTAATTCTTTTCAGAAGAGACTGCTGGTTCCTTCTTCCTAGTCTGTTTTAGTCTGGAAGCTCTGCTGAGACCTATCTGCCATGGGTGACCCTGCTGGTATTTGAATACTGGTGGCATAGATTCCAGCATCACAGCAATACACAAGCTTCCACAGTATGACAGACACGTGGGGGGGCGGGTGGGGCGGGGCTAGAAACTTAACTGCCATGAATTGCAGATTTAAAAAATCTTTGCATCTGTTTACAGAGTCCACATGTCTGTTAGTGAGACTGTTCTTCTATCTGTGCTGTTATTGTTGTTTGATGCCATTAAGTTGGCTCTCGATTCATGGTGACCCCATGCACAATGGAACAAAATGTTGCCCTGTCCAGTGCCATCTTCATGATCAGTTGCAGACTGGACCATTGTGATCCATGGGGTTTTCATTGGCTGATTTTCAGAAGTAGATTGCCAGGCCTTTCTTCCTAGTCTTAGTCTGGAAGTTCCACTGAAACCTGTTCAGAATCATGGCAACATGCAAGCCTCCACTGAAAGAAGGTTGGTTGGTGGCTGTGCATGAGGTACACTGGCCTGGAATCAAACCTGGGTCTCCTGCATGGAAAATCTGAATTCTACCACTGAATCACCATTGTGTCCACCTACCAGCACTATATTACCTTTAATTTGATTAAATAAAAAACATAACTGTGATTATTAGTTGAATACTTATAGTGTTAATATGATTGTGGTAGATGTCATGAGGAACTGAAAAAGAGCTGAGAGGTGGTCCCTGCAGAAACACTCACAGACCCTTATTACATTACGTTTTCTTCTGGGGCTTCAAAACCTATACAATGGACTTTAATAATAATAAGTATACACACATATTGCTTGATGGTTTCAAAGCAGTTTCACATACATTATTGAAGCCTCAAAATATCTTTGCACAGTAAGAAAGGAAGGCATTGGCTACCATACCTAAATGCTTTTGTCAAAGATTCTATAGAAGAATCCTTATCAAAAGGGAGAAAATGCAGAATAGAATTTCAAGTTCTTATGGAATCCAGATTTTTTTGACCCACTGAGGCTGGGTGAACCTCTGAAATCATTGCCCTGGGATAATCTTTAAATTTTAAGCCCAAAATATCCTCTGAAGTCTTCTTTAAACCAAATAGTAATTTAGCTTAATTAGTAAAGAATGTCTACCTTGAGTCCACTTACTCCTCACTTATCAACTATCGCGTTTTCTGACATTTTGCATTTACGACAATAGTAAAAAATCTACTATTTAATTACTTTGTGCATCAGGGAAATATGTCCGGCAGTAACGAATACCAAGGTGCAAGGTGTGAGTAACACTGGCTGTGATGGTTAAAATTATGTGTCAACTTGGCTGGACCATGATTCTTAGTGATTTGGCAGTTATGTAATGATGTAATTAGGCAGCTATGTAGTGATGTAGTTATCTTCTATTTTGTGATCTGATGTGTTTGTCCACCATTTTTGCACAATGCTGGTTTTCACATAATGACCTGGGCTTTGGAACATAACCATGTTAGTACTAGCTACATGGGATTGAACTGACAACTGCAACTCAAAAGTTCAGATAGGAAGCTTAGGGAGCAGTGAGTTTATGTCAATGGGGAAGAACAATTCGGAAAAGGAGAGTGAAAATGGTTGTACAACTTGAAGAATGTGATCAATGTCACTGAATTGTACATGTGGAAAATTTTGAATTGGCATATGTTTTGCTGTGTATATTTTCAACAACACTAAAAAAAAGAAAGATAAAAAATAGAAGGGGGCCATTATTTCTTAATTTTTTTTTTTTTAAGATGAGAAAACTAAAGTTGAGAGAGGTCAAAGACCTTGCCTGAAGTCACACAGCTAGGACATAGTGGTCCAATTCATGGGCAACATAGGGCTGTCACATTTTTAACTCTTTTTTTTAATTTTTATTGTGCTTTAAGTGAAAGTTTACAAATCAAGTCAGTTTCTCACACAAAAACTTATATACACCTTGCTACATACTCCCAATTGCTCTCCCCCTAATGAGACAGCCTGCTACCTCCCTCAAGTCTCTCTTACATGTCCATCTCACCAGCTTCTACCCCCCTCTACCCTCTCATCTCTACTCCAGGCAGAAGATGCCAACACAGTCTCAAGTGTCCACCTGATCCAAGAAGCTCACTCCTCACCAGCACCCATCTCCAACCCATTGTCCAGTCTAGTCTCTGTCTGAAGAGTTGGCTTTGGGAATGGTTCCTGTCCTGGGCCAACAGAAGGCCTGGTGGCCATGACCACCAGGGTCCTTCTAGTCTCAGTCAGACCATTAAGTCTGGTCTTTTATGAGAATTTGGGGTCTGCATCCCACTGCTCTCCTGCTCCCTCAGGGGTTCTCTGTTGTGTTCCCTGTCAAGGCAGTCATCGGTTGTAGCTGGGCAACATCTAGTTCTTCTGGTCTCAGCCTGGTGTAGTTTCTGGTTTCTGTGGTCCTTTCTGTCTCTTGGGCTCATAACTACCTTGTGTCCTTGGTGTTCTTTATTCTCCTTTGTTCCAGGTGGGTTGAGACCTATTGATGCATCTTAGATAGCTGCTTGCTAGTGTTTAAGACCCCAGATGCCACTCTGCAAGGTGGAATGCAGAATGTTTTCTTGATAGATTTTATTATGCCAGTTGACTGAGGTATCCCCTGAAACCATGGTCCCCAACCCCCCGCCCTGGCTACACTGGCATTCAAAGCACTCAGTTCATTCAGAAACCTTCTTTGCTTTGGTTTAGTCCAGTTGTGCTGACCTCGCCTGTATTGTGTATCGTCTTTCCCTTCACCTAAAGTAGTTTTTATCTACTATCTAATTAGTGAATACCCCTCTCCCACCCTCCCTCCCTCCACCCTCTTGTAACCAGAAAAGAATGTTTTCTTCTCAGTTTAAACTATTTCTCAAGTTCTTATAATAGTGGTCTTATACAATATTTGTCCTTTTGCAACTGACTAATTTCACACAGCATAATGCCTTCCAGGTTCCTCCATGTCATGAAATGTTTCACAGATTCCTCACTGTTCTTTATCGATGTGTAGTATTCCATTGTGTGAATATACCATAATTTACCCATTCTTCCATTGATGGGCACCATGGTTGCTTCCATCTTTTTGCTATTGTAAACAGTGCTGCAATAAACGTGGGTGTGCATATATCTGTTTGTGTAAAGGCTTTTATTTCTCTAGGATATATTCAAGGTGTGGGATTGCTGGATCGTATGGTAGCTCTATTTCTAGCTTTTTAAGGAAGCGCCAAATCGATTTCCAAAGTGGTTGTACCATTTTACATTCCCGCCAGCAGTGTATAAGTGTTCCAACCTCTCCACAGCCTCTCCAACATTTATTATTTTGTGTTTTTTGATTTAATACCAGCCTCGTTGGAGTGAGATGAAATTTGATTGTAGTTTTAATTTGCATTTCTCTAATGGTTAATGATCGTGAGCATTTCCTCATGTATCTGTTAGCTACCTCAGTATCTTCTTTAGTGAAGTGTCTCTTCATATCTTTTGCCCATTTTTTAATTGGGTTATTTGTCTTTTTTTAGTTGAGTTTTTGGAGTATCATGTAGATTTTAGAGATCAGGCACTGATCAGGAATGTCATAGCTAAAAACTTTTTACCAGTCTGTAGGTAATCCTTTTACTCGTTTGGTGAAGCCTTTGGATGAGCATAGGTGTTTGATTTTTAGGAGCTCCCAGTTATCTAGTTTTTCTTCTGCATTGTTAGTAATGTTTTGTATACTGTTTATGCCACGTATTAGGGCTCCTAACATTGTCCCTATTTTTTCTTCCATGATCTATATTGTTTTAGATTTTTATATTTAGGTCTTTGATCCATTTTGAGTTAGTTTTTGTGCATGGTGTGAGGTATGGGTCTTGTTTCATTTTTTTGCTGATGGATATCTAGTTATGCCAGCACCATTTGTTTAAGAGACCGTGTTTTCCCCATTTAACTGCTTTGGGGCCTTTGTCAAATATTAACTGCTCGTATGTGGATGGATTTTTGTCTGTATTCTCAATTCTGTTCCATTGGTCCATGTATCTGTTGTTGTGCCAGTACCCAGCTGTTTTGACTTTTGTGGCGGTATGATAGGTTCTAAAATCAGGTAGAGTAAGGCCTCCCACTTTGTTCTTCTTTTTTAGTAATGCTTTACTTATCCCGGGCCTCTTTCCCTTCCATATGAAGTTAGTGATTTGTTTCTCCATCTCATGAAAGAATGTCGTTTGAATTTGGATTGGAATTGCATTAATGTATAGATAGATCGCTTTTGGTAGAATAGATATTTTTATATTGTTAAGTATTCCTATCCATGAGCAAGGTATGTTTTTCCACTTGTGTTCAATGGGGCAGTTCTACTCTGTCCTATAGGGTCACTATGAGTTGGAATCGACTCGAGGGCACTGGTTATTGGGTAGGTCTCTTTTGGTTTCTTGCAGAAGTGTATTGTAGTTTTCTTTGCATAAGCCTTTTCCATCTCTGGTAAGATTTATTCCTAAGTATTTTATCGTCTTGGGGGCTACTGTAAATGGTATTGATTTGGTGATTTCCTCTTCGATGTTCTTTTTATTGGTGTAGAGGAATCCAACTGATTTTTGTATCTTTATCTTGTATCCAAATACTCTGCTGAACTCTTCTATTAATTTCAGTAGTTTTTCTGAGGATTCCTTACGGTTTTCTGTGTATAAAATCATGTTATCTGCAAATAGAGATAATTTTACTTCTTCCTTGCCAGTCTGGATGCCCTTTATTTCTTTATCTTGCCTAATTGCTCTAGGTAGGACCTCCAGCATTTGTTGAATAAGAGTGGTGATAAAGGTCAACCTTGTCTGGCTCTTGATCTCAAGGGGAATGCTTTTGGACTCTCTCCATTTAGGATGATGTTGTCTATTGGCTTTGTATAAATGCACTTTATTATGTTGAGGAATTTTTCTTCTATTCCTATTTGCTGAGAGTTTTTATTATGAATGGGTGTTGAACTTTGTCAAATGCCTTTTCTGCATAAGTTGATAAAATCATGTGGTTCTTGTCTTTTGCTTTATTTATATAATGGATTACATTGTTTTTCTAATGTTGAACCATCCCTGCATAAAAAAAAAAAAAGTTTTTTACCTGGTATGAATCCCACTTGGTCATGGTGAATTATTTTTTTGATATGTTGTTGAATTCTATTGGCTAGAGTTTCATTGAGGGTTTTTGCATCTGTGTTCATGAGTGATATAGGTATGTAATTTTCTTTTTTTGTGATGTCTTTATCTGGTTTTGGTATCAGGGATATGTGGGCTTCATAGAATGAGTTTGGGAGTATTTCATGCTTTTCTATGCTCTGAAATACCTTTAGTAGTAGTGGTGTTAACTCTTTTCTGAAAGTTTGGTGGAACTCTGCAGTGAAGCCATCCGGGCCAGGGCTTTTTTTATGTTGGGAGTTTTTTGATTACCTTTTCAATCTGTTCTTTTGTTATGAGTCTATTAATTGTTCTACCTCTGTTTGTGTTAGTATAGGTAGGTAGTGTGTTTCTAGGAATTCATCCATTTCTTCTAGGTTTTCAAATTTGTTTGAGTATAGTTTTTCATAGTAATCTGATATGATTCTTTTAATTTCAGTTGGATCTGTTGTAATATTGCCCATCTCATCTCTTATTCAGGTTATTTGCTTACTCTCCTGTTTTTCTTTTGTCAGTTTGGCCAATGGTTTATCAATTTTGTTGATTTTTTCAAAGAATCAACTTTTGTCTTGTTAATTCTTTGAATTGTTTTTCTGTTTTCTATTTCATTTAGTTCTGCTCTAATCTTTATTGTTTTCTTCTGTTGCCTGAGGGTTTCTTTTGTTGTTCTCTTTCTGTTTGTTCAAGTTGTAGGGATAATTCTTTGATTTTGGCCCTTTCTTCTTTTTGGATGTGTGCATTTATTGATATAAATTGACCTCTGAGCACTGCTTTCGCTGTGTCCCAAAGGTTCTGATAGGATGTGTTTTCATTCTCCTTGGAGTCTATAAATTTCTTTATTCCAGCTATGATCCAGTCCTTTTTTAGCAGGGTATTGTTCAGTTTCCAAGTGTTCGATTTCTTTTCCCTCCTTTTTCTGTTATTGATTTCCACATTTATAGCCTTATGATCAGAGAAGATGCTTTGTAATATTTCAGTGTTTTGGATTCTGCTTAGGCTTACTTTATGACCTAACATGTGGTCCATTCTAGAGAATGTTCCATGTGCACTAGGAAAGAAAGTATAGTTGGTTGCTGTTGGATGGAGTGTTCTGTATATGTCTATGCGGTCGAGTTGGTTTATTGCTGCATTTAGATCTTCCGTGTCTTTATTGAGTTTCTTTCTGGATGTCCTGTCCTTCACCCAAAGTGGTGTGTTTAAGTCTCCTACTATTATTGTGGAGCTGTCTATCTCACTTTTCAGTGCTGATAGAGTTTGTTTTACGTGTCTTGCAGCCCTGTCATTGGGTGGATAAATATTTAATGTAATTATATCTTCTTGGTATATTGTTCCACTAATCATTATGTAGTGTCCTTCCTTGTCCTTTATGATGGATTTAACTTTAAAGTCTATTTTGTCAGAAATTAATATTGCCACTCCTGCTCTTTTTTGATTGTTGTTTGCTTTACATATTTTTTCCATCCTTTGAGCTTTAGTTTGTTTGTGTCTCTAAGTCTAAGGTGTGTCTCTTGTAGGCAGCATATGGACGGATCATGTTTCATAATCCATTCTGCCACTGTCTCTCTCTTTATTGGTGCATTTAGTCCATGTACATTCAGCATAATTATGGATGGGTATGAATTTAGTGCCATCATTTTGGTGCCTGTTTTTGTGTGTGGTTGACAGTTTCTTTTTCCCACTTAATTTTATGTGCCGAGTAGATTATCTTTATGTATTGTCCTTTCCTCACATTCGTTGTTTTTTATTTTGTTTCTGCCGAGTCTCTGTTTTTTTCTTGTATTTCATTTTGATGTGTAGAATAGTTTGTCTCCTTTGTGGTTACCTTATTATTTACCCCTATTTTTCTAAATTTAAAGCTAACTTTTATTTCTTTGTATCACATTATCTTTCTCTCCATATGGAAGATCTATGACAACGTTTCTTAGTCCCTCTTTATTGTCTTAATGTTGTCTTACGTAATAACATCGCTGTTACACTGTTTTGAGTGTTTTTTTTAATCTTGATTTATTTATTTATTTTTTTGATTTCCCTGTCTGGGTTGACTTCTGATTGTTCTGCCCAGTGTTGTAGTCTTGGGTTGATACCTGATATTATTGATTTTTTAACCAAAAAACTCCCTTTAGTATTTCTTGTACTTTTGGGTTTTTTTGTTTTTTTTATGAATTGCCTAAACTTGTGTTTGTCTGGAGATGTCCTAATTTCACCTTCATATTTGAGACACCATTTTGCTGGATACATGATTCTTGGCTGGCAATTTTTTTCCTTTAATTTTTTATATAAGTCATCCTATTGCCTTCTCGCCTGCATGGTTTCTGCTGAGTAGTCCGAGCTTATTCTTATTGACTCTCCTTTGTAGGTGACTTTTCATTTATCCCTAGCTGCTCTTAAAGTTCTCTTTATGTTTGGCTTTGGGAAGTTTGATTATAATATGTCTTGGTGACTTTCTTTTAAGATCTACCTTATGTGTTTTTTTTTATGTGGAGTTCAATGAGCATTTTGGATAGACATCTTCTCATCTTTCACAATATCAGGGAAGTTTTCTGCCAACAAATCTTCAACAATTCTCTCTGTGTTTTCTGTTATCCCTCCCTGTTCTGGTACTCCAATCGCTCGTAGGTTATTTCTCTTGATAGATTCCCACGTGATTCTTAAGGTTTCTTCATTTTTTAAAATTCTTTATCTGGTTTTTCTTCAAATATATTAGCACCAAGTGGTTTATCTTCAAGTTCAGAAATTCTGCCTTCCACTTGCTCAATTCTGCCTCTCTGACTTTCTACTGAGTTGTCTACTGAGTTGAAATTTTATTGTTCATCTTCTGAATTTCTGATTGCTGTCTGTCTATGGATATTTCCAGCTTATTAAATTTTTCATTATATTCCTGTATAATCTTTCTAATTTCTTCAGTTGCTTTATCTGTGTGTTCTTTTGCTTTTTCTGTGTATTACCTCATTTCTTTCATGATGTCATGAAGGGTTTTGTGTATTAATCTTTTGTATTCTGCCTTTGGTAATTCCAGGAATGCACTTTCATCTACAAGATCCCTGGATTCTTTGTTTTGAGAGGTCAGTGAGGCAATCATGGTCTGTTTCTGTATGTGACTTGATATTGACTGCTGTCTCTGAGCCCTCTATAAGTTATCGTATTAGTTTATTTTATGTTTGCTTACCGTATTGTAGCTTCTTGCTTTGTTTTGTTTTGATATGCTCAGATGGGTTGCTTGAGTGAGCTAGCTTGGTTATTTTCGCCTTTGTAGCTCTGATGTCCTGTGCTTAGATAGCTAGATTTGTTATCAGGTATATCAGCCTATGAGTCCATTCACTTTTCTTGTGTGAATTCAGCTCAGGTGTCTAGGTAGCTGATCACCAGGTGTGTGGTACAGGCTCTGTCCTATGGTCTTAGAGGGGCAGGGGTTATTGGTATAGGTAGCCCTATCTGGTTGAAGCAGGGGCTCACACTCTGAACAAGGCAGGGGCTGAGAATTGTTCCCCACCTGGCTCTGAGGAAAGTTTGTCCCTGTTCCCTAGAGTGTACAGGTGGGTGGGTTCTACAGATGGACCATGGGCACCCAAGGTTTTTTTGCTGTAAGGTCTGGGAGGTACTTATTCTTGGACCCCTGTTACAGGTGGCTGTGTGACCTTAGTGGAGCTACTAGTCCTTACGTCCCTGATGTGGGTAGGTGAGGACCCTGTTTAATACGCAAAACAATGTCAAACATCAAACACCCACCTCTCCACCTCACAGCTGAGTCTGCCAACAAGGGACGATTCTCCTGAAATAAGTCCACACGGGTCCATGCAGAGGGGAAAGGTATTCAAAGTCCACAGACCATTTATGCCTAGACAGGAGCCACTTCTGTCCTGAGCTCCCCCAGTAGTGGAGCTGGAAAATTATCTTTTCCCCCAAATAGCAAATTTATTCCTTCTCCAAGGCTGGGAGGATGGCTCTAGGCACTCAACAGGGCCTATCTCAGGCCCAGGGAATTCAGTTGCTGAAGCCGGCTTGGGAGTGGGGGGGGGGTGTGGTAAAATATATGCAAGTACTTAGCTTTTGCCGAGACTGCTGTTTTCGTTTGGTTCCAGAGGTGTGAGAAGGCTGTGTGACTGGCTGTTTCTCCCTGAGGAAACTGTGGCTGAATGTTAGTATCAGCCCTCCACTGCCACTCCAGGAATGGTGCCTTAGGGCTCCCTGCCATTCAGGTCCAGTATCTCCTCTCCGCCTCTGAGCTGTCTCTTCCTCCCCCTGCCCCTAGTTCATTTTCTAAGCTTGCCTTTGATGTTCAATACTCCTGGCTTGTCATAAATATATTCATTTCACTTGTCTTTTCAGGTCTTTGCTGTAAAGAGGGCTCGCTGGAAGCATCTGTCTATTCTGCCATCTTGGCTCCACCTCTACATTTTTAACTCTTGAAGTTGTTTTATATCTATTATTTCAAAACTTTGTAATATATTTATCATCATTAAAAGCATTATTGAACATTAGTACAGTTAGGAAGGTGGGTGATCTAGTTTGTCTCTCTTATCAGGTTAGGCACTCTTCCAGGTTCACTTACACATTACGTGTATGTTTTTAGGGTTCCCTCCCTCTCTTCCTGTCTTAGGCTGCATTCTCCAAAGATGTAAAACCAGTAAAGCATATATATATATATATTTATATCAAGGAAATAGCTCACACAATTGTAGAGGCTGGAACATCCCAAGTCCTTGGGTTAGGCTGGAGGCTTCTCCCAATTCACATAGCTGGAGAGACTGGCAAATCCAAGATCAGCAAGTCAGATAGCAGGGCTCTGGCTCACAGACTGTGAAGTCCAACAAATCTCAAGACTGGCAAGCGAGATGGTAGAAAACCTGCTAGCTCAAGTCCCAAGACCCGGAGGTCAGATGAACAGGAGCCAGCTGCAGCATCCAGGGTGAGCTAAAGCCCACAAGCCTTGCCAGAAAGTCCATGTATATTGGACACAGGTCACACCCGCAAGGAAACTACCTTTCAAGTGATCGGCTACTCATAGCAGATCCCATCATGGAGGTGACCACATTATATCAAATCTCATCATGGAAGTGATCACATCATTATGTGACTGACAAAGTACATCATAACAGCCAATCCACTGAGAATCATGACCCAGCCAAGTTGACACATAAACTTAATGATCACACTCCCTCACCCAGTAAACACTTCCTGAGCTGTTCCTGGGAGTCACAAGAATGAGTCATGGCACCTATGCTCTCTGATAAAAAAAAATAGCCGCTGAATATTTGGCAACCAGTCCTCTAACTCTTTGCAGTGCTGGGAACCCACTGAATTCATTAACTTTTGATTTTGGATTTTTAAAGGTTGTTTCCT
The DNA here is from genome assembly GCF_024166365.1 of Elephas maximus indicus. Classification (NCBI taxonomy): domain Eukaryota; kingdom Metazoa; phylum Chordata; class Mammalia; order Proboscidea; family Elephantidae; genus Elephas; species Elephas maximus. The sequence goes on along the minus strand of NC_064838.1, from coordinate 9,273,734 downwards.
TCCAGACCTGAAAAAGTTAGTTCTTCACTATCCCCGAATTATGCTTCACTTTTCTAAGGACACTGCCTACATCTCTTTTGCTTTTTCCTTGAGGTCTTTCTGATCATTGCCCAGGGACTCTGCTTCCACCCATTAAGTCAACAGGTATCTGGTGAGCACCTGCAATTGGCAAAGGTCCCTGCTGCCATGGAGTTCATATTCTATTGGGCGGAAACAGACAACTAGCTAATTAATAAGGACATTATTAAGTATACATGATTAATTTAAGTAACTAATAGCATTTAGTGATACATGTTATATGGGTAAAAGTGAAACAGGGAAGAGGGCTAAGGGATGCCAGGATAAGTTGTCAGAGAAGGCCTCTTGAAAGGATGGCATTTGAGTAGAATCCATAGGGACAAGTGGTGAGCATGTGGACATGTAGGAAGAACCCTTTTCTGCCAAGGTGTCATGGTTTGAATTATGTCCCCCCCAAAATGTGTGTATCAACTTGGTTAGGCCATGATTCCCGGTATTGTGTGGTTGTACTCCATTTTGTGATTGTAATTTTATGTTGAGAGGGTTAGGGTGGGATTGTAACACCATCCTTACTCAGGTCACCTCCCTGATCCAAGGTAAAGGGAGTTTCCCTGGGGTGTGGTCTGCACCACCTTTTATCTCTCAAAAGATAAAAGGAAAGGGAAGAAAGCAGAGAGTTGGGGACCTCATACCACCAAGGAAGCAGCACCAGGAGCAGAATGTGTCCGTTGGATCCGGGGCCTCTGTACCTGAGACACTCCTTGACCATGGGACCATGGGAAGATTGAGGACAAGGACCTTCTTCCAGAGCTGACAGAGAGAGAAAGGCTTTCCTTGGAGTTGACGCCTCGAATTTGGAATTTTAGCCTACTTTAGGAAATAAAGTTCTCTTTGTTAAACCCATACACTTGTGGTATTTCTGTTATGGCAGCACTAGATGACTAAGACAGAATTTGGTATAAAGGGAATGGGATGCTGCTCTAACAGATACCTAAAATTTGGAATTGGTTTTGAAACTGTGAATGGATAGAGTTGCGACAGCAGCACAGGACCAGCACAGCAGAGAACCTGCAGTGGCAGAGAAGCGGCAGCAGAGAGAACCAACAGCAGCAGAGCCAAGGGACCAGCGTGAGAGAAACAGCGCTACAGCCAACCCACAGAGTGCCTGTGTGCAGGAGGCTTCCTGGCAGAGTGGGGTGCCTCTGGGCACTTATCGGTGGAGCTACTGAGCTTTGTAACACTTGCCCCAGCAGGGCAGATGTGGGCATGAGGCCCGAGGAGCTGAGAGGCCAAGAAACCAGGAAACAGAACCTGAAGATACAAGGAATACAAGAAGCTGAGCTGCCTCAATCTCAAAAGGTATAGCCATGACTTCAGGACTTTCAAAGGGCGTAGCCATGGCCTCTGGTGTTTCTAAGGGTAGAGTTGCCATTCAGATGGACTAGAAGAATGGTGCATCTAAAGCCGAGGGAGCAGAGTTGCTGTCCCAGTGGGCCTGGGAGGTGGAGTTGAAGCCCAGGGCCAATGGGTCTGCACTCAGAATCAGGAGAGTGTGGTCAATATCTAGAGTCTGGAGGACAGAGTTATTGTGTAAATTGTCTCAGAGAACAAAGGACTGTTTTCAAAGCTTTGAGGGCTAATGTAATGTGTTCTGCTAACTTGTTTGGTGACTGTTATGACTTCTTTCCCTCCAATTTCTCCCATTTGTAGTGGAAATGTCTAACTTGTGCCTTTTCTGCCATTGTACCTTTGGAAACAGATAACTTGTGTTCTAGATTTCACAGACAAAGAGGAATTTTTGAATTTTGGACTTGGACTTGATTCAAGACTTTTGGTATGTTATGATGGGATGAATATGTTTTGTATGTTGCAAGAATGTGATTTTTTTGGGGACTAATGGGTGGAATGTCATGGATTGAATTATGTCCCCCCAAAATAAAAATAAATTTCTCTATGTTAAAGCCATCCACTTGTGATATTTTTGTTACAACAACACTATGTGACTATGACACAAGGGAAGAGCAAGTACAGAGTTCGGGAAGTGGGAGCCCTTGGCCTGATCCTTGACTAGCGAGAAGGCTAGGAGGGTGGATGGAAAGAAAGAAGTAGAGAATTTGTAGCAATGCCAGATGGATGAGGGAGGGGTGGTCCTGTGTGGTTAATAGGCATTTGTAAGAACGGTGGCATTTCTACAAGTGGAAAGCCATCACAGGGCTCTGCCTGACTGAGACCTAGAAACATCCCCTGGCTGGGGAGAGCACTCCTCAAGGTAGTCACACTCTGTCGGACACAGTTGCTGGAGCAGAGGGGACGTGGTATAAGGCCAGGCCATATTGTCTGAAGTCAACAGTAATTGTGTGATTTGGGGCAAATCCTTTACTACTTTGAACCTCAATTTTTTCCATGGGGATTAGATAATAGTACCTACTTGTAGAGCCATTCTTCCTGGCTGTGCAGCATCTGAAACTCCTTGAGTTTGGGAAATTCTCTTAGGATTCTTTTAAGATTTCTCTTAGGAGTCTTAGAAAAGTAGAGCCTACTTCTCTTGTAGAAGCTAAAAACATCCGATGTTTGCTTTCCCAGTCCCCTCACAGTCAGGGTGCAGGCAAGCAAAGAAGTTCCATTGGTCAGACACACCAGCCATAATGGAAAGGAAGATGGGTGTGTGTGCATGTGCATATGTGCGTGTGCGTGGTTGGGGGTAGGAGGACGGGGGACTAGGGCTCCTAAGGAAGACTTTCTGACCACAGAGGTGATTATATCAGGATCCAGTCATGAGGCAGTGGTGGCCACAGACAGAGGTCAGCACTGGTGTCTGGGGACAGAGGGGACAGTGTGGGTGCTGTACGCAGTGCTGGTGAAGCCGGCAGTGGTGGCCTTCCCAGGCCAGCTTCTTACACCGTGGTTTAGACCTTATTCCTCGTGGAGTGGCCGTGAGCCTGCATTCGAAACCTGATTATGTGAGCTACTTAAATGCTTTTTCTTCCGAAGCGAGCCAGAGTTTGTTGGCAGCAGGCATGGGAATGGGTGGGAGGGAACTGATATACTTAGTCCTTTTTTAAAAATTGTTTGATTGTGTTAAATATATATATATGTATATATATGATACAATCTGTTACCTTGTTTTCAAAATGATAATGAATCCCTAACCTTCTCTCTGATCCAATTTGCATTTCCTCATAGAAATATAAACAACCCTTCTTAATACATTGTTCTATAGCTCTGTATCTATGCTCTGTGAGAATATAAGCTCCAGGAAGGCAGGGATAGTTTTTCTTTCCTTGCTCAATTCCCAGTGCCTAGAGCAGCACCTGGTACATAGTATATGCTCAATTGATTGAATAAAATCAATTGATTTGGGGGAAAATATACCAATTATTCAAGATGGATTTTTTGTTGTCTTCTTCCCTGTATCCTATTAAAATTAGAAAACCAGATGTTTTGCTTCTGATCAGCTAGTTAATGAATTTGTTCATTGTGCTTCTTCCACGGGCTGGTCCCAACATGAGGCCATTATTAGCCTTCCCTTCAAGGAGATTGATCCGTATGCAGCTCTTGGACTCCCGGCCTCTCTACCTGAGGAGAGAGGAATGTACCTACATAAACAAGCTACAACTCAGACGGTCCCTGGGCCATGTTCCTTCTGAATGGTTCTCTCCTTACTTGATTTTCCAATTCTTACAATGCACAGTGACAACAAATACAGATCCAACTGCCAGCCAACCCAGCTGAGTGCCTGGCTCTGACCCCAGCTTCGCAGTGTTCAAGACTCAAGCTGCCTGCCTCAGCAAAAACACAAATGACTACGCCATGGATTGTAAGGGGCCTATTTTGAACAATGGAAATCAGAATGCCAAATCAGTGGCTGCCAAGGACACACTGTGTACACATACTCTGGATCTGGTAAGTATTCCAGAAGACCCCGTGCAACTCAAGTTTTGTTTCAGTCGGTACTCCCTACGATACGATTGGGCTGCTTCGTATCAGCATAGCTGCCGTTCCTTCCCTGCCACATGATGACTCTCCAGCCCAACCCATGAAAAGCCAAGGAAATTTTGTGAGAATTACTGTGATCTCCTTTATGTAATTCTACAAATTCTAAAAACAAATTCTAGCCTCTGCTTGATTTATCCCGTTGTGCTTTAAACAAACTATAGTAACCCTGAAATTCTACAAGTGGATGCATCAAGAAATTAAATTAAAGTAGACACAATCTGAGAGTGAAAGATAAATTCCTTCTCTTTGTGGTAGCTTCCTTCTTTCTACTAGTCTGCACAATGGTCACTGTGGTTTTCCTCATAAACATTGCATTTTGCATCTCTACGGCACAGCAGTGTACTTTTCCATCTTGGCCCTGCCTCTTTGCCCCGTGGTTTCCAAGGGAGCATTTTCAGCCAAAGGGACATGTAGGCACACTTTCACTCCTGATGAAGATAGGGCAAGCCTTTGCAGACAATTCGTTCGTCTCAAGTCCTCCAAGAAAAAATGTAAGCAGTGAGAATTTACAGAAAGACTTTTTTAAGGTTCTAATGGAAAGCAAGCACTTATTGGAAAGCAAGCACTTATGGGAAAGATATTTGCTATCCTAGCCCTAAGTCCAGGACTGAAACTGTAAAGAGGGAGTTTCAGGCATTTGCAGCAGGTATTGGGGAAGTAGAACATCTTTGCTCTAAATCACCCTGAGAGGAGAATTAAGGCCAGGCTGGGGCAGAGGAGCAAAATAAGTTAAAAGGTCTCTGTCATCTACTACCATGAATTGGTGTCCTGCAAGCTGGGCTGGACTGGGGTAGCTGTAATCAATGTGGGCTACAGTAGCTACTGCACAGACACCTCACTTTCCCTCAGCTTTGTCTTGTAAGTTTGTCCATCCAGTATCTTACCTGTAAGAGTGCAAGGAGACAGGTATCTGGGGGTTGCACATACCAATGCAAACTTCTAGTGTCAGAAGGAGCTGGGGTTCCAGAGACCCAGATTGGGAAGCTGCCTCACCATGGAGGGTGGCCAAGTTCCATAGCGCACAGCCTAGAGATGGTGAGGCGTGCCCATGGACACCCTTAACCTTGACCTGTAAGTCTCCACCCATTTCACAGGTTTATTTCTTGTTAGCAAACTTCTATTGCATGATCACTTTGAGCCAGGCACTGTGCTAAGCTCTGGTGTCATGAATGGGAAGTCATAATTCCTCTCTTGAATTGTCTGCATGCTAAGATGCAGCAAGATTACCAGCCTTTGCTGCGTGTTAAAGACACTGGAGGAACCCAAGCCAGAGCTCTGCACAAACCAATTAAATCGGGATTCTGGGGGTGGGGCCCAGGATTAGTCTGTGTTTCATAACGTTTAAAAACCACCGTATATGTTTGTACATGAACACAGGTTAATACGCATTTGACTAATAAAACTAGACTGTGAGGTGATCAGACAGGGTTAAGTTTTCATCTGGGAGCAGAAGAAGAAAAGAGCTAGAGTTTTGGGCAAGGAGCAGCACTTTTCTGAGAGTCTGGGGGGCCTGTGGGCTCGGCCCCTGATGAGCACACTGGGAGAGACACTGCTTTGGAATTGTGGTGGAGTACTGAAAGAAGCAATGAGCAATCTATTGACCAGGCATGTCTGTTTCATGATTTTGCCCCACGTCAGCCATGGTACGGAGGGTGGGCTGTGTGGTGTGATGAACCAAATTAGTGTCTGAGCCACAAGATGTTCTCGCTTATATTCCTTCTGTACTTCTCAAACCCCAAGGTGCCCCGACTCCGTCATTACTAACTTTGGGACTTGGCTCTGATTCTAAAGAGACAAAAGACCTGGGAAGCTCGGTGTTTACAGAAGAGGATGAAGTCACTGCCCGAGATATTGCTCAAAGATGGCTTTTTATGTGAAAAGTAAATGGCTGCATGGTACTGTAATGGTGGACACATGACATTATGCATCTGCCAAAGCCCACAGGACTGTACAACACAGAGTGAACCCTAATGTAGACCACGGACTTTATTTAGTTAATAATAATGTATTTACATTGGTTCACCAATTGCAACAAATGTACCACATGAATACAAAATGTTAGTAATAGGAGAAACCCTTTGTTGGGTTGAGGGGAAAACAGGCATTCTCTGTACTTTCTGTACAATTTTTCTATAAACCTAAAGCTGACCTAAAAAATAGCCTATTAAAAAAAAAGTAAGTAGCCAACAACCTGTCCACGGTTTTAGGAACATAGGGAATGGTATTCTTGACCAGAAATACTATCTTCACTTGCTTCTTGATGTATGAGATCCTTTAATAGGTGAAGCATCCATTCCTTTCCTTTTTTAAAAAAACATTTTTACTGTGCTTTAAGTGAAAGTTTACAAATCAAGTCAGTCTCTCATAAAAAATTTATATACACCTTGCTATGTACTTCTAATTGCTCTCCCCCAATGAGACAGCATGCTTCCTCCGTCCACCCTCTATTTTCGTGTCCGTTCGGCCAGTTTCTGACCCCCTCTGCCCTCTCATCTCCCCTCCAGACAGTAGATACCAGCATAGTCTCATGTGTCTACTTGATCCAAGAAGCTCATTCTTTCACCAGTATCATTTTCTATCCCATAGTCCAGTCCAGTCCCTGTCTGAAGAGTGGCTTTGGGAATGGTTCCTGTCTTGATGTAACAGAAGTTCTGGGGACCATGACCTCCAGGGTCCTTCCAGTCTCAGTCAGACCATTAAGTCTGGTCTTTTTATGAGAATTTGGGGTCTGTATCCCACTGCTCTCCTGCTCCCTCAGGGGTTCTCTGTTGTGTTCCCTGTCAGGGCAGTCATCTGTTGAAGCCAGGCACCATTTAGTTCTTCTGGTCTCAGGATGATGTAGTCTCTGGTTTATGTGGTCTTTTCTGTCTCTTGGGCTCCTAATTACCTTGTGTCTTTGGTGTTCTTCATTCTTCTTTGCTCCAGGTGGGTTGAGACCCATTGATGGCCGCTTGCTAGAGTTTAAGACCCCAGACACCACTCTCCAGAGTAGGATGCAGAATATTTTCTTAATAGATTTTATTATGCCAATTGACTTAGATGTCCCCTGAAACCATGGTCCCAAACCCCTGCCCCTGCTATGCTGGCCTTCAAGGCGTTCAGTTAATTCAGGAAACTTCTTTGTTTTTGGTTTAGCCCAGTTGTCCTGACTCCTTTCTTTTTAAATTTTATTTATTTTTTATTTTTATTGTGCTTTAAGTGAAAGTTTACAAATTAAGTCAGTCTCTCACACAAAAATTTATATACACCTTGCTGTGTACTCCTAGTTGCCCTCCTCCTAATGAGACAGTACACTCCTTCTCTCCACCCTGTATTCCTATGTCCATTCAGCCAGCTTCTGTCCTCCTCTGCCTTCTTATCTCCCCTACAGACAGGAGCTGCCCACATAGTTTCATATGTCTACTTGAGCCAAGAAGCTCACTCCTCATCAGTATCATTTTCCATCTTATAGTACCGTCCAACCCCTGTCTGAAGAGTTGACTTCGGGAATGGTTCCAGTCTTGGGCCAAGAGAAGGTCTGGTCTTTTATTAGAATTTGAGGTCTACATCCCACTGCTCTCCTGCTCCATCAGGGATTCTCTGTTGTGTTCCCTGTCAGGGAAGTCATCGGTTGCAGCTGGGCACCATCTAGTTCTTCTGATCTCAGGCTGATGTAGTCTCTGCATCCATTCCTTTCTTAATAAAAAACAAGACATAACTTTCAAATGTTCTTGAGTGGAGGAATGGCTAATACAGTAGTTCCACCTTATCTGCAGGGGATACTTTCCAAGACCTCTCCTCGATGCCTGAAACCACGGATAGTACTGAAGCCTGTATATACCATGATTTGTCCTATACATACACACTTACGATAAAGTTTAATTTATAAATTAGGCACAGTAAGATATTAACAACAATAACTAATAATAAAATAGAACAGTTATAATAATATACTGTAATAAAAATTATATGAATGACAGAGCAAGACGGCGTGAAATTCCAACATGCTACGTACTCATTTAACATTTTCAAACCTCAGTTGATCCTGGTTAGCTAAAACTGCAGACATTGAAAATGTGGATGGAGCAGGGCGGGGTCGGGGGGGAAGCTCTGTTAGATCCTTTCCTGAGAGTGAGTTTTGATCACCGACTACAAGGCAGAGGGCATTTTATCCTTCCCAGGGATATATTTATAATTTAACAGGTGATCTCTAGAACCCAGTCACCAGTTCTCCTGAGGCTCACAAGAATTAGGGACCATTGGCATCTGGCTTCTATAAAAACAGACCTTATTCTATGCCACATCTCTCCAATCCACATAGATTTAAGATTACAAACTAGATCAATTCTTTAAGTACTTTGCTACTACCAACTGGGAAAGAAATGCAAATGAAAAAGAGTGAACTTCCTCACATTGTTTCCTTTATGTCTGGATGGGAGGTAAACATGTCTAAATGTTTGACACAAATAGATAATGGCTATGATATTTTTAAAGTGAAAAGATGTCTAGGTTTTTCACACTGTTCAAACAAGTTTTTGGGGAAACTGGGACACTGAATACATTAACTTAATGAGTTGTATCAGCAACTTACAAAATCTTTTTAAATGGCCTGGAAAAGTGGGGATTGGCAACAAGGGAAGCAAAACTACCTTTGTTGAGTTTTGAGCTGTCTTTCCAGCATGACCTTTGAAACAGTTAAAGTGTATAGTGTCAGATTACTTAGGATAGAAATTAAATAAGAAATAGCTTGGTATTTGTATTACTACTAGGTCAGAGGCTAGAAAGATGATGTGTAGGGTAGCTCTGTAGTCAAGGACTCCATTCATTCTTTTATCCATACATTTGGCTAACACATGTTGAGTGCCTACTACGTGCCAAGCACTGTTTAGATGCAGAAACAGAGGCCCAGAGAAATTATGGCTTGGAGAAAGTAAATAAACTGGATTTTGGCTGGGGATTCTCTGCCTCTCCAGCTCCATTCCTTACCCTTTTCTATCTGCTCTCTGCTACAGGAAACTGACTCCTTTGGGCTGCATTACCCAGACTTCTTTATTCTTGGCTTCCAGTTGTATTCATCCAATGGGAGGCACAAGTAAGAAATGGAAGGTTGGGAGGAGAGGTCAGGCTATTTATCTCCTGGGACATTGTTTGCTGACTTGCAGTTTGGCAATGCTTGCATTTCTGTACCTAAGGCCACAGCCTTTTCATACAGTTACAGGTGTCACCAGGTGCTGATAACCAATCCCTCTCCTCTCCACTTCAGGCTAAGGAGTGTTTGTGGCTTCCTATGTTGTCAATCCTGGGCTAGTTCATATTTCTTTGTCGATTTCTGTTAACCTTGCCAGCAACTTTGTGAAGACTCCTTCATTAAACTCTCCTCATTTAATTTTGGGCGTATGCTGTTTCCCATCAGCATCCTGACTGGTAAAATAATTGGTACCATAAATCCCTCAGCAAGTAGAATCTCAGGATGGGATACTGGAAATGTATGCTCACATCTTTGATGAATGCGCATATAATTTTCTTGTAGTGATAAAATGGGACATTATTAATCTATAGCACTCAGTAACATCATGATTTCTCAGATTATCACTACTGGCAATATGAGATTGAGTGCAGTTAACAGAAGAGGAAAAACACAATCTTTTTGAACGGATCTGTCCACTGTGTAGACACCAGTAGATAGAGCTGTACTACAGCCCCACTCCCAGAGTGACCCTCCTAATGGTAAGGCAATAAGGAGAGAGAAGAAATAGCTATTTAAATGGGCATAACTTAGAAGTATTGATATGTTAGATCAATTTACATAGAAAAAGAGATGACCTAAAGTATAAATCTACATTGATTCACGGGACATGGGTAACAGCTTGACTGGCTGGTCAGGGACATGGACAAAAAAGGCTGGAAAATTAGAAACAAAGATGTCTAGTAGAGTGTTAGGTTGATGGACTCCTGAGAATGGGAATGAAGTGTGAAGATTTTTGTATTTCTAGTAAGTGTTCCCTAGACAGAATCCATAGCACTGGAGGTACTCAATAAACATGTATGCAGAATAATCTGAAGCCAACGCTATATTTTTGTTGTTACAGTAGCACCTTACTTCTGGAACTAGTTTCTAAATTAGCTAGAAATAGCCGTAAAACAAACCACCTTGTCTCTTAGTGGTTTAAACAACAGCATTTATTATTGCTTATAAGTCTATGAGTCAGTGTCATTGATTGAATTATGTCCTCCCCAAAATATGTGTCGACTTGGTTAAGCCATGATTCCCAGTATTGTCTGGTTGTCCTCAATTTTGTGATTATAATTTTATGTTGAGACGATTAGGGTAGGGTTGTAACACCACCCTTACTCAGGTCATCTCTCTGATCCAAGGTAAAGGGAGTTTCCCTGGGGTGTGGTCTGTATCACCTTTAACCTCTCAAGAGATAAAAGGAAAGGGAAGCAAGCAGCGAGTTGGGGACCTCAAAACACCAAGAAAGCAGCGCCAGGAGCGGAGTGCGTCCGTTGGACACAGGGCCCTTGCACCTGAGAAGCTCCTCAACCAGGGGAGGATTGAGGACAAGGACATTCCTCCAGAGCCGACAGAGAAAGAAAGGCTTCCCCTGGAGCTGACACCCTGAATCTGGACTTGTAACCTACTAGACTGTGAGAGAATAAATTTCTCTTTGTTAAAGCCATCCACTTGTGGTATTTCTATTATGACAGCACTGGATGACTAAGACAGTCAGCTTGGTGGTATTTATGGTCTGAGCCAGGTATGGCTGGATCCACTTATTCTGTAGTTGGCTCTGGGTCAGGTTGGAAGCTTTGGTGCTTTTGGCTGGGTTATCTCACATCTTTGGGGCCGTTGCTGGATAAACTAGACTGACTCCTTTCTGCGGCCTTTCATCATTTAGAAGGCTGTTGTTGTTAGTTGCCATCGAATTGGCTCCAACTCATGGTGACCTTATATATAACAGAACTAAACATTGCCTGGTCATGTGCCATCTTCATGATCATTTCAGTGTCACTTTATTCATAGTTTCTTATGCAGGACTGTTTGGAGCAGAGCATAGACTAGGCACCTCTAATGGCATCATCAACAGGCATTTGTTACTCACAGAACAAACAGGACAAGGATGAGTATAATAGAATACATCATCATCAGCTTATGGTTCTCTGAAGTTAGGCTCCCATCCACAGTATTAGATTGCATCCAAACATGCCCCAGTTTATGTCTTAGGAGGAGAATGCCTAAGTTCCTTTCTCCTGGGATTAAATACTAATTGGACAGCCATGTCCATACACCAAACAGCATGTACAGAGAGCAGGTAGGGGAAAGGGTAATGGAAGGGGACAATAAAAGGTAAAAACGGGTAATAAAAGTGGAAGATCCCCTGTAGGCAATGGACATCATTTACTACCACTGTTCAGGCTATTCTACATCTACTAGCACCAGGTAGGAGCCCTTCTTTCTTTACTCTACTGAGATAGAGTTCCGGGTTTCTTCAGAGGGCAATCATCTCCCTATAAAACACATGCTTTATGCCCATCAGTAGCTATTATGTCCATTAGCAGCTAGGGGGGCAGTGAGGGAGCAATTATAACACACCTGTGCATCCAGCAATCACTGGTACATGGTACAGTCCATTGCTGTGGCTGTTGTGTCAATTCATTTCATTGAAACTTTCCCTCATTTTACCAAACATGGTGTTCTTTTCTAGTGATTGATCTTTCCTGATGATGTATCCAAAATAAATGAGCTGAAATCTAGCTATCCTTGCTTCCAAGGAGCATTTTGATTATATTTCTTCTAAGACTGATTTGTTCCTTTGACAGCCCATAGTATATTCAATACTCTTCACCAACACCAAAATTCAATCACATTAACTATTATTCTATCTTCCTTTTTTGTTGTCTAGCTTTTGCATGCATGAGACGTTTATCAGTATTGTCAGTTTACCATACTGTGGTAGCTTGCTTGTTCCTATGATGCTGGAAGCTTTGCCACTGGTATTTCAAATACCATGGTGGACAGGTTTCAGTAGAGCTTCCAGACTAAGAAAGACTTAAAAAAAAGGCTTGATGATCTAATTCCAGAAATTAGCCAATGAAAACCTTATGGTTAACAACAGAACATTGTTCAGAAAGCTGGCCTGAGCTTATTCATGTGACAGCTGGGAAGGGTTCTGAGAGAGAAAGTGTGCAAGGCCTTTTGAGATCTTGCTTGTTCTCTCAGTCTCACCATCAATGCTGATGTACCAAGTTATCTCTCCTGCGTACAAACCAGAACCTTTTCCAATTTCTTACCGTATTTTTCTTGGTTTGGTTCTGCATTTCTTCTTAGGTGCATCAGGGGATGAAGACGCAGCACCTGTGTACATGTCTGTGTAGGTTCTCAGATTTTGGGGATCTATTTTGTATCAAAGGAGCTCTGGTGGTGCAATGGTAAAGCACTTGCCTGCTGTCATGGATTGAATTGTGTCCCCTCAAAATATCTGTCAACTTAGCTAGGTCATGATTCCCAGTATTGTATGATTGTCTACCATTTTGTCATCTGATGTGATTTCCCTATATGTTCTAAATCCTATCACTATGATGTAATGAGATGGATTAGTGGCAGTTATATTTATGAGATCTATAAGATTAGATTGTGTCTTAAGCCAATCTCTTTTGAGATATAAAAGAGAGAAGCAAGCAGAGAGACATGGGGGACCTCATACCGCTAAGAAAGCAGTGTCAGAGCAGAGTGTGTCCTTTGGACCTAGGGTTCCTGCACAGGGAAGCTCCTAGTCCAGGGGAAGACTGGTGACAAGGACCTCGCTTCAAAGCTGATAGACAGAAAGCCTCCCCCTGGAGCTGATGCCATGATTTTGGACTTGCACCCTACTAGGCTGTGAGAGAACAAATTTTTCTTTGTTAAAGCCATCCACATGTAGTATTTCTCTTATAGCAGCACTAGATAACCAAGACATCTGCTAACCAGTAGTTGAGTGGTTCGAACCCACTAGCTGTTCCACAGGAGAAAGACGTGGCAGTTTGCTTCCATAAAGATTACAGCCTTGGAAACCCTATGGGGCAGTTCTACTCTGTCCTGTTGGGTTGCCATGAGTTGGAATCAACTCCACGGCAACATATTTGGTATTTCGTACTCAGTGGCACTGCATTCAGAAAACATTACAAAATCAAGGGAGATATATAATAAGATCTTGCTTCATTTGTTCTCAATGAAGCAAGTCGTAGCTATTACATAGGGACATCTGGTCTGGAGGAAGGACCATGGCACTATGAGTCAGAATAAGAGTTCCGGTCCCATTTCTTCTAATAATTTGCTTTTGATATTGGAAAATTCACTTCATTCTATCTCTAATCTTCAGTTTTCTCTTCTGAGAAATAAACATGGTGATAATCTCTACTTTCATCTGTCTGCCATATATATGCTGAAGGTAAAAATAAGCCATCCAAGGTAAAGCACTTTGAAAGATACATGATACTATATAAAGTTATTTTTGTTTTTTATATTTTTTTCCTTTTTATTACTGCTTACTTAGAAAGTAGGTTTTTCTCAATATTTCCTTAGACTTATTATGACTTGTCAGAAATAATGGTATTGCAGAATGAGAAACCTACTGGGAAATGGCATTGGCTTGCTCTGCTGGAGACTGTTGTACTTAGTGTTCTAGTGGCGATGGTGTTAGACCTGAGAAGGTAGAAGGGCTCTGAGCTTTGGACAAAATCAATCAGGACACGAAGAGGCAGTCCTCATCAGTCCAGGGAGAGAAATGCCCCCAGAGAAGGGGTCATGTCCTAGTTGGCCATATTAAATCTTGGTACCCTTTAAGGTTGGCAGGTGTTTAATGCTTCCCAGAAGACTGAGTCTACAGGAAGACAGGAATTTATTTCTATAGGACCAGACTCACGCTATACATATAGTTCAATCCTATTACCCAGGATCATGCTTTTCCTTCTTTAGTAATAATTCTTTGTAGGAAAATAACCATATAGGTTGGAATAGTAAAAAATGACTTTGAATAGAAGGTGGGACTTCAGCTGAGCTCTTAAGAAGAGTGTAGCAGACACCAGCTGGGGCACTGGACAGGTCCAAAGAATTGCTTATTGTTTGGAATCTGCCCCAATGCATGGGAGTGGCTCATATTTTCTGGCGCTTGTTTTCCTCCTCTTATGTACCTGCTATTACTGACTGATTTGGGGGAAAGCGTCATTTCCATGTCAGAAACAAAATTCCTGCAAAACATTGAAAACTTCTAATTTAAATTTCTTAGGTCAGAATTCCTCTTTTTTTTTTTTAAATAACATTTTATAGAGTTTTTGGTGAAAGTTTACACAGCAAGTTAGGTTCCCATTTGACAATTTCTGCACAAATTGTAAAGTCACATTAGTTACATTTATCACAATGTGTCCGCATTCTCTTTGTGTTCTGTTTATTCTATTTCCAGTACTCTGGTTTCCCTGCCACCTTATCTCCTCATCTTTGCTTTTGAGTAATTGTTGACACTTTGGTCTCATACTGATGGTTTTTAAGTCGCACACCAATCTTATGGGTAATATCATTTATTTTCTGTGTTACTCTGCTTTTTGCTAAAAGGTGATCTCAGAGGATAGGCATAGTTCTAGATTTAAACAGTGTCTCAGGGTAATAGGGGGTCCTGTATTCTCTACTGTTACAGTTTGTCTTTTCTTTTTTTTTAAAATAAGAATTTGAGTTCTGCTCCACATTTTTCTTCCATTCTATCTGGGACAATCTATTGTGACCCTAGGCAGAAACGTCAGTGGTGGTAGCCAGGCTCCATCTAGTTCTTCTGGTCTCAAGGTAGACGAAGTTATGGCTCCTGTAGACTGGTCTCTTCTCTGAGATTTTGGTTACCTTCTTGCTGTTTTGCTCCTGGTGAGAAGAGATCCATAGTTGTGTCTTAGCCACTCACAATCTTTTAAGACCACAGATGCTATTCATTTCACTACAATGCAGATCATGATTTTTGTGAGCTATGTTATACCAGTTGACTGAGTTGTTCCATGTGACTATGGTCCTAAGCTTTGAAACCCAGAAAACTAATCTTGGAAGGTATTTAGTTATGTCTGTGGAGTATCCATATTTGTGTCTTTAATGAATTTATGTGCTGCACCCACATGTTTGTATTTATACATACCTATGGAAACCCTGGTGGCATGTAGCCTTTTTTTTTTTCATGGAAACCCTGGTGGCATAGGGGTTAAGTGTTATGGCTGATAACCAAAAGGTCAGCAGTTCAAATCTACCAGGAACTCCTAGGAAACTGGATGGGGCAGTTCTATTCTGTCCTACAGGGTCACTATGAGTTGAAATTGACTTGAAGGCAACACTTTTGGTTTGGTTTTTGGATAGATACCTATAGGGTTGCTATGAGTCAGAATTGACTCCACGGCAATGGTTCCCCCCCGCTTTGGTATAGACACAATCAATGCCCATGGAAGAAGCAGTCAAGAAATCAAACAATGTATTACATTGGGCAAATCTGCTGCAAAAGACCCCTTTAAAGTGTTAAAAAGCAGAGAAGTCACTTTAAGGACTAAGATGTGCCTGACCCAAGCTATAGTATTTTCATTCACCTCATATGTACGCAAAAACTGGACAATAAATTAGGAAGACCGAAGGAGAATTAATGCACTTGAATTATGGTGTTGGTGAAGAATATTGAATATACCATGGACTACCAGAAGAACAAACAAATTTGTCTTGGAAGAAGTACAGCCAGAATGCTGCTTAGAAGCGAGGATGCCGAGACATACTCTCACATAATTCGAATGTGTTATCAGGAGGGACCAGTTCTTGGAGAAGGGCATCGTGCTTGGTAATGGAAAGGGTCACTGAAAAATTAGAAGACCCTTACTGAGATGAATTGACACAGTGGCTACAACGATGGGCTCAAACACAGCAATGATTGTGAGGATGACATGGGACCAGGCAGTGTTTCGAACTGTTGTACATAGATAGGGTCGATGTGAGTCAGAACAGGCTCAATGGTACCTAACAAGAATAAAATAATGTTTTATAGTTTTCATTGTATAAGTCTTTTATGTCCTTGGTTAGGCTAATTTCTAGGTATTTAATTGATTTGGTGCTATTGTAAATGGTATTGTTTTCTTGATTTGTTTTTTCAGGGTAGTCTTTGTCACTACAGAGAAACCCAACTGATTTTTGTATGCTATTCTTGTACCCTGTAACAATGCTAAATTCTTCTATTAGTTCCAGGAGCTTTTTTTTGGAATCGTTAGGTATTCTATGTGTAGGATAGCGTCATTTGCAAATAGATAGTTTTACTTCTTCCTTTTTGATCTGGATACCTTTTATTTCTCTTTCTTGTCTTATTGCCCTGGCTGGGACGTCCATACAATGTTCAATAAAAGTGGTGATAATAGGTATCCTTGTCTTGTTCCCATTCTAAAAGGAAAAGCTCTCAGGTTTTCTCCACTGAGTACAATGTTGACTGTTGGTTTTGCATATATGCCCTTAAGTATGTTGAGAAATGTCCCTTCTATTCCTATTTTGCTGAGAGTTTTTATCCGGAAAGGGTGTTGAAGTTTATTAAATACCTTTTGTGCATCAATTGATATGATCATATGGTTCTTTTCCTTTCTTTAATTTATGTGGTAGATTACAATGATTGATTTTCTAATGCTGAAGCACCTTGTAATCAAGGTATGAACTCCAACTGAACATAGTGTATGACTTTTTTGATATGTTGCTGAGGTCTGTTGACTAGAATTTTTTGCATCTATGTTCATAAGGGATATTGGTCTGTAATTTTCTTTTATTGTGATATCTTTGCCTGGTTTAGGGTCATGGTTATGCTGGCTTCGTAGAAAGAGAGAGTGTTCCTTCCTCTTCAATGTTTTTGAAGAGATTGGGTAGGATTGGTGTCAACTCTTCCCTGAATGTTTGATAGAATTCTCCAGTTAGCTCTCTGGTCCTGGGCATTTTGTTGTTGTTGGCAGTTTTTTTTTTTTTTATGACATCTCCAACTTCTTCTTTTGTAATGAGTCTGTTTAAATTTTCTACATTTGTTTGTGTTAGTTTGGATGGGTAATGTGTTTCTAGGGATTTGTCCATTTCATCTAGGTTGGATTGGTATTGGCCATTTTGAATTGGACAATCATATAGTCTACTACACTGGGAATGACAACTTGAAGAGGAATGGTGTTGCATTCATCATCAAAAAGATCATTTCAAGACCTATCCTGAAGTACAACACTGTCAGTGATAGGGTAATATCCATAGGTCTACAAGGAAGACTAGTTAATACGACTATTATTCAAATTTATGCACCAACCACTAGGGCCAAACATGAAGAAACAGAAGATTTTTAGCAGCTGCTGCAGTCTGAAATTGATGGAACATGCAATCAAGATGCATTGGTAATTACTGGTGGCTGGAATGTGAAAGTTGGAAACAAAGAAGGATTAGTAGTTGGAAAATATGGCCTTGGTGATAGAAACAATCCTGGAGATCGAATGACAGAATTTTGCAAGACTAGTGATTTCTTCATTGCAAACACCTTCTTTCACCAACATAAACAGTGAATATACACATGGACCTCACCAGATAAAACACACAGAAATCAAATTGACTACATCTGTAGAAAGGGATGATGGAAAAACTCAATATCATCAGGCAGAACAAGGCCAGGGGCTGACTGTGGAACAGGCCATCAATTGCTCATATGCAAGTTCAAGCTGAAACTGAAGAAAATCAGAGCAAGTCCCCGAGAGCCAAAATATGACCTTGAGTATATCCCACTTGAATTTAGAGACCATCTGAAGAACAGATTTGACACATTGAACACTAGTGACCTGACCACAGACCAGACGAGTTGTGGAATGACATCAAGGACATCATCCATGAAGAAAGCAAGAGGTCACTGAAAAGACAGGAAAGAAAGAAAAGACCAAGATGGATGTCAGAGGAGACTCTGAAACTTGCTCTTGAGTGTCGAGCAGCTAAAGCAAAAGGAAGAATTGATGAAGTAAAAGAACTGAACAGAAGATTTCAAAGGGCCTCTCGAGAAGACAAAGTAAAGTATTATAATGACGTGCAAAGAGCTGGAGATGGAAAACTGAAAGGGAAGAACACACTCGGTGTTTCTCAAACTGAAAGAACTGAAGAAAAAATTCAAGCCTCAAGTTGCAATAGTGAAGGATTCTATGGGGAAAATATTAAATGACGCAGGAAGCATCAAAAGAAGATGGAAGGAATACACAGAGACATCATACCAAAAAGAATTACTTGATGTTCAACCATTTCAAGAGGTGGCATATGATCAGGAACTGATGGTACTGAAGGGAGAAGTCCAGGCTGCTCTGAAGGCATTGGTGAAAAACAAGGCTCCAGGAATTGATGGAATATCAATTGAGATGTTTCAACAAACAGATGCAGTGCTGGAGATGCTCACTCATCTATGCCAAGAAATATGAAAGACAGCTTCCTGGCCAACTGACTGGAAGAGATCCATATTTATGCCTATTCCCAAGAAAGGCGATCCAACTGAATGTGGAAATTATAGAACAATATCATTAATATCACACGTGAGCAAAATTTTGCTAAAGATCATTCAAAAACGGCTACAGCAGTATATCGACAGGGAACCCTCAGAAATTCAGGCCAGTGTCGGAAGAGGATGTGGAATCAGGGGTATTATTGCTGAAGTCAGATGGATCCTGGCTGAAAGCAGAGAATACCAGAAGGATGTTTACCTGAGTTTTATTGGCTATGCAAAGGAATTCGACTATGCGGATCACAACAAATTATGGATAACACTACAAAGAATGGGAATTCCAGAACACTTAATTGTGCTCATGAGGAACCTTTATATAGATCAAGAGGCAGTTGTTTGGACAGAACAAGGGGATAATGATTGGTTTAAAGTCAGGAAATGTGTGCGTCAGGGTTGTATACTTTCACCATACCTATTCAATCTGCATGCTGAGCAAATAATCCAAGAAGCTGGACTATACGAAGAAGAACGGGGCATCAGGATGGAGGAAGATTCATTAGCAACCTGTGTTATGCAGATGACACAACCTTGCTTGCTGAAAGTGAAAAGGACTTGAAGCACTTACTAATGAAGATCAAAGACTACAGCCTTCAGTATGGATTGCACCTCAACATAAAGCAAAAATCCTCACAACTGGACCAATGAGCAACATCATGATAAATGGAGAAAAGACTGAAGTTGTCAAGGATTTCATTTTACTTGGATCCACAATCAACAGCCATGGAAGCGGCAGTCAAGAAATCAAAAGGCATATTGCATTGGGTAAATCTGCTGCAAAGGACCTCTTTAGAGTGTTGAAAAGCAAAGATGTCACCTTGAAGACTAAGGTGCGCCTGACCCAAGCCATGGTATTTTCAATAGCATCATATGCATGTGAAAGCTTGACAAAGAATAAGGAAGACCAAAGAAGAATTGATGCCTTTGAATTGTGGTGTTGGCGAAGAGTATTGAATATACCATGGACTGCCAAAAGAACGAACAAATCTGTCTTAGAAGAAGTACAACCAGAATGCTCCTTAGAAGCAAGGATGGTGAGACTGCGTCTTACATACTTTGGACATGTTGTCAGGAGGGATCTGTCCCTGGAGAAGGACATAATGCTTGGCAGAGTACAGGGTCAGCGGAAAAGAGGAAGACCCTCAACAAGGTGTATTGACATGGTGGCTGCAACAATGAGCTTAAGCATAACAACAATTGTAAGGATGACGCAGGACCGGGCAGTGTTGTGCATAGGGTTGCTATGAGTCAGAACCGACTCGACAGCACCTAACAACAACAACATCTAGGTTTTCAAATTTGTTGGAATATAAGTTTCATAGTAACCAGGTATAATCTTCCTCATCCCCGTTGGATAAGTTATAATGCTACCAATTTCATTTCTTAATTTGGTTTTTTGCCTGTTCTAGTTTTTTTTCTTTTGTCAGTCTAGCCAGTGGTTTGTCTATTTTATTGATCATTTCAAAGAACCAACTTCAGATTTTGTTGATTCTTTCTATTTATTTCCATTCTGAATTTTTATTATTTCCTTTTTTCATGTAGGTTTTGGCTTCTTTTGCTCTTCATTTTCTACTTCAGGTGGCAAAAGGTCTGCAGTTTGAATCCACTAGGCGTTCCTTGGAAACCCTATGGGGCAGTTCTACTCTGTCCCGTAGGGTCGCTGTAAGTCAGAATTGACTTGACAGCAATGGGTTTGTATTTCAAGTTGTTGGCTTAAGTTAATGATTTTTTATCTTTCTTCTTTTTAATGTAGCCATTAATTGGTATGAATTTCCCTCTGAGTCATGCTTTTGCTATGCCTCAAAGGTTCTGATATATTGTGTTTTCATTTTTGTTTGATTCTAAGAATTTTTTAATTTCATATTTGATTTCTATTATGACCCAATAGTTTCTTAAGGACTGTATTATTTAGTTTCCATGCATTTATTTTCTTCTCCTGTTTTTGTGGTGTTTATTTCTAGTTTCTACAGTTATGGTCAAAGAAAATGCTTTGTATGATTTCAGTCTTTTTAAATTTTTTGAGCCTTGTTTTGTGTCACTGCATATGGTCTATTCTAGAAAATGATCCGAGTGCACTGGAGAAGAATGTGTATTGTTCTAACACTGGGTAGAGTGTTCTGTATTTGTCCATTATTTACAGTTGGCTTACAGTTTTATTTAAGTTCTCAATGTTCTTAGTGATCTTTTTAGATGTTCTGTCTAATTTTGTCTAGAATTGAAAGTGGTGTGTTGAAGTCCCTTACCATTATATTGTGGAGTTGTCTGCTTCTCCTTTCGCATTAGTATTTTTTTCACGTATTTTGTTGCATTGCTGTTAGGTGCATATATATTTATAATTGTTATGTGTTATTGCTGAATTGACCCTTTTATTACATAATGTCCTTCCTTATTGCTTGTAATAGAATTTGATTTAAAGTCTATTGTATCTAATATCAGTATGGCCACCGCTGCTCTTTTTTGTTTATTGGTTGCTTGGAATATTTTATTTTCATTGTGTTCGTGTCTTTGTGTCTAAGGTAAGTTTCTTGTAGACAATTAAATGGTGGATCACATTTTTTAATCCATTCTTCCACTGTCTGCCTTTCGCATGGGGCATTTAGACCATTTACTTTTATGGTTATTACTGAAAATGAAGGGTCTACCTCACTCATTTTACTATTTGTTTTTTGAGTGTTTTGTATCTTCTTTGTTTTTTTATTCTGATTTTTCTGTTTTTGTATTTGGCTGCTTTCTTGTGATGAGCATTTTTGTTTTCTTCTGAATTTTTTCTTGGTGATTTCTTAGTGGTTACCACATACATTACATTATACAACTTATGATTGAAACAATGTTTAACATGTGAACAACAGTTAGCATACAAGCTTAGCATGATTAATCTATTCTGATATACTTCTCCCTTCCCCATTTCTGTTGGTGTATCTCTATTGGAATCAATATACAACCTATATTTCATGTTTACTTTGTGTTTATTTCTTACAAACTTGATGTTATATTGTTTGTGGGATTTAATTATTGAGTTTATTCCACGAAACTATCATATACTTGATCCTTACGATTGCCTATGTTGTTATGCTTTTTGGAGCTCTCTCTCTCTCTTTCTTATTATTTTTTCCATTGTATAGATATGAGCATTTATTTAATGTTCTTGCCTTTCCATTTGGAATACTCCCTTGAGTAGTACTTGCAAAGCTGGTCTGGTAGTGGCAAATTCCCAGAGCTTCTGTTTATTTGGGAATGTCTTGACTTCTCCCTTGTTTTTGAAAGATGACTTTGCTGGGTAAAGAATTCTTGTTTGGCAATTTTTTACATTCAGTATTTTATATACGTTGCTTCATTGTCTTCTGGCTTCTCGAGTTTCTGGGGGGAAATCCACATTGATTCTTATGAAAGACTCTTGGTATGTTATATTGTGTTTCTCTCCTGCTGTTTTCTGAATTCTGCCTTGTCTTTGATTTTCAAGAATTTTATTAGGACATGGCATGGAGTTGATCTTTTTGTGTGTCCTCTGATAGGGATTCTTACAGCTTTCTGTATTTGTAGGCTTGGTTCTCTCTTCAGGTCTGGGAAATTCTCTCTGACTATCTCTTAGAAAATTGTTTCTATGCCCTTGTTGTTGGCATAGTGCTCTGGGGTTCCAATAACTCCAATGTTAGATTTCTTAATTGAATCCCATATTTCCTTTTCAGTTTGTTTGCTTTTCTTTGTTCTTTTCTCTTATTTCTCTTGAGACTTGATAAGTTCAATTATTTTGTCTTCGAGTTCATTTATTCTATCTTCTGTCTGTTTGACTGTATTGTTGAGTGTTTCTGTTGCCTTTTTTAATTCAGTTGCTTGGTCCTTCCTCTCTTGTGATTCTGTGTGTTTTACTATTTTTTGTTGAACTTGGGCCATTTTGTTATCCTTTTTTTTTCTTTTTACTTTAAATTTTGTATTCTGTTTTTTAGGGAAAATTTCCTGATTGGGCACCCTGTCCGAGCAGTGGCCAAGCACCTGGCTGCCAACCGAAAGGGTGAGGTTCACACCTACCAGCCGTTCCACAGGTAAAAGATACAGCAGCTTGCCTCTGCAAAGACTCACAGGCCTGGGAACATCACAGGGCAGCTCCACCCTGCCTCACAGTGTCACTATTTGTCAGAATTAATCCAGCAGCAGTGGCCTTGGTATCTTTTCCTGAGAACACTAAGGAGCACTCTTATCTTTAGTTTTTTGTTTTTTTCAGTGTTGATTCAGGGACTCTGGATGCTTTACTTCTGGAATTCAATACACATGCACGGGAGAGGAGGTTTAGCTGGCTGTAGATGCTGATGTATGCTGTGAGGCTCAACTTTCCTGTGCATAGGTGGGGGGCTCACTGTGTTTTTCACTCATGGACACCCCCACATGGGCTCTTCCACAGTGTCCTGCTTTGGGCAGGGAGCCAGCCATTTCCCTTTGTGTCACCTGTCAGTCTGAAGTATTCCCCTCACCCTGCTTCCCTTGTAGTTCCTCCTGGTCCTAGTGCCCATCCATCTCAAGTCTAAGGGAGATTCGACAGCACTCTATTTTAACACCGCTATCTCCCTTTGCTGTCTCCCATTGCACTGCCCAGAAACTCCCACAGCCAATTTGCACCACTGTTAAAGAAATTGGGCTAATGCTTCCTCAGATTAGCTCCCTTCCCATGTTCCCTGTTTGGAGCATTGCCTAGCCCCATCCCAAAATCGCTGTGATGAGGGAGGGCTCCAGATGTTAGTGAGTAGATTCTTCCAGCTTCTATGGCATCCCTGCCTCCCCCTCTCTAGACTTACCCTGACTCTTCAAAACCTGAGCTACTGTTTGGATTTCTGAGATCTCAGTCTGTGCATGTTTTTATTTGTTGTTGAGTGGGTTAGTTGCTGGGAGAATAAATGGGAGTGTCCGCTACTTCACTATCTCTTTCAGCCCCAAGAATTCCTCTTAATATTGAGGATAGTGTGGGCAAACTAACATCACTGTTAATTAGTTCTTGATAAGTTTGGGTGAGCTGAAGTTTTGAAAAGACCTTTCCCACCAGCAAGAGCAGTAAGAATTAATTTTCTCCAGACTTTGGCTATAGGTGTTGTACAAATGTCTCCATTCACAGTGGAGACATGTATAGTACTACTTATTTATTATTTGCAGCAAACTTATGTTTACACATAGTCTCACTGAATCACCAGGTACATTGTTATATATGAAGAGAAGTGATTAGTAGATACGTCTACACCTCAGGGTCGTAATGAAGATAAAATGACTTAATCCAAGTGAAATGCTTAGAACAATGAGTGGCATATTGTAAGTCTCAGTAAACATCAGCAATAATTATAATAATAACACTTATTATCATTATTATTATATATAGTATAATTTGACAAATGTGCTTTCAAAAATGCCTTGAGGACACTCCTTTAGTCTAACCTTTCTAATAGTGTAAAGGCCTTGTCCACTGACTCCCAGGGTAGTGTCACCATTCATTGTCTAGGCTTTTGAGCTCTTGATGTGAGGACAAATACAAGGGACCATACTGTACATGCACAACTTCCAACAACCTAAGTCCATGATCCTTGTGGTCTTAAAAAAATGCAGTATTCTCAACAACCTTGGAAAGTGAATTTATAAGCAAAGATTGTTGAAGACACTGTGACTCTGACAAAACCCATTACTGAGTGTGTGTTACCATTCTTCTCCCTCCTTATCATCTAAGTAATATTCTGCATGTAATTCAGTGCCCAGGCTTTCGTGATGCTGAATGGGAGCAGTAGGAAGAAGAAAAAAAATTGGACAAATGAGGACAAAGGATTTTCATGAGGAAGAATTAGAACTTAGGAAGGAAGGAAGAAAAAGAGACAAGAAGGGGAAGGAAGAAAAAGAGACGGGAGGGGGAGTGGAAGTCTATGCATGTGGAGGGACATGCAGGCTATGGAGTGAGAGATTTGGGGTAACACTGACATTTTGAGAATGATAGCAAGGAGAGATTTTAAGATATTTTATTATATATTAGGAATGTACTTCTCTTTTTTTAATGTTCTTAAAGAGGTGTCAACAATAGCATAAACTCCTCTCCCCTTTTTTTAATACTTTTGTCCCTGGTTAGTGTTTCCATGAATTGATACCATGCAGTGACTGGGCCATCTGTTTGTCATAATGTGGTGGCTTGTGTGTTGCTGTGAAGCTATGCCACCAGTGTTTCAAATACCAGCAGGGTCACCCATGGTGGACAGATTTCAACAGAGATTTCAGACCCAGACAGACTAGGAAGAAAGACCTGACAATCTACTTCCAAAAATTAGCCAATGAAAAAAGTTGCATGGTAGATATATTTACAACAATGACCAAAAAAAGTAGCTGCTGAGCCTACTTATGTACAACCAAACACCTCAGGGGGTTTGGTTGCTTGCTTTGGAGGTTTAAGATCATGGTTTTATGGGACATCCAAGTTAATTGGCCTAATAATATGTTTAATGCTTTGGTTCTATCTCCTAGTTTGTTGCGTAGTGTCTGGGGTCTTACAAGCTTGCAAGTGGCCATCGAAGGCACAGTAATTGGTCTCAATTCACCCGGAGCAACTGAGGGAGAAGGAGAATTAAGAGTAGGAGGAGGACATGAAATGAGTGGCTAATTGCCCCTGTGAACAACTGTCTCCTTTGCCATGAGACCAAAGAACTGGATAGTACCCAGCTTCCATACTGAATATTTGATGAAAGATTCTATAGAAAAATCATGATCAAAAGGGGGAAAATGCAGAACAGAACTTCAGATTTCATGTACAGACTTCCTGAAGCCATGGAACTTGGGTGAACCCATGAAACTGTTTCTCTGAGATAATCTTTAATCCTTAAACCAAAAATACCCCCTGAAGTCTTAAAACCAAACAACAGTATAACTTAGCTAGTAAAAAATATCTGCCTTGAGCATTATGCTTTTTTAAGAACTATCTTTATGGGATCAAACTGGCAACAGCAACTTGAAAGATTGTGTGGGAACCTTAGATGGCAGGGGGTTTACATTAATGGAGGAGGAACAACTCAGAAAAGGAGGGTGAAAAGGGCCATACAACTCAAAGAATATAATCAATGTCACTAAATTTTACATGTAGAAACCATTGATTTGGTTTGTGTTTTGCTGTATATATTCTCAACAACAATAACAAAATAAATAAAATTTAGAAAAAAAGCCAGTCAGTGAAAACCTACAGATCACAACAGAACATTGTCCAGTGTAGCCCTAGAAGATAAGCCCCCTAGGCTGGAAGGCAGTCAAAATACACAGTGGCCACAATAACAGACTTTAGCATACCAACAATCGCAAAGATTGTGCAGGACTGGGCAATGTTTTGTTCTGTGGTACATGTGATCTCCATGAGTTAGAGCTGACTTGACAGCAACTAACAACAACAACAATAACAGTCAGGGATTGGATCAAGTGAGGCCAGGGTAATATTTGGGTTTCAGTAACTTTATGTATTATAGAAATATCCTAAAAAGAATTGCTGTCTTTCTGCACACATGGCCATTTATTTGTACTGAAGTTTCATAAGAAATCTTGCTTTGGATTTTTTGAGTATTTGTAACTCCTGAGTTTTACTGCTACATGAAAAATCAAGGAAATCCTGAAGGGATTTCCAGGCTTTCTCCTGGTGGATTCATAATGGAAGGCTTTTAATTTGACCAGCATTTGCCTGCTGCATCATGAAACCTTTAACTGAGGCATGGGTATACCATATTGCAGCCCGACAAGGGCTAATATGCGTAAATTCAGCCCAAATAATGGCTAGAGTTCTTTACCTATCTATCGTGAACGCTTCTAAGTGGCTAAATACATTTTGGTACAGTTATGTAGTGGAGTATTACCCGATGATTATGAAAATGTTTATGACATAGAAATGTTCAACGGTTATAAGGGGGACAAAAGTAACAATGCAAAGCTATGTCTTGTTTTATTTTAAGCCATGAAAAGTATAGGGGGAAGAAAAAAAACTAGTAGGCTGTTCAGCAAGATATTAAATAGCAGTTATCTGTAGTACTAATAAATAGTACAGAGTGTGACATAGGCGTCATTTCTAGTTAGGGGGATATCTATAATTCATTAAGGTGCCCTTCACAATATTTTCTCATGAATCATTTGACAAGGTTTTCAGAGCCCTATAGGTTTTTCAAGGTTACATATAGCTTATTACAGGTAATATTTTATTTTTTTATGATTTTCAAATTTTTTGTAATGTAAATGTGTTATTACTTTTATAATTGAAAACATTATACAAAAGAAACTACTCATTCAATTTCTGATATATGTGGTAGATTTACCAACTAGAGCCATTTTAATAGCCATTATAAATGTTAATTATGATTCATGGTTCAATAGAAAAATCAACTCCATATGTAACATATTCTTTAAAAATCTCTAAAATTACTGTAGCTGAGAAAGATGTAATAGCTCTGTAATATATCCAGCAATGATGCTGATGAAACATGTGTTCTCAATGATTCCATAATATATTGATTGTTTCGCCAGGATAAGGAGTGATTTTAAAATGGGGAATATTTAGGCCCAAGAGACTGGTAGGAGCACAACATATTTCTATTCAGAGTACCCTCTGGTATTTACTTCAGGTCAGAATATCAACCTCTTGGCAAATAAACCTCTAGAAGGAGGCCAACATCAAAACTGTATACTTTGCCCTAAAGCAGTCTCTTTAAGTGCCAGGTACCTGTATTTTCTAGAATAGAGTCTTCATTCGAAAGCCACTGTGAGAACGAGTTTATACTGCTTGTTATATTTACCCCTAACATCTTGTCTGAGGAAACTATATTGATTAATTAATTCATGTTTCTCCAACACCTACCAGGTATCGATCATGGGATATCCAATAATTAAATTTGGTTCCAGAGACGTAGAAGTGGGTCAGTCATTGCAGTGTGATGCAATGAGGGTTACATTAGGTGTAAAGAGGGATTCTAACATAGATATAAACTGTAAACTGAGTTCACCAAGATTCAATAAAGTCTGGCCAGGCCTGGAGAACTCATGGGTAGCTTGACCATGGCAAGACAGGCTGAGAAGCCTATGTGAAAAGAACACCCTAAAGGAGAGGGTTGAGAGAGTTGGGACACAAGCTTGATCCAAAGGCTTCTGGTCCAGGTATTTGGATCGTCTCTGGTCAACCCCCTATTAACTCCTGTCAGAACCCTAGGGAGAGGGTTTGCAGTTAAAAGCCAAGTAAGAGAACTCACTGCAGTCACAAGAAGAAATGGGGAACACAATGCAGCCTGTTGGTATGTTGGGGAGCTCCAGTGAGGGGTAGGAGCGAGGGGAGGTGAAAGTCTCATGTAGATTCCAGACCGTGATCAGCTTTCACTGCAGCAGGAGAAGACAACATAGTGAAGTGGAGGGGGTGTAAGAGAAGACAGGACCAGCATTTCTGACAGAGGTGGGACCAAGCTTCTCTTCTTCATGGAAGCCTAGTGTGAACAGATACTCGAGGAGCAGAACTCATTGTGATGGTCCAGAGCAGAAAAGGAAGCCAATGACCAATGAAAGAGAGATGGTAGCTGTGATGAAAGTGTTCTTGAGCATATGTGAGACATGTCCCAGAGATTTCTGGTAACAGGTTTCAGAGACTGTTGGGTTGCAATGAGTCGGAATTGACTCGATGGCAATGGGTTTGGTGCTTATTTTATTTTATTTTTTGGTTTAAGGTTCTTTGTTGTTAGGTGCTGTTGAGTCGGTTCCAACTCATAGCGACCCTATGCACAACAGAATGAAACACTGCCTGGTCCTGTGCCATCCTTACAATTGTTGTTATGATTGAGCTCATTGTTGCAGCCACTGTGTCAATCCACCTCACTGAAGTTCTTCTTCTTTTCTGCTGACCCTGTACTCTGCCAAGCGTGATGTCCTTCTCCAGGGACTGATCCCTCCTGACTACAAGTCCAAAGTATGTAAGATGCAGTCTGCCCATCCTTGCCTCTAAGGAGCGTTCTGGCCGCACTTCCTCCAAGACAGATTTGTTCATTCTTTTGGCAGGCCATGGTATATTCAATATTCTTCCCCAACACCACAATTCAAAGGTGTAACTCTTCTTCAGTCTTCCTTATTCATTGTCCAGCTTTCACATGCATATGATGTGATTGAAAATACCATGGCTTGGGTCAGGTGCACCTTAGTCTTCAGGGTGACATCTTTGCTCTTCAACACTTTGAAGAGGTCCTTTGCAGCAGATTTGCCCAATGCAATGTGCCTTTTGATTTCCTGACTGCTGCTTCCATGGCTGTTGATTGTGGATCCAAGTAAAATGAAATCCTTGACAACTTCAATCTTTTCCCCGTTTATCATGATGTTGCTCATTGTTCCAGTTGTAAGGGTTTTTGTTTTCTTTATGTTGAGGTGTAATCCATACCGAAGGCTGTGGTCTTTGATCTTCATTAGTAAGTGCTTCAAGTTCTCTTCACTTTCAGCAAGCAAGGTTGTGTCATCTGCATAATGCAGGTTGTTAATGAGTCTTCCTCCAATCCTGATGCCCCGTTCTTCTTCATATAGTCCAGCTTCTCAGATTATTTGTTCAGCATACAGATTAAATAGGTATGGTGAAAGTATACAACCCTGACGCACACATTTCCTAACTTGAAACCAATCAGTATCCCCTTGTTCTGTCCAAACAACTGCCTCTTGATCTATGTAAAGGTTCCTCATGAGCACAATTAAATGTTCTGGAATTCCCATTCTTCGCAGTGTTATCCATAGTTTGTTATGATCCACACAGTCGAATACCTTTGCGTAGTCAATAAACTCAGGTAAACATCCTTCTGGTATTCTCTGCTTTCAGCCAGGATCCATCTGACATCAGCAGTGATATCCCTGGTTCCACGTCCTCTTCTGAAACTGGCCTGAATTTCTGGCAATTCCCTGTTGATATACTGCTGTAGCCGTTTTTGAATGATCTTTAGCAAAATTTTGCTTGCGTGTGATATTAATGATATTGTTCTATAATTTCCACATTCGGTTGGATCGCCTTTCTTGAGAATAGGCATAAATATGGATCTCTTCCAGTCAGTTGGCCAGGAGGCTGTCTTCATATTTCTTGGCATAGACGAGGGATCATCTCCAGTGCTGCACCCATTTGTTGAAACATCTCAATAGATATTCCATCAATTCCTGGAGCCTTGTTTTTCGCCAATGCCTTCAGAGCAGCTTGGACTTCTTCCTTCAATACCATTGGTTCCTGATCATATGCTACCTCTTGAAATGGTTGAATATCAACTAATTCTTTTTGGCATAATGACTCTGTATTCCTTCCATCTTCTTTTGATGCTTCCTGAGTCGTTTAATATTTTCCCCATGGAATCCTTCACTATTGCAACTTGAGGCTTGAATTTTTTCTTCAGTTCTTTCAGCTTGAGAAACACTGAGCATGTTCTTCCCTTTTGGTTTTCCATCTCCAGCTCTTTGCACATGTCATTATGATACTTTACTTTGTCTTCCTGAGAGGCCCTTTGAAATCTTCTGTTCAGTTCTTTTACTTCATCAATTCTTCCTTTTGCTTTAGCTGCTCGACACTCAAGAGCAAGTTTCAGAGTCTCCTCTGACATCCATCTTGGTCTTTTCTTTCTTTCCTGTCTTTTCAGTGACCTCTTGCTTTCTTCATGGATGATGTCCTTGATGTCATTCCACAACTTCTCTTGTCTTTGGTCACTAGTGTTCAATGTGTCAAATCTGTTCTTCAGATGGTCTCTAAATTCAAGTGGGATATACTCAAGGTCATATTTTGGCTCTCGTGGACTTGCTCTGATTTTCTTCAGTTTCAGCTTGAACTTGCATATGAGCAATTGATGATCTCTTCCACAGTCGGCCCCTGGCCTTGTTCTGCCTGATGATATTGAGCTTTTCCATCGTCTCTTTCCACAGATGTAGTCAGTTTGATTTCTGTGTGTTTTATCTGGTGAGGTCCATGTGTATATTCACCATTTATGTTGGTGAAAGAAGGTATTTGCAATGAAGAAGTCATTGGTCTTGCAAAATTCTATCATTTGATCTCTGGCATTGTTTCTTTCACCAAGGCCATATTTTCCAAGTACTGATCCTTCTTCTTTGTTTCCAACTTTCACATTCCAATCACCAATAATTATCAATGCACCTTGATTGCATGTTTGATCAATTTCAGACTGCAGAAGCTGATAAAAATCCTCTATTTCTTCATCTTTGGCCCTAGTGGTTGGTGCGTAAATTCGAATAATAGTCGTATTAACTGGTCTTCCTTGTAGGCGTATAGATATTATCCTATCACTGACAGCGTTGCACTTCAGGATAGATTTTGAAACATTCTTTTTGAAGATGAATGCAACACCATTCCTCTTCAAGTTGTCATTCCCAGCATAATAGACTATATGATTGTCTGATTCAAGGTGGCCAATACCTGTCCATTTCAGCTCACTAATGCCTAGGATATTGATGTTTATGCGTTCCATTTCTTTTTTCACAATTTCCAATTTTCCTAGATTCATCGTACATTCCAGGTTCTGATTATTAACGGATGTTTGCAGCTCTTTCTTCTCATTTTGAGTCATGCCACATCAGCAAATGAAGGTCCCGAAAGCTTTACCGCATCCACGTCATTAAGGTCGACTCTACTTTGAGAAGGCAGCTCTTCCCCAGTCATCTTTTGAGTGCCTTCCAACCTGGGGAGCTCATCTTCCAGCACTATATCAGACAATGTTCTGCTGCTATTCATAAGCTTTTCACTGAATGCTTTTCAGAAGTAGACTGCTGGGTCCTTCTTCCTAGTCTGTCTTAGTCTGGAAGCTCAGCTGAAACCTGTCCTCCATGGGTGACCCTGCTGGTATCTGAATACTGGTGGCATAGCTTCCAGCATCAAAGCAACACACAAGCCCCCACAGTATGACAAACTGACCGACACATGGGGGAAGGTTCTGTAGAGTCAGTGAAATAGTGTTTGACCCTATGATACCCTAAATTTACCTGCAGACTTGTGTAGATTGGAAACATAAAGACCATGGTTTAGCAAAGGAGAAAAGTTGCTACCTCAGAGATGGAAAGTGAGATTAGAAAGGTTTCTTAGAGAGGTAACTTTTAAAGGATGAGTGAGGTGACAGGAAAGAAAAAGTTGTCATTAAAAAGAAAAAAAATGATTGCAGCAGATTTTACATTAGCAAAATGAGGAAGCTGCAGAATTTCTCTCAAGGGTAGAAGGCTGTTTTTCGTAGTAACAATAACAACAACATATATTGGGAAGACCGAAAAAGAATTGATAACTTTGAATTATGGTGTTGGCAAAGAATATTGAATATACCTCGGACTGTCAGAAGAACAAACAAATCTGTCTTGGAAGGAGTGCAGCCAGAATGCTCATTGGAAGCAAAGATGGCGAGACTTAGTCTCACATACTTTGGACATGTTATCAGGAGGGACCAGTCCCCGGAAAAGAACATCATGCTTGGTAAAGTAGAGGGCCAGTGAAAAAGAGGAAGACCCTCAATGAGATGGATTGACACAGTGGCTGCAACAATGGGCTCGAGCATAACAACAATTGTGAGGATGGTTCAGGACTGGGCAGTGTTTTGTTCTGTTGTACAGAGGGTCACTATGAGTCAGAACCGACTCAATGGCACCCAACAACAACAACATCACAGGTTTATTTTGTCTTAGTTCTGTCATAATATTTCCTTTTATGTTTTCTGTTTTTGTAAGTTTAAAAATGCTTATTATTGAAAATTTCAAACATTTATGAAGTAAACAGAATGCTTTACTGAATTCCCATGTGTTTAGCACCCAGCTTCAACAATTGCCAACATTCTGCCTTTCTTATGTCATTTATATCCCCACACACTCCCACCTGACCACTCAGTGACAGTCATGATTTTTAGGGTTACTTTTATTAAGTAAAAGTTGCACACATTGAAATGGACAACTCTTAAGTCTAAAATTTTTGCAAACTTACATATCCATGAAACCCATTCCCCTATCATGCTATAAATCATTTCTCTCTCTTGTGGCCTTTCACAGTCAACCCCTAGCTGTCCCACAACAAGGAAACTACTGTTCTTATATTTCCCACCTTAGATTAGTTGTACTTCTTCCTTCTTCTAAAACTTCACATAAGTGGAATCACAGGGTATTTGCTGTTGTGTCTGGCTTCTTTTGTTCAACATAATGTCTATGAGATTCATCCATGTTGTTGCCATATTGGTAGTTTTTTCCTTTATGTAACTAAGAATATTCCATTGTATGACTATACAGTTGTTTGTTTATCCATTTTCCTGCAGATGGACATTTAAATTATTTCTATGATTTTTTTTCTGAAGTCTTTTATTATGTGATCTGTATTCAGTTTTGTGAAAATTTTCTGATAGAAATACTTTTATTTGTTCTCACGGTCGTCTTCATAACAATGTCTTCATGTAATACTCTTGGCCTTTTATTTCCTTGTTCCCTATCAAAAGCCATGTGAAATTATAATTTTTCATTCTTCTCCATACCTCTGCCACTAAATTACCGTTAACATTATCTTTCTTAGTTATTAATCTTTTTACTTTTGTTACTTGATTTGTTAGCTTTACATGTTGTTCTTTGAATCGCAGCTATTACAGATGAGGGGATCAGTATACTGTATCCATCTCCTACCTCTCTATCCTTTTCCTCTTCCATTTGTTTTATTAATGTTATCATTTCTACATCAGTGGACATATAACGTTTATATTCTGTTCTGTTAGTAATCTCCATGTTTGTTTTAGACTTTGTTCTACTGTTAAATACATGTAAGGCCCATCATTAGTTTGTTTGCCTTAGTTTTCCTAACCAATCCTATGGTTAGCTGAAATTCATACTCTACCAGTTTCCTCAAGAAAGGCTCATAAAGAACAATATTATCTGAATTCTTTCTTGTTAAACACTGTTTTCTGTATCATTATAAATGAAAGACCATTTGGCTGGCTGTAAGAAGCTTGATTTACACTCTCTTCACTTGAGGGCCTTGTATATATTGTTACGTTGTCTTCTGGCTTTGAATTTTGCTGAGGCAAGCCTGATTTCACCCCCTTAAAAAATAAGTGGCTTAATCTTTTTGTCTGACTGCCAAAAGGGTTCTTTCTTTATCTTGAAGTTCAATAACTTTAATAGCACGTGTCATAGGGTCAACATTTCTGGTTAATTTTCCCTAGTACATTGAATTTCTTTTAAATATGTATATACAAATTTTTATTTATTTCACCAAAGTGTTCTTAAATTATTTTTTTAATTTGTTCCATCGCTTTGAATTTTTTTTGAGAACCCAATTATGTATGTGTTTTCTGCATATATTATCGTCTCACTAGCCTTTTTAAACTCTTCCTTTGCTTTCATTCTATTTTGCTTATTTATATAAATTTTGGAGCCCTGGTGGCATAGTGGTTAACCGTTTGGCTGCTAACCAAAATGTCAGCAGTTTGAATCTACCAGCCACTCCTTAGAAATGCTATGAGGCCGTTCTACTGTGTCCTATAGGGCAATAGGTTTTTTTTTTAGTTTTTTATATAAATTTTGTCCTGTATGTCAATTAAGGACCCTTAGTGGTGCAGCGGAAACCCTGGTGGTGTAGTGGTTAAGTGCTGTGGCTGCTAACCAAAGGAACGGCAGTTCAAATCTTCCGGGCACTCTTTGGAAACTCTTTGGGGGCAGTTCTACTCTGTCCTATAGGGTCGCTATGAGTCGGAATTGACTTGACGGCACTGGGTTTGGTTTTTGGTTTTGGTTTAGTGGTGCAGTGGTTAAGAGCTCACCTGCTAACTGGAAGGTTGGAGGTTCAAACCCATCAGCTGCCCTGCAGGAGAAAGCTGTGGTAGTCTGCTTCTGTGAAGATTTATGGACTTGGAAATCCTATGGGGTAGTTCTACTCTGTTCTGTAGGGCCAATACGAGTTGGAATTGACTCAATGGCATTGGGCTTGGTTTTTGCTTTTGGTATATTTCTTAGTGGTTGTACCAGTAATTATTTGTCTCTGTTTTCACTCCAATTTCACCTTAATTTCTGTGACTTTTATTTTTCTTCAACTTATTTCCTGAGTTTTGCCCAGTAATGCTTCATCTTTTTCTCAAAATCTCTCTTTATCTTTCCTGAGTTATTGAATTTCGGATTGATGCTGTCCTCTCATAGAAGTAATTCTTAAGATTAAAAAAAAAAAAGAAGAATGTGAAATATTAGGCCACTATTTTCAATTGCTCTGTGGCAACATTTTTCTGGTTAGTGTTGTTTTTCTGTTAACACATTTTCTACTCTTTTCCTGCCTTTTTATTACATCTTTATTAAATTGTTGTTGTTGTTGTACGCTGTCGAGTCGATTCTGACTCATACTGACCCTATTGGACAGGGCAGAACTACCTCATAGGTTTTCCAAGGAGTGGCTGGTGGATTCGAACTGCTGACTTTTTGGTTAACAGCCTAAACTCTTAACCACTTCACCCCCAGGGCTCCTTGATTAAATTACTTTATATTTATCACTGAGTGAGTTAGGCTTTCCTAGAGACATGAAGGGCCTTCCAGACTCTTCTCTGTTGCCACAGAGGCAGACAGCTTCCTGAAAATAAAACTTGTCTACCTGATAAGCTTTTGACCTTAATAGTAGGCAATTAATACATGCTTGTGGATTTTTTTTTTTTTTATTGAATAAGTAAATGATTCTAACAAAGTATCTAATAAATACCTTCATATTTAATGGTAAGCAACTTTGCATTGATTTCCAGATCTTAGGTGGGGAGTCTTCTTTTCTGTTAAGAATGATTAAACCCCATGGAATAAATAATAAAGTAACATTATTTGTTACAGACTTATTTTATACATAAAAATAACTTTAAAAATATTTTAAAAAGAGATAAATCCAAACCATTTTGCTTCTGTTTTCAAAATTAAAAATTGCAAATGAAAATTAGGTATAAAAATTATTAAAATCAGTCTTCACATCTATATTGTGACTAGTTAATAGAGAGAAACAGAAGTGAAAGAGGAAATGAAAGAGGATGAGAGAAGAAACAGACATCAAGAGAGAAAATAAACTCTGACAGAAAAGAAACAGGCGTAGGTTCATTTGGTGAACAAGTGTGGGATCATTTGGAGGACAAGAGAAACTGGAGATGGCTAAGAGGTGACTATAGTCATTCATATTTTGGAAGTGAGCGAATAGACTACACTGTTGATGCTGATGGGAATGTTACAAAGGATAAATTTGCAGTATAACCACAATATTTTATTTCTTGCTGGTGCCATATGCAGAACTAAGTGTATATGAGGTGTCGAGCAAACTGTGATATTAATCTAGATAACAGGGACTTCAGGGCCAATGCAAGGGTGAGTGACTCATCTACAGTCATAAAAGTGTGGAAGGTGATCTGGTCTTGGAAGCTGGAGCACTGGCTTGTAGATAAATCTCAGCAATAAGCTGGGTAACCTTGGGCAAATGACTTCCCCTCTCTGGGTTCCATTTCTCATTTGTATGACAAGGGTTTGGATGAAATGGTCTCTTCTTTCCCACTCGGTTTCAACAATTTCATTATTATAAGTCATCTGAGGAAAGAGGGGCAGATTTCATATCTCCTGGTACCTAGTCTGATTCCAAGTCTTACTGGCTTGACTGTGTCTTTCCAGAGAGTTACTATGCCCATGGGTGACCAGCTTTCCCCAGCATTCATGCTGCCAGGGCAGTGACACTACGGAAAGGCACCAGAAAGAGAAAGGCCCTGCTGCTTGGGCTCAAGTCTGCTCTTCTTTGTTCCTGAGGGAACTTGATGAAGAAGAGTCATATTTTCAGCCTGCCTGCTGCTTCTGGCAGACCTCCTGGCTTCAGGGACTTTGGCTTGGTTTCAGGAAAGAGATTCTCGATAATCACAAAAAGATGAAAATGTTATAGTCTCCATCCTACACATTGCTACCCAAATTCTCTTTCTAAAACAAATCTTGTTACTCACTGGTGTCTACAGACCAGTGTGTCTCTTGGCACAAAGTCTGTATTTGGTCCCCTTAAAGCCAACGTTGTGTCTTATTTATCTTCATGTTCTCAGCACTTATATCAGGACCTAGCACCAAAAGCAGAAAAAGCCTTTATAATTGAGGCCCAGCTGTGGCTCCAACCTTGTCTCCAGGACTATTCTTCTCACAGACCTAAGGGGCTTAAGCCAAGGACCATGGAGGGAGGGGAACAAGTAGGGTAGGATGCTACCAAATGAACAAGCTTTTACTCTGCAGACTAAGGTTTTCTTCTGAGCCATCAGTGGTTCAAATTAAAATAAGTCAAACCTTTTCAGTCCTTGGAGTTCCCATGATGGAAGATGTGGTTGTCAGACTCTAAGAAGGTCCCAATTACTCCCACTTGCTGGTACTCTACCTGTGTACTCCCCTCTCCTTGGATGTGGGCAGGGCCTGTGTGTTGCTTCTAACCAGCAGAATGATGGAATATCACGTCTGTGAGTATGTTACATAAGTAGTGTCTTAGTTGTTTAGCGCTGCTGTAACAGAAATACCACAAGTGAATGGCTTTCACAGACATTTATTTTCTCACAGTTTAGGAGCCTAAAAGTCCAAATTCAGGGTGCCAACTCCGGGGAAGGCTTTCTTTCTCTGTCAGCTCTGGGAGGAAAGTCCTTGTTCCTTGGCTCCTTGAAGATATTCATGTGGCATGGCATCTATCTTCCCTTATCTCTGCTTGCCTTATCTGCTTTTTTTATCCCTTGTAGAGATTGACTCAAGACACACCCTACACTAATCTTGCCTCATTAACATAACAGAAAATTTATTCCCAAATGGGATTATAACAACAGGCATAGAGGTAAGGATTTACAACACATATTTTTGGGGGACACAATTCAACTATAGCATTCCACCCTTTGACCGTCCCAAAATTCATGTCCTTGCCACATGTGAAACTCAACTCATTCACCCCATCACATCATCCCAAAAGATTTCAATCAACTCCAAGCCCAAAATCTCATCTTCTGAATCATCTAAATCTAATATGGGTGACACTTTAGTCATATTCCTTCCTAAGGCAAAATTTGTTTTCATCTGTGAACCTGTGAAATCTAAACTGCAGGTTATCTGTTTCTAAAGTAGAATGGTGGAACTGGCACAAGGTAGACCTTTCCATTATAAACAGAAATTGGAGGGAAAGAAGGGATAACAGGCACTCAGCAGGTCCAAAACCCAGCAGAAAATTTACATTAGCTCTCAAGTCTTGAAAATAACCCTTTGTTCTTTGGAACCATCTGGGCAATGGCCCTGCCCTCCAGACTCTGAGTGTTGGCCATGCTGTCTGCATTCTGGGTGGAGGCACCTTGGCCCTGGGCTTCAGCTTTGCCCTCCATGTACACTGGGTTGGCAACTCTGCTCCCTTGGCTTTGGGCAACCCCATTCTCCTAGTCCATCTAAGTTGCAACCCCATCCCCTTGGCCCTGGCAGGTGCCATTTTTCTACCTCTTGGGAATGGCAGCCCCACCACCTCAGCTTTGGGCTGTCGCTCCATCCCCATGGCACACCTTAATGGCAGCCCCACACTCCAGAATCTAGTTGGTAAGGATCCAGCTCTTTGAAACCTAGGAAACTTGGCCCCATCTTTTGAAACCGAGAAGGTGCTCCTTCCAATAGTTCTGCTTATCTCTGAGGTGCTTCAGAGATGGTTCTTTTCTTTTCTTGTAGGACAAGAGATGTAGATCCTTTGGTCTCTTTCCTGCCTGTGGAATTCCAAGAGGCAGACAGCGTTCTTTTCTTTCGTTTTTTCTCTGTCTGCTTCGGTCTAAGCTGATGGATTTTCTGGTGTGGTAGTCGGTTAGATCCATCAGTGAAAGGCTTAATCTCTTTAACAAAAATTGTGTAGGCATGTTCTTGGTGAGAATTCTAGGACATGTGTCCTTGGCTTGTACAAAAGAATTTTCCAAATCTTTAAATTCTGTTTTCTTTTTGCACTGTTCATTTTTTAGTCTATCTCTTTCCTCTCACATTTTACTGTAAGTGGCAAGGAGAAACCACACGACCCCTTTAAGATCTTGCTTAGAAATCTCATCAGCCAGGTATCCAAGTTCATCACTTACAAGTTCTACCTTCCACCAAACATTTGAATATAATTCAGGCAAGTTCTCTGCCACTTCATAAAATGCATTGCCTTTCTACCATTGTCCAATCATATATTCATCATTTTCTTTTAAAGCCTCACCAGAAGCACAATTAAGATCCACATGTCTAGCAACATTCTGTTGCTGGCATCATGTGTATTCTCTAAGATAAAAGAGACTTTCTCTATGCTCTCCTCATTTCCTTCTGAGCCTTCATCAGAATTTTCTTTGACATCCCTAATTCTATTAACAGTCTTGGTGGCTTTTACTGTTAGGCACTTTAAAACTCTTCCAGCCTCTACCCATTACCCAATTCCAAAACCACTTTCACACTTTAGGCATCTGTCAGAGCATCAGCCCCAATACCGAATTCTATCTGTTGTTGTTGTTGTTGTTAGGTGCCATTAAGTCAGTTCCAATGCATAGCCACCCTCTATACAACAGAATGAAACACTGCCTCGTACTGTGCCATCCTCACAGTTGTTGCTGTGCTTGAACCCATTGTTGGAGACACTGTGACATTCCATGTCATTGAGGGTCTTTCTCTTTTTTGCTGATCCTCTAATTTACCAAGCATGATGCCTTCCTCCAGGGACTAGTTCTTCCTGATAACACGTCTAAATTACATGAGGTAAAGTCTTGCCATCCTCGCATGTAAGGGGCATTCTGGCTGTACTTCGTCTGAGACAGGCTTGTTATCTAGTGCTGCTATAACAGAAATGCCACAAGTGGGTGGCTTTAACAAACAGAAATTTATTTCTTCACAGTTTCAGAGGCTAGAAGTCCAAATTCAGGATGCTGGCTCTAGGGGAATGCTTTCTCTCTCTGTCAGCTATGGAGGAATGTCCTTGTTCCTTGGCTCCTTGGTGACGTTTATGTGGCATAACATCTATCTTCCTCCATCTCTGCTTGCCTAATCTGTTCCTTTTATCTCTTGTAAGAGGTTGACTCGAGACACCCTACGCTAATCCTGCCTCATTAACATAGCAGAAAACTCGTTCCCAAATGGGATTATAACCACTGGCCCAGAGGTTAGAATGTACAACATATATTTTGAGGGGACACAATTCAATCCACAACATGTAGGTCACAAAAGGACAAATATCATACAATCCGACTTATATGAAATTTTTAGAATAAGTAAATATATAGCGACATAAGTCTGTTAGTGGTTACCAGGGGTAGGCAGGAGGGGGGGGAAGGAAGGCCGTTGCTTAGGAGGCACTAAGCTTCTGTAAAGTGTGATGAAAAAAATTGAAAATGGATAATGGTAATGGTTGAATAACATGATGAATGCAATTAATGTCACTGAATTGTACATGTAAAAAATGCTGAAATGGAAAATTTTATATATTATACGTATATATATAATCACCACAATAAAAAAAGATAATACATATTCATTGCAGATAATATGGATGTCATGGATTGAATTATCTCCCCCCAAAATGTCTGTATCAATTGGGTAGGCCATGATTCCCAGTACTGTGTGATTTTCTTATATGTTGTAAATCCTGCCTCTATGATGTTAATGAGGGAGGATGCAGCAGTTGTGGTAGTGAGGCAGGACTCAATCTACAAGATTGGATTGTGTCTTGAGGCGATCTCTTGAGATATAAAAGAAAGAAGCAAGCAGAGAGACAGGGGGACCTCACACCAAAGCAGCACCAGGAGCAGAGTGTGTCCCTTGGGCCAAGGGTCCCTCTGCCTGAGAAGCTCCTCAGGGAAGATTGAGGACAAGGACCTTCCTCCAGAGACAACAGAGAGAGAAAGCCTTCTTCTGGAGCCAATACCCTGAATTTGGACTTTTAGCCTACTTTGTCCTATAGGGTCGTTATGAATCGGAATCGACTCGACGGCACTGGCTTTTTTTGGGGGGGGGGGCTTACTGTCAAGAAATAAATTTCTCTTTGTTAAAGCCATCCACTTGCAGTATTTCTGTTATAGCAGCACTAGATGACTAAGACAATGGAAAATGAAGAAATATATGGAGAATAAAAGTCACCCAGGCAAACAAACCAACAAAAAATTTGTAACTTCTGACTTTCTATCAGGCTGTATTAATTCTCTCCCTTGTTGGCTTTGATGAAGTAGGCTGTCATGTGGAGAAGCCTGCAGGACAAGGAGCTGAGAGGGCCTCCAGCCAACATCCAGCAAGAAGCTGAGGCCCTCAGCCTGAGAACGGAGATGTCAATCCTGGTTCACACCTTGATTGCAGCCTCACTCAAGACCCTGAAGAAGAGGATCCAACTAAGCCAGGTCCAGACTTCTGATCCACAGACACGGTGAGATGGTAAATGTGTGTTGTCGTAAGCTGCCATTTTTGGTAATTTGTTATGTTATGCAGCAAGAGATAACTATTAATAAAGCGGGCATACTTCCTTGGGAATGGAAAGAGTGTTCAGGAAAGCAGAGGACAGGTCTTGCCCGAGGTCTGGACTTAGGAGGCCACGTTGACTGTAGTTCTGGTTGAAGTTGACTGTCGTGTTAGAATCACTGAAGGGGCTAAATTTTTAAATAGGAGGATTTTCAGAAACGATAATTTGAAACTTGAGAATAAAGCAAAAAGATGGTTTCATGACCTCGGAATATGATGCCCAAGCCCTGTTTCACAAGCCAACCCGAGTGTTCTCTCACTTTCTTAGGGAATGTAATTGTGTTTGACTAACAATTGATCAAGACTTAGGTATTTACAACTTTGTAAAATTAGAGGTTAACTTGCAGGAAACTGGAAAGGATTCCTGATTTTTTTTTTTTTCTGACTAGTAGAGAAGATAACCTCAAAAGTCATGGTTTTATTGACTTATAGGACATCAACCAGTTTTTTATATAACTGACCTTTCAGCATTGCCTTCTCTGTTGATGGTATAAATCCAGTTTTCATATCCTCATTGAACTCTTTCATTCTGCATCTTTCTTCATAGGAATGACTTAAATAAAACTTTGACACAGGCTCACTACCTATCTGTATGAGGATTAGGTTTGTAACAATGTGAGAGTTATGTTTTCACCAAGGGGAGTACAGGAGCAATTCAGTTGGAAAGGGAGTTGCAGCCTGTTTTGAAGATGTTTTTTTAGCAAGCCTATTGTTTGAGCTGAGTTTGTATGTTTATTTAGGGCTGGTGGTGGGGAGGGAGTGCTGATGGAGACCATATGGGAAGAGACCATATTGGAATGGGGGGGAGGGTAATGCTCCTTTTGCAGCACCATTGCAAGACCTAGACCTCAGAGCATTTACTTAGTAGCCTCTCCTTCCCTCTTCCTTTACCTCATACTTCCTCTCTTCTCTCCCATCTTCTATCTTTTGTTCTCTCTCCTTGTTTCCATTTTCTCCTTCATTCTTCACCTCTCTCCTGTCCCATTTCCCTCTCTCCTTCTAGTCCTGTCCTCCTCACCTCTTTCTTAACTCTCATTCCCAGAGTTCCCTCCCTTTTAGTGACAATTACAGTGGCTTGAATACTCTGATTGCTTCCTACAGTGCCACAGGTAGAGGTTTTACGTTTCCTATACCAGAACATGGAAACCCTGGTGGCGTAGTGGTTAAGTGCTACAGCTGTTAACCAAAAGGTTGGCAATTCGAATCCGCCAGGTGCTCTTTGGAAACTCTATTGGGCAGTTCTACTCTGTCCTATAGAGTCGCTATGAGTCAGAATCGACTCGACGGCAGTGGGTTTTAGGTTTTTTTTTTATACCAGAATATGTTGTTAGTTGCCATCATGTCAGCTCTGACTCATAGCAGCCCTATGAATAACAGAACAAAGCATTTCCTGAACCTGTGCCATCTTCAGGGTTGTTGATATGTTTGAGCCCATTGTTGTGGCTTTTGTGTCAATCCGTCTTATTGAGGGTTTCCCTCCCTTCACTGACCGTCTACTTTACCAAACTTGATGTCCTTTTCTAGTGGTTGGTCTTTTCTGATGTGTCCAAAGTGAGTGAGCCAAAGCCTGGCCATCCTCACTTGTAAGGAGCAGGATATAAAGGTGTACTTAAGTAGTAATACTAGATTTTTCTAAGTGTAGCTGAGAACAACGCCCAGTTTATACCTGGTCCAGTGAGTCCCCATGTGTTGTTCCCTGGCAGAGAGGGTGATAACAGCTCTGTGCCCCTAACTCTTTCTGCAGATCAGGACAACCTAAAGCAGAGTAGCAAGGAATAAATTCAGATTGTATGAAAATATACACAGAACCTCTATGATTTTGTCTGAATCAAATGCTAGATTCTAATCAATATAATGTATTTTTAAAAAATTATTAAATAGCCCATTATAATATAACAGAGCAATAAATACTGATAAAAGTGTTCTCAGTGAGTAATTCCTTTTGGAATAATGACTATTTGATTATAGAATGATTTGGCTTTTAATTTACACTAGCACTTAATGCGTTCCCGTTAACTTAATATTCTTCCCCTGGTTAACTTAATATTCAGCCACAGTCAGAGGCAGTGATGAATGGGCACTATAGAGAGATCTTCATTAAGCAGCAGTTCTCAATGGGGGTTACTCTGAGTTCTGTGGCTTGCAGGCCTCCACATCAATATAGAGTGTGTGGCTAAGTGTAACTGGCGGTTGCTGCTTGACTGATGGGGCTTGGGGGCTGAGAGAAGAGAGAATGGAGGGATTTAGAGTAGAGCGTGCTCTGCTCCACCATCTGTTCTTTTTTTCCCAGGTAGACTCTGGATAACATAAGGACCTAGGGCATTCAGTTATTCGGAAGAACTATAAGAGCCACAAAAAAAGAATCCCAAAGGAGTGCGGGGCTTGGG
Source organism: Elephas maximus indicus (assembly GCF_024166365.1). Classification (NCBI taxonomy): domain Eukaryota; kingdom Metazoa; phylum Chordata; class Mammalia; order Proboscidea; family Elephantidae; genus Elephas; species Elephas maximus. The sequence continues at coordinate 9,230,371 of NC_064838.1, read as the reverse complement.
AATGGCCAGGCATTCCCACTAACACGAGGATGGGAGTTACTTCATCTACAAACCACTCCTCCTTCTTTCTCCTTCCACCCAACTGCTTTCTAGAGATCTCTTGTAGCAACCAGGGTAGGGCAATGGTAGATCTCTAGTAGCCAATGTTCCAAGCATTGGACCAGGGCAGCCCTAGGACAAAAGATATGAGAATTATACAGCTAGAAATTCAGTTTTCCCAAGTGAACTGTAGACTAACTAGGCTGTTAAACATTGTCATCCCCAAACTCAAGATGTCTAAGGCTAAATTCACCAGCTTCTCCTGAAACATTCTCGTTCTCCTCTTTTGTTCATATTAGTGGCTACACCCAGTCATATACTGGTAAATGCTTAGTAACTGGGTCTCCAAAATTAAGAAAAAAAAGTCCCAATTTCCTTGGCTGATGGCCATTTCCATGCTGAAGATTTGATGTTACTGCCATGGAGCTGGACAAGATGGCACAATTGGCTCTTGTCTGCTACTGGCTAAAGTGCTATCCATGGCATTCTAGTTTAAAACCAACCTTCAACTTGGCCCTCTTTCCTTTCTTTTTCTTTCAGTGTACATAATCAGGAGAAAAGTCTGGGTTCCTTCTTTGTCCAAGCCCTTTGGGTAGACCTGACACACTCCCATTGTTAGGGGGATGAAGTATCAGTCTCTGTGATGTCCATTTAGATTAGTTATTCACAATGTCACTGTAAGAAAAAGAATTGGTCAATGCTCAACCGTTTCAAGAGGTAGCATATGATCAAGAACTGATGGTATTGAAAGAAGAAGTCCAAGCTCTACTGAAGGCATTGGTGAAAAACAAGGCTCCAGGAATTAACAGAATGCCAGTTGAGATGTTTCAACAAATGGATGCAACATTGGACGTGCTCACTTGTCTATGCCAAGAAATTTGGAAGACAAGTACCTGGCCAACTGACTGGAAGAGATCCATGTTTTTTTCCCCCAAAGAAAGATGATCCAACAGAATGCAAAAATTATTGAACAATATTGTTAATCACACACAAGTAAGATTTTGCTGAAGGTCATTCAAAAATGGTTGCAGCAGTACATCAACAGGGAACTGCCAGAAATTCAAGCCAGATTCAGAAAAGGAAGTAGAAGAGGGATATCATTGCTGATGTCAGACGAATCTTGACTAAAAGCAGAGAATACCAGAAAGATGTTTACCTATGTTTTATTGACTATGCAAAGGCATTCAACTGTGTGGATCATAACAAACTTTTGATAACACTGAGAAGAATGGGAATTCCAGAGAACTTAATTGTGCCCGTGAGGAACCTGTACATAGACCAAAGGCAATCATTCTAACAGAACAAGGAGATGTAGCGTGGTTTAAAATCAGGAAAGGCGTTGGTCAGGGTTGTGTCTTTTCACCATACTTATTCAATCTGTATGCTGAGAAAATAATCTGAAAATCTGGACTATATGAAGAAGAACAGGGCATCAGGATTGGAGAAAGACTCATTAACAACCTGTGATATGCAGATGACACAACCTTGCTTGCTGAAAAAGGACTTGAAGCACTTACCAAAAAAGAGCAAAGACTACGTCCTTCAATATAGATTACACCTTAACACTTTGAATTATGGTGTTGCTGATGAATATGGCCAGAAGAACAGCCATAACACTGTCCTGGGAGAAGCACCACCGGAGTGCTCCTTAGAAATGAGGATGGCAAAACTTCATCTCACATACTTTGGACATGTTATCAGGAGGGACCAATTCCTGGAGAAGGACATCCAGCTTGGTAACATGGAACCAAAAAAAAAAACCCAAACCCGTTGCTGTCGAGTCAATTCCAACTCATAGTAACCCTACACGATAGAGTAGAACTCTAGCATAGAGTTTCCAAGGAGTGCCTGGTGGTAACATAGAGGGTCAGTGAAAAAGAGGAAGACCTGCAACAAGATAGATTGACACAGCTGCTACAACAATGGGCTCAAACATAGAAATGATTTTGAGGATGGTGCAGAAGCAGGCAGTGTTTTATTCTGTCGTACACAGGTTTGCTAGGAGTCACAACCTACTCTGTGGCACCTGACTAAAACAACATTCATTATGGGGCTAACACCACCCTTTAGGGATGTTTTCCCCCACTCATCTGTCAGTTTGTTGTACTGTGGTGGCTTGTGTGTTGCTGTGACACCAGGAGCTATGCCACCAGTATTTCAAATGCCAGCAGGGTTACCTGACAGGTTTCAGTGGAGTTTTCAGACTAAGACACAGTAGGAAGAAAGGCCTGGTGATCTACTTCCAAAAATTAGTCAATGACAATCCTGTGGATCACAACAGTGATGGAAAAGCTGGGAGATCAGCTCATGAGGTTGGAAGGCACTCAAAATACACAGTGGACAAAAAAAGACTGTGAAGATGGTGCAGGACCAGTCAATGTTTCATTCTGTTGTACATGGATTGCCATAATTTAGAGTGACTTGTTGGCAACTAACAACAACAGAGGTATTTTTGAAATTTCTGGGTGCATTCCTGGTTGCCACAACAAACAGGTCACTACAGGCTTTTAGAGGATGGAACCAGGGATGCCCTCTGTGTGAAGGACAGTACTGGACAAGACAGAACCGTTCTTGTTCAGCAAGACTACTTTCAAATTCCATTCTTGAAGGTGCAAAATTTGTTTATAATTTCCAACTCTAGACCCTAACTCTATTTTACATATAAACACAGAGTATTTTTGCAGGGTTTTAATATTTATATTGCCTCTACTGATTTTTATTCTGGTCTCCCCTCTTACTTTTTTAAAAAGTATTCTTTTTTTTCTAATTGTGTTTTAGGCGAAAGTTTATAGTGCAAATTAGTTTCTCATTCAAAAATTTATACATAAATTGTTTTGTGACATTGGTTGTAATCCCTGCAATGTGTCAACACCCTCCCTCTTTCCTTTTACACTCCAAGTTCCCCATATCCATTTGCCCAGTTTTTTTTTGTCCCTTTCTGCCTTTTCTTCTTTGCTTTTGGGCAGGTGTTGCCCATCAAATCTCTTATACTTGGTTGGGAAACCCTGGTGGCATAGTGGTTAAGTGCTATGGCTGCTAACCAAAAGGCTAACAGTTCTAATCCACCAGGTGCTCCTTGGAAACTCCATGGGGCAGTTCTACTCTCTCCTATAGAGTCGCTATGAGTAGGAATCAACTCGAAAGCACCAGATTTTTTTTTTTTTATACTTGATTGAGCTAAGCATGTTCCTCATGTGTGTTATTGTTTGTTTTATAGGTCTATCTAATCATTGACTGAAAGGTGGACTTCAGGAGTGGCTTCAGTTCTGCGTTAGGGTGTCCAGCACCCAAAGTCTCTGGGGTCCCTCAAGCTCTGTCAGACCAATAAGTCTGGTATTTTTTTTGTGAATTTGAATTTTCTTCTACATTTTTCTCCTGCTCTGTCTGGAACCAGCTATTGTGATTCCTGTCAGAGCAGTCAGTGGTGGTAGCTGGGCACCATCTATTTCTTCTGGTCTCAGGCTGGTGGAGACTGTGGTTCACCCGGCCCATTAGTTGTTTGGACTGTTGTTTTCCTTGCATTTCTGGTTTTCTTCATTCTCCTTTGCTCCAGTCGTGAGGGAACAATAGAGGTATTTTAGATGGCTACTCACAAGCTTTTAAGACCCTAGATGCTACTCACCAAAGTAGGATGTTAAACATTTTCTTTATGGACTATGTAATGCCAATCCCTGGAGACCACAGTCCCCAGCCCTCAACCCCAGTAACTCAGTCGCTTGGATGTTTAGGAAGCTTCTGTGGTTTTGGCTTTGTCAAGTTGTGCTGACTTTCCCTATATTGTGTGTTGTGTTTCCTGTCACCAAAGTTAACACTTTTTCACTATATAGTTAGTGATTTCCCATCCCCATGCCTCCTTTCCTCCTAACCATCAAAAATTGCTTTTATCTATGTGTAAACCTTTTCTTGAGTTTTTATAGTGGTGGTCTCATATAATATTTGTCCTATTGTGATTGACTTATTTCACTCAGCATAACGCCCTTCAGTTCATCCATGTTGTGAGATGTTTTGCAGATTCATAATAGTTCTTTATCGTTGTGTAGTATTTGTTTATCCATTCATCTGTTGATGGGCATTTAGGTTGTTTCCATGTTTTTGCTATCACGAATAATGCTGCAACGGACATGAGTTTGCATATGTCTCTTCGTGTGACGGCTCTTATTTCTCTAGAATGTATTCCTAGGAGTGGAATTGCAGGATCATATAGTATTCCTATTTCCAGATTTTTAAGGAAGTGCCGTATCCTTTTCCATAGTGGTTGTCCCATTTTACATTCCCTCCAGCAGTGCATAAGAGTTCCAATCTCCTTGCAAGCTCTCCAACATTTGTTATTTATTTATTTGATTCATGCCAGTAACGTCAGGGTGAGATGGTATCTCCTTGTAGTTTTGATCTACATTTTTCTAATGGCTAATGATCATGAGCATTTCCTCATGCGTATGTTAGCCTCCTGAATGTCTTCTTAGTGAAGTGTCTTTTCTATCCTTTGCCCATTTTTTAATTGGATTGTTTGTCTTTTTGTTATTGCGGTGTTGAAGTATTCTAAAGACTTTAGAGATTAGACTTTTGTCGGATATGTCATAGCCAGATTTTTTTTCACAGTCTGTAGATTCCCTTTTCACTCTTTTGGTGTCTTTTTTTGCGGGGGGAGAGGGGAACTCTAAGGCTGTGTTGGCCTTTTTTTTTTTTAAATTGTACTTCAGGTGAATGTTTACAGAAAAAAAGTAGTTTCTCATTAAAGAGTAAGTGTACATATTGTTTTATAATGTTGGTTAACAACCCCATGACATGAAAACACTCTCCCTTCTCAACCTTGGGTTCCCTATAAGCAGCTTTCCTGTCCCCTCCTGCCTTCTAGTCCTTGCCCCTGGGCTGTTACGCCCCCTTAGTCTGGTTTTGTTTTATGGGTCTGTCTAATTTTTGGATGAGGGGTGAACCTCGGGAATGACTTCATTACTGAGTTAAAAGGGTGCCCGGGAGCCATACTCTCAGGGTTTCTCCTCCAGTATCTGTCAGGCCAGCAAGTCTGGTCTTTTTTGTGTGTGTGTGTGAGTTAGAATTTTGTTCTACATTTTTCTCCAGCTCTGTCCAGGACCCTGTATTGTGATCCCTGTCAGAGCAGTCAGTGGTGGTAGCCAGGCACCATCTAGCTGTACTGGACTCAGTCTGGTGGTAGACATGGTCCATTAGTCCTTTGGACTAATCTTTCCCTTGTATGTTTACTTTTATTCATTATTCCTCGCTCCCGAAGGGATGAGACCATTAGAGTATCTTAGATGGCTGCTCACAGGCTTTTAAGACCCCAGATGCTACTCACCAAAATAGAATGTAGAACATTTCCTTTATAAATGATACAACACCAGTTGAGCTAGGTGTTCCCTGAGACCACAGTACCCAGCACCCTCAGACCAGCAATTCAGTCCCTCAGGGAGTTTGAATGTATCTATGGAGCTTCTATGACCTTGCCTTGTACAAGCTGTGCTGGCTTCCCCAGTATTGTGCACTGTCTTACCACTTATCTATTGTCTGTTTAGTGTTTTTCCGTCCCCACTCCTTCCCTCCCTCCCAACAATCAAAGATTGTCTCTTTTTGTGTGTAAACCTTTTTGTAAGTTTTTATAGTAGTAATCTCATACAATATTTGTCCTTTTGTGATTGACTTATTTCACTCAGCATAATGCCCTCCACATTCCTCTATGTTATGAGATGCTTCGCAGATTCGTCATTGTTCTTTATCCTTGCTTAATACTCCATTGTATGTATGTACTATTGTTTGTTTACCCATTCATCTGGTGACAGGCATCTAGGTTGTTTCCACCTTTTTGCTATTGTGAACAATGCTGCAATGAACATGGGTGTGCATATGTCTATTCATGTGATGGCTCTTATTTCTCTAGGATATATTCCTAGGAGTGGGATTCCTGGATCATATGGTATTTCTATTTCTAGCTTTCTAAGGAAGGGCCATATCATTTTCCAAAATAGTTGTATCGTTTTGCATTCCTACCAGCACTGCATAAGAGTTCTGATCTCCCCAAAGCTTCTCCAACATTTATTTCCTGTTTTTTTTTTTTGATTCATGCCAGTAATACTGGGGTGAGATGGTATCTCATTATGGTTTTGATTTGCCTTTCTCTAATGGCTAATGATCACAAGCATTTCCTCATGTGTCTGTTGGCTGCTTGAATGTCTTCTTTGTTGAAGTGTTTGTTCATTTCCTTTGCCCATTTTTAAATTGGATCATTTGTCTTTTTGTTGTAATGGTGTCATGGATTGAATTATGTCCCCCTCAAAGTGTGTGTATCAACTTGGTTAAGCCATGATTCCCAGTATTCTGTGTTTGTCCTCCATTTGTGATTGTAATTCTATGTTAAAGAGGATTAGGGTGGGATTGTAATACCCTTACCAGGCCACATCCCTGATCTAATGTAAAGGGAGTTTCCCTGGGGTGTGGCCTGCACCACCTTTTATCTCTTAAGAGATAAAAGGAAAGGGAAGCAAGCAGAGAGTTAGAAACCTCATACCACCAAGAAAGCAGTGTCGGGAGCAAAGTGCATCCTTTGGACCTGGAGTCCCTGCTCAGAGAAGCTCCTAGTCTGGGTGAAAATTGATGAGAAGGCCGACAGAGAGAGAGAAAGCCTTCCCCTGGAGCTGATACCCTGAATTTGAATTTCTAGCCTACTAGACTGTAGGAAAATAAATTTCTCTTTGTTAAAGCCATCCACTTGTGGTACTTCTGTTATAGCAGCACTAGATGACTAAGAAAAACGGTGTTAGATTTTCCTGTGGATTTTAGAGATTAGATGTTTGTCTGATTTGTAATCTCCAAAATTCTTTTTCCAGTCCATAGGTTCTCTTTTTGCTCTTCTGGTGAAGTCTTTTTATGAGCATAAGTATTTAATTTTTTAGATGATCCCAGTTATTCTAGCTTATCTTCTAGAGTTTTTGTGTTGTTGGTTATGGTTTGTATCCTGTTAATGGCATGTGTTAGGATCTCTAGCATTGATCCTATCTTCTCTTCTATGAACTTTATAGTTTTTGGCTTTATATTTAGGTCTTCGATCTATTTTGAATTAGTTTTTGCACATGGTGTGATGTATGGGTCCTCTTTCATTTTTTTGCAGTTGGACATACAGTTTGCCAGCACCATTTGTTAAAAAGACTGTCTTTTCCCCACTGAATGGACTTTGGGCCCTCGTTAAAGATCAGGTGACTGTAGGTGGATGGATTTACATCTGGATTCTCAATTCTGTTCTGTTGGTCAATATATCTGTCATTGTACCAGTACCAGGCTGTTTCGACTACTGTAGCTATATAGTAGGTTCTGAGTTCAAGTAGTTTGAGTCCTGCTACTTTATATTCTTCTTCAATAGTGCTTTACTTTTCTGAGGCTTCTTCTCTTTCCATGTAAAGTTAATGATTAGTTTTTCCATCTCTTTAAAGAATGCTTTCGGTATTTGGATCGGGATTGCATTGTATTTGCAAATTGCTTTGGGTAGAATTGTCGTTTTCACAATGTTGATCCTACCTATCCATGAGCATGGTGTGTTTTTCTGTTTACATAGATCTCTTTTGGTTTCTTACAGTAGTGTTTTGTAGTTTTCTTTGTATAGGTCTTTTACATCCCTGGTTAGATTTATCCCTAAGTATTTTTTTTTTTTTAGGGGCTATTATAAATGGTATTATTTTCCTGATTTCCTTTTCATCGTTCTCTTTATTGGTGTATAGGAATCCAACTGATTTTTGTGTCTTTATGTTGTATCTTGCTAGTCTGCTGAATCTTTCTATTAGTTCCAGTAGTTTTCTCTTGGAGACTTTTGTGTTTTTATGTATAGTATCATATCACCCACAAGCAGGAACAGTTTAACTTCTTCACTATCAGTTTGGATGCCCATTATTTCTTTTTCTTGGCTTATTGCTCCAGCTAGAACTTCCAGCACAATGTGAAATAGGAGTGGTCATAAAGGGCATCCTTGTCTTGTTTCTGTTCTTAAGGGGCATGCTTTCAGCCTCTCTCCATTAAGAATGATGTTGGCTGTTGGTTTTGCATAGATGCCCTTTATTATGTTGAGAAATCTCCCTTCTGCACCTATTCTATTGAGAGTTTTTATCAAAGCTGGGTGTTGGACTTGTTGAATGCATTTTCTGTGTCAGTGTAGATGATTGTGTGCTTCTTTTCTTTCCTTTTATTTATGTGGTGGGTTACATTGATTGATTTTCTAATGTTAAACCATTCTTGCATACCTGGTATGAGTTCTACTTTGTCATGATGTATTATTTTTTTGATATGATCCTGAGTTCTATTGGCTAGAATTTTGTTGAGAATTTTCACACCTATATTCATGAGAGACATGGGTCCGTAATTTTCTTGTGTTGTCTTTGCCTGGTTTTGGTATCAGAGTTACACTGGCTTCATAGAATGAATTTGGAAGTATCGCTTCCTTTTCAATGTTCTGAAACAGTTTGAGTAGTAGTGGTGTAAACTCTTCTCTGGATGTTTGGTAGAATTCTCTAATGAAGCCATATTGACCAGGGCCTTTTTTTTTTTTGTCGGAAGTTTTATTACCTTTCCATTCTCTTCTCTTGTTAGGGGTCTGTTCAGATTTTCAATGTCATTTTGTGTTAGTTTGGGTAGGTAGTGTATTTCTAGAAATTTGTCCATTTCCTCTAAGTTTTCAAATTTGTTGGAGTATAGTTTTTCATAATACTGTTATCCTTTTTATTTCACTTGGTTCTTCTGTAATGTCCTCCACTTCATTTCTTATTTGGGTTATTTGCATCCTCTTGTGTTTTTCTTTTGTCAATTTGGCTTGTGGTTTGTTGATCCTTTCAAAGAACCAAATTTTGGTTTTATTGATTTTTTTTAATTGTTTTTCTATTCTCTGTTTCATTTATTTCTGCTCTGATTTTTATTATTTACTTTCTCCTGATGGCTGTGGACTTTTTTTTTTTTTTTTTTTTTTGCTGTTCTCTTTCTATTTGTTCAAGTTGTATAGCTGATGTTTTGATTTTGTCCCTTTCTTCTTTGCTGATATGTGCATCTATTGCTATAAATTGACCTCTGAAGACTGCCTTTGCTCTGTCCCAAAGGTTTCGGTGTGATGTATTTTCATTTTTGTTTGATTCTAGAAATTTTTTGATTCTGTATCTGATTTCTTCTATTACTCAGTGGTTTTTAAGCAGGGTGTTATTCAGTTTCCATGTAATTGATTTTTTTTTTTCCTTGCTCTTCCTGTTGTTAATTTCTACCTTGATGGTGTTGTGGTCAGAGGAGATACTTTGTGTTATCTCAGTGTTTTGGATTTCATTGAGGGCTGCTCTGTGGCCTAAGATGTGGTTTGTTCTGTAGAATGTTTCGTGTGCATTGGAAAAGAATGTGTCATTTGCAGTTTTTGGGTGGAGTGTCCTACATATGTCTATGAGATCAAGTTTGCTGATTTTGCCCCTTAGCTCTTCTGTATCTTAGTTGAGTTTCTTTCTGGATGTTTTATCCTTTACCGAGAGTGGTGTGTTGAAGTCTCCTACTATTATTTGGAACTGTCAATTTCTCTTTTTAGTGCTGTTAGAGTTTGTTTTATGTATTTTGGAGCCCCGTCTTTGGGTGTGTAGATGTTTATTATGGTTAAGTCTTCATGATGGATCATCCCTTTAATCATTATACAGTGCCCTTCTTTGTCTTTTTTGGTGGATTTTGTTAGAAAGTCTATTTTATCTGAGATTAGTATTGCTACTCCTGCTCTTTTTTGGTAGTTATTTGCGTGATATATTTTTTTCGATCCTTTGTTTTTTAATAAATTTACATCTTTGTTTCTAAGGTGTGTCTCTTATGGCCAGCATACTGTTGGGTCCTGTTTCTTTTTATCCATTCTTTCACTCTACATCTCTTTATGGGTGCATTTAGGCCATTTACATTCAGCGTAGTTATTCATAGGTGTGAGCTTATTGCTGTCATTTTGTAGTGCCTTTTTATGTGTGTGTGTGGTGTTGACATTTTCTTTGTTCCTCCCACTCTCCTGCACTAAATTTCTTTTGTTTGTGGATTTTTTTTCCATTTCTTTTGTCTTTATAAATTTTGTTTTTACTGAGACTTTATGTTTTTCTTCTTTATTTTGATGAGTAGGTTTGTTAGCTTTCTTTGTGTTTAACTTGAAGTTTACCCTCGTCTCCTTAGGTTTGAACTAGTTTATTATTACTTGTTATCACCTTGCCTTCCTCTCCATTAGAGAGTTCTACACCTGCATCATTTTTTCCTCTTATTGTTCTGATGTTGTCGTTTACAGATTAACCTCTCTGGTTCCGTGTTATAAATCTTTTGCTTTTGAATAGTCCTTGAGAGTTCATTTCTTATGTTGGTATCTGGCTGGTACAATCTTGCATCCTAGATTCAGGCTGTGGTCTGATTTTGTTTGTTCTCAAGCTGAAGGACTCCCTTTAATAATTCTTGTAAATTTCGTTTGGTTTTTACATATTACATTAATTTCTGTTGATCTGGAAATGCACTAATTTCACCACCATATTTGAACAAGAGTTTTGCAGCATCTATTTTTTTTTTTTAATTATTCATTGTTGGCAATTTTTTTCTTTCATGGTTTTACATATGTCATCCCATTGCCTTCTTATCTGCAAGGTTTCTGCCAAATAATCAGAGCTTAGCCTTATTGTTTCCCTACTGTATGTGACTTTTTGTTTTTCTTGAGCTGCTCTCAGAATTCTTTCTTTTTCTTTGGTTTTAGCTAGTGTGATTATGATATGCCTTGGTGATTTTCTTTTGGGGTTTATCTTATATGGGGTTCTTCAAGCTTCTTGGATGGTCAGCTTTTCATGTTTCATGATATTAAGGAAGTTTTCTGTCAGCAATTCTTCAGTGATGCTCTCTGTGTTTTTCATTTTTCTCTCCCTGTTCTGGAGCTCTGATCACTCACAAATTTTTGCTTTTGATTGTATCCCACATAATTCTCAGGGTTTCTTCATTCTTTTTTCTGATTTTTCTTCAAAAAATTTGTATCCAGATGTTTGTCTTCAATTTTACTCATCCTGTATTCCATTGTTTCAAACCTGCTCTTCAGCTCTTCTATGACTGTCCATTTCTGGAAACTTGTTTATCTTTTGGATTTCTAATTGTTGTTTTTGTATGATTTCTAGTTGTGAATTTATTTTGGCATTTTGTTCTTGTATTATTTTCCTAAATTCTTTCATTTTTTGTCTGTATTTTCCATGAATTTGTCTGCCTTTTCCATAAATTTGTCCATTTTTTCCTCATTTTTGTCTGCTTTTTGCTTCCAGTCTTGGATAGCTCTGAATATTAGAGATTTGAATTCTCTATCAGGTAGCTCTAGTGCCTTTTCTTCTACTGGATTTATATATATATATATATATGTTTTGATATTGTCTGCTGTCTTCAGGACATTCAATACTTATTTTCTTCATTTATTGATTGTAGATTTATTTGTTACATCCTGCTTCTTTTTTTTTTTATTTAGTTATGTTTGAGCAGGCAGGCTGCTCATTCTTTGTTGTTTGCTTGCCTGTGGGCATGATGTTTTCACCTCCTTGTCCAATGGGCAGGGGCAGTCTCTCAGCTATGGTGCAGCAGGGCAAGTCCAGCTGAAGTGGAGGGGCTGGGCTGCATTGTTTGTGGCATGTACTAGGGCCAACAGGGTGATCTGGGAATCAGTCAAGGTAGGTTCTCATAGGCTGTGCCTGTGCCGCTTGGAGGTGTGATGTTCAGCACACAGTGCAGGTAGGCAGGAAGCAGGAGGGATGTTGTGATGTGTGCTGCTAAGATGGATATGAGAAAGAAGAGAGAGAGGAGAGAGAAGCAGGAGTTAAAAAGAAAGAAACAAAAAAGAGTGCTAAGGGAGCTTGTCATTGGAGTGAAGAGACAAGAAACCAAGAAATAGAGAAAAACAAAAAGAGAAAAATAATAAATAAAACTTAGGAAAAAGAAAAGAAAAGCCCCCAGGAATCCCACTGGTGCAGCTGCGAAGACCTGGAAAGTGGTTCCCAGGCTGCACAGTGCAGCCTGGCTAGAAGGGGGTCCCAGCTGTGGAAAGAAAAAGAAAGCAAACAAACAAAACAAAATAGAACAAAACAAAACAAAAAAAAGGAAATGCCTTCAGGGATCCCACCAGCACAGTGGAGCAGACCAGGGAAATGGCTCCCAAGCCAAGCAGTACAGCCCAGCTAGAAGGGGCTCCTGAGCCACACAAAGAAAAAGAAAACAAACAAACAGACCAAACCAAAACAAAAGGCCCTGGGTATCCCACCAATGTGGTGGCATGGTCTGGGGAAGCAGTTCCCAGCCCAGTGGCGCTTTACAACCTTTCAAGAAGAAGCAAAGCTGGCACACGGAGCCAGGTGTTCAAGAGAAAAGAGGGGGAGGTGGTGAGACGCAGGGAGGAAACCAAAAGAAGTGAAAAAAAAGCAACACCACCAACTAATGGCACCAACTGCAGCAGCTGGTGTGGGCAGGGTGAATCCAAGTGGCACGGTGCCTCCCAGCCAAGAGACTGCAGCCAGCAGGAAGTAGCAGAGGACTGGGAGCGGTAGGAAAAAGGGTGGGGATTGGGAAATTGTATATTGCTGGTTACTGGGTACTCTGTCTCCTGCTGGGAGCTCCTTGAAGCTGCTTTCCTGTACTCCCTGACCTCTGACAGGAGTCCAAGACGGCAAATCCATGCTGCATTAGCTGATAGGGGCCCTCCTCATGTATCTCTCCTTGCTCTGTTTTCTGTCAGTTTCTTATTCCATTTGGTGCTTGGCTGAGTTCTTTATCTCTTCATTTGATGCTTTGGGTTCCAGGATTGACGTTTGTCTCTGTTTTACTTAGTTTTTCTGGTCTTTGCTGTGGAGGGATGGTGTGGTGCCTCTGTCTAAAGCTCCATATTGGCTCCACCTCCTTTTGATGAGTCTTGATTACATAACTGTTTAATTTTCAGGAGCTCTCAGTTATCTAGTTTATTTTCTGGTGTTTGTGCGTTGTTAGTTATGGTTTGTATTGAATTCATGCCATGTATTAAGGCCCCTAGCGTTGTCCCTAATTTTCTTCCATGATCTTTATCATTTTACATTTTATATTTAGGTCTTTGATCCATTTTGAGTTAGTTTTTGTGTATGGTGTGAGGCTTGGGTTCTGTTTCATTTTTTTACAGGTGGACATCCAGTTTTGCCAACACCATTTGTTTAAAAGACTGTTTTTCTCCATTTAATGAACTTTTGTCTTTTGTCAGAGATTAGCTGACCCTAGGTGGATAGGCTTATATCTGGGTTTTCAATTTGGTTCCATTGGTCTGTGTGTTGTTTTAGCAGTATCAGGCTGTTTTGACTACCGTGGCTGTGTAGTAGGTTCTGAGATCAGGTAGTGTAAGGCTTCCTACTTAGTTCTTTTTCTTCAATAATACTTTGCTTAACCAGGGCCTCTTTCCTTTCCATATAAATCTGGTGATTAGCTTTTCCATCTCAATAAAGAATGCTGCTGGTGTTTGTACTGGGATTGTGTTATATCTGTAGATTGTTTGGGTAGGATTTACATTTTCACAATGTTGTATCTTCCTACCCATAAGCGTGGTATGTTTTTCCATTTATGTAAGTCTCTTTTGTTTTCTTGTAATAATATTTTGTAGTTTTCTTTGTATAGGTCTTTTATGTCCCTGGTTAGATTTTTTCCTAATTATTTTATCTTTCTAGGTTCTATTATAAATGGTATTGTTTTCCTCATTTCCTTTTTGAAGTTCTCTTTGTTGGTGTATAGGAATCCAACTGATTGTTTTGTGTTTATCTTGTGTCCTGCTACCCTGCTGAACCTTTCTATTACTTCCTGTAGTTTTCTTGTGAAATCTTTGGAGTTCTGTGTGTATAGTATCATATCATTTGAGAATAGAGATGGTTTTACTTCTTCCTTTCCGATTTGGATGCCCTTTATTTCTTTTTCTGGCCTTATTGCTCTAGCCAGCACAACTTTAATTAGGAGTGGTGATAAAGCACATCTTTGTCTTGTTACTGTTCTCAGAGGGAATGCTTTCAATCTTCCTTTGTTGAAAATTGTATTGGTTGTTGGTTTTTATAGATGCCCTTTGTAATTTTGAAGAATTTCCCTTCTATGTGTATTTTATTGAGCATTTTTATCAGGAATGGGTGTTGAACTTTACCAAATGCATTTTCTGTATTGATTGAGATGATCATGTGACTCTTTTCTTTTGTTATATTTATGTAGTGGATTACATTGCTTGATTTTCTAATGTTCATCCAGCCTTGCATTCTTGGTATTAACCCTACTTGGTTGTAATGTATTATTTTTTTTATATGACACTTAATTCTATTGGCTAGAACTTTGTTGAGAATTTTTGCATGTATATTCATGAAAGATATTGGTCTATAATTTTTTTTTTCTTGTGTTGTCTTTGTCTGGCTTCAGTATCAGGGTTATGCTGGCTTCATAGAATGAATTTGGGAGTATTCCTTCCATTTCTACACTCTGAGATAGTTTGAGTAGTACGGGTATGAGCTCTTCTCTGAATGTTCGGTAGAATTCCCCAGAGAAGCTGTCTGTGCCAGGGCTTTTTTGTGTTGGGAGTTTTTTTATTATTATTATTATTATTTTTATAATTACCTCCTCAATCTCTTCTCTTAAGGGTCTGTTCAGATTTTCTATCTCAGTTCATATTAGTTTAGGTAGGTAGTGTGTTTCTAGAAATTTGTCCATTTCTCTGTTTTCAAATTTTTTGAAGTGTAACTTTTAATAGTATTCCGTTATGATTTCTTTTTATTTCAGTTGGGTCTCTTGTAATGCCCTTCATCTCATTTCTTACTTGGGTTATTTGCTTCCTTTTCTGTTTTTCTTTTATCGGTTTGGCCAATGGTTTGTCAATTTTGTTGATCTTTTCAAAGAACCAATTTTTAGTCTGCTCTATTGGTTCTTTGTATTGTTTTTTCTGTTTTCTGTTTCATTTTTTTCTTTTCTAATCTTTATTTTTTCCTTTCTTCTGGTGGCTGTGGGCTTCTTTTACTGTTCTCTTTCTATTTGTTTCAGTTGTAGATCTAATGTTTTGATTTTAGCCTGTTGTTTTTTGACGTGTTCATTTATTGCTATAAATTGACCTCTGAGCACTGTCTCTGCCTTGTAAGAAAGGTTGGGTATGATATGTTTTCATTTTCATTTGATTCTAGTAGTTTATTGATTCCCTCTTTGATTTCTTCTAATTCCCAGTTGTTTTTAAAGAAGGTGTTATTCAGTTTTCATATGTTTGATTTTTTTTCCCTTGCTCTTCATGTTATTGATTTCTATTTTTACAGTGTTGTGATCAGAGAAGATGCTTTGTGTTATTTTGATATTTTGGATTTTGTTGAAGGTTGCTTTGTGGCCTAAAATGCAGTCTATTCTGGAGAATGTTCCATGTGCATTGAAAAATAATGTATACTTTGCTACTGGTGGGTGAAGTGTTCTATATATATCTATGAGGTCAAGTTGGTTCACTGTGGCCTTTATACCTTCTGAATCTTTGTTGAGTTTCTTTCCTGATGTTCTGTCCATTACCCATAATGGTGTGTTGAAGTCTCCTACTATTTATTGTTGGACCGTCTATTTGTCTTCTCAGTGCTTTTAGAGTTTGTTTTATGTATTTTGGAGCCCTGTCATTGGGTGCTTAGGTATTTATTAAGGTTATGTGTTCTTGGTAGATGGTCCATTTACTCATTATATGATGTCCTTCCTTGTCTTTTATGGTTGATTTTGCCTTGAAGTTTCTTTTATTTGAGGTGAGTATTGCCACTCCTTCCCTTGTTTGGCTATTGTTTGCTTGATATATATTTTTCCATCCTTTGGCTTTTAATATATTTATGTCTTTGTGTCTAAGGTGTGCCTCTTGTAGACAGCATATTGATGGGTTGTGTTTTTTTTAATCCGTTCTGTCACTCTCTGTCTCTTTACAGGCCCATTTAAGCCATTTACATTTAGTGGGATTGTTGATAGGTATGAGTTTATTTTTTTTCCCCCCCATGGTCTGATATTATCTTTGTTCCTTTTACTCTCCTGTGCTGAGTTACTTTCATTTTTGGATTTTCTTTTCTTTATTTCTTATAGATTTTTTGTTTTCTGAGACTGTATGTTTTTCTTCTTTTTTATTCCGATGAGTAGGTTTGTTAGCTTTCTTTGTGGTTACCTTGAAATTTACCCTTATCTTCCTAAGTTTGAACCAGTCTTATTACTTGATATTGCTTTGACT
This sequence comes from Elephas maximus indicus, assembly GCF_024166365.1. Lineage (NCBI taxonomy): Eukaryota > Metazoa > Chordata > Mammalia > Proboscidea > Elephantidae > Elephas > Elephas maximus. The sequence goes on along the minus strand of NC_064838.1, from coordinate 9,214,116 downwards.
TTCTCCATTTGAAAGGTTTATATCTACACTTTTTATTCCCCCCTTATTGTTTTGACATTGTTGTCATTTATAGATTGGCATCTCTGTTTCCCTGTTTTAATTCTTTTAGCTTTATTATTATGATTGAGGGTTCTTTACCTAGGTTGGTATCTGACTTATGCTGTCTTGCAGACAAAACTCCAATCGTTGACTGATGTCATTGCTTCTCTAACTGAAAGGATTCCCTTTAATATTTCTTGCAAGCTTGCTTGGTTTTTTATTAATTCTCTTGATTTCTGTATATCTGGAAATGTCCTAATTTCACCATCTTTTTTGAGAGAGAGTTTTGCAGGATATATTATTCTTGGTTGGCAGTTTTTTTCTTTCAAGGTTTTATATGTGTCATTCTATTGTCTTCTTGCCTGCATAGTTTCTGCTGAGTGATCCAACTTAGTCTTATTTTTTTCCCCCTTTGTAAGTAATTCTCATTTTTCTTGAGCTGCTCTCAGAATTCTTTCCGTGTCTTTGGTTTTGGCAAGTGTGATTATAACATGTCTTAGTGACTCTCCTTTGGGGTCTGTCCTTTACGGGATTCATTGAGCTTCTTGGATGGTGAATGTTTCTTCTTTCAAGATACTTGGATTGTTCTCTGCCAGCAAATCTTCAACAGTCCTCTCTAGTTCTCCATTCCCCCCTCCCTGTTCTGGAACTCCAATGATACACAAATTTTTGCTCTTGATTGTGTCACACATAATTCTTAGGCTATCTTTATTTTTCTTCATTTTTTTCTCTGATTTTTCCTCATACAAATTGGTGTCCATGAGTTTGTCTTCAATCTTGCTGATTCTGTCTTCCATTCTTTCAAATTTGCTCCTAAAACCTTCTATTGAGTTGTCCATTTCTGGAATCTGGTTGTTTATCTTCAGATTTCTAGTTGCTGTTTTTTATGATTACTAATTGTTTATTTATTTTGATGTATTGTTCTTGTATTCTTTTCCTGAATTCTTCTATTGATTTGTCTGTGTTATTCTTGATTTTGGCTATGTTTTTATTGGTTTTGTCTGTGTTTTCCATAATTTTGTCTTTTTTTTTTTTTCTTGGTTTTGTCTCCTAATCTCTTGGAGAGCCCTACATATTAATATTATAAATTCCATAGCGGGTAGTTTCACCGCCTTATCTTCTACTGGGAGGTCATCTGTTTCTTTATTTCGGTCACTTGCTAGAGCCCTCTTGTCCTGCCTTTTTTTAAAAAATATGTTTTGTTATTGTCTGCTGTCTCTGAGACATTAAGGTACTATTTTCTGTATTTATTGATTATGTGTTCATTTGTTTCATCTTGCTCCTTTGTTTGGTTTGGTATGTCAAGGCATGTGAGCTGCACATGCTTTGCTGCTTGCTCATCTGTGGCCACAATAGCTCTCACCACACCTTGTCCAGGTGGGTGGGACAGCAGCAGGCAGAGTGAGCCTGCTTCACTGTATACTGGTTTGGTGAGGTGGCTGAAGGAGGACTGGGTGCGTGCTGTCTGCCTACTGGTCTAGTGGTGTGGGACCATTCATAGCCCCTCACCAGAGAGTTGGGATTTTTGGACAGGGTGTGGTGCAGGCTCACTTTCCTCAATTCAGCAGCTGGTCGAGTGGCAGGAGGGGAGGGGCAGTGGTACCTAAGTGTGGCAGCATGCCTGAGTTGAGGATGCTCTAGCCATGGAGGCATCATAATAGTCAGTAGGAAGGGGATGGCATATGGGGCTAGGTAGGAGGAATGAAGAAAAGAGAGAGAAAAAAAGTGCAGCTGGTGGGTGTGAGTGGAGTGGACCTAGAGGCTGGTGGAAGGGTAGGTGAGGTTTTGTATGGAGCTATGTGGGAAGGAGAAAGAAAGGGAAAAAAGGGGGGAAAAAGAAAAAAATAGCATGGCAGGATCCAGCTGGTGGAGGCGGGGCAGACCTGAGGTGGTTGGTGGGCCGGTGGCTTTCTAGTTGTGGTGGTGTGGGGTGTCAGCAGGAAGGGGTAGAGGTGGGTTATGGGGCTATGAGGGAGGGAGAAAGAAAAGGAAGAAAGGGAAAAATGGCACAGTTGGACCTGGCAGGTGGGGATGGGGGACCTGAGCTGGCAGTGGGCATGGTGGTGCAGTGTGTCCTGGCAGAAAGGGATATAGATGGCATATGGAGCTAGGTGGGAGGGAGAAAATAAAGGAGGAAAAGAGAAAAAAAAACTGGTGAGGTGCGAGCCAGTAGTTGGGGATAGAGGGTACCCAGCCTGGTGGCAGGCTGGTAGTTCTCTACCCACAGTGGGGCGGTATAGCCTGGGGGGAAGGGATAGACGTTCTGTATAGGGTTAGGTGGGAGGGAAAAAAAGAAGTAAGGTTAAAAAAAAGAGAAGAATGAAAAAATGGTGTGGCAGGAGCTGGCGGGTAGGTGCTGGGTGGACCCACAGTGATGGCTGGCCTGTGGCTCTCTAGCCAAGCCACACAGTGTGGCCCATCATGATGGCGTGTGGGTGGAAAATAAGGCTAGTTGAAGGCAGAAAGAAAAAGAAAGGAGCTGGTGAGTACCCTATACCTTTTTTGTTGTTATTGTTTTTTTTTTCTCTGTACTTCTATGGAATGGCTTCCCATCTTTTTATCTAATACAATCTTACTCATTGTGTCCAAGACAATTTTTTATTATTTTTAAATAATATTTTATTGAGTTTTTGGTGTAAGTTTAGACAACCTGCTAAGTTCCCATTTGATAATTTCCACACATATTTTTCAGTGACATTAGTTAGATTTTTCACAATGTGTCAACATTCTCTTTAATTGTGTCCTGGTTTTTCCATTTCCAGTACTTAGTTTCTCTGCCTCTTTAATCTTCTCATCTTTGCTTTAGTGTAAATGCTGGCCTTTTGGTCTCATAAAGATGGTTTTTTAGTAGAGCACCGTTCTTACAGGTGACATCCTTTATTTTGTGTGTCAGTCTGCTATTTCGCCAAAATGTGATCTCAGTATAGTTGTTGTTCAAGTTTTAAAGAGTATCTCAGGCAATAGTCTCAGGGAATCCTCTGGTCTCAACTGGTCCAGTTAGTCTGGACTTTTTTAAGAATTTGAGTTTTGTCCTACATTTTTCTCCCATTCAATCCGGGACCATTTTTTACGACTCTAGTCAGATTGGTTAGTGGTGGCAGCCAGGCAGCATCTAGTTCTTTTGGTCTCACGGTAGGTGAGGCCATAGCTTGTGTAGTCAATCAGTCTTGTTTCTATTCTAAGATTTTGGTTACCTTCTTACTGTTTTGCTTTCTGACTAGTAAAAAACCAATAATTGTATCTTAGCCATTCACAAGCTTTTAAGACCCCAGACACTACTCATTTTACTACGATGCATAACATGATCTTTGTGACAAAATTATTGCAATTGGCTGAACTGTCCCATGAAACTATGGTCCTAAGATTTCAGACCTAGAAAACCAATCTCAGAAGGTATTTGGTCATGTGCAAGGAATATCCATAGTTGTGTCTTCAATGTATACATGTGCCTGCACACACGTCTATATTTATATGTATGTATAGATACTTCCATTTGTTCTAACATATGTATACATCTGTACCTACCTTATACTTATATGCCTATATTCATCTGTACGTGATCTCACACCCATTTTTTGGTCTTTGTTGGAGTTCTTGCCATCTTATATATGTCAAATTCTTCAGTACGGGCATCCTTTTCTCAGAAACATCATTTGCTTTGGTCCTTCTGTGATCACTATATCCACTTTTAGTGCCACTTTTCCCATCACCAAGACAAACAAGTATCTATGATCTAAATTATGCTTCCCACTCTTCCCACCTCTCCCTGATAACCTCCAGTGAACATTGGTCTCTTTATATACATATATATTCTTGTCTTCTTATAAAAGAGGGATCATACAATATTTGACCTTATGTGTTTGACTTATTTTACTTAGCATTAAGTCCTCCAGGTCCATCATGTTATAATATGTTTTACGGACTCTTTATTGTTCTTTATGGTTGCATAGTATTCCATTGTATGTATGTACCACATTTTGCTTGTCCATTCATCCATTGACTGACAATTCAGTTCCATTTTTTTTTTTTTTTTTTTGATACTGTGAATAATACTGCACTAGGGTATTTTTTTTTTAGGGTATATACCTAGGAGTAAGATTGCTGGATCACAGGGTAGTTCTATTTCTAGTTTTTTGAGGATGTGTCATACCATTTTTCATAATGGTTATATCATTTATAGTCCTACCAGTAGGATTGGTGTCAACTCTTCCCTGAATGTTTTGTGGGATTCCCCACTGTAGCCATTTGGTCCTGGGCCTTTTTTTTTTTTTTGTCAGCAGTTTTTGTTTTTTTAATGACATCTTTGATCTTCTCTATTATAATGGGTCTGTTTAGATTTTCTACCTCTGTTTGTATTAGCTTAGGTAGGTAAGTGTGTTTCTAGGAATTTGTCTGTTTCATCTAGGTTTTCAAATTTGTTGGAGTACAATTTTTCATAGTAATCTGTTATGATCCTCCTTATCTCAGTTGGATTTGTTGTAACATCTCCAGTTTCATTTCTTAATTTGTTTATTTATGTCTTCTGGTTTTTTCCTTTGTAAGTCTAACCAGTGATTTTTCTATTTGATTGATTCTCTCAAAGAAACAACTTCTGGTTTTGTTAATCCTTTGTATTGTTTTTTTTATTTCTGCCCTGATCTTTACTATGTCCTTTTTTTCTGGTAGCTTTAGGCTTCATTAGTTCTTTTTTTTTTTTTTAATTTGTTCAATTTGTCAGTTTAAGTTATTGATTTTGGATCTTTTTTTTTGTAGCAATACATTTTTTTATTGTGCTTTAGGTGAAAGTTTACAGAGCAAATTAGTTCTCATTAAATAGTTAATACACAAATTGTTTTGTGACATTGGTTGCCAACCCTGCAATGTGTCAACACTCTTCCTTTCTCCACCCCAGGTTCTCTATTTCCATTCACCCAGTTTTCCTGTTCCTTCCTGCCTTTTCATCTTTGCTTTTGGGCTGATGTGCCCATTAGTCTTCTACACATGATTGAACTATTAATCATGACCCGCATGTGTGTTATTGTTGGACCTATAAGGTGTTGGACCTATAGACCTGTCTAATCTTTGGCTGAAGAGTGAACCTCAGGAGTGACTTCAGTACTGAGTTAAAAGGGTATCCAGGGCCATACTCTTGGGATTTCTCCAGTATCTGTCCGACCAGCAAGTCTAATTTTTTTTTGTGTGTGTGTGAGTTTAAATTTTGTTCTGTGTTTTTTCCCCCTCTGTCTGGGACCCTTTATTGTGATCCCGGCCAGAGCAGTCAGTGGTGGTAACTGGACACCACAGATGGGCTCAGTCTGGTGGAGGTTGTGGTAGTTGCGTTCCATTAGTCCTTTGGACTAATTTTTCCCTTGTGTCTTTGATCTTCTTCCTCTTTCTTCTTTTTTAATGTAAGCATTTATTTCTTTGAATTTCCCTCTGAGTATAGTTCTTGCTGTGTCCCAAAGGTTTTGATGTGTTTTCATTTTGTTTGATTCTAAGAATTTTTTAAATTTCACTTTTGATTTCTCCTATGACCCAATAATGTTTTAATAGTGTATTATTTAGCGTTCATGTATTTATATTTTTCTTTATTTTTCCTGTTGTTGATTTCTAGCTTCAAACAGTTATGGTCAGAGATGCTTTATATGATTTCAACATTTTTAAATTCGTTGAGACTTGTGTCCTTGTATATGGTCTATTCTGGGAAATGATCCATGTGCACTAATGAAAAATGTGTATTGCTCTTATGATGGGTGGAATGTTCTATATACGTCCATTAGGTCCAGTCGGCTTATGGTTTTATTTAAGTTCTCAATGACCTCAGTCATCTCCTTTTTAAGTGTTGTGTCTAGAATTGAAAGTGTGTTGAAGCCTTTTACTATTATCGTGGAGTTGTCTGTTTCTCCTTTTAGTTAGTATTTGTTTCATGTATCTTGGTGCATTGCTGTTAGGTGCATATATATTTATAATTGCTATGTGTTCTTGCTGAATTGACCCTTTTATTATTATATAATGTCCTTCTTTATCTCTTGTAATACAATTTGATTTAAAGTCTATTTTATCTGGTATCAGTATGGCCACTCCTGCTCTTTTTTTTTTTTAATTGGTTGCATGGAATATTGTTTTCCATCCTTTTATTTTCAGTCTGTTTTTGTCCTTATGTTTAAGATGTGTTTCTTGTAGACAGCAAAAGGATGGATCATGTTTTTTTATTCATTATGCCACTCTCTGTTTTTTGCATGGGAGTTTAGATCATTTACATTTAAGGTTATTACTGAAAATGAAGTGTCTACCTCATTCAATTTGCTGTTTGAGTGTTTCATATCATTTTGTCTTTTTATTTCCATTTCCTCTTATCATTTGTGTTTGGCTGCTTTAAAAAATTTTTTCCTTCTCTTTTTAGGTGATTTCGTACTGGTTACTACACATATTACATTACACAACTTGCAGTTGTGACAACATTTAACATTTGAACGTATGAACAACAGGTAACATACAATACTAGCATATTAACCTAATTTGCTCCTTTCTCTGCCATGTTTTAATTTCCCCCTCATGTTTGAATGATGACTTTGCTAGGTGAAGAATTCTTGGTTGGTAATTGTTTTTGTTCAATATTTTATATATGTTGCTTCATTGTTTTCTGGCCTTTAGAGTTTCTGGTGAGAAATCCTCACTGATTCTATTAAGGACTCTTGGTGTGTTATATTTTTCTCTTGGTGCTTTCAGAATTCTCTCATTGTCTTTGTTTTTCAGAGATTTTATTTGACTGCGATGCAGGGTGGATCTTTCTGTATTTATCCTAATTGAAGTTTGCATAGCTTCATGTATTTGCAGGCTTGGTTCTCTGTGCAGGTCTGGGAAATTCTCTATAATTAACTTGGAAAATTCTTTCCATACCTTTATTATGATCATGGTGCTCTGGAATTCCGATAATTCTAATGTTAGATTTCTTAATTGAATCTCATATTTCCATTTGGCTTTGTTTGCTTACCTTTTCTCTTGACACTTGATAAATTCATTTACTCTGTCTTCTAACTCACTTATTCTGTCTTCTGTCTGATGGACTCTATTTTTGAGTGTTTTTCTGGCATTTTCTAATTCAGTTGTTTTATTATTATTATAATTTTTGGAAAATGTTTTCAATTTCCTTATTGAGTTCTCATTTTGTTTCTCAGTTTAGTTCCTTATTTTGTTAATTTGTTTTCCTTCTGCTTTTTGCTTTTTAAAAAACGTATTTAGCACCATCGTGTGAAGGTTTTTATTTTTCCCATTAATCTTGTCTCCATAGGAAAAATTTTCTCTTCTTCATGTTTTCCTTTTGAGTGGTTCTTCTTCTCTTGTGATTTTGTGTGCTTAATAATTTTTGTTGAATGTGGGACATTCCCTTTCTTCATGAGCACCCCCGTACAGCTCTCCTACAGTGTCCAGCTGTGGGTGGGGTGTCAATTGTTTCCCTTTCTGCTGCCTTTTTGAAGTATTTGTCTTGCCCTGGCTGGAGACTGGGTTATGTGGCTTTTCAGTGTGTCTAGGTCTTAAAGCCTGTTGCCTTGGATCTTGGCACTCATTCGAAGCACCTCAGTCTCCCTCCTCCCCCACCCCCTCCCCCATGTACATGGCCTGTGAACTTCCATAGCCAGTCTGCACCACCTTAAAAATCAGGCTACAGCTTCCTCAGTTTGCCCCCCATTGTATGGTCTTTGCTTGGGGTGTTGCCCATCCTTATCCCAAAATAGCCATGATAAGCTAAGTCCTCCAGGTGCCAGCAGCTAGGATCTCCCAGCTTCTGTTCCACCCCTGCTCTTCTTCCCCTCTGTTTCTGGGCAAACCCTGACCCTCCAACACTTAGGCTGCCGTCTGGAGTTCTGAAATCTCAGTCTGTGCTTGTTTTTGTTCATTGCTCAGTGGGTTAGTTGTTGGGGGATAAATGGGAGCCACTACTTACTCTGCCATCTTGTCCCACCTCTGATTTACTATTATTTTTGAGGATCACATAAAACACATTTTTTTTTAAATTATAAATTATTTCCTTTTTACATCTCACTTAACACAGTAAGGCAGCATTTTATTTATTTTTTTGAATTATGTATATAATTATTATCTATTATCTTTGAATTTTTTTTTTTTAATGAGGAAAGAAAATATAACTTGGGAATGTCAAATTCCATGGGGCAAAGAAAATCATCACCTATCTCTTCTACAGACATTACAACCCCTAAGCCAGTCTGATTCTAGAAACATAAAGAAAACTGTGTGCATTCATTTGAGAGTACAGTTTTGTCCTGATAAATTAACTTTTCTAAGGGTGCAAGGACAATTCTTTATAAATATGCTCTTATATCAGAATCAACTTTTTTGCTCCAGTCTGCATCTTTTTAGGCAGGTCTGGGTGATATAGCTTAAAGGAGCACAGAGAGAATAATATTAGAAACATTTAACTATCAGGACACCAGGTGCACCCATATGTCAGGAAGAAGGCCAGCCATAGCTGGGCCATGGGTTAACATTTTAGTTACTGGATTATTGTGGGATCGACAGTGTCATGGCTGGGTGGGAGGGTCACCAGGGAGTGTGGGTCAGTAGATACTTGTCATCTGGTATATATTTCTATATTTTATGAACAGGTATGGCTGTACAGATGATTACTGGCTGAATATAAACCCTATGGCTAGGCACCTAATGCCAAATTTGGGACTGAGCACTTTAGAGAAACACAGAGTTAGAGGAATGGGTTTTTCCCTTTGTGAGTCATATCATTATAGATTCCAGGCTCTTTTCTTGCAGGGAGACTTGTCTGCTAGTCCCTATCATGCCCAAGTGTCCATGACTCCTCTGACACACCATCTGGCTTGGCACTGGTTTTGTGGCACTGCCTGTGCACTGTCAAGTGTCAATTTATGATTTTATTAAAATATGATCAAGAGATGTACTGTGATGATTAATCACACTCATCACTTGCCATATAAACCCACAGCAGCTGCCAACTACACAGAGAAGACATATGGATCAGTGATAAGGAGGCCTGAAAATATGGACCTTGGCATGATATCATGGCCCCACTGCCACTGAGGATGCCTGAGAGTGGTGTCTGCTTGGCCCAAGACCTAGCGCCACATTCTGCCTCCGAGTTACAGGCTATGACTTATCCTGTTGAGTTTCTGTGTCAAATTAAATCATAAATACAAAAGTACTGGAATAAAATGTTAATTATTCATTATATTCATCTTTTTATTACAAAACAATATTTTTTTAACCAAAGCAAGATAATAAACACTAGATAAATTTAAAGAGTATTTCTTTAGATAAATATTCAAGCATATTTATTTCTCAGGTTCAATTTGGTGGTGTTCTCACTAACTTTTAATTTACCTTTCATAAACCTACTCTGAAGTCTGGCCTTATGGTCTGGAGTGAGATCACTGTGCCTTACTGCACTGACCAAAAAAAAAAACAAAAAAAAAACCCAAACCGCTTGCTTTTGAGTTGACCCCAACTCATGACAACCCCATGTGTATCAGAGTAGAACTGCGCTCCATAGGGTTTTCGGTTGCTGAATTTTTGGAAGTAGATCACCAGGCCCTTCTTCCAATGTGCCTCTGGGTGAATTTGAACCTCTAATCTTTTGGTTAGTAGCCAAGCACTTAACCATCATGCCACCCAGAGACTTCTATTGTATTGACAAGTGGTCACAATTGGAACTGAGAGAGGATGTATAGAAAGGAGGATAGGTGAAGAAATGAAGTCAAACTTACTTGGAGGAATAAGGAGAAGACACATAACCCACTGGTGTATAATTGATCCCCTGCCTGGCCCTCCCTAATCTTTCTCAGTTGTCAGCCTGTTCAGCTTCTACCAGTCAATATCTGCTATTATTCTCAACTTAAACTGGCTGCTTCATTGAAGCCAGACATTTAAACGGTTTTGCCTCTTGTTAGCCCCGTCCTTCCTCCAACCCAGTCTCATACCCCAACTTTTCTCTAGTTTTGATGATTGAAGAGTATATCTGCTGTATGCATGCCCTTTCAGGTATACTAATTCTGTCCCATTAATTCAATATTATCTTCAGTTTCTTAAATACACACCTGCTGCACAGGTGCCCCTAGGCATATTTAGCTTAGTTCAGGCCTCTCCTCCAACTTTCAGCTGGCCATACTTTACCCCTGGGTTGGTTAGCTCCATTCTACTGCAGCCCGTATTCCAGTCCTCTTCTCTATTCTTCTGTCCACCTGTGTTCTGAATGTATTTTTTTTTTTTTTTAAATCTTCAGAACTGGACTTAATCCCTTGGTTGTATCGATTAAACTCAATTTGCCTGGTTTGTTTCCTGGCAGGCATTCCTTTGGATGTGACTTTGTGCATATTTTTGCTCTTCCTTATCATTCCAATAACCACAACTCATCGGAAAATGAAGGCTGAGTACACACAGGAAAAAAGTCAGTATTGATCTTAAATAATACTTACAAAAAGCTAATCGAACATGTAATTAATTATATGCACCATGGATATTATGCTACTAGGTAATTAGGCATGAATGGTAAGTAGCTCATAAATGACTACAATTGGTTTTACTTTTATGCAACCTATCCAACCATTTCTGGATTCAGTAGGAGTGTTTGTATGTGTGTGTGCTGGTGGGAGAAGAGAAGAAAGAGCAATTGAAGAAGTAGTGAGTCAAGGAATAAATGAAGAGGAGAGTTGTGACCTTTTGCCCTGCCATCCAATATTAGGACAGGGTGGGAAGTGTTGTTATGAGGAGTCAGCCACAACTCTGTTTTATTTCTCTTACCTTCCACCTGCCTCCTACCTGCTTGTGGATTCCCAAAGAAATTTCTTGTTCTCTCTTTTTTTTTTCTCCTTTTTCCCTCCCCTGACCTGGAGGGAGGCCATGAGGGCTGTAAATGCTGGCAGTACATGCCACATGTTATGATGAAAGGAAGACTCTCTGCTAAAAACTTGCTCTGTGCCTGAACTTCTAGCCACTGATTTAACTGGCCAACTCTTCTGACAGCAATAGACAGGGCTATAGGAACCTTAGGGTTGATTATGGGACATCCTAAGACAGTATTCTCAACTTGCCAGCTGAGGGCTAATTGCAAGGGGTCCAAGCATTGTTCTCCTTTGAGTAATTATCTTTCCTATATCCACCCAACTTTAAAAACACGCACAAAGATGCCACAATGCTCAGTAAGCTACACATTTAAAATGTTATTAAATCCATAGTTCTTGGTCATTATATACATCAAATACTACATATTTATATACTATGTTTTATATTTATATATGTATGTATTATATACAGGTAGTCCTGACATACGACGGGGTTCCATTCCAACAACTCCATTGTAAGTCAGTTCTGAAGTAAGTCGAATACCCCTTTTTTTTTTAGTTTTCATTATTATTGGAAACTCTGGTGGCGTAGCGCTTAAGTGCTACGGCTTCTAACCAAAGGGTTGGCAATTCGAATCCGCCAGGCACTCCTTGGAAACTCTATGGGGCAGTTCTACTCTGTCCTACAGGATTGCTATGAGTTGGAATCGACTCGATAGCACTGGGTTTGGTTTGGTTTTGGTATATCAGTATCTTTATAAAATCGATCTTTATTTGTCTTTGGGGTTTGGAAATATTACTTATAAAATTACAAATATATTTTGATACATATATACATAAAAAATACACAAATAATAAAACTTTACTCCAGTGATGAAGAAGAGTTAGACAACGTTGGCATTTTGTCAGTTGCAGTAATAACTCCATTTATGGAAGGTTCTGGATCATCTGGATTATCCCTGGGAATGGGATGGTGTTTCTAGTCAGAAAATTAGGGATAGTTGTCTGTACAGTCTTTTTTTTCTTCTTCATATGTTTCATGGTAACATCTCACTGCTTCCCGAATCTGCCTATTGACTTTAGCAAAGTGGTTAGCAATTGGGGCTATGTTTTCAAGCAACTGAAAACCCTGATTTAGTTTAGAAAAAACTGAAGCTAAGCCTTTCACTGTAAAATTTTTGATATGTTATCCTGATCAAATACTTGGAATGTGTTCACATAACTCAGCAATTTTTTTCCATGTGCCCTGAATGCACTTTTCCATAATTCCCTCTCAGGAAGACCAACGTTCCAGATATGTGGAAGAATATTATAACTCTTCCAGAAATCACGTTACATTACCATACCTACTTCTGTTGCAGCTACTGCCTGAGCAAACATAGTCCATAGGTAGTATGCCTTGAAGACGGTGATTGCGCCTTGATCTATAGGCTGGATCACAGCTGTTGTATTGGGAGGTAGATACACCACCTTCACATCTTCGTTTAGATCATCTACATGAGGAGGATGTCCTGGGGCAGCATCAAGTAGCAACAGAATCTTGAAAGGAATGCTTTTGTCAAGGTAGTAGGCCAGCACTTCTAGGGTGAAACAATTTAAAAAACCAGTCTTCGAATAACACAAACATCATCCAGGCCTTGGAGCTACTCTTGTAATAGACTGGCAACTTATTTTTGTCAAAGTTTTCGAATGCTTAGGGGATTTCAGGACACTCTGGTGGCATAGTGGGTAAGTGCTATGGCTGCTAACCAAAAGGTCAGCAGTTTGAATCCACCAAGAGCTCTTTGGAAACTCTATGAGGCAGTTCTACTCTGTCTTTAGGGTCATTATGAGTTGAAATTGACTTGACAGCAATGGGTTTGGTTTGGTTTAGGGGTTTTCAGAATGGTAAACAAGGAAAGGTTTAATTTAAATCCAGCAGCATTTCCTCCGAGCAGCAGTGTGAGTCTGTCTTTAAACGCCTTGAAACCAGGCATCGCCTCTGCCTTTTTGTGAATATGGGTCCGCTCTGGCATCCTCTTCCAAAACAAGCCTGTTTCATCCATGTTGAAAATCTACTTTGGTAGACATTCTTCATCTTATATTATCTTGTCCAGCTCTTCCTTGAATTCTTCAGCAGCCTCAATATCAGCACTTCCTACTTCTTCAGTTATATGCACGTTATGCAAACCAAATTTGTGCTAGAAGTGAAGAAACAGCCCTTGGTGGTATTAGAGTACTCGTGGTAGTCTTCTCTTTGCTCTTCCTTCAGGCTTTCAAAAAAGGCTGTGTGCTTTAGCTAGAATTGTCAGTAAACTCATAGGAATTCCCTTCTGGATTTTGTCTTCTATCCAAATCATCAACAGCTTCTCCATCTCATGGATTGGCCCTTGCTCTTCTTTGTTAGACTTGTTGACTTTATGCCAATCTCTCCTTTAACTGGCTCCAAAATTGTATTCTTATCCTTAATGATTGTTGAAAAGGTCAAATGGAGATAGTACTTCCTGACGTGCTATTTCACCAACTTTCTTTCCATTGTCACATGCCTTAATGATCTTCATCTTTATATCCATGTCTTGAGCTTTCCTCACCTTCTCTTTTGGATTAGAACTTTCAGTGGCATGATTTCTTTTGCTAGACATATTCTTGGGGGTATAAGCAGAGGAGGTGTTACAGTTAGAGAAACTTGAACAACTCGGCTTCAAGTTAACAACTGATTCTTCTTAGGGTACAAAACACTGAATAAGATCACACTATATTAGGCTTGGTCTACAATGAAGTCCGAGTCTCAATGGCTGTTGGATGCATGCTCAGTTCAATTGTTATATGTTGTTAGAGTTGAACATTGCCCAAATTTCTATCCCTTACAACTCCCAGCATCAACACTGACTTCATTGTAGACCAGACCATAAACTGCTATATGGCAGCGTTTTGAACAATAAATCATAAAACTGAACATCTGGGAGTGATCATCTAAGAATGATTACATCAGCAAATTTCAGGCTGCAACACTGTATGTAGTACATATTTCTAATAATAAGATGTACAAAAAAAAGGCAGTTGTTAAGTTAGTTTCCTCACAACTCGAATACGTCATAAGATAGTATATGTTTTTTCAATTGATGGAAACCAAAAGCACAATTTTTTGCAATGAAAAAGGGTAGAGTTGCACCGCCGATTATCATAAATGCTGTCAATAAATTGTATACCTGTAAAAAATTGAACTGGTTAAAGTTGTGTGATAGATTTACAACAAAACCCCCCCCCCAAAAAAAATTAAAATAAGAATAGCTGCTGAGCCTCCTTATGTACACCCAAAAACTTCATGGGTTTTGTTCCTTTGTTTGGCAGTTTAGGGCCATAGTTTCATGGGACATCCCAGTTAATTGGCCTAATAAAGTGTTTAGTACTTCTGTTCTACTTCCTAGTTCATTGTGTAGTTCCTGGGGTATTAAAAGCTTGCAAGTAGTCATACAAGGCACGACAAATGGTCTCTACTCACCTGGAACAACAGAGGAAGAAGAGTCAGAAATAGGAGGAGGATATGGAATGTGGCTAATTGCTTCCTTGAACAACTGACTTCTTTGCCACGAGACCAGAAGAACTGGAAGGTGCCCTGCCTCCATTACTGAACATTTTCATCAAATATTATATAGAAAAATCTTAATCAAAATAGTGAAAATGCAGAACAGAATTTCAAATTCTTTTTTTAAAATAATTTTTATTGTGATTTAAGTGAAAGTTTACAAATCAAGTCGGTCTCTCACATAAAAACCCATATACACCTTGCTACATACTCCCATTTTTTTTTTAATGAGACAGCCTACTCCCTCCCTCCACTTTCTTTTCATGTCCATTCCACCAGCTTCTAACCCCCTCTACCTTCTCAACTCCCCTCCATGCAAGAGATGCCAACATAGTCTCAAGTGTCCACCTGATCCAAGAAGCTCACTCCTCACCAGCATCCCTCTCCAACCCATTGTCCACTCCAATCCATGTCTGAAGAGGTGGCTTCGGTAATGGTTCCTGTCCTGGGGCAACAGAAGGTCTGGGGGTCGTGACCACTGGGGTCCTTCCAGTCTCAGTCAGACCATTAAGTCTGGTCTTATGAGAATTTGGGGTCTGCATCCCACTACTCTCCTGCTCCCTCAGGGGTTCTCTGTTATGTTCCCTGTCAGGGCAGTCATCCGTTGTAGCCGGGCCCCGTCTAGTTCTTCTGGTCTCAGGATGATGTAGTCGCTGGTTCATGAGGCCCTTCCTGTCTCTTGGGCTCGTAATCACCTTGTGTCCTTGGTATTCTTCATTCTCCTTTGATCCAGGTGGGTTGAGACCAATTGATACATCTTAGATAGCCGCTTGCTAGCGTTTAAGACCCCAGACGCCACTCTTCAAAGTAGGATGCAGAATGTTTTGTTAATAGATTTTATTATGCCAATTGACTTAGATGTCCCCTGAAATCATGGTCCCCAGACCCCTGCCCCTGCTACACTGGCCTTCGAAGCAATCAGTTTATTCAGGAAACTTCTTTGCTTTTGGTTTAGTCCAATTGTACTGACCTCCCCTGTATTGTGTGCTGCCTTTCCCTTCACCTAAAGTAGTTCTTATCTACTATCTAATTAGTGAATGCCCCTCTCCCACCTTCCCTCCCTCCCCCTTCTCGTAACCACAAAAGAATGTTTTCTTCTCAATTTAAACTATTTCTCAAGTTCTTGTAATAGTGGTCTTATACAATATTTGTCCTTTTGCAACTGACTAATTTCACTCAGCATAATGCCTTCCAGGTTCCTCCATGTTATGAAATGTTCCACAGATCCCCCACTGTTCTTTATCCATGCATAGTATTCCATTGTGTGAATATACCATAATTTATTTATCCATTCATCTGGTGATGGGCACCTTGGATGCTTCCATCTTTTTGCTATTGTAAACAGTGCTGCAATAAACGTGGGTGTGCATATATCTGTTCATGTAAAGGCTCTTATTTCTCTAGGATATATTCAAGGAGTGGGATTGCTGGATTGTATGGTAGTTCTATTTCTAACTTTTTAAGGAAGCGCCAAATTGATTTCCAAAGTGGTTTACCATTTTCCATTCCCACCAGCAGTATATAAGTGTTCCAATCTCTCCACAGCCTCTCCAACATATATTATTTTGTGTTTTTTGGATTAATGCCAGCCTTGTTGGAGTGAGATGAAATCTCACCGTAGTTTTGGTCTGCATTTCTCTAATGGCTAATGATTGTGAACATTTCCTCATATATTTGTTAGCTACCTGAATGTCTTCTTTAGTGAAGTGTCTATTCATATCTTTTGCCCATTTTTTAATTGGGTTATTTGTCTTTTTGCAGTTGAGTTTTTGCAGTATCATGTAGATTTTAGAGATCAGGCACTGATCAGAAATGTCATAGCTAAAAACTTTTTCCCAGTCTGTAGGTAGTCTTTTCACTCTTTTGGTGAAGTCTTTGGATGAGCATAAGTGATAGATTTTTAGGAGCTCGCAGTTATCTAGTTTTCCTTCTATGTTCTTTATAATGTTTTCCATACTGCTCATGCCATGTATTAGGGCTCCTAACATTGTCCCTATTTTTTCTTCCATGATTTTTATCCTTTTGGATTTTATATTTAGGTCTTTGATCCATTTTGAGTTAGTTTTTGTGCATGCAGTGAGGTATGGGTCTTGTTTCATTTTTTTTGCAGATGGATATCCAGTTATGCCAGCACCATTTGTTAAAAAGACTGTCTTTTCCCCCATTTAACTGTTTTGGGGCCTTTGTCAAATATCAACTGCTCATATGTGGATGCATTTATGTCTGGATTCTCAATTCTGTTCCATTGGTCCATGTATCTGTTGTTGTACCGGTACCAGGCTGTTTTGACTACTGTGGTGGTACAAAAAAAAAAAAAAAAAAAAAGTAGGTTCTAAAATCAGGTAAAGTAAGGCCTCCCACTTTGTTCTTCTCTTTCAGTAATGCCTTATTTATCCGGGGCCTCTTTCCCTTCCATATGAAATTAGTGACTTGTTTCTCCATCTTATTAAAGAATGTCACTGGGATATGGATTGGAATTGCATTAAATGTATAGATCACTTTTGGTAGAATAGACATTTTTATAATGTTAAGTCTTCCTATCCATGAGCAAGGTATGTTTTTCCACTTATGTAAGTCTCTTTTGGTTTCTTGCAGAAGTGTGCTGTAGTTTTCTTTGTGTAAGTCTTTTACATCTCTGGTAAGATTTATTCCTAAGTATTTTATCTTCTTGGGGGCTACTGTGAATGGCATTGATTTGGTGATTTCCTCTTGGATGTTCTTTTTGTTGGTGTAGAGGATCCAACTGATTTTTGTATGTTTATCTTGTATCCGGATATTCTGCTGAACTCTTCTATTAGTTTCAGTAGTTTTCTGGAGGATTTCTTAGGGTTTTCTGTGTATAAGATCATGTCATTTGCAAATAGAGATACTTTAACTTCCTCCTTGCTAATCTAGATGCCCTTTATTTCTTTATCTAGCCTAATTGCTCTGGCTAGGACTTCCAGCAAAATGTTGAATAAGAGTGGTGATAAAGGGCATCCTTGTCTGGTTCCTGATCTCAATGGGAATGTTTACGGGCTCTTTCCATTTAGGGTGATGTTGGCTGTTGCCTTTATATAAATGCCCTTTATCATGTTGAGAAATTTTCCTTCTATTCCTATTTTGCTGAGAGTTTTTATCATGAATGAGTGTTGAACTTTGTCAAATGCCCTTTCTGCATCAATTGATAAAATCATGTGATTCTTGTCTTTTGTTTTATTTGTGTGGTGGATTACATTAATTGTTTTTCTAATGTTGAACCATCCCCACTTGGTCATTGTGAATTATTTTTTGGATATGTTGTTGAATTCTATTGGCTAGAATTTTGTTGGGGATTTTTGCATCTACAGTCTTGAGGGATATACGTCTATAATTTTCTTTTCTTGTGGTGTCTTTACCTGGTTTTGGTATCAGGGATATGGTGGCTTCATAGAATGAGTTAGGTAGTATTCCATCATTTTCTACGGTCTGAAATACCTTTAGTAGTAGTGGTGTTAATTTTCTCTGAAAGTTTGATAGAACTCTGCAGTGAAGTCATCTGGATCAGGGCTTTTTTTTTTTGTTGGGAGTTTTTTGATTAGCTTTTCAATCTCTGCTTTTGTTATGGGTCTATTTAGTTGTTCTACCTCTATTTGTGTTAGTTTAGGTAGGTAGTGTGTTTCTAGGAAATCATCCATTTCTTCTAGGTTTTCAAATTTGTTTGAGTATAGTTTTTCACAATAATCCGATATGATTCTTTTAATTTCAGTTGGGTCTGTTGTAATAACGCCCATCTCATTTCTTTTTTGGGTTATTTGCTTACTCTCCTGTTTTTCTTTTGTCAGTTTGGCCAAAGGTTTATCAATTTTGTTGAGTTTTTCCAAAAATCAGCTTTTGGTCTTGTTAATTCTTTCAATTGTTTTTCTGTTTTCTATTTCATTTAGTTCAGTTCTAATTTTTAGTATTTGTTTTCTTCTGGTACCTGTGGGTTTCTTTTGTTGCTCTCTTTTTATTTGTTAAAGTTGTAGGGGTAGTTCTTTGATTTTGGCCCTTTCTTCTTTTTTGGATGTGTGCATTTATTGATATAAATTGGCCTCTGAGCACTGCTTTTGCTGTGTCCCAAAGGTTCTGATAGGAAGTGTTTTCATTCTCATTGGATTCTATGAATTTCTTTATTCCATCCTTGACGTCTTATATAACCCAGTCTTTTTTGAGCAGGGTATTGTTCAGTTTTCAAGTGTTTGATTTCTTTTCCCGTTATTGATTTTCACTTTTATGGCCTTATGGTCAGAGAAGATGCTTTGTAATATTTCAATGTTTTGGATTCTGCCAAGGCTTGCTTTATGACATAATATATGGTCTATTCTAGAGAATGTTCCATGTGCACTAGAAAAGAAAGTATAGTTGGTTGCTGTTGGGTGGAGTGTTCTGTATATGTCTACGAGGTCAAGTTGGTTGATTGTGGTGTTTAGATCTTCCATGTCTTTATTGAGCTTCTTTCTGGATGTCCTGTCCTTCACTGAAAGTAGTGTGTTGAAATCTCCTACTATTATTGTGGAGCTGTCTATCTCACTCTTCAATGCTGATAGAGTTTGTTTTATGCATCTTGCAACCCTATCATTGGGTGCATAAATATTTAATATGTTATAGCTTCTTGGTGTATAGTCCCTTTAATCATTATATAGTGTCCTTCCTTATCCTTTCTGATGGATTTAACTTTAAAGTCTATTTTGTCAGAAATTAATATTGCCACTCCTGCTCTTTTTTGATTGTTGTTTGCTTGATATGTCTTTCCATCCTTTGAGTTTTAATTTGTTCATGTCTCTAAGTCTAAGGTGTGTCTCTTGTAGGCAGCATATAGATGGATCTTGTTTTTTAATCCATTCTGCCACTCTCTGTCTCTTTATTGGTGCATTTAGTCCATTTACATTCAGCATAATTATGGATAGGTATGAATTTAGTGCTATCATTTTGATGTCTTTTTTTGTGCATTGACAGCTTCTTTTTCCCACTTGATTTTATGTGCTGAGTAGATTTTTTTTGTATATTGTCCTTTCCTCATATTCGTTGTTATTGATTTTGTTTCTGCTGAGTCTCTATTTTTCCCTTGTATTTTATTTTGATCAGTAGGATAGTTTGTCTTCTTTGTGGTTACCTTATTATTTACCCCTATTTTTCTAAATTTAAAACTAACTTTTATTTCTTTGTATTGCTGTATCTTCCTCTCCATATGGAAGGTGTATGATTACATTTCTTAGTCCCTCTTTATTATTTTAACGTTGTCTTCTTTTATATAATAATATCGCCGTTACCTTTTGTTGGGCTTTTTTTTTTATCTTGCTTTTTTTTTTTTGGATTTCCCTGTCTGGGTTGACTTCTGGTTGCTCTGCCCAGTGTTCTAGTCTTGGGTCGATACCTAATATTATTGATTTTCTAACCAAAGAACTCCATTTAGTATTTATTGTAGTTTTGGTTTGGTTTTCACAAATTTGCTAAACTTGTATTTATCTGGAAATGTCTTAATTTCACCTTCATATTTAACAGACAGTTTTGATTGATATATGATTCTTGGCAGGCAGTTTTTTTCCTTCAATTTTTTTTAAATATGTCATCACATTCCCTTTTGCCTGCATGTTTTCTGCTGAGTGGTCTGAGTTTATTCTTATTGGCTCTCCCTTGTAGGTGACTTTTCTTTTATCCCTCGCTGCTCTTATAATTGTCTCTTTATCTTTGGTTTTGGTAAGCTTGATTATAATATGTCTTGGTGACTTTCTTTTAAGATCTACCTTATGCGGAGTTCGATGAGCATCTTGGATAGATATCTTCTCATCTTTCACAATATCAGGGAAGTTTTCTGCCAACAAATTCTGCACAGTTTTCTCTGTATTTTCTGTTATCCCTCCCTGTTCTGGTATTCCAATCACTCTTAGGTTATTTCTCTTGAGAGAGTCCCACATGATTCTTAAGGTTTCTTCATTTTTTAAAATTCTTTTATCTGATTTTTCTTCAAATATGTTAGTGCCAAGTGATTTATCTTCGAGTTCAGAAATTCTAGCTTCTACTTGCTCAATTCTGCTCCTCTGACTTTCTATTGAGTTATCTAATTCTGTAATTTTATTGTTAATCTTCTGAATTTCTGATTTCTGTCTATGGATTTTTCCAGCTTATTAAACTTTTCATTATGTTCCTAAATAATCTTTCTGAGTTCTTCAGTTGCTTTATCTGTGTATTCCTTGGCTTGCTCTGCGTATTGCCTCATTTCCTTCCTGATGTCTCGAAGAGTTCTGTATATTAAACTTTTGTATTCTGCATCTGGTAATTCCAGGAATGCACTTTCATCTAGAAGATCCATGGATTCTTTGTTTTGAGAGCCTTTTGAGGTAATCATGGCCTGTTTATGTAACTTGATATTGACTGTTATCTCCGAGCCATCTATAAGTTATTGTATTAGTTTATGCTTGCTTACTGTGTCGTAGCTGCTTGCTTTGTTTTGTTTTGATATACCCCTATGGGTTGCTTGAATGATCTAGCTTGATTATTTTTGCGTTTGGAGCTCTGGTGTCCTGTCCCCAGCTGGCTAGAGCTGTTATCAGGTATATCAGTCTAGGAGTCCATTCAGTTTTCTTGTATGAATTCAGCTCAGGTTTCCCGGTAGCTGATATCAGGTGTGTGCTATAGGCTCTGTCCTACAGTCTTAGAGGGGCAGGGGTGATTGGTGTATATACCTGTATCTGCTTGCATCAGGGAGTCACGCTCTGAACAAGGCAGGGGGCTGAGGACCGACCCCCACGTGTTTCTGAGGAAAACACGCCTCTGTTCCCTAGAACGTGCTGGTGGGTGGGCTCTGAATAGAGACCATGGGCAGCCAAAGTTGTTGTTGTAAGGACTAGGAGGTATCAGTTAACCCTGGACCCCTGTTGCGGGTGGCTGGGCAACCCAAGTGGAGCCACCAGTCCTTAGGTCCCTGTTGTGGGTAGGTGAGGACTTTGTTTAATAGGCAAAGCAATGTCAGACGTCAAACACCCACCTCTCCACCGCACCGCTGAAATGGCTGGAGTTTGCCAACAAGGTTGTATTCTCCTGAAATAGGCCCACACATGTCCATGCAGAAGGGAAAGGTGCTCAAGGTCCACGGACAGTTTATGCCTGGATAGGAGCCGCTTCTGTCCTGAGCTCCCCCAGCTAATGGAGCTAGCAAATTATCTGTTCCCCCCAGTTGCAAATTTTTTCCTTCCCCAAGGCTGGAAGGATGGCTCCAGGTGCTCACCAGGGTCTATCTCAGGCCTAGGGATTTAGCCGCTGAGGCTGGCTTAGGGGTGGGGGGACGCGGTAAAATATACACAAGTACTTAGCTTTTGCCGAGACCGCGCTTCTCCTTAGGTTCCGGAAGGGTGAGTGGGCTGTGTGGCTGGCTGCTTCTCCCTGAGGCAACTTCGGCCGAACGCTAGGACCAGCCCACTGCCGCAGCGCCGCTGCTCTGGGAATGGTGCCTGAGGGCTTCCCGCGATTCAGGTCCAGCAACTCCTCTCCGCTTTTGAACGGTCTCTTCCTTCCCCTGCCCCTCAGTTCGTTGTCTAAGCTTGCCTTTGATGCTCAGGGCTCCCAGCTTGTCACAAATATACTCGTTCCACTTGTTTTTTCGGGTCTTTGTTGTAAAGAGGGCTTTATGGAAGCATCTGTCTATTCCGCCACCTTGGCTCCGCCTCTCTCAGAATTTCAAATTCTTATGAGCTAAATGAATGCCTGAAATTATTTCCCCAAAACAATCTTTAAACCTTAAACCAAAAATTTGCCTTGAAGTCTTCTTAAGCCAAACAATAGTTTAGCTTAACTAATAAAAAATGTCTGCCTTGAGCATTATGCTCTTTCAAGAACTATCTATGTGGGAACAAATTGATGACAGCAACTTGAAAGATTGGAAAGGAAGCTTAGGCGGCAGTGAGTTTATGTTAATGGAGGAGGAGTTGCATGACTGGAAGAATGTAACCAATGCCACTGAATTGTACATTTAGAAACAGTTGAATTCGTGTATGTTCTGCTGTGTATATTCTTAACAATAACAAAATAAAATAAAGGAGTCTGTCTTTCAAGCCTCACAGCCTATTTTCTTCCTATCAAAGGCCCTTTGCTTCAGTTAAACTACTACCCTCTGTTGCCTGACCACATCATTCACTTTTCCATTTCCATTACTTTGCTCTTTGTTTCATTTTTATCTTATATTTTATTAATTTGTTCTTCCGTGCATTTCTAGGAGTTATAATCCAACCAATTTTAAAGGCCCTGTCGTCTCCCGAGCAGCTTTCTCTGCCTCCTCAGCCAGAAACACTGCCTCCCTCCTCAAAACTCATGAAACATTTAGACTCCTGCTTTCAGTACTTAATGCATTTTATCTTAGAGTCTAATTTTTTGTGCACCCACCTTACCACGCATAGGTAACAAACACCACTTCAGCTTATCCATATTCGTTTTTGAAGCCCCAACAGACCTTGCACAAAATTATCCAGTGAGTGTTTTTCAAATCAAGTTGAATGGAAATGTAAGCAAATAATGTTAGAGAGGGAGCCAATTGGCTTGAAACTCTATCAGGTAAAGCTTTGAAACTTATTGGTTAAATTCAATATATTAAGTAGATATTCTTGCTCCAGCCCTTTTGTAATACCTTTACTCTAAGAAGGAATTAACAATTTTTGTGTGTTCCATCCCCAAGGATTGTGTTTCTATTGATAATAGTGGATGCTGAAGAGTTAGTGTCACTTCAGGTTGATACAGAAGCCTGAATGCAGAAAATGCCCTCTTCCATTTCAAACATATTAGACATAGTAGATATTTTAAACAACAGTATCAAAATTATATATACAGAGCTGAGTTTGATATCAAAGAAAAGTCCTCAGGTTCCAGAAAGGAAGAGGAAACTCAAAATATTAATGTTGCTTTGACTACTGAAGGGTAGATTTTAACCTGCACAGACAAGGAGATAAGGCCATGGTCAGTGTACAAGGACTGGAAGACAGCTCCCTGCAGAAAGCCAGGAGTCGTGAAAAGCTGCCCCAGATGTGAAATGGTAGCATAAAACCTCTTGCCTGTTGTCTTGGTGAAGCTACAAGGAAAACTTACATTTACTTGGGCTCCTGGGTGGAAAAGAAACTTCACAGTGTACAGATGTACAGATCTGGAGTCACACTACCTACAAGGGCCAGGGATCCTAAACTGAGAAAGTAACATAAAAACTGCTTCTGGGTGGAAAAACTCATCTATCTCTTGGCAAAGACAAACATGTACTCCCATGTATGGGTAATTTCATATACCAGTGTACTCAAGACACCTGCAGAAAACAGTCAACACTGAATATTCTTTTAAATAAGCAGTTAAAAACAAATAAGGAAATGAACCTTTTTTTTTTTTTTCATAAGAATTAGCAGGCAGACACAAAGATTTGCACTCCAGGAGCTGGAAATCACAGGATCTTGATAATACATAGTTTAAATATTAAAAGAAATAAAGAATAAAACTGTAAAGCAAAGCAAAAACATGATAATATAAAACACAATCAGCTTATATTAAAAATAATCAAAAATAAATTATGGAAAAAAAAAGTTAAAAATGCCCCATGGACAGTAGACAGCTAAACAAAACCATGACTAATAGCTGAAGAGAATTAGAAGACAGACCTGGGAAAGACATCCATAATGTAGCACAGAGAGATAAAAAGCTGAAATTATGAATAGTAGAGAATGCAATGAAAACTACAAAATTGTCTAATTGTAATTGTAGCTGTTAGATGTGAATAAAAAGAGTACATGAGAAGAAATATTAAAAAAAAAATTACTGAGCATTTTAGATTGAGTTATTAGATTGAAGAAGCACCTTGAGTCCAGATAGGAGGCAAAAACAAAAACCAAAACGAAAAAAAATTTCCCATCTAAATATATCATAGTAAAATTGTAGATCATCAAAGAAAAGGAAAAACTATGAAGGTCTGCTACAAAAGAAGAACAATTAGTTGTAAACAGGATTCTCATTAGCAACAATAGATGCTAAAAAAAAATAATACCTTTGAAATAGTGAATGATAAAATCTTTCAATTAGAATTTTATACTCATTCAAGAGTGAGGATGAATAAAGACATTTTCTTATATGTATACAAAGGTTTGCCTTTCATAAATTCTTGTTAAAAAAAAACTGCAAAAGGCTGTATATCAATAAGAAGTAATTGATCCACAAGGAGGGAGTAGGGTGCACAAAAATAATTTGAAGAAAAATAAAGATAAACACGGAAACCGTGGTGGCATAGTAGTTTGGCTGCTTACCAAAAGGTTGGCAGTTCAAATCTACCAGATACAAATAAAATAAAAACTACTTATTTTTTTAAACAAGAATAATTTGAGAATAGAAAAGGTGACATTAAAATATTGTACAAAAACCGTGGAAAATATAAACAAGAGACTAATGATAATGAATTCTAAGGAATTTATATTTTGGGGGACATTAGCTGTATTAATTATCTTTAGAATTTGTAAAGTATACATATTAAACATGTAAGAGAATCATTGACGAAATAGAAGTAGGATGTGAAAATGCTAAATTTCCAAGCTAGTAGAGCAAGAAAAAGAAAAATTAATCAATTCAAGGCAGGAAAGGAGGCAAAAAATAAGTTTGGCATTAATATGTCCAAATATTCAATACTCACAATAAATGAAAGATATTTAATTCATTTATTAAAAATGTTCATATTGTGAATTAATAGATATTAATGGAATGGAATAAACGACACAGACGTATCAAACTGCAGTGACATGTACAGTTGATAAAATTTATGTAAGTTTAAAAAACATGCAAAAAATATATGCAATAAAAATATAAAAAATGAACTAGAAAGATACAAATACATTTATCATTGCAGTTACCTATGTGGAGGGAGAGAGAGTGAATGGATGAGGGAGGGGAACAGATTTTAAATTTACAATACTGATCTTTTTGTGTATAAAAGATTGTGAAGTAAAAATTAAAAAAAGAATTAGCTTAATTAATCCTTGCTTTTTTT
This sequence comes from Elephas maximus indicus, assembly GCF_024166365.1. Taxonomy (NCBI): domain Eukaryota; kingdom Metazoa; phylum Chordata; class Mammalia; order Proboscidea; family Elephantidae; genus Elephas; species Elephas maximus. Next base: position 9,188,708 of record NC_064838.1, on the reverse strand, counting down.
GTTAGTTACCATTGTGTCACTGTTCCTAGGGTATATTATGTTTTGATTCCTTTTAATTTGTTGTTGTTGTTGTTGTTGTTAGGTGATGTCAAGTTAGTTCCGACTTATAGTGACCCTGCGTATGACAAAACAAAACACTGCGCAGTCCTGTGCCATCTTCACAATAATTGCTATGCCTGAGCCCATCGTTGCAGGCACTGTGTCAACCCATCTCATCCTTCTAACCTGAGGGGCTCATTTTCCGACACTGTATCAGACAGTGTTCCACTGTTACTCACAAGGTTTTCGCTGGCCAATTTTTTCAGAAGTAGGCTACCAGGTCCTTCTTCCTAGTCTCTCTTAGTCTGGAAGCTCCACTGAACTCTTGTCCACTGTGGGTGACCCTACTGGTATTTGAAATACCAGTGACATAGCTTCTAGCATCACAGCAACGTGCAAGCCACCACAGGGTGACAAACCGACAGCCTCCACTAGTCATCAGTGAATTTAATGATGGCAGCCCAGAGAGAGAAAGTAATTTTTGGCAGGAAACCGGTCAGTGGCATGGTAAGGAAGTGAACGGGTCATGTAAAGGGATCCTTGGAGCAACTACTATGAAAACAAGTGTCTTAGACTGGGTTCTCTAGAGAAGCAAGACCAGTGAAGCATATAAACACATGTATAGAGTTTTATATCAAGGGATCAAGCAGTTGTATTGGCTGGAAAGTCCCAAGTCCATGGCTCAGGCTAGAAGCTTCTCCTGACTCATGTAGCTGCAGAAGCTGGTGAACCCAAGACCGGCGGGTCATACAGCAGGCCTCTGGCTTGCAAACTGCAGAGTCCAGATGAACCCCAAAATCAGTAGGTAAGCAGCTAGTTCAAGTCCCAAGAACTGGAGGTCAGATGAACAGGAGCCAGGTGCAGGATCTAGAGTGAGCAAAAGCCAGCGAGCTTTGCCAGAAAGTCCACCTATACTGGATACAGGCCACACCCCCAAGGAAGTTCCCTTTCAGTTGATTGGAGGTGATCATGAGGGAGGTGATTACATTATATCAGATATCATTATGGAGGTGATTACATCATTACATAGCCGCCAAACTACATCATAACTGCCAAACCACTTGGGAATCATGGCCCAGCCAAGCTGACACACAACCTTAACCATCACAGCAAGTAATTCCATTCCACAGCCAAGTGATCACATGCAGTAGGCAGTTGCACCATTTCCTAAGGCTGTTACATCTCACCCGTGCATTTTCCCTCAAGTTGCCGCAGGGAACTAATGAGGGCCAGCTTTCTCTAGATCAGCAGAATATTACATAGTTTCTTGGGAATTCTTGTGGCCAGTTCTGAGAAAGGGACTTAGATAAATGTGAGAATGGTGGCATGACAATAACTCACTCTCATTGCCACACACTGCCACACAGCACTGCTGGTGGAGACAGCAACTCAGATAAACACCTGTGTTCTCTTTAAAACTTTCCATAGTGATTCTGTGTAGATTCCTCCTCATGCTTGACTGGAGTCAAAAGAACAAGAACATCTAGTAGGTGCCCAATAAAAAGCAGTTTCTTCTATTTGGATTTAATTGAAACCCTCTTGCTGCAATATTCTGCCACCAGAAGTCCGGGGAACCAGCTCTTTATCCCATCATATTCTTCAGGATTTTAAATTGCATCAGTTCTGACGTTCATTTTTCAGCTCTCAGTGTGTAAGGCTCAACACCACTGGAATGGACCTGAGTAGACTGGAAATCAGAAGGCATGGGCTCTAAGCTGTTCTGTCTCCCATAGGTACATATTGTATGAACTCAGACCATCCACCTCACCTTGCCAGACCTCAGTTTCCTCATCAATAAACTAACCTAAAATCTGATGGCAGTATCCTGACATTAGACCTGTATTCTTTGTGTTATAACTCTTTTATAATTGCCAACAGATTCATTCAAACGATGAGTGGAAAGTGAGGAGCAAGGATCATAACAAACAGTGGTTGCGTTTGGAGGACACAATAAGAGATCAATGGCTTTGCTTTCTCACTTCTGAATGATCCAATCTGCCACCTCCCAGCCTATTAATAGTAAACACATTACATACATGCTGGCACTATTACAAGTGCCTTACATATGTTGATTCATTTAATATTTAAATGATCTGTGAGATTAGTTTTTGTCAATCATTATCCCCATTTTACACTTTAAGAAAATAAAAGGAAGTATGTTTATGTGCTTGGGGTTATAAAGTAAGAGTGGCAGAGCAGGGATTTGAACCAAGGAAGTATGACTTTAGAATTGATTCTGTTAACTACTATACTTTATTGCACAGGCAATCTAATTCCTGGTGGAAGGAAGGGCAGAGTTAAAAAGAAAAACAGCCCTGCGTAGGTAAGAAAGAAGGGATTGGAGGGGCGTGGAGAACCTGCTTCACCGTCTTGGGCACTTGGCTGGGATATGGCCCTCCTGCTAACTTGGGCTTTGGTATTTTGGGAGATGAAATGTCCGTTTCATTTTCCTGTGTTTGAGCACATGACGAAACTCTCCTGGGGGAACTGAGACCTTGTCTGCCTTTGTTACTGCTCTTCTTCAGACAAGTTCTTTTCTTTTGATGAAAGTGAGTAGAACGATGCCAGATGAATGGCAATGGCTGTTGCTTGGAGCTTCTGCACATATTAAATCGCTGTCCTTTTTATGATAAAGAGTGGCTGGAAAGCTGAGAATGGGAAGGGCCTGGCTTTGTGTGAGACAGATCAAGCACAGAGTCCTGGCTCTGATTCTTTGAGATGTTTGTTTGACCTTGAGCCTAAGGGAGTGAAAATTCTACCAACCTTGCAGTGAAAAAAACTCATGCAAAGCACGATGCCTCGTGTAGGGTAGGCATTTGGGTAATATTTTCCCTTTCCATTTTTTCATGTCTTTCTACTTCTTGTCTGCCTTTTGTTCATTTCTCCCTGCTCTCTTTCATCTCCTGTGCTGTTAAATACAGTCTGCTCAGCCTTGCAACTGAGATCCTTTGTTTGCCAAATGATTTTCCTTCCAGTTCTTTGCTTTTGTCTCCTTGTGACAGTCCTTCACCCTAGCCAGACTTCCTACCCTTTTCTGCATATGCCCAATAGAGCATCCTCAAATTTATCTGACCACTGAGCCCTCTTAGTCTCTTAAGGCCTATTTCTTTCCTGCAATCTTAGTTCAGTATGGTAGCCCATGCCATTTCCCATGCAGATATTGTTCTCTGACTTCTTAGCTTGGTTCCCAAATCAAAAATCACCTCCTCCAAGAACATTTCTGTGACTAAAGGCATCACAAGCTTAGTTGGTAGGGAGATGCCTTCATTGAGATTGGCAAATTCTTCAGTAGGGGAAAGATTAAGGGCGGTGGAGTGGAAGCAGGCCAAGAAGTTGGCAGTACAGAGGTGTCTGGTCAGAGCAACTAAGCATGCAAGACCAGATTCCGGCCTTTGAAATTGTAGTATGGCAGAGCAGGATGCTGGCTCTAATGGGACTGGGAACTAGTGGACGGGGAACTAAAGCTGGGAACAAGACAAAGACCCTTTAATGAAAGTAGCAAAATGTAAGCAAGAGCTCAGGTGGAAAATGGATTTTAGTGCTAAGTCTGAGTTACTGGCTTATGCAAGACCTGGACTTCCCAGTGTCCATGAGATGGTATGAGTTTCTTATTACTGTCATAACAAATTACCACAACTTACCAGCTGTGATTGGATCTACAATCAATGCCCATGGAAGCAGCAGTCAAGAAATCAACATATTGTATTGAGCAAATCTGCTGCAGAAGATCTCTTTAAAGTGTTACAAACAAAACAAAACAAAGATGTCACTTTGAGGACTAAGGTGCACCTGACCCAAGCTGTTTTCAATTGCCTCATATGCATATGAAAGCTAGACAATGAATAAAGAAGACTGAAGAAGAAGGCATAGTTCAATGCCTTTGAATTATGGTGTTGATAAAGAATATTGAATATACTATGAACTGCCAGAAGAATGAACAAATCTGTGTTGGAAAAAGTACAGCCAGAAAGCTCCTTAGAAAAGAGGGTGGCAAGACTTTGTCTCAGGTACTTTAGACACATTATCTGGATGGACCAGTTCCTGGAGAAGGACATCATGCTTGGTAAGGTAGAGGGCCAGCAAAAAAGTGGAAGACCCTCAATGAGATGGACTGACACAGTGGCTGCAACAGTGGGCTCAAACATAGGAACAATTGTGAGGATGGTGCAGGGCTGGGCAATGCTTTGTTTTGTTGTACATAGGGTCGCTATGAGTTGGAACTGATTTGACAGCACCTCAAAACAACAAGAAGTAACAGATTACAACAATACAAATTTATTATCTCACAGTCTCTGTAGGTCAGAAGTCCACATGAGTCTCCCTAGGCTAAAGTCAAGGTGTCATCAGGCTGCTTTCCTTTCTGGAGGCTCTGGGGAAGAACCTGCTACCAAGCTCATTCAGGTTATTGGCTGAATACAGTTCCTTCAGATGATTGGACTGAAGTGCCTGTTGCTTTGCAGGCTGTCAGCTGAGGACTCCCTTAGTTCCTAGACTCCTCTCTGCAATCCGTGCAAATGGGCCTCTATGTCTCAGAGCCAGCAGTTGTGCACTGGAGTCTTTTTATGTTTGGAACCTCTCTGACTTCCTTTCTGTTGCATCACCCTTGCTTCCTCTTTAACCATATCTCTGACTCCAATCAGACAATCTTCTCAGCTTTTAAGGGCTCATATGATTAGATTGGGCTTATCCACATAGTCCAGGATAATTTCTTTATTTTAAGGTCCTTAACCTTAATGAAAAGATACCTGGTGGCTCAATGTTTAAGTGCTCAGTGACTAACTGGAAGGTTGGTGGTTCAAAGCCATCAGTGGCTCCACAGGAGAAAAGACCTGGAGTTCTGCTCTTGTAAAGATTATAGCCTAGGAAACCCTATGGGGTTGCTTGCTATGAGTTGGAATTGACTTGATGGTACACAAAAACAACAATCTCAATGACATCTGCAAAGTCTCTTTTGCCATGTAAGGTAATATATTTACAGGTTCAGGGATTGAGACATGAATCTTTGGTGGAGGGCATTATTCTGCCAACCACCGGGGCCATGAACCCAATGATGAGCACTAAGTGGTTTACCACAGAAAACCAAACCCATTGCCGTGGAGTTGATTCTGACTCATAGTGACCCGATAGGACAGAGTAGAACTGCCCCATAGTGTTTCCAAGGAGTGCCCAGTGTATTCGAAGTTCTGACCTTTTGGTTGAGAGCTGTAGCTCCTAACCACTATGCCGCTAAGATTTCCTTAAGTGGTTTAGCTGTGATTATTTGAAAGCCATAGAGTCAGGAAGCAAATGGAGCACTATAACCATCTTCACTCCATGCTGTGTTCCCTGGAACCGCATCACTAGAGCCTATAATTTTTTTTTGGATTGAATTATTTTTGTCTACCTATCAAGAGCTATTGCTATCTCCATGTTTAAAATGTATGTGTTTTTTGCCAGAAGCCGAGTCCAGAGGTAAGTGTGTCTATGTGTGCACAGAAGAGGAATCATCTCATCAGGGTATGATCTGGGGGCACTGCAAGGGTTCCCTAAACTAAATTACTCTCTGTCATGAGCCACAGTGCCTGAAATTCCAATCTTTAAAAGAATAATCCCTCTGGCGTACTAGAGGCAGCATAGCTTCAGAAATTCTCTATAAACATGCAAATTCATTTTAGGAGGTTAAGGTATATGTCAAGGCCATTGACAACCCGGTATACCAGCTACCCACTACACTATCTTGAGAAAATTCTTAAACCTTATTTTTTTTTAAATGTATGAGAAGGAGATAACCGTATCTTCCTCATAGGTTGTTGTGAACATTAAATGACATTATGCATGTTAAGTGCTTACAACAAAGCCTTGGCACATAATAACTGCTTACTAAATGGTCACTAATATCATCTTTACTTTTATTCGTTTAAATACTTTCTTACTTACAACTATAAATGCATGGAAACTTCCCTGGGAAATTGGTATTGTCATCCTCATTTTGTAGAAGAGGAAACAGAGATTAGGTTTTCCCGAGGTCCCACGGAAAGGTAGAAGCTGGAATCACAGTGACGTCCTTCCTAGCTGGGTATGCCACACAATCTTCCTACAAGGTCATAGACTGGCGCTGTTACAAGCATTCTCAACTGCTTCTTAGAGACACATTTTGAGTTAATTTGTCGCTCAGGCCAGGAGTGATTATATCAGCCCAAATCAAAGGTGTTTAAAATATGCCTTGTTCTTGGGAAAAGAGTGACCGTAGTCGCCAAAGCTCATTTTCTAGCTACAGGATCCAACCCACTCCTCCTCTCGCCTCATGAGAGACTTATTGATTGGGTTCCATTGTCAGGGCTCATTAGGAAATAGTTTTGTCAACAGCGGCTGCCACCAGATATTCCAAGGAAAAATTTAATGGTTTATAGTCATCTCTTCATCAGACCTGTTTCTTTATTCTCAATCCTTGCATTATTTCAGATATTTCGAGAAAAAAAAAAGATTTAGAAAAACAAGAAAGGAGATAAAAGGCAAATGGAGGGAGTGTAATATACCTCCCAGGAATTCATTATTCTTTCATTCAATCCAATTCATATCTCTCCATTCAGACATGATTTTTCTATCAATCTTAATTTAAGGTGAATTGTTTGATTGAAGTTTTGTCTTTCACAATGGGTTTAGATATCATTTTTGAAGAGATGAAGGGCAGATTATTATTAATAATATTAATGATACACTGTAGTTGCATAGGGTTGTACCTCTTAAGGCACTTTTATATGCCCTATTTCAGTTCGTGCTTTAAACATTTCTGTACTGTAGGGAAGGCTTTGTACATCGAATCCTTGACATTTGAGAGTGATTTATTTTTCCAGAAGACTTCTCAAGTTTCCAAAATCAATGCGTGTACCACTTCCTCTAAAATGGAGTGAAATGCAGTTGAAATGTTTAAAGAATAACTTCAGACATGATAAGCAAAGAACAACAAAGTTATATTGTTAGAGAGCCGGGCTCCCAGGCACGGAGATTGGAGCTTTGCTTCCAGGACCCAAGGCCCTGGAGATCTTTCTGCCTGCGATCAATGGCCCTCAGCCAGCTCCGCAGCCCATTTCAGCCAATGTCTCTGGCATTACTCACCAACAAACAGCTGCATTGCAACTTCTTTCGTTGTCTTCTTCCCTTGGCTGGAAGGAGCCCAGTATACTTAATATGATGTCTTTGTGCCTATAAACTAGCCTGTTCTTTATGTAATGGGGGCAGTTGCCTTAACCTCTTGGTGGAAAATCAGTACATTAAGTAGATGTGAAATGGGAGATTCCACTTTAGTTTTTCTCACACCTCAGCTAATCAGACTTCTTTTTTTTAATTTTGCAATGCATAGTTTTTTTTTATTGTGATAAATATACATATAACAAATTATTTGCCTTTTCAACATTCTTCATGTGTACAATTTAGTGACCTTAATTACATTTACCATATTGTTCAACCATTACCATCACCCATGTCTAAATTTTCCCATCACCCTTAACAGAAGCTCAGTGTCCCTTAACCACACACTACACCCTCTCACTACATTTATTCATTGGCTAAGTGGCTTGCTCCTGTGCCTTAGCCCCTTCCCAGAAAAATGATAAGTTATGGCATATCTTGGATCATCAATTGCCTATGATATTTGAAACTGGAAAAGTTAATATTTCAAGATTCTACTGCAGGGATGGCAAATAAGTAGCATTTTCCTAATCCGGCCTCTATTTAAGGAAGTATTTCCCACTTGTCTCTGGATTTGGTCTCAGAATCCTTCTTTGACACAATTTTCTAAGCAGCTATCACCAATTAATGATAATTGATACTGGAGTTGATCCCTCTTTGTCATCCTGATGCTATGTTATTATTTTGCAACTCCAGTGTAAAGAGAATTCTATCTGGCGTACCTATGCTCAGATAATCATAGAATATCAGAAAGTGAAGGGATCTTAGAGAATGAGAACAACCCTTACAAACTCTAGAGAAGTGACATAGAAATCTGTGTAATCAGGATCAGAACCTAGATTTCCTTGTTTAGTAATGTACGGTTATTTTATTTTTCGTGTACGATTACTTTCTACAGAAGAGGGAGAATCCCCTAGTTCTCCCTATTGGTAGTGAAAGATAAAATCACAGAATACATGAGTTAGAAGAAATCTTAATGCCCAGCTGGTTTAACTTTCCATCCATTGTAGGAAGAGGACCATCTACCCTTTATCTGAGTACTTCTGGCTGCAAGAGCTCTTGACAGCCTTTACCATTTTGGGTTATAGTTGAATTAAAATCTTCTTCCCTTTAGAAAGATTAGTCCAAAGGACTAATGGACCACATCTACCACGGCCTCCACCAGACTGAGTCCAGTACAACATAGATGGTGCCAGCAACCACCACTGACTGCTCTGACTGGGATCACAATACAAGGTCCTGGATAGAACTGGAGGAAAATGTAGAACAAAATTCTAACTCAAAAAGAAAGACCAGACTTGCTGGCCTGACAGAGACTGGAAAAACCCTGAGAATATGGCCCCTGGACACTCTTTCAGCTCAGTAATGAAGTCACTTCTGAGGTTCACCCTTCAGGCAAAGATTGGACAGGTCTATTTTTTTTTTTTTATATAACAAAATAAGGCTAAAGGGGCACACCAGCCCTGGGGCAAGGACTAGAAGGCAGAAGGAACAGGAAAGTTGGTAATAGGGAACCCAAAGTTGAGAAGGGAGAGTGTTGACATGTCCTGGGGTTATTAACCAACATCATAAAACAATATGTGTACTGTTTAAAGAGAAACTAGTTTATTTTGTAAACCTTCATCTAAAGTACAAAAAAAAAAAAAAAAAAGACTTCCTCCCTTTAGCTTTCGACAATTGGCCCTAGTTTTTCCCCTGTAAATAAGCCCTGCCAACTGGACAAAATATTATTTTTCCTTGGGAGGGTAGACATTTTATTTAGTTAAATGCATCTATGTCTAGATGACTCTTATAATGGAATTGCTGGGTCATGCGGTAATTCTATGTTTAACTTTAAGGACCACCAAACTGTTTTTTACAGAGGCTGTACCATTTACATTTCCACCAATAATTGTTGAAGTTCCAATTTCTCCACAACTTTGCCAGCACTTGTTGCTTTCTGTTTTTTCTGATCACAGCCATTCTAGTAGGAATAAAATGTATCTCATTGCAGTTTTGATTTGCATTTCCCTAATGGCTAATGGCATTGAGCATCTTTTCATATGCTAGACTATTTGTATGCCTTCTTTGGTGAAATATCTATTCAAGTCCTTTGCTCATTTTTTAGTTGTGTTGTTTTTCTTTTTGTTGCCAAGCTGTAACTGTTCTTTAATTTTTCCAAAAATTAAACTCTTGTCTGACATACGGTTCACCAAAATTTTCTCCTACTCCTAGGTATATACCCAAAAGAATTGAAAGCAGGAACACAAACAGATACATGTATACAAATGAACATTACAGCGCTATTCACAGTAGGCAAAAGGTGGAAACAATCTAAATGTCCATCAACAGATGAATGGATAAACAAAATATGTTATGTACATACAGCGGAACATCACTCAGCCCAAAAGAGAAATGAAGTTCTGATACATGCTCCAACAAGGATGAAACTTGAAAGCATTATAGTGAGTAAAATAAGTCAGTCATAAAAGGACAAATAATGTATGATCCCACTTATAAGAATAGAACAGATGAAGGTATAAAGACCAGTTTATTAATGATTGCCAGGGGTGAGAGTGAGGAAGGGGAGTCATTCCTTAGAGGGTACTGAGTTTCTACTAAGGATGAAGAAAAATTTGGAAATGGATGGTGGTGATGTTAGCACAGCAGGATGAAAGTAATTAATGTCACTAAATGGTACATGTAAAATATAGAAATAGCAAATGTTTTGTTATGTATCTTTACTACAATTAAAAAATAAAGTAAATTGATTGGTGACCATTTTGAGTACAATCCTGGGTGGGCAGGCAGATTCTTTCAGGCAGATGTGCTTTGTGAAATCTTTCAGATAGCTGAGTCGACACCTTCTCCTCCATGTACAAGGCCAGGCCTAATGCTCTCAAGGAGTACCAGGACCAAGGGGATATCTGCAGTCAGGGGAGTCACAGACCAGGCTCTTGTGCCCCAGGTTGTGGTGGAGGTTCTCTGTTCTTTATTCAGATGGGTCATCTTACAACTGTTTCTGAGGGTTAATATGCCTTCCTTTTGGTATGTGAATTTTTCTCTAGGTGCCCTTTTGACTGATAGTAATTTTTTCCACAATGTAAGCTGTTTTGACATGAAAAGTGTGCTTTTCCAAGGCACTTTTGAACTGATCGTTTGCCATCAACCTTTGACAAAGCTACATGTTACCAGAAATATCAAAGGTGCAGCTCTACTCCTCACTATAACTCACAAAGCATATTAGGCACTGGAATTCTAATACCTCATTTTCATGACAAATGTTGCAACAAGAGCCCAAAATAGCTGCCATGAATCTCCAGTCCTGACTGTGATCTCAGTGGGAGAAGGTAAATGCCGAACACTTATCCTCTCTGCCTGGCACATGGTTGTGAGTGGCACATGGGGAAGCAGACCACAAATTGAGACTGCCATTAATACGGTGCCCTAATAACTTTAAGTAGACTGAAACTTTTTTTTAATCTCTAGTAAGTTTTTTTTTATTGTGCTTTAAGTGGAAGTTTACAGTTCAAATCAGTTTCTCATACAAAAACTTATACACACATTGTTGTAGGACCCAATTTGCTCTCCCTACAATGTGACAGCGCACTCCTCTCCACCCTGTGTTTCCCATGTCCATTCAACCAGCTCTTGTTCCCCTCTGCCTTCTCATTTTGTCTCCTGATAGGAGCAGCCCGCATAGTCTCATCTGCCTACTTGAGCTAAGAAAACACACTCCTCACCAGTATCATTTTCTGTGTTATAGTCTAGTCTAATCTTTGTCTGAAGAGTTGGCTTTGGGAATGGTTTTAGTTTTGGGCTAACAGACAGTCCAGGGACCGTGACCTCTGGGGTCCCTCCAGTCTCAATCAGACCATTAAGTCTGGTCCTTTTACTAGAATTTGAGGTCTGCATCTCACTTTTCTTCTGTACCATCAGGGATTTTCTGTTGTGTTCCCTGTCAGGGCAGTCATTTGTGGTAGCCTGGCACCATCTAGTTCTTCCAGTCTCAGGTTTATGTGGCCCTTTCTTTCTCTTGGGCTCATATTTACCTTGTGTCTTTGGTGTTCTTCATTCTCCTTTGCTGTAGGTGAATTGAGACCAATTGATGCATCTTAGATGGCAGCTTGCTAGCTTTTCAGATACCAGATAAAAAAATGCCACTCATCAAAGTGGGATGCAGAATGCATCCTTAAATACACTTTGTTATGTCAATTGACCTAAATGTCCCCTGAAACCATGGCCCCCCAAACCCCCAAACCCCCACCGCTGCTACTCAGTCCCTCCAAGTGTTTGATTGTATTCAGGAAACCGCGTAGCTTTTGGTTTAGTCCAGTTGTGCTGACTTCCCCTGTATTGTGTATTGTTCTTCCCTTCACCTAAAATAATTCTAATTAATTAGTGAGCACCCCTCTCCCTCCCTCCCCACCCTTGTAACCATCAAAGAATGTTTTCTTCTGTGTTAAACCTTTTCTTGAGTTCTTATAATAGTGGTCTCATACAGTATTTGTCTTTTTGCAACTGACTAATTTCACTTAGCATAATGGCTCCCAGATTCCTCCATGTTATGTTTCACAGATTCACTGTCGTTCTTTATCATTGTGTAGTATTCCACTGTGTGAATATACCATAATTTGTTTATCCATTCATCCGTTGATGGGCACCTTGGTTGTTTCCATCTTTTTGCTATGTAAACAGTACTGCAGTGAACATGAGTGTTCATATATCTATTCGTGTGAGGGCTCTTATTTCTCTAGGATGTATTCCAAGGAGTGGGGTTGCTGGTTTGTACGATAGTTCTAATTCCAGCTTTTTAAGAAAGCGCCAAATCAATTTCCAAAGTGGTTGTACCATTTTACATTCCCAGCAGCAGTGTGTAAGTGTGCCAGTCTCTCCACAACCTCTCCAACATTTATTATTTTGTGTTTTTTTTGATTAATGCCTGCCTTGTTTTTTTTTGGGGGGGGGGTGAGATGGTATCTCATTGTAGTTTTGATTTGCTTTTCTCTAAAAGCTAATAATCGTGAGCATTTCCTCATGTAACTGTTAGCTGCCTGAATGTCTTCTTTGGTGAAGTGCCTATTCATATCCTTTGCCTACTTTTCAATTGGGTTGTCTTTTTTTTTGTTGAGGTTTTGCAATACCTTGTAGATTTTAGAGTCTAGATGCTGGTCAGATTTGTCATAGCCAATTTTTTTTTCCCCAGTCTGTAGGTTGTCTTTTTACTCTTTTGGTGAAGTCTTTGGATGAGCATAAGTGTTTGATTTTTAGGAGCCCAGTTATCTAGTTTCTCCTCTAGTAACTGTGCACTGTTAGTAATAATTGCATATTATCTACGCCATGTATAAGGGATCCTAGTGTTGTCCCTATTTTTTCTTCCATGATTTTTATCATTTTAGATTTTATATTTAGGTCTTTGATCCATTTTGAGTTAGTTTTTGTGCATGGTGTGAGGTATGGGTTTTGCAGATGGATATCCAGTTATGCCAGCACCATTTGTTAAAGAGACTGGCTTGTCCCCATTTAACGGACTTTGGGCCTTTGTCAAATAACAGCTGCTCATAGGTGGATGAATGTATGTCTGAATTCTCAATTCCGTCCCATTGGTCTATGTATCTGTTGTTGTGCGAGTACCAGGCTGTTTTGACTACTATGGTAGTATAATAGGTTCTAAAATCAGGTAGCATGAGGCCTCCCACTTTGTTCTTCTTCTTCAGTAATGCTTTACTTATCTGGGGCTTCTTCCCTTCCCATGTGGAGTTGGTGATTTGTTTCTCCATCTCATTAAAAAATGCCATTGGAATTTGGATCGAGATTGCATTGTATCTGTAGATCTATTTGAGTAAAACAGACATTTTGACAATGTTGAGTCTTCCTATCCATGAGCAAGGTATGTTTTTCCACTTATATATGTCTTTTTTGGTTTCTTGTAGTAGTGTCTTACAGTTTTCTTTGTACAGATCTTTTACATCTCTGGTTAGATTTATTCCTAAGTTTTTTTTTTTTAATTTTATCTTCTTGGGGGCTATATTAAATGGCATGGATTTGGTGATTTTCTCTTTGTTGGTGTAGAGGAATCCAACTGATTTTTATATGGTTATCTTGCATCCTGATACTCTGCCGAATTCTTCTATTAGGTCCAGTAGTTTTCTTGTGAATTTTTAAGGGTTTTCTGTGTATAAGATCATATCATCTGCAAATAAAGATACTTTTACTTCCTTACCAATGTGGATGCCCTTTATTTCTTTTTCTAGCCTAACTGCCCTGGCTAGGATCTCCAGCACAATGTTGAATAAAAGTGGTGATAAAGGGCATCCTTGTCTGGTTCCCTTTCTCAAGGGGAACGATTTCAGACTCTCCATTTAGGGTGATGTTGGCTGTTGGAATTTCCCTTCTGTTCCTATTTTGCTGAGAGTTTTTATCATGAATGAGTGTCAGACTTTGTCAAATGTCTTTTCTGCATCAATCGATAAGATCATGTGGTTCTTGTCTTTTATTTTATTTTGTGGTGCATTACATTGATTGTTTTTCTAATGTTGAATCATCCCTGCATACCTGGTGTGAATCCCACTTGGTCCTGGTGAATTATTATTATTTTTTTTTGTTATATTATTGAATGCTAGTGGCTTTTTTTTTTTTTTTTTTTTAGTGGCTAGAATTTTGTTGAGGATTTTTGTGTCTATGTTCATGAGGGATATTCGTTTGTAATTTTCTTTTTCTGTATTGTCTTTAGTGGTTTTGGTATCAGTGTTACGCTGGCTTCATAGAAGGAGTTTGAGAGTATTCCATCCTTTTCTATGCTCTGAAATACCTTATAGTAGTAGTGTTCTTAACTCTTCTCTGAAAGTTTGGTAGAATTCTCCAGTGAAGCTGTCAGAGCCAGGGCTTTTTTTTTGTTGTTGTTGGAAATTTTTAATTACCTTTTCAATCTCTTTTGTTATAGGTTTATTTAGTTGTTCTACCTCTGTTTGTGTTAATTTAGGCAGGTAGTGTGTTTCTAGAAATTCATCTGTTGCCTCTAGTTTTGCAAATTTGTTAGAGTACAATTTTTCATAGTATTCTGTTGTGATTCTTTTAATTTTCAGTTGGGTCTGTTGTGATATTGGCCATCTCATTTCTTATTTGGATTATTCGTTTCCTCTCCTGTTTTTCTTTTGTCAGTTTGGCCAATGGTTTATCAATTTTATTGATCTTTTCAAAGAACCAGCTTTTGGTCTTGTTAACTCTTTCGATTGTTTTTCTATCTCTATTTCATTTAATTCTGCTCTAATTTTTATTATTTGCTTTCTTCTGGCGTCCAAGGGCTTCTTTTGCTCTCTCTTTCTATTTGTTCTAGTTATAGGGTTAATTCTTCCTTTCGGATGTGTGCATTTATTACTATAAACTGACTTCTGAGCACTGCTTTTTCTATGTCCCAAAGGTTCTGGTAGGACGTATTTTCATTCTCATTGGATCCTATGAATTTCTTTATTCCATCCTTAATTTCTTCTATAACCCAATAGTTTTTGAGCAAGGTGGTGTTCAGTTTCCATATGTTTGATTTTTTTTCCTTGCCTTTTCTTTTGTTGATTTCTACTTTATGGTTTTATGGTCAGAAAAAGATACTTTGTAATATTCTGATGTTTTGGATCCTGTTAAGGCTTGCTTTATGGCCTAATATGTGGTCTGTTCTGGAGAATGTTCCATGTGCACTAGAAAAGAACGTATACTTGACTGATGTTGGGTGGAGTGTTCTGTATATATCTATGAGGTCAAGTTGGTTGACTGTAGTATTTAAATCTTCCCTGTCTTTATTGAGCTTCTTCCTGGATGTTCTTTCCTTCACTGAAAATGGCGTGTTGAAGTTTCCTGCTATTATTGTGGAGCTGGTCTATGTCTCTTTTCAATGCTGTTGGTTTTTTTTTTTGTTGTTTAATGTATTTTGGAGCCCTGTTGTTGGGTGCATAGATATTTATTATGGTTATGTTCTCCTGATGTATTGACCCTTTTTATCATTATATAGTGTCCTTCCTTATCTTTTGTGGTGGATTTTACTTTAAAGTCTGTTTTGTCAGAAATTAGTATTGCCACTCCTGCTCTTTTTTGATTGTTGTTTGCTTGGCACATTTTTTTTTCCCCATTCTTTGAGTTTTACTTTGTTTGTGTTTTTAAGTCTGAGGTGTGTCTCTCGTAGGCAGCATATAGATGGATCCTGTTTTTTTAATCCAGTCTGCCACTCTCTGTTTCTTTATTGGTGCATTTATCCCATTTACACTCTGCATAATTACGGACAGCTATGAGTTTAGTGCTGTCATTTCGATGTCTTTTTTTGTGTGTTGTTGACACTTTTTTTTCCACTTAATTTTCTGTGCTGAGTCATTTTTCTTTATATATTTTCTTTTCCTCTTTTTCATTATTGTTGATTTTGTATTTGCCAAGTCTTTATGTTTTTCTTGTTTTTTATTTTGATGTGTAGGATTGTTAGTTTCCTTTGTGGTTACCTTAATACTTACCCCTATTTTTCTAAGTTTAAACCAATATGTTATTTCTTTATATTGCCTTAACTTCCTCCTAAGTGGACTGAATTTTAAGCACAGGAACATGTCAGGAAGCCAGGATTGTAATAGTTACACCTGACATTGCCCTGCACACAGAGGCTTTGGCAAGTGGTTGATTGATAGTTGCAGGAGTGAAAACATCCCATTTTGGGGAGCACATTAATCATGGTTAAAGTTATCTCTCCAGGGGCTATATAAGAGTATCAGAGGGTTTCCAAGCAGTTTGTAAGCCTTCATTTCACTGACTTGAAATGCAAACGGGAACACAGCCCGATGTTTGTATCAGCCCTGGAGGCTCCCAAGTACACTCAGCCTTGGTTATTACACTTCATTACAGAACAAAATTCAGAAATAGAAAACTGTCTAACTTCATCTGTGTATGGGAGACTCTAGTTACTAAAATATCAAGGGGTTCTTATCAAAAGTGTTTGAGCTCTGGTATAAGGCAAATCAATGGTATGAGCCCAAGGCCTCTATTATATTATATATAAAGGCTTTGAGGGGTTGGGTAAAATATTTCCAGGAAAGGAAATGAATTATTGAGAATGAGAGATGAATTTCTAGAGAGGGGCAAGAAAGAGAGAAAGAAATATAAAGATAGATCAAACTTGCAGCCACCTTATGTACTCTATTTAGGATGATTTTAGAATATTTGGGGGGAGTAAAGGAGAGAGCTGTCTCTTACAAAACAGTCAAATTGTGTTCCCAAATAAGTTGTTAGGTAATCTTAAAAACAGAAAAACAAACAAAAATCCCTGCAAATTTGAGTTTTGGAACTCTTCATCCAAATGGTATAGAAGTTAACCTAGTGGCAGAAAGATTTTTCTTCCTATTCTGAATCCTCACTAGCCTTTCCTCAATAGAAATTTCTGAGTCTATAAGCTCAAAAAGGCAAGCCATCAACACTGGTTCTTCCTTCTCAGCACTGCCTCGACTCCCTGCTTTAGAAGGGAGACATATTAGTGGAAGAGACATCAGGAGCTACAGACTGGGACAAGATGCAGGGTTCATGCCCTCCTGTTTCCCAAACCTCTTTGGAACAAGTACACACTCTCTGTGAGGTTGCTCAGAATGGGAGGCCCATCTGACCTAGTTGCATTTGATCATGCTTAAAAAGCACAGTGAATATTTTTAAGCATTTACTATATATCATGCACACTCTCTTAGGTATCTAGTGCTGCTATAAGAGAAATACCACATGTGGATGGTTTTAACAAAGAGAAGTTTGGTCTGTCACAGTTTAGGAGGCTAGAAGTCCAAATTCAGGGTGCCAGCTCTAGGGGAAGGCTTTCTCTCTCTGTCAGTTCTGGGGGAAGGTACTTGACATCAATCTTCTCTGGTCTAGGAGAATTTCAGCACAGGAACCCTAGGTCTAAAGGATGCATGCTCTTTGCTCTTGTCCTTGATGGTATGTGGTTCCCCTGTCTCTCTGTTCATTTCTCTCTTTTATATCTCAAAAGAGATTGACTTAAAATACAACCTAATCTTGTAAATTGAGTCCTGCTTCATTAAAATAGCTACTGTTGATCCCACCTCATTAACATCATAGAGGTAGGATTTATAACACATGGGAAAATCACATCAGATGTCAAAATGGTGGACAGTCACACAATACTGGGAATCATGGACTAGCCTAATTGACATACATTTTTTGGGGACACAATTCAATCCATAACATTCTACCCTTAAAAAAAAATTTATATCCTTGCCACATGTAAAACACATTCACTCCATCATATCATAGCAAAAGTCTTAAATCAACTCCAAGTCCAAAATTCAAAAACTTCTCTTCCTCTGAAATCTAGAAAGTAAGTTGTCTGCTTATAAAGTACAGTGGTGGAACGGGCACAAGATAGACATTTCCATTACAAATGGGAGACATCAGAAGGAAAGAAGGGATAAAAGGCACCAAGCAAGTCAACAGAACACATTACATTAGCCCTCAAGGCTTGAAAATAATCTTCTCTTCTCTGAGACAACTTAGGCAATGGCCCTACCCTCCAGACTCTGGGTGTTGGCCACACTCTCCTGATTCTGGGCGAAGGCACCTCAGCCCTGGCCTTCAGCTCCACCTTCTAGGCTCACTGGAATGGCAACTCTGCTCCCTTGCATTTGGGTTGCCCCATTCTCCTTGTCCACCTGAATGGTGACTCCAACCTTTGAGACTCCAGAGGTCATAGCCCTACCATATGAGACTGAGGCATCTCTGCTTCCTGTATTCCTTGGCATCTCGGCCGTTCATGCCTCACTGCCAGTGTCTGCCCTGCTAGGCAAATATTCCAAAGCTCTGTAGTGCCACTGATAAGTGCCTGAAGGCACCCCATTCTGCCATTAAACTTTGGTCAGCAGGCAATCAGCTCTCTTGCACCATGGGTTGGCAAGCCTAGCTCCACCAATAAGTGCTCAGAGGCACCCCACTCCACCAGGAAGCCTCCTGTGCAAAGGCACTCAGCTTTCTCGCTCCTTGGATCAGCTCCAGTGAGGTCTTCTGCTGGTCTCCTGGTTTTGCTGTTGCCGTTTCTTTGCTGCTGCTGTTTCCCTGCTGCTGCTTCTTACCATCTACACCATCTGCAGTGTAATAGGTCTCCTCACTTCCTTCTGAGTCCTCACCAGAATTGTCTTAAAAAAACCCATTGCTGTCTAGTCAATTCCAACTCATAGCGACCCTATAGGACTGAGTAGAACTGCCCCATAGGGTTTCCAAGTAGCACCTGGTGAATTCAAACTGCCAACATTTTGGTTAGCAGCCATAGCTCTTAACCACTACTCCACCAGGGTTTCTAGAATTGTCTTAGATGTCTATATTCCACCAGCAGTCTCTTCAAGGCACTCTAGACTTTTACCATTAGGCATTTTAAAACTCTTCTAGCCTCTATCCATTCATAGTTTCAAAACAGCTTCCACATTGTAGGTATCTGTTAGAGCAGCATCCCAATGCTAGTACCAAATTCTATTTTATTTATTCTAGTGCTGCTATAACAGAAACACCACAAGTGAATGGCTTTAACAAAAGGAATTTATTCTCTCACAGTTTAGGAGGCTAGAAGTCCAAATTCAGGGTGCCAGCTCTGGAGGAAAGCTTTCTCTTTCTGTCAGTTCTGGAGAAAAGTCTTTGTCATGAATCTTCTCCTAGTCTAACAGCTTTTCAGCACAGGGACTCCAGGTCTAAAGGACACATGCTCCTGGTCCCCTGTTTCTGCTGTTTCTCTCTTTTATATCACAAAAGAGATTGACTTAAAACACAACTGTAATCTTGTAGATTGACTCCTGCTTCATTAACATAACTGCCGCTAATCCTGCCTCATTAATATCATAGAGGTAGAATTTACAACGCATAAGAAAATCACATCAGATGTGAAAATGGTGGACAATCACACAATACTGGGAATCATGGACCAGCCAAGTTGACACACATTTTTGGGGAACACAATTCAATCACAACAGCTCTATTGCATACATTGTCTAATTTAATAATTCTAATAAACTTATAATGTAGATACTATTGTTAGTTCCATTTTACAGATGAAAAGACAAGCCCCAGAACTAAAGTAATCTCTAAAGTAAACTCTAAACTAAAGAGTTGATCAGGAGGCTGAACCAGTTTTCTGATTTAGAAACAATGACTGCAAGTGAGGCCAGAGCCAGGAAGAAGGATCATGAGATACCACAACAAATGTCTGCAGTACTGATCGCTCCAGTTCTTCGCCAAAGGGACACACGGCCATTTACTCAGAGAACCATACACTTGGGAAAGAGAAACACCCAAACATTTTGAGGATTCTTGGACATGGGTTGAGCTGACAATGATACCTGTGGAGCCAAAGTATCATCGTACACCCCTCCCCTCGTTAGAGTGGAAGGACTTGAGGACCAGTTAATAAGTGGAGTCCTTACAAAACAGTCAAATTGTTTCCCTGAGTAATTGCTAAGTAATCTTAAAAAAGAGCAAACTTGCTCGAGGTCACACAGATTGGCTAAGAGTTGTTCCACTGGGTTTTTGGATTCACCTTGTGTTTTTTTTCTCTTGTCCTTGAATTTATAATTGGACTAGGCATATAAGGTAATTGGCAAAACCCCCACATTGGTACCTTGTCTTGTGGGGTAAGATCTTTCATTGTGGGGAAAGCCTAGTCAAAGCTCTGAAACTGCCTTCCCATGATGAAGATAAAAGCATCAAAAACAATATCAAACCCCAAGAGGAATGGTAGAAATTAATGCAACCCTTAAAGGCCTAAAGGATGCAGGTGTTGTGGTACCCATTGTATTCTCAATTCTCATTTAATTCACTAGTTGGCACTTAAAAAAGACAAATAAACCCATTGCTGTCGAGTCAATTCTGACTCATAGCGACCCTACAGGACAGAGTAGAAGTGCCCCACAGGGATATATATATATATTTGTTGTTAGGTGCCGTCGAGTCAGTTCCGACTCATGTCCTTACTCCGAAGACCATTGTTGTTATTGTCACCTGCCATGGAGTCGGCCTCAACTCGTGGTGACCTTATATATAACAGGCAAAGTGTTGCTTGGTCCTATGCCATTTTCATGATGGTTGCTATGTTTGAGTTCATTGTACAATGGTACAAAACACTGCCTGATCCTGCACCATCCCCACAATTGTTGTTATGCTTGAGCCCATTGTTGCAGCTACTGTGTCAGTCCACCTTGTTGAGGGTCTTCCTCTTTTTCTCTGACCCTCTGCTTTACCAAGCATGATGTCTTTCTCCAGGGACTGATCCCTCCTGATAATATGTCTAAAGTATGTGAGATGTGCTGCCCTCTAATCCATAACAACAGCCCTGGTCCCTGGAGAGATCAATACAACCTCCTTTACCAACATTGCTCAAATGGTTTCCCTGGGAAACTGGTCGGCATATCCTGAACTCTCCTCATGAAACCTATCTGCTTGTCTCTGTCACTGTTTACTCCTGGTGTAACCTGGGAGTGCATTCGCAAAGGAAACCATGTGAATAAATTTGGATGGACAGAAAACACATTAGTTATTCCTCAGCCTCATTCTGAAGCTTAGCTGAGCTTATTAGAGTTGATTAAAGGATTTTATGTTTGGCTTGTTGGGGAGACAGGGATTAAGCAAAAAGGAGTTTTTCCCTCCCTGGGATCTCCAAACTCATCACCAGAGTACAGTACCACACTGGATTCTTGGCTGTTTTTCTTAAAATACCAGTTTTTTTTCTCATTTGAATTAATGAGATCAATCAAGAATGATTAAGCCTTCTGTGGCTTTGCAACCTACGAATTATTGAATATAAAAGTTGAAAGGGACTTTAGAAATAATCCAAATCCAACAGCTTGCTTCATAACTATGAGAGTCAGAAAGGTGAACTGACTTGCTTGAGGTCACACAGCTAGTTCCAGGTAAATCGATGAAAAGAACCTAGGTCTCTTGTCTCCTGAACTGGCATTTGTCATCACCTTCTCTTGCCCCTAGAAATGGGGGTTGAACTACACAGGGACTAGAAGGTGAATAGGAAGTAACATGAGTGGGAAGTTACTCCCCCAGCTCTGCGCTCACTCATGCTAAGAACTTCCCATGGTTGTGTTCTCTGTCCTGTTTCCACAGAACTAGATTCAAGGGTTGTGAGCAGCAAGCAGCTGTGACATTTTACTAGAGCATACCAAGGGAATGGTGTACCAAGGAAGGTTACAAGATTGTGAAACCAGAGAGAGGGGAAAAAGGCAATATGAAAATGTGACAGAGAAAATGTTTCTTGGTGATCAATACTTGAGGCAGCACTGATTCTGTGTTTTGTATTTATGGCCACTATGGAATCCATAGCCAGGACAGCAAAACTCTGTGTGAAGAGGAGGCCTTTGCTGGGCTGGTTGGATGTCCTTACTCCAAAGACCATTGTTGTTGTTGTCACCTGCCATGGAGTCTGTCCCAGCTCATGGTGACCTTATATGTAACAGGCAAAATGTTGCTTGGTTCTGTGCCATTTTCATGATGGTTGCTATGTTTGAGTTTATTGTTGTGGCTATTGGGTCAATCCATGTCATTAAGGGTTTCTCTCATTTTCCCTGATCCTCTGCTTTACCAAACATGACGTCCTTTTCTAGCTATTGGTTTTTCCTGATGACGTGTCCAAAGTAAGTGAACTGAAGTTTTGCCGTCCTCACTTCTTAGGAGTATTCTTGTTGTATTTCTTCTAAGACTTATTTGTTCGTTCTTCTGGCAGTCCAATATTCTTCATAATAGTGCAGTTTGAATACATCAGTTCTTCTGTTTTCCTTTTTCATTGTCCATCTTTCACATTCATCTAAAGAGCATAGAACTGTGGAATTGGAGAACTTGAGAGCTGAAAGGGATGGAAGGCACTCTCTTGTCCAACTGAGGCTCAGAAGGGTGGGGAGACTTGGCAAATGTCAATCAAAAATTCAGAGCCAAAGCTAGGACTAGAATATAGGTCTCATACTCCTTATATGGGATTTCTCAATATCTCATATCTGGGCTATGCAATGATTTAAGGGAGCTAACATGGCTTGTGTTAAGCAGCCTGGACTACTTATGAGTTTTGGAAAAGCCATATGTTTTGGGGTTGTTTCTTTATCAATAACTTTTTTCCTTCCATTTCTGCTTGCTTGCACCTCAGAGATGTAGAGGCATTGTCCTAAATAGACATCTCTTGTTTGACTGCACTGAAGCAGGCTTGACTCTGCTGCAGGTAAACCTGGACACACCTGTTGAGGGGGTGTGTCCAGTTGCAGATGGGAAGCATTCCAGTGGGCAGGAAAAACACAGTAGTCAGAGTACCTGGCCAACTATGGTAGGGGTAGGACAGGAGAACCTAGAGAGTAATGGGGTGTCATATAGGAAGAAGGAACAGGGACTGTTTGGAGTTATAGGCCTGCAGCTAGTGAGTATCTAGAATGTGAACAGGCAGTAGGACCCCAGGCACAGGGATGGAGCTCAGGGAAGCTAATAGGGTAGAGGAGGTGTGGGGTAGAGTGGAAGCAGTGAGGGACTATGGCATTTCAGGATTGTAACTCAACATAGGAGAACATGGAAGGTGTGGAGACTGGGCATGGTGGCCAAGGTGCCCTTAGCAGAATGGAGGCCCTGCCTAGATTGCATCATGAGACAGGGTGGTCACTAATTACACCCAGGGTCCTCATCTACTGGGCAATGTGTAGTCCTCAAGCTTGACAGCCTTTGTTCTGGCCCTGTGTGTGTTGTGCCCTTAACTTGCCTGGTAGTCTCCTGCCTTGGACCTCAGATTAATGCCCAAAGTCTTCCTCAAATAGCTCTACTTGCGCTCATTTGGCCTTTGCTGGGCACTTAGTCAACATATTTCTTAAATGTATATGATTGTGATCCAACCAGGGCTGTCCAAAATGACCCAGAACTTCACTGAGGGCTGCCCAGACAGTGGGTGGTTTGCTGGTCAGGGCATGCAGGACTTTGTGGGTGAGAGGGAGAAGAGGAAGATTCTTGCACGTTCAGGATGGTTTAAGGGGCAAATAAGAGCCTGTCCAATTTTGTGCACGTGGTCTGCACCGCAAGGAACGCAGGGGGCTGGACTAGCCTAAGCCTAGAGCATGTTAATGTGGGCCTCCAATATCTCAGGGAGGGACGTGGGGCAGGACTAAGCTTGTATGCTTTAGCAGGGGCCACCTATGCCGCAGGTGGGGGTGAAGTAGAGTGGGGTTTAGGCCTGTGAGTGCAGACAGCAGGCACATTTGTGAAAGGAGGGGAGTGAATGGGGGCCTACAGGGACAGGAGGGGATGATTAGTTGCACAGGGCTGGTTCTGGGGGTGCTTCTATTTGTTACCCTGCAGGTTGACTTTTCTCTGGGCATCTCCCATCTAAATGGCTGGGTACTGCCACCAAGAAACAGTCCCTGCACTAATTCCTAGCTCCTTCCCTTCTTGCACTCACCAGAGGGACTGGTTCTCTGTTCCTCCCCTTTGCTCCCCTGCAAATCTGCACCCTCTATTTATTCTGCCTGCTTCCCTTAGGTTCCAATAACTCAGTCTGCTTCATTTTGCTCTAGAATTACTTCTCTGTGGTTCCCTGGCTTCAAAGCTACTCCACTCCCGTGCTTTACCTTCCCTGGATGCCCTGTCCCTGGCCATGTCCTCCCCACCTTGTTGTTTCTTTCTGGGGTTGTTTGCAAAGAAATCTGCCACCAGTTGTGTTCTTGGTTGCTTTCTTGGATTTCTCACTCCAGGTTGTAGCTTATTGCCATCTCAAAATGGCCATGCTGTACCACACTGGCTGGCAGGGTGCAGTCAGTTCCTGGATCTCTGTTTTCCTGTTGGCCTTGTTCTTTCTCTTCTTCCAGTTGGTGCTCAGTCTGTTTCTTGAACTCTCCTATTGATGTTTTGGGACCTGGGGTCATTATTTGTGTCTGTGTTACTTATTTTCTCGAGTCTTTGTTCTCGGGAGTCGTTATGGAGCGTGTAACTAAGGCACCATTTTAAGTTGTCCTCCATCCTGCTCATGTCTGTATCCTCTGCCAGAATGTGGTTGCTACTTAATTACTTGTTGGGTTGAACTGGATTGTCCAAAGTTTTGGCCCCTACCATCTACAGTATTGACCAGCTGTGGGCACAAATACATCTCCCTAAAGGCTCAGCCTCCTATTCCTGCTGAACAAACACTATCCAAAGCAAGCAGGATCATAAGAACTACATATTCACTAGAAATACATGCCAGAATTTTTCTCGCTGTCTTAAGTACACTATCTAATATGCCTAGGATGATCTGTTAGTTGGACACCATGCAGACAATCTGAAATCTCACTAAAGATCATCGAATTAACCTGAACATGTTGTAGCTAATTTAAATATCTTGACTTTGTGTCCTGCTCATCAGATTGGACCCTTGGACACAACACCTGCCTTGACTGGGTCTAAATTTGCCACTTCCTCTTGGACACTAGGCAGCTATCCACCCTGAGTGGTATGGGGAGCAGATCAGTCCTACAATCGCGTAATTACCCCCACCCAGCCTAGCTTTCTCCTTTATTCATTTGCCTAGCATTGCAGTATTCAATGGACAGTAATTTGTTAGGACTCTTTGGGTTACAAATAATAGAAAATTAAGCCTAAAATAATTTAAATAATTTAGTATATTTACAGAGCCATGTAACTGGAAAAACAAATCCAGAAGTGGATCGGATTTTAGGCATAGTTCACTCGGATTTCTGTCTATCTTCCTCTGTGATTGTCTCAGCTTGCACCTCTCTAACTTAGGGTCTGTTCTCAGATTCGCTTGCCTCGTGGATACAAAAAGGCTGCCAGTAGCAATTAGGGTAACATGCTCCTTGGGCCATATTTATCAGGAGAGAGTGTAGCTTCCCAAACTTATCAAACAAAAGTATTAACCTACACCCTGATTGGATCATACCTGAACCAATGACTATGAAAGAGAAATGCAATGTATTGATAGTCTAGACCTCAGTTGTGTGCCCAGTACTCTGGCAAGTGGGGTGCTAGTCAATTGACCAGGAGACCAATCATGGCTCCTCACTGGAGCAGGGCATGACATCAGTTGCACCCAAAATGAAGTGACATGATGGAGGACAGCTGAGATGCAAGTTGGGGAGACAATCATAATTTTCTCTAAATAAGGACAGGGACTTGAATTGGAGCTTAAATAATGGATAGGAATTGGGCAAATTATGCAGTAGTAGGCTTAGCTCCTTCTGCTTGTCTAGCAAGGATCCAAGGGCAGACAACTTTTTATCAAATTGATATTACTCTAATGTTTTTTCAGGCAGTGCATATTATAAGCAAATCAAAGCTCAGTGAAACAGGTGAAGGCTGAGCAGGTGCTAAAGGAACGAAGAGGAAACTAACAACAAAATTGAATGGCTCTTTGGCTGAAAAAGGTCCACATTCCCCCCCACCCCCGGAACATTATTTCGATTGGCCAATTACATGCTATAAGATCAGACTGAATTCCATGAAGAAACAATTGGATGGAAATAATTGTAAGTAGAGCCATTTTATTAGTATTCCTAAAGACCTTTGATGCGGAATAATGATGGTAAATCATTAATATATATTTTCAGCTGCTTTAAAAATTAAATCTGTTCCACAATGTGTTTCACAATTTTATAACCATTACACAGAGGCCTTTGGGATATTCTCATAAAACGCATTCTGTAAATTTGATCTGTCCTTGTATTGCATTACACTTTAAAGCAATAATTTGGCATTCAGAAAAGCTCCAAGGCATCATCTCACTCAGAAGCAGCAATGAAGGAAAGTGCAAGAGAATGGAAAATAACAGGTCCTGGAGAAGGAGCTGCTGTCCTTTTCCTAGAGTGGTGTAAGGAAAGGGATCAGGTGTGACCTATGTTTTCTGGAGAGATTTATTCCACAATTCCCTGAGGCTTCCTATAAAACATTACTAAATATGTCCCTTTCTCAGTTGTTCCACACCCCCTGCCACAAAAAAAAAAAAAAAAAAAAAAAAAAAATCCATGCAAGGAGCTCTTCTGTAAGACAGTCTAAAGCTTGGATCATTCTCGCTTCATTGCAGTGGGACTTAAGGGATATGACACAGGTGAGTTCAGTCCAGAGATGGGAAAAGTAACCAGCCCATTATTATTATTTGACATTTTATTGTGCTTTAGTTGAAAATTTACAGAGCAAATTAGTTTCACATTCAATAATTTATACATTTTTTTTTTTGTGACGCTGATTGCAATCCTTGCAATGTGTCAGCACTTTCCATCTGAGTTTCACTTGTCCAGTCATCTGGTTTTCCTGCCCCTTGCTTCCTTCTCATTTTGCTTTGGGGCAGGCGTTACCCATTTGGTCTCGTACACTTGATTGTTCTAGGGAGCATGTCCTTCACTGGTGTCATTGTTTGTTTTATAGACCTGTCTAATATTTGAGTGAAAGATGAACTTCAGGAGTGGCTTCAGTTCTGAGTTAGAAGGGTGTCTAGGGCCCATAGTCTCGGGGGTTCCTCCAGTCTCTGTCAGTCCAGTAAATCTGGTCTTTTTTGCTAATTTGAATTTTGTTCTACATTTTTCTCCCACTTTGTCCAGGACCCTCTATGGTGATCCCTGTCAGAGCGATCAGTGGTGGTAGCCAGGCACCACCTAATTCTTCTGGTCTCAGACTAGTGGAGGCTGTGGTTCATGTGGTCCATTAGTCCTTCGGACTAACTGCTTCCTTGTGTCTTTGGTTTTCTTCATTTTCCTTTGCTCCAGACAGGATGAGACCAGTAGTTTTATCTTAGATGGCTACTCACAAGCTTTTAAGATCCCAGGCACTACTCACCAAAGTAGGACGTAGAACATTTTCTTTATGAACTACGTTATGCAAATTGACCTAGATGCCCCCCCAAGACCATGGTTCCTAACCCTCAGCCCGAGCAACTTGGTCCCAGGAGGTATTTGGTTGTGTCTAGGAATCTTCTAAAACTGTGCCTCCTGTGCGTTCTATTATATGTATGAATAAACATGCTGCATATACAAATATGTATGTAAAAATATCCACAGCCAAGCCTGTATATATATATATTTATATTTGTATATATATGGGTGTACTCCTAGACTCTCTTTTATCCCTATTCAGCCTACATATCTACCTATGTAAAAAAAAATATGTATCTGTTTATAAAATTATTGTTTTTTCTGTTGTTTTAGGATTGTATATGTTATTGTATTTACTGTTTGCCTGTTTTTTTTTTGGATTCATCTTAGTGCCTTCCTTTGCCTTGATACAATTGTGCTAACTTCCTTTGTATTGTGTGGTGCCAAATACACAATAAAAATAAAACAAAAAGTTAACACTGGTCTACTATCTAGTTAGTGATTTTCCTATCCTTCTGAGCCATTGGTTGGAGGACAGCTGCGCTGGGCTGTTGCCTACACTCACAGAGGGCTCTATATGAAAGGCAAATACATTTCTGTGGTATTAAGCCACTGAGATTTTAGAATTTCTTTTGTTACTTCAGCATAGTTTATTTTGACAAATACAATAGCTGAGCATAATTTCAGATGGAAATAAAAGGAGGGTAAATTCTCAATCTACTATATAATATAGACTTGTGGAAACATAACTGAGGTAATGTCTGGCTCTTATTCATTTTGGAGGCTTCTGAGGGTAACAACAAAGAGAACTTGAAGGCATTGAGGGCTGAAATGCCCATCTCATTTGTGGGTCCCTGGTGTTCACAAAGGAGCAGTAGTAAGGACTAGGTAAACCTCTTGAAGACACTCCTGATTTCCACACCAAAGGCAAAATATCCCTGGTAGAACGTAGTCCTGTTTTTTTATCCCATTGAGTTGATGGAGTGGAAGACACCAATTGGAGTAGCACTGGTGTTACGGATTGAATTTGTTGTTGTTTGGCTCTGACTCATAGCAACCCTATGTACAACAGAATGAAACACTGCCTGGTCCTGTGCCACCCGCACGGTCATTGTTATGCTTGAGCCTATTGTTGCAGCCATTGTGTCAATCCATCTGGTTGAGGGTCTTCCTCTTTAAATGTGTGTCAACTTGGCTAGGCTATGGTTCCCAGTATTGTGTGATTGTCTACCCTTTTGTCATCTGATGTGATTTTCCTATGTTGTAAATCCTGCCTCTATGAAGTAAATGAGACAAGGTTAGAGGCAGCTGTGTTAATGAGGCAGAACCCAGTCTACAAAATTAGTTTGTGCTTTGAGTCAATCTCCTTTGAGAAGTAAAAAAAAAGAGGTGAGCAGAGAGACAGGGGACCTGATACCATCAAGAAACAAGAGCCAGGAGAATAGTGTGTCCTTGGGACCCAGGGTCCCTGCACTGAGAAGCTCCTAGACCAGGGGAGGATTGAAGACAAGGATCAGAGCCAACAGAGAGAGAAAGCCTTCTTCTGGAGCTGACACACTGAATTCAGACTTCTAGCCTCGTAGACTATGAGAGAATAAATTTCTCTTTGTTAAAGCTGTCCACTTGTGGTATTTTTGTTATAGCAGCACTAGTTAATTAAGACAACTGGGTTCTAGGGTCAGCTCAAGAAACTGTTCAAATAAGGCAGCATGTGTGCAGGTGGGTCATGTCAGGGTGCCCAGGGGCCCCAAGGAAGGGTATCAGCCCTTGTTGGGAGCCTCTTGGCAGCCTGTGAACCTTTCTGAAGTCCTCACCATGTTTGTGGGTCAGTGTCTAATAACTGATGAGAGCACAGAACCAAACAAATGAACTTTGTTTGTGTGGGATTGCATGAGAGGCTACTTCCCTTAGAGGCTCCTGCAATGGAAGGTTTCTCCAAGGCATGTGATCTATGACCAGGACACCGCTGAGATTTAGTTGGGTGAATGGTCTTATTGATAAAGGGTTCTGGATCAATTGGATATTTGTATAGAAAAAAAAAAAAAACGAATCTTGCCTCCTCTCTCACCCTCTACTCAAAAACTAATTTGAAATGCATCATAAACCTATGAAAAGTAAAAAAAAAAAAAAAAAAAAATCTAGATGAAAGCATAGGAGAATATCTTCATGACCTAGAAACAGACATATTCTTAAACATAACACAAAAAAGTAGTAGTCATAAAATACAGAGTTGATAAGTTGGACTTGATTACAGTTTAAGACTGCTGTCCAACAAAAGACACTGTTACAATAGTAAAAAGACAAATGCCAGATATGCAAGCTACAATACATATATATGACAGAGGACTTATATCTGGAATATGTTAAGAACTCCTATAAGTCAATAAGATAAAGACAGTCCAGTTAGAAGTGTGCAGTAGACTTGAGCAGGTAATTCACAAAACAGCATATCCAAATGGTAAATAAACATATGGAAAAGCGCTAACCATCCTTACTCAACAGGAAAATGCAACCTAAACCCGCAAAGAGATACTGCTATATCCAATCATAATGGCTAAAATTTAAAGATAGTATTACTGAGAGTTGGCCAGGTTGAGGGTAAATGGAACTTGTATACATTTTTAGTGGAAACAACAACAAAAAACAAACAAAAACTGGCAGTACTTACTAAAGCCTCACATACATTCATTCTGTGACCAGAAAGTCTACTTCTAGGTATATATCTGAAAGAAATAATTCAATATGTTCACCAAAGCGTGTGTATAAGAAAGCTAGCAGTTATGTTTATAGCAGCCAAAAACAGAGAGAGTAATCAAATGGACAGCACTACAGCCCATTTCTGGGAACTGCCTGAAGGATAATGGTGAAGGGGAATCCTCCCAATAGGCAGAACTTTGAGCAGTGCACCTGGTTCACTTTGCTTGGAAGGAAAAACAGCCAAATGTACGATTTTATACCAATTCATGGGCGGTAGAGGGGCTTGGAAGGAACATGACTGGAAAACTGGTGAAAAGGAGGTATGGGGAAGAAGCACATGGATAGACCTCTCCAAATGGGCCAAAGAAGTGAGGATATTTGTGTCTCATGTGAATGTTCACCAAAGGGTGATCTTAGCAGAGGAGAGCATTAACAATCAAGTGAATAGGATAATGTGTTCTGTGGAAACCAGTCATTCTCTTTCCCCAGTCGCTCCCCTCAACGCTCAATGGGCTCATGAACAAAGTGGCCATGGTGGCAGGGATAGAGGTTATGCGTGGACTTCTACTCACCAAGGCCAACTTGGTTGCAACCACTGTTGAGTGCTCGATCTGCCAGCAGCAGAGACCAACACTGAGTCCTCGATATGGCAACTTTCCTTGACGTGATCAGCCAGCAACCTGGTGGCAGGTTGATTACATTGGATTGCTTCAATCCTCTAAAGGGCAGCTCTTTGTTCTTTCTAGAATAGACACTCTGGGTATGGATTAGCCTTCCCTGCACACAATGTTTCTGCCAAAACTACCATTTGTGGACTTAACAGAATCCCTTATCCTTCATCATGGTATCCCACACAGCATTGCCTCAGATCAAGGGACTCACTTCACAGCAAATGCAGTGCAGCAGTGGGCCCATATTAGTGGAATTTACTTGTCTTACCATGTTGCCCATCATCCTGAAGCAGCTGGCTTGATAGAACAATGGAATGGCCTTCTAAAGACACAATTATAGCACCAGGTAGGTGGCAATACCTTGCAGTGTTGCGGCAATTTCTCCAGAAAACTGTATATGCTCTAAACCAGCATCCAGTATATGGTGCTCTTTCTCCCATAGCCAGGATTCATGGGTCCAGGAATCAAGGATTGGAAATGGGAGTGGCAACACTCACTATTACCCTACTGACCCAGTCATAAAATTTTTGCTCCCTGTCCTTAGACCCCATGCTCTGTGGGTCTAGAGGTCTTAGATCCAAAGGTAAGAATGTTCCCACCTGGAGGCACATCACTGATTCCATTGAACTGGAAGTTAAGAATGCCACCTGGCCACTTTGGGCTCCTTATGCCTCTGGATCAACAGACAAAGAAGGGAGTTACCATATTGGCTGGTGTGATTGATCCTGATTACCAAGAGAAAATCGAATTGATATTATATAATGAAGGTAATGAATAGTATATCTGGAATGCAGGAGATCTCTTAGGACATCTCTTAGTACTACAATGCCCTTTGGTTAAAGTCAGTGAAAAACTACAACAACCCAATTCAAACATGACTACTAATGGCCCAGACCCTTTAGGAATGCAGATTTGGGTCACCCCACCAGGCAAAGTACCACAACCAGCTGAGGTGCTTGCTGAGGGTGAAGAGAATACAGAATGGGTGGTATTAGATGGTAGTTTGAAACACCAGCTATGACCACGTGATCAGTTGCAATAACGAGAACTGTATTTGTTATGAGTATTTCTTCCTTTTATGTGTTCATAAAATATTTTTGTTTTCATCATTTATAAAATATAAGCTCTAAACAGGGCTAGTGCATTTTCAGTTGTACAGGTGTTAGTTGTATCACTAGTATGACTTCATAATTGTCTATTTAGAGATTACGTATGGTTTAAGATGTGTAGAGGTGCCAAGCTGACAAGGGGTGGACTGTGATGGTTATAAGTTTTGTGTCAACTTATTTGGGCCATGAGTCTCAGTGCTTTGGTAGATATGATGTAGTGTGGCAGTTACATAATGATGTAATCACCTCCATGATGAGCTCTGATATAATGTAACCACCTCCATGTTGAGATCTGCTATGAGCAGCCAATCAGTTGAAAGAGAGTTTCCTTGGGAGTAGGCCTGCATTCAACAAATATGGACTTTCTGGCAAAGCTCTCTGACTTTTACTGTGTTCTGGATCCTGTATTCGGCTTGTTATCATCTGATCTCTGGCTCTTGGAACTTGAGCCAGCAGCCTACCATCTTATCTGCCGTTCTTGAATTCATCAACCCTGTAGCTATATGAGTCACAAGAAACATCCAGCCAGATGCCTGGCCCATGGACCTGGGCCTCATCAGCCTCTACAACTGTGTGAGCTATTTCCTTTATTTAAGTCTCTATCTTCCTCTCTCTCTCTATATATACATGTATATACCCTTCACTGGTTTTACTTCTCTAGAGAACCCAGCCTAAGACCCTAACTGTCTTAGTTATCTAGTGCTGCTATAACGTGAATACCACAAGTGGTTGGCTTCAACAAACAGAAGTTTATTCTCTCACAGTCTAGCAGACAAGAAGCCCAAATCTAGGGCACCAGCTCCAGGGGAAGGCTTTCTTTCTCTATTGGCTCTGTGGAAAGTCCTTTTCATCAATCTTCCCTGGTCGAGGGGCTTCTCAGCGCAAGGTCCCTGGGTCCAAAGGATGCACTATTCTCCTGGCTGTTATTTCTTGGTGGTATGAGGTCCCCTGTCTCTCTGTTTACGTCTCTCTTTTATATCTCAAAAGACATTGGTTCAAGGCACAATCCAATCTTGCAGATTGAGTTCTGCCTCATTAACACAACTAATGCTAATCCCATCTCATCAACAGTATAGAGATAGGATTTACAACACATAGGAAAATCACATCAGGTGACAAAATGGTAGACAATCACACAGTACTGGGACTCATGGCCCAGCCAGGGTTGACAGATATTTTGGGGGGACACAATATAATCCATGACACTAACCTAAAGTTTGGCATTTCAAACCCACCCAGCAGTGCTGTGGAAGAAAGACCTGGCAACTGCTTCCATAACAATTACAGCCAAGAAAACCCTATGAAGCAGTGGAACAGTTCTATTATGTAACACATAGAATTGCTATGAATCAGAATCAACTTGATGACAACAGGTTTTTTTTTTTCTTCCCTCATACTGAAATAAAATTCGGAATAGTAATTACCCCTGAGGAAGTGTGTTGACTGGGAAAGAGATAAAAGAATCCTCTGAGGTACTGGAAGTGTTTTATATTGATCTGGATATGCATACATACATAGTACATACATGCATGCATACATATATACATATATATATGCTTATGTAAAAATTCATCAAGCTGTGTACTTAAGATTAAGGCACTTTACTGTAGATAGACTATATCTCATAAATAATAATCCTGCTACTAAAAAGACACTGATAAAAGCTACTTACTTGGTTTTCCAATTCATTTTCATCCTTGTATTCCCTCTGACCCTTAATCCTTGTTAGATTGTTGTTAAACTGTACTATAAGGAAGGACAATCTATTTCAGTGGAGGAAGAACACATACTTGCTTTGGAAGCAGAATCTCCATTTGTAAGTGGGTAAGAAGACTCCTCTCCTGGCTCCTCTAGTGACTGGGCTTCCTCCACATGTTAACAGTTTGCGATGATGGGCATGGAGGGGTGCGATGTTCATGTCATGGGCCTCGTATGGACACTTAGGAGAAGTAGCAACATGAGATAAGCTTCTTATTGTCCCACCTTTGAGGACAGTCACAGGAGGCTTATAGCAATTTCAGAGTGGAAGAGAAGGAGGAAGTGACATTTGAATTTGGGGAAATTGTTACATTTTTTGAGCCTCTATTCCCTGATGAGTCAAATGGGGCTTCTGCACTTATCTCTCTTTTTTTGTAAAGATAAAGTAAAATAACGTATTAGGAAGTGTCTCAAAACCATGAAGCATAGACAGGGTGGCATAATCATTAAGCAAAAACATATCCATAAATTGTGTAGCACTTTGAAAGTGTGTCGTGGAGACCAGGCATGATATATGCGGAAGTGCTTCATTTACACTGTCAACGTGATGTGGGTCTGTCTCACCTGAGAAGGAGATGCGATTAACTCTCAGGTTATGCACACTCCCGGTCAGCCTGCTCTGTAAATGGATTTATACCCACCCTGTCTGCCATGCTTCATTCTGTGGAGCAGTACTCTCCAACCTTGTCGGCAATTTCAATCAGAGCAATGAAGCCAGATCAAAACTGTTTAAATATGGCAATGTGCTGACTGGAGATTGCCCAGGCTCCTTAGCAAATGGCTCTCAATCAAAACCCAGTGTGCCCACCTGACACAGCTGCTCTTTATTAGCACTGATATTCCTGCTTGTCATCGACATTCCATACATCTCCCAGTCCTTGCTCTTGCTGTCCACCCATGAGCCTTGTGGCAATGGAGAATTATCTCACGTTCTTTGCACATCACCCTTCTATCTTTCCGTGTCCATGGAGGTGGCTTTGTGAAGCTGCGTGGAGAATTATTGTCTTGCTGATTTATCTGTTCCTGGGCCACCTTCCCAGCTAGTGACAAATTATTCTCTACAGGGGAGAACCACTTAGAGCCTTTAAGACAGTAGTGAAAAATTTCTCTTATTTTGGGTTCATTTGAAAAGCCACAAGAATTAAAGTTTGCTGCAAAGTCTTGAAAGATACAAGGAGTTGAATATTGGAAACTTAAAAGGTACATTTGTGGCTATTCCCTTCCCATGACCAACATCTGGGAAGATATGTTACTTAGCTAACACATCTTCATTTTGCGTTGGTTGGCAGAAAAACCTGGTAGACTTCTGTGCTCCAAAACAATGTTCACCTGGACCTGGATGATGTGGGTCACCCCACATAGCCCCAATTTCCTCACCTACCTTCTGTTGGCCTGAAAAGAGTCTGCCATTCCTGTGCTTCCCCTCATTCGCGGGTCTCCCCAGCAGAGGTGGATGCTCCCATTGTCCCACTCCCACCAACTCTGTGCCCATTTCTATGATGGCACACACAATCTATTTCTCTTCAGTAATTAACAGTGGGGAAACCCTGGTGTGTAGTGGTTAAGTGCTATGGCTGCTAACCAAAGGGGCAGCAGTTCGAATCCACCAGGTGCTCCTTGGAAACTCTATGGGGCAGTTCTACTCTGTCCTATAGGGTCGCTATGAGTTGGAATTGACTGGACGGCACTGGGTGGGATGAGTTAATTAAAGGTGGAGTGGTGTAAGGGTCTCCTTCACCAGACTGTAAGCTCCTCTTGGGAAGAAGCGATTTCTCTCTTCAGTTTTGTATCCCTAGGGTTTGGTCCAGTGCCTTCCACAGTGATGAAGTCCATGAAGATGTTTCTGTATCAAATGTCTCTCACTCATGAGGTGTGGAACAGTAATTTGCTACGAAGCAGCGAAGTTTGAAATTAATGAAATTAAATAAAAACATACCATAGAATGCATATTGGTTAGGTCCTGGCAGAAAAAAAAATGGCACATTCAAACAGAGAAGGATTTAATAAAGGGACTATAGAAGATGTGGGCAAGGTTTAAGAAACTGAAGAGGGCTGGTAGGACCCTGGGAATAGCAACAGTGGGGAACCATGTTACCACTCCTGTACTTCAGGGGAAAGAGAAGGCAGCAGAACTCAGAGTGTAGCTATGTGGGGAGGGATTGTTGACAAGAGCTGCGGCCTTTGAGAAAGTGGAACAGGCTGCTTGGCCATGACATGCACAGGACCTACGCCATTTTTCTCTCTTCTAAACTTATTCTTGACTGCTTAGTTCCATTTTCCATGTTAAATTTTTACCAATGACTAATGTCCTTTTCAGACTGTGGGAAACAAATAATATGATCTAAGAAAGCCTTATGACCACCGAAACCATCCCAGGAGACCAGTCACTCCCTGAGCGGTTGAGATAATACCTTGGAAGCATGATCACTGAAACCACCCCAGGAGAGAATGACATTCCACAAGTTCCCAAAACCCATGAGTTTGCCCTGAAAAACTTGCAGCTAGTGTCCAGGGAGACAGGCTTTGGAGGAGATCATTCCCCTCTCTCTCCTGTGTGTATTGATATACAATAAAGCTCTTGCTACTTACCTCATCCCTGTCTCAGGAACTGGCTATCTGTGGCAGGTGGCTCTGACCCACAAGATTGCAGTAACAAAAGGGGCTTAGCTAATCCATGGTGATCTAGAAGAGGGGAAGCCTAGGAGGTAAGACTGTCAATCACTCCCCTTTCTCCCTGCAATCTTCTCCCAGTGATTGGAACCAGAAGGCAGTCCACACAGGTCGATCTCCTGAACATAGCAGGGTGGAAATAAGTGGACGGTGGACTTGTTAGAGCAAACAAAAGTTATTCACTCCTTTGCCATTTAGCATCCACTCTTGTTTTAGTTTAGGTGAAAACTTCATGTCTCCCATGAGTAGGAATCGACTTGACGGCAATGGGTTTGTTCTTTTTGTTTGGACACAGGGATGCACAAATTTGAATTTGCTACTACATTACCATGGGTGTATGAAATCACATCACTCCCACCTAAAATCTACATTTGTTGCCACCACTGATTTTCATATGAGGTAGAAATAGAAAAGAAGGAGGGGATGAAAAATTGATTAACATAAAATGTAGCTTCTGTAACACAGTAAAATTTATCTCCTATTGTCTTATACACCTAAAACGGCAAAAGAAGGCCTCGGGCTAAAATATTGATGTACATTGAGTCTGCTCACTCCGGCAATGAGATTGAAAACATTGTTCTTACTTAATATCCTAGTGAAGAACCAGATGGTATCCAGTGGAAAACCAGGACCTTGAGTTTAAAGAGCCTGCAATGGCCGCCATTTTGGAGCTTGACTAAGCCCAGGTATTGTCTCCAATCTCCAATCAACAGGAGGGAATGACTTAGAAAATAATTTTGGACTCATTATTCCCTGTCCTTGAGCATTGAGAATGTGACCCAGCTGGAGGTGGACTCGCAAAGACTCATAAAAACACATCAACTGGGCCTGAGGTATATAGCTATATATATAAGTCTATATAGCTAAGACAACCTTAAAAAAAAGAATCTTTTAGGAAGATATTTACATAAACAGGGCATAAAAGCCACGCCTTTCCTTTTAATATTTAGTAAATAGTTATAAACCAACAAGAGGTCAGTAGCCACAATGAAAGGCCTAGGTCCAATATTAGCCCCTCCCTGAAAATATGCCAAACATTTCTGAGCGGGGCTATAGTTCAAAATGGATGCTGGTCTTGAATGGCCAATGTCCAAAAAGAAATGGGAGGAGTGAGACAGAACACCCACAATGCTGTGTTCTTTACCTGGCTTCCTTCCCCGCTGCGTTGTATTACAAAATCATTTCCTTTGCTGGGCTCTCCACCCTCAGCTTTGCATTCGAATCTTGCTTTGCTTGGAGATTATACATAAATCCCAATGTGCCTTCATAATATGATAAAGAATGTTGTTGACTTAACGTGTATGAACTCCCTACTTGTAAACCCCTTTAAACATAACTTACCTTCCTGCCCTTGGCAAGCAGTCTTGACAGCAGTAATCTCCAACTGACTCCATTTCCTTGTACAACGAAATAAAGGTGCGTTTTCTATTCTCCCACCTTGGTCTCTCATTTATTGGCCAATACGAGTCATGCCAAGTAAGAACTTGGGGTTTCCACCCTGTAACACAAGGACCCACCTTTCTGGTCTCAGTAACAATTTTGGTGCCCAATGTGGGGCCTCCATCCAACTACGAGAGGAAACTCCACCAACCCTCAGGGCGCACCAAACCTCTTGTTCAGGAGGATTGTGTGGTTCTCCTAATCGCTTCCAAGGCAGCGACCAGACTGAGGAGCTTTTACTTCGAGAATTAGAAACTAACTCTGGTATGGACATCCACTAGGTAAGTGCCTAGGAATTCTTGTTAAGTGTAAACGCTTGGGATTGCAGGTGGGGAGGTGTCTGGAGGATTGAAGTGGGACTAAGACATTCCCATTAGGGGTGATTGAAGCCTTGCTAAGATCATCCTTGTTATCTTGCCCCACCAATCCCCTTAGCCAACAGCAGAGAACGGGCAGCCTAGTTTGTGGTTGTTGACTTTGGTTAAGTTCTGGTTCTGTTTCTGAATGAGTGTGTGTGTGGGTGAATTATGGAAAACCAACCTAGCGTACCTTTACTAGGGCTCTTTATTTTTTCATGTGGATTCTAATCACCATTTGGGGTCACCTAACTATGACAAAAGAGAGGGAAAATGGGATGAAATCCCCTATGTACAAACCTTTCTGTCTCTGTGGCAAAATAAAAACCTACAAAAACAGTGTAAGCTAGTGGTGCAGGGGAAAAGGAAGGGAAGGAAAGCTCCACCTTGAGACGCCTGGGGCTAAAGCCAGGCCAGGTAAATGGGATGATTGATAAGGGGCCATTATCTTTTGGTTCCACCTAGCTAGAGGCCCAAGGCCACATGCATTTAAATGGGAAGATTGGGCATGAAGAATAGACAAATCTGGAATGTTTTAAAAGGGTTATGTGTTTATGGTTATGCATTTATCTGAATGTACTACAGTGAGCATGTAACTCTGCCTTTGGCCAATACTTAATTGGATATGCTAAAAGAGGAACTAGGATTTGCCTGGGAGAAACTCGGGCTTTTTGTTTATAGCTTGGAGGCTTAGGCCAAAAACATGAGTTTCTCCCAGATTTGCATTTATCCATACCCCTTCCACTTGGAGATGTAGGCCTTGTTCCTGGCTCCCCAGCAGCTGGCAGCTGCTACCCCTTTGGTAGAACCCTCCACCACCCGTCCAGCAAATTGCTTCCCATCACTTTAGTAGTCAGAAACTTCCAGTCCTGCCCCAGGAATAGTCTCAGTGCATACCCGTAGTGGGGTACAATTTGGCCAGGAATCCATCTAAGTCTCCTCAGGGCAATTTCCACTGAGACAAATGCCTGCCGGACTGGATCACAACAGCCAGCCTTGAGGTCCGTACACCGTTCTCTACCTCTGACCTGTATAATTGGAAGAACAATCCCCCAGCATATAGAGTTGACCCAAATGCATAGAAGCTTTCTTGTGTCCATCTTTGCCACACATCACCCTATTTGGGCCGACTGTCAGTCAATCCTAAAAATTCTTCTAACTTCAGAGGAACGGAGGATGGTCTTGAAAAAGGCATGCCAAGATGCCGACCTCAGCCCTCAGAATGGTATTACACTCTTGGCAGCCCAGGCTGTGCCTGCTATTGGCAGGGGGCAGGACAGCTAGAACATTATAAAAACTGTTTGACAGCAAGGGGCCCCAAAATAGAAGAGCTTTGAGAAAGTTCAGGATGTACAAAAAGGCCCCAAGGAAAATCTCTCCAGTTTCCTAGAATGGGTGTATGAAGCATACCAGCAGTTTACTGATAGAAGACCCAGAGAATACCAGGTTAATAAATACGACCCTCATTGTTACCCCCAAGGGCACGGAGGCCCTCCGAACTCAGTGGGTCCTTGTCTTCCTCTTGTAAGAATACAAGAGGAGACAATTTTGGGTTCAGCTCCAACAGGTTTATTTTACTTGTGACAAGTAAAAGGAGTCAGTGGGGGCTCATACTGCTCCCAAAGACTGCCTCGAAAAAGGAAGCAAGCTGAGGGCTTATATGGGTTCGGTGGGGACAGTACAGCAATGAATATTCAGTGGGGTTCTTTGGTGGGGCGGGTCCTCTTCAGAATAGCAATGCATACTAATTAGGCTGCGCGTGCATCTGGAATCCAAGATGGAACCCGCTGATATTCAAGATGGAGTCCTCTCGGCAGCCCTTGGCATCACTTATTATGGGCTATAGTGCAGGCCCACTGATTTTCTGTATTACATCACTCCCTATCGCGGGCCAAGGAAGGTCAAACAGTGGTCACACCTTGTTCTTCTGTGCATGCGGGGCCTATAAAGCGGGAAGGGACTAGAAAAACACTAAGGAGGAAGTGGTAATTCACAGGTTGTTTTAACCTTATCTCGTGTTGACAGGATGTGGTTCCTATTTACCCAACTTTTTCCAGCTTTTTTATTCCCCCAGTGCAGTTAACAGTATCTGTCTCATCATCAGCCAGAGCACCCCCGACATCAGGTGGAAACTTTAAAAGTTAGAAGTAGATCTAGGAATGAATACTTCACAACTTGTTGAGATTGTCTTTAAGGTCTTCAATAATTGGGACCAAGTACAAGGAAAAAGTCTGCCCTTCTGGCAGCAGCTCTCGGAAGTAACCCGCCGCCCAGGCAGAACTCCCTTGGGGTAAGTTCTTGTGGGCCCCAAAAGGGCTGGTAACCAACCCAAGGCCTCCTGAAACTAGGTCCGAGACAGTGTGCCTGTTGTAAACAAGACCACTGGAAATGAGAGTGCTCCTCATGGCCAACCCAGCCTGAGCTGGAAACCCATAAATAGCCTGAGGACAACTTACTGACACAACAGACCAGAGACTGGAGAATATGGCCTCCACTGCTGTCTCAGGCACACAGGGGACCCTCCAGCACCCCAGGTAAGGACACGTCTGCAGTCCCAGCCCTTGGCCGGCTTCATTGGCAGGGTGGAGAGCTGCCAAACACAGGCAGAGGTGGAACACAGCTTCAGGGCCTGGAAAGGGTCACCATCCTTACTTTGCCCCAAAGCCTGGAAGGCCTGTGACAGCAAAAAGCACGTTGACTGGAGGAAAGAAAGCCTACTAGTTATGGTTTTTTAGAAAAAATTTTATTATGCTTTAAGTGAAAGTTTACAAATCGAGTCAGTATTGTACAAAAATTTATATATGCCTTGCTATATTTTTTGCTATATACTCCTAACTGCTCTCCCCCTAATAAGATAGCACACCCCTTCCCTCTACTCTCTCTTTTCATGTCCATTCAGCCAGCTTCTGACACCCTCTGTCCTCTTATCTCCCCTCCAGGCAGGAGATGCCAACATAGCCTCAGGTGTCTACGTGATCCAAGAAGCTCGTTCTTCACCAGTATCATTTCCTATCCCATTGTCCAGTCCAATCCCTGTCTGAAGAGTTGGCTTTGGGCATGGTTCCAGCCTTGGGCTAACAGAGGGCCTGGGAACCATGACCACCACGGTCCTTCTAGCCTCAGTCAGACCATTAAGTCTGGTCTTTTTACAAGAATTTGGGGTCTGCATCCCACTGCTCTCCTGCTCCCTTGGGGTTCTCTGTTGTGTTCCCTGTCAGGGCAGTCATCAGTTGTAGCCAGGCACCATCTAGTTCTTCTGGTCTCAGGCCGATGTAGTCTCTGGTTTATATGGCCCTTTTTGTCTCTTGGGCTCATAATTACCATGTGTCTTTGGTGTTCTTCAATCTCCTTTGTTCCAGGTGGGTTGAGACTAATTGATGGATCCCAGACGGGCGCTTGCTAGCGTTTAAGACCCGAGACACTGCTCTCCAAAGTGGAATGCAGAATGTATTCATAACAGATTTTATTATGCCAGTTGACTTAGATGTGCCCTGAAACCATAGTCCTCAAACCCCACCCCTGCTATGTTGGCCTTCGAAGCATTCAGTTTATTCAGGAAACTCTGTTTTTGGTTTAGTCCAGTTGTGCTGACCTCTCCTGTATTGTGTGTTGTCTTTCCCTTCACCTAAAATAGTTCTTGTCTACTAATTAGTGAATACCTCTCTCCCTCCCTCCACCTTACACTCATAACCATCAAAGAATATTTTCTTCTCTGTTTAAACTATTTCTCGATTTCTTATGATAGTGGTCTTATACAATATTTGTTCTTTTGCAACTAACTAATTTCACTCAGCATAATGCCTTCCAGATTCCTCCATATTAGGAAATGTGTTGGAGATTCATCACTGTTTTTTATTGATGGGTAGTATTCCATTGTGTGAATATACCATAATTTATTTATCCATTCATCCATTGATGGGCACCTCGGTTGCTTCCATCTTTTTGCCATTGTAAACAGTGCTGCAATGAACATGGGTGTGCATATATCTGTTCATATAAAGGCTCTTATTTCTTAAGGATATATTCCAAGGAGTGGGATTGCTGGATCCTATGGTAGTTCTATTTCTAGCTTTTTAAGGAAGCACCAAATCGATTTCCAAAGTGGTTGTACCATTTTACATTTCCACCAGCAATGTGTAAGTGTTCCAGTCTCTCCATAACCTCTCCAACATTTACTATTTTGTGTTTTTTGGATTAATGCCAGCCTTGTTGGAGTGAGATGGAATCTCATTGTATTTTTAATTTGCATTTCTCTAATGGCTAACGATCGTGAGCATTTCCTCATGTATCTGTTAGCTATCTGAATGTCTTCTTCAGTGAAGTGCCTGTTCATATCTTTTGCCCATTTTTTAATTGGGTTGTCTTTTTGCAGTTGAGTTTTTGCAGTATCATGTAGATTTTAGAGATCAGGAGCTGATCAGAAATGTCATGGCTAAAAACTTTTTCTCAGTCTGTAGGTAGTCTTTTTACTCTTTTGGTGAAGTCTTTGGATGAGCATAGGTGTTTGATTTTTAGGAGCTCTCAATTATCTAGTTTTTCTTCTGCATTATTAGTAATGTTTTGTACATATATATTTTTTTATGCCATGTATTAAAGCTCTTAGTGTTGTCCTTTTTTTTTTTTTTCCATGATCTTTATCATTTTAGATTTTATATTTAGGTCTTTGATCCATTTTGTGTTAGTTTTTGTGCATGGTGTGAGATATGGGTCTTGTTTCATTTTTTTGCAGATAGATATCCAGATATGCCAGCCCTATTTGTCAAAAAGACTGTCTTTTCCCCATTTAACTGATTTTGGGCCTTTGTCAAATATCAACTGTTCATATGTAGATGGATTTATTTCTGGATTCTCAATTCTGGTCTATAGGTCTATGTATCTGTTGTTATGCCAGTACCAGGCTCTTTTGACTACTGTAGCAGTATAATAGGTTCTAAAATCAGGCAGAGTAAGGCCTCCCACTTTGTTCTTCTTTTACAGTAATGCTTTACTGATCTGGGGCCTCTTTCCCTTCCTTATGAAGTTGGTGATTTGTCTCTCCATCTCATTAAAAAATGTTGCAATTTGGATGGGAATTGCATTGTATCTATAGATGGCTTTTGGTAGAATAGACATTTTTACACTGTCAAGTTTTCCTATCCATGAGCAAGGTATGTTTTTCCACTTATGTAGGTCTTGTTTCTTGTAAAAGTGTATTGTAGTTTTCTTTGTATAAGTCTTTTACATCTCTGGTAAGATTTATTCCTAAGTATTTTATCTTTTGGGGGCTACTGTAAATAGTATTGATTTGGTGATTTCGTCTTGGATGTCCTTTTTGTTGGTGTAGAGGAATCCAACTGATTTTTGTATGTTTCTCTTGTATCCCGATGCTCTGCTGAACTCTTCTATTAGTTTCAGTAGTTTTCTGGAGGATTCCTTAGGGTTTTCCGTATCGGCAAATAGAGAAGAACCATGTTACCTCCTGTTTCCTGGCTGCCTTCTAGAATTTTCCCTCCATGGTATGCCTGTGTGGCCACCATCTTGCTGCCTAAATCACATATAAGGCCTGCTTCCCCGTAGCTCAGGGAGCAGGATCTGAGAACTTCCTCCCAGCCCCTTGCTTTGAGCATTGCAATAAGGTCACTTTCCGTTTCTCCAGAGACTAGTATTCAGATAACTGGCAAGTCTGAGGGTGCTGGACAAGGACCCACCTTTCTGGGTTTGGTAATACTTCTATAGCCCTGCTTCTATAGCTGATTAAAAGGCTCAAGTTGACATTCGTGACTGACTCCTTCCACCATCCATTGCATGTTCTCCTAAATCTCTGCTAGCACTTTGAATGGACACAGTTTTTTACCTGGTGGGCTAACCTAAACATTTATTCCTGTATTGGCAGTCCTGTCTTTATCAGGTTGATATATTTTGTCACTTACCAGAACTACTGGAAAAGGAAACACTAAGAGACTCCCCAGTGAGTTCCATAGGTTTCAACCTAGTCTTCTTTGTCCTAATTTTGTGATAGAAGCCTGATTTCCTTTCAAGAACTGGGATCAATCACCCTGGACTGTTTAGTGATCCTCTTCTCTGCTTATTTGTTCAACAGCATTAAGATTCCAAAATGGCCAGGGGTCCTTCTCACAGCTCAATTCATTAAGTCCTTGACTATGTTCCCTGGTAAAAGTGTTTCTCCCTTGAGTACCTAGTAGCCTAAATCCAAGATAGTATAGGGCAGATAAAAAAATTAACTTGGTGGTTATTTCGCATTATAATGGAAAGGACCCCTCCCAATTCACACCTCTACTCACAACCTCATGCATTCTGGCTATGGGGGAGAAGACATAATATATTTGTCACTGGCTTAAAGCATGCACTAAATCCACCAGAAAGCACTCCTGCCTTGTAGAGTGCTGCTTCTAGCTGGTCTGATACAATTCAGAAGGCCGTTTCACATTACCAGCTACTTTATCATCCAACCAAAACCAACCCAAACCCAGTGCCATGAGTCGATTCCGACTTATAGTGACCCTGTAGGACATCATCATCCAAAAGACCAGTAAATTCCATGGACATGGTATTACTTCAGCCCTTTCATTGCCATATAACATGTACTCTGGTCTATCACAATATTGTGTGGGATACCATGGTGATGAATGAAGTATTCTGTAAGTCCAAATGCTGCTGTGAATGTCTAACTTTATGGTTTGGTGGATCAGAAAATACTTAGACCATGATTGGCGGTTTGGGATGTACAGTTATTTGATGACCCATGGTTGGGTGCTCAGTCTATTCTGGGGCCTAAAATAGACCGTGAGCTGATTTTCAAATGGAGAATAATTGTTGCAACAGGGAGCTTGGCTTTACTCCAAAACCCTAGGGTTTTACTACTGGGGGTTGCCAGAGGTCCATATATTATATTTATTTGCCGCAGACACTTCCAATATCACTAGATCTGCTAGGATATAAGGCCCAATAGCAGGGAAACTTGTACTGCAGGCTG
The DNA here is from genome assembly GCF_024166365.1 of Elephas maximus indicus. Lineage (NCBI taxonomy): Eukaryota > Metazoa > Chordata > Mammalia > Proboscidea > Elephantidae > Elephas > Elephas maximus. Next base: position 9,144,017 of record NC_064838.1, on the reverse strand, counting down.
AATCTGCTGCAGTGACTCATTGCTCTGGGCCTCACTCAAAACTGGCAGCCTTGTTATATGTTACCCCTTAAATAGATCAGAATAGGGTGACCCAAAATGAATAATTTGCCCCCAAATACAAAGTGGCTTGCTGAGCATCATATGTTTTTCTGTATGTGGTCAGTACAAGGTGCAACAGCTATTTTCGTGCCTTAGAAAGAATATCCTGACATGCTCTGGACACTTGGTACTCTACAACTGCACTGTCTAGTGCAGTAGTCTCTTGCCACATATGGATATTTAAATTACATTAAAATGAAATAAGATTAAAATTTAATTTCCCTAGTCACACTAGCCACATTAAAAATTTTCTATCATTGCAGGAAATTATATTGGACAGTGTGGAAGGCTTCTAAAATTTCATGGGGCTCATCTCCCACTCTCTGACATTCATGTGTCCTGCTCAGGCATTATAGATGATGCTTGTGGTATACTACCCCACATCCTCTCAGACATGATTTCAGCACCACTATGGCAGACAATTTCACACATGCCTGTCAGTGTTCCACAAAACAGTGCTTAACCTGCCTCTCTCTGCTTTCTCAGAAGCTGTTCCAGGCCACCCCATTACACATAAGTATGACCCAAATTGCAAAGAAGTTAATGCCTCCAGTGCGAATGCTCAACCAGTGGTAGATGGGAATTGATGGACAAATAACCCAACTTCCCTGTTTTCCAAGGAAACAATTCCACATGGTTCCTCAAAAGGACCCCAGTGGATTTGAGCTCAACTTGCCCACAGTGGTAACCAATTCAACAACCTAAATTTTATTCCATGTAGCCCTTTACTCATTCCTACTCTCTTCTTGGCATCATCACCCAAATAAACTACATGCACCGAATTATTTCAATCAGCGTCAGTTTTGGGGGAACATAGATTAACACAGTTGGCCCTGGAAGTGACCCTATCCAAGCAGATCTTCAAGATACGATTCTATAATGAAATTACTTGTTGGTCATATGAAAAGAAGAATCCCTTCGCTGGAAGTAAGTAGGATGGTGATAAGACCTGATCTGTCGTAGCATCACAATAACTAAGACTCTGACCTGTGATGGATTTGAATTAGATGCAGGTACAAGTGGGAGTCCGGGTTTATGTAATAACTTTAGCCATTAAAAGGAATGGGGGCAACAGTAATTACAAGGATTGTGAATTGAAGTGTTGTTAGGTGCCATCGAGTCAGCTTTGACTCATAGCGACCCTATGTACAACACAATGAAACATTGCCCAGACCTGCGCCATCCTCAAATCATTGCTATGCTTGAGCCCACTGTCACAGTCACTGTGTCAGTCCTTTTCATTGCGGTTCTTCCTCTTTTTCGCTGACCCTCTACTTCACCAAGCATGATGTCCTTCTCCAGGACTAGTCCTCCTGGTAACATGTCCCAAATACTTGAGACACCATCCTCGCTTTCAGTGAGCACCGTGGCTGTACTTCTTCCAAGACAGTTTGTTCGTTCTTCCGGCAGTCCGCGGTATATTCAATATTCTTCGTCAATGCCATAAATCAAAGGCTTTGATTCTTCTTTGGTCTTCCTAATTCATTTTCCAGCTTTTGCATGCATACCAGGTGAGTGAAAATACCATGGTTTGGGTCAGGCCCACCTTAGTCCTCAAAGTTACATCTTTTCTTTTTAATACTTTAAAGAGGTCTTTTGCAGCAGATTTGCCCAATGCAATATATTTTTCGATTTCTTGACTGCTGCTTCCATGGGCGTTGATTGCAGATTGAAGTAGAACGAAATCCTTGACAACTTCTATATTTTCTCTGTTTATCATGATGTTGCTTATTGGTCCAGTCCTAAGGATTTTTGTTTTCTTTATGTTGAGGTGTAATCTATGTTGAAGGCTGCAGCTGTTGATCTTCATCAGTAAGTGCGTCAAGTCCTCTTTGCTTTCAGCAAACAAAGTTGTGTCATCTGCATAATGCAGGTTGTTAATGAGTCTTCCTCTAATCCTAATGACATGTTTTTCTTCCTGTGGTTCAGCTTCTCAAACTATTTGCTCAGCATACAGATTGGTTACCCATTCCCATGGTTAGGTATGGTAAAATGATAAAACCCTGACTCACACCATTCCTGACTTTAATCATGCAATATTCCCTTATTCTGTTTAAACAACTGTCTCTTGGTCTATGTACAGGTTCTGCATGGGCACAAGGAAGTCTTCTGGAATTTCCATTCTTCACAATGTAATCCACAATTTGTTATGATCCACACAGTCAAATGCCTTTGCATAGCCAATAAAATGCTTCTTTCAAGTGGTTGGTGGTAAAAAAAAAAAAAAAAAAAAGTTCTTCAAACTTCTCCCAGTGATGTGGTATTTCTTTTGGATTACTATCTTGGCAAGGGCTTCCAGTTGACATTTCCTACTGTAAAATCATCACTCTAAGGGTCAGGAAAAAATAAAGGAAATTTATTTGCTAGTTACTAAGTATATCTCTGCCCCATACACAGAAACCCTGGTGGCGTAGTGGGTAAGAGCTATGGCTGCTAACCAAAAGTTCAGTAGTTCGAATCCATGAGGCTGTCCTTGGAAACTCTATGAGGCAGTTCTACTTTGTCTTATAGGGTTGCTATGAGTCGGAACGGACTCGAAGGCAACAGGTGTGTGTGTGTACCTTTATACACTGGGGGAACAGCCATAGGGAAAAAAAAAAAAAAAAAAAGCCATAGGAGCAGTCTGCAATTCCAAAGGACCACAGTGAGATAGACTCACCTTTTCACTAGTGGGAAGTCACGCTGATAAATGATGGAAAAATCTCTCTTGAAAAGTTTGGGAGAAGATTCGTACACATCTGTGGTCATACTGCAAGATTCTTCCCCAAAAGGATCTGACCTTCTTTAAGTCCAAGATCCGACAAAGTTCTGAGAACTGTGTAAGAAATGATGATTCTCTATGACAATAATTAGATTTAGGTTTCTGTTCATCAGTTGTAGGATTTTCCCACCAATATGTGTCAAGCAGCACCTTATTATTAGGTGTTGATTTATTTTATTCCTCTGGATTCTGTGAACAATAAGCCACTGATACCTAACCCTGAAGGTCAAAACACCCTGATTACCACTCTGTCCTTGTGGTTTACTGTGGTAATGTCATCCACCTTATCTGATGATTAAACACTGCCAATTGGCTGCCATTACTCAGAGATTCCATTATTTTTACTGAGATCAGGAATCACAATTACTTTACTGTAAATACCACAACATTTTATCACTGCTCTCCCTATAGTGACTAACTCCTGAAGCCACTTGACCTTCCAAAGCCTCGCCTTCTTGCTGCACTTCAGCCCATGGCTTCAGCCGTGGTAAGCTGAGTAATCATAATACTAGTGCATGCCACCAATGACCATGGTCTCATTTCTCCCTGGCAAGAAGGTTATACATGCTTTCTTCAAATATTTCAGCAACATAGTCTCAGAAGCCTACTGTGAGGGTTTCTTTCCTGGAGACTCCCCGCCATAGATTGAATTGTGTCCCCCCAAAATATGTGTATCAATTTGGCTAGGCCATGCATCCCAGTATTGTATGATTGTCCACCATTTTGTCATCTGATGCGATTTTCCTATATGTTGTAAATCTTTCCTCTATGATGTTAATGAGGTGGGATAGGTGGCAGTTATGTTAATGAGGCAGGACTCAATCTACAAGTTTGGATTGTGTCTTGAGCCAATCTCTTTTGAGATATAAAAGAGAGAAGCAAGCAGAGAGACAGGGGGACTTCATACCACCAAGAAAGTAGTGCCCAGAACAGGGTGCATCCCTTGGACCCAGGGCTCCTGTGCCAAGAAACTCCTAGTTCAGGGGAAGAATGATGACAAGAACCTTCCTCCAGAGCCAACAGAGAAAGCCTTCCCCTAAACCTCACACCCTCAATTTGGACTTCTAGCCTCCTAGACTGAGAGAATAAACATCTGTTTGTTAAAGTCATCCACTTGTGATATTTCTGTTATAGCAGCACTAGATGCCTAAGATACTCCCCAATAACTGTTTCAGTCATTTGGAAGGAAGCAGACAAAATGTTCAAACTAGATAATTGAGTTGAGTTTAATAAAGGGACTACTTACAAAGGTATAGGCATGGTTTAGGGATACCAACAATAATAGATCATGTAGTTTCCTGGGACTAGCAGCAGCAGCAAGGGAGTTATTATTATCCCTAGGCCAAAAGCAATGGGAAGGGAATAGTTGTCTGAACCTGGAGAAGATAGTTCTATGGAAAGAATTGACTGATAGGAGCTATATAGCCTTTGATAAAGAAACACAGACAGCCCGTTGCAACTTGGTAATCAGGGAGCTGGGGAGTAACTACTGCAGCCTCACTCTCCATCTACCTCCCTTGGCTGAACCCAACTGTAAACAGGGGGCAAGGGAGACTGTTGGCACACTCATAGAAGTCAGCTTCCCAGGGCACAGGGCAAGGTGAAGAGTAGGGAGTTGATCTGGATGGGTAATTAGAGGATTCAAGGGTGCCTATTATAATGTGCCTTCCCCCACTTGTGTTTTTATACGTATTCTTAAGTGGCAGAGAAGATGTGGAGCCACACCTAGCTCATGGGAGTATTCCCTCTGTGTGACCATCATCATGTGGGCTGCAGCATAGAGAAGGAACAGAGCTGATTTTTTAAATCATTAACTTTTATCCTGAATTATGAATGCCATTGCTCTATTCAGATCCTTGATTCCAGAGAAGTTTGGGGGTGAGATGTTGTTGGGGGAGAGGCTTAGGTTAGGTTAGGCAAATTCCTGGGTGGAATGAATGCCTTGAGGTTGATTATGCTGCAGTAACAATGAGGGGTGCTGAAAAAAAAATGGCTTATTTCTTAATTTTATCTGATATTAACCCCTTAAAGAAGCTCCTAACAAAACACACATTTTTAAGTCAGAGAAGTAACTATGAAGTATTGAAGAATTGACCTAATAGTGTGTGGATTAGTTAGTCCCTTTGCTTCTGTTTGTATTTTAGTTGATGTTATGAATGTCTTTTCCCTACTCAATTAGAACTTCCTTGATGATATGGATTTGTCTTGTTCATTTATATATCCTCAGAAGTCCCTAGTAAATGGTGTGTACCCATAAAGACTCTTGAGGAACATCCAGTTCTATTGCAGGCTACTGGATGGTGTTCCATTGTGAAGAAATCCTCTACTAATAACTGTCAGGAATATAAAAAAAGATAGAATTTAAGTCTGTCCATTGGTTTTGCAATAATAGCTCTCTACTAGGATTGAGGGAGAAGTTGAAGTTCTTGGCTACATTGAGGTTTGGTGATTATCATCAGTTTTAGAGACAAGCCAAATGTTATCTTTAAAGAAAGCCTGGAGGCACATTTTACACTCACTGAGGTGGCCCAATACACATCACTGTGGTTAACACAGATTGTGTCCTGGAAAATTAATTCAAGTTGTTCCATACCTAAATTTTTTGTCTTTGAACCAGACATTTTCAATTCTCTCTGGTTTCTGACTGGGCTTTGCTCCCGGAATTCATATTTCTGACTCCCCTAGAATAGCCCTTAGTGCTTCCTGCAGAGTAACCCTTCCTCTGCTTTCTGTCCATGGTGCTGCTTCCTAGGTTAGCAACTAAACCCAAACTGGTTATACCCACCAGCCTCTGACTGACCACAGGACTAAGAATTACCACATTGATTTTTCCCAATTTTTTCAGAGTTTATGGCTTCAGGAATTCAATAGATGTTGAGCTGTCCATCATTCTCACTCTGCAGTAGGTGGAGTTAACTGGGGAGAAACCAAAAAAAACCCAAACCTGCTGCTGTCGAGTTGATTTCAACTCATAGCGACCCTATAGAGAGAAGTTAAAAAGTTAGGTTGCCACACCTAGGCCAGGATCTCCAGAGGTCTGCGGCAGGAAGGGGGAGGTGGGGACATGCTGAGGCAAATTGCTGTTGAGAGGAAAGTGGCGGGGAGTGTCTAAGGATCCAAACTTCTGGCTGTCCCTGTGTGTGTCTGTCTCCCATATGATACTGGCTTAGGTCTGTAATGCTCTTACCAGGAAACTAGTCTGTGGTCCTTAGTCTTAACCATCCCGACTCTTAGGATATTTGTGTCTATAGTTGGGAGTTAGTTCAACAATTTCTTGGGTCTTTTTCAGCTCTTAAAATTTCTGCTTTTTCCTCACAGCCCACACCTGGTTCTCTGACTGCTCCCACTGACTGGGTAGGGTGTTATCTGATGGAGGATGCACGCATTGGTCAAGAGGTATGTTAGGAAGAACTTTGCTTACACCTCCTCAAAGGGAAGAAGAGGCTTCCATTGGCATGAATGCACTTTAAACATATCAGACCTTGTCATGTCATAGGAAGAATGACAAATGAGTTTTAGTAACATTCCTGGTGACAGATGCTGTGATTAAGAACGTAGATCTAAAGAGCTCTCTTAAAAGCTCGGAGCCAGATGATTAAGTTCTTATTAATTCAAGAACTCAAAGAATGGAAGTTAAAATGCATTAATAAGCTTTACTTTTGCCATGGTTAGATGGGGTGAGAGGGAAAAAAATCCTTGAAATGGGATATTATTGTTTTAACCAAAAGATAAAACAGTAAAATGTAAAAGGGATGACCTCTCCTGCACCCCTTACACCACCACAGTTACACACGGAGAGATGTCACCGAGAGGTCAGTTTACAACTAGCCAAATGCAGGGAGCTGCAGCATCTACAGTATTATCAAACAGCGGGAGACAGCACAGCATGGGCTTTGCCATCAGACACATTTGGGTGTGAATCTAGGTTCTAATGCTTAATTAGCTGTGTGACCTTGAGCATGTTATTCAACTTGCATGAGCCTCAAATTCTGAACCTAGAGAGTGGGCATAATGTTTCTGACTTCATATGTTAATTGTTGTATGGATTTATTTACTTAGCCAGCATTTATTGATACATGCTGTGTGACCTTGAGCATGTTATTCAACTTGCATGAGCCTCAATTTCTGAACCTAGAGAGTGGGCATAATGTTTCGGACTTCATATGTTAATTGTTGTATGGATTTACTTACTTAAAAAACAGCATTTATTGGCTACATGCCTATACATGTGTAGCCCAGTGTCTGGTATATAATAAACACAAGGTAAATGGTAGTAGCCATAGTGCTTTGTGAGACACAGTTGGGAGAATAAGAATAAGGCAGATTCGTCCTTAAAGAGTCTCCAAATTCTTTTGAAGACTCGAGACTTCTAAGTACAAAACATATCTAACAATATGAAGTAGAGTATGTTTTGGGGGTGGGGGGGAGCCTATAAGCTACAAATACTAAGAGAAACTAGAGACAGCCTGGGCTGGAAGAGGCCTTTAAGTCCCTTATGAGGAAATGTGCTAGAGATAGTAAATAATGTGAGCAATTTCATACTGCTAGTCAGTGGTGGGGAAACCCTGGTGGCGTAGTGGTTAAGTGCGACGGCTGCTAACCAAGAGGTCGGCAGTTCGAATCTGCCAGGCACTCCTTGGAAACTCTATCGGGCAGTTTTACTCTGTCCTATAGGGCTTTTTTTTTTTTGATAGGGTTGCTATGAGTCAGAATCTACTTGATGGCCGTGGGTTTTTTTTTTTTTGGGGGGGGGGTAGTAAGTGGTGGAGGAAGAAGAAACTGACACAGAGTACCTTCACTTTTGTAGTGTGTATTATTATTATAGTCTAGATACAGGTACCAGGTGCTACTTCAGTTAAAACAATAGGCTCTATGAGGCTTGGTCATATGTCTCTCTGTTCATCTATCCTGTTTCAGCCTTCTCACCATCCATTCTTCCATCCTTCTATCCTTCTTCCAGCCATTCATCCACCAATCCATCCATTAGTCCACCCGGGTATCCATCTGTCCATCCATCCATCAATTTATCCATCCAAATAGCCTATTCTAAGTGCTGGGGACATCAAGATTAACAAGATAAAAAAAGTCTGCCTTGAGCTGGAAGTCAAGACACAAGTGTTCTGCCTATTCTGCCACCTACCTCTTTATACACAGGCAGCATGTATAGTGGTTGAGAGCACTGATTTTGGAGCCCAAGTGCCTGGATTTAAATCTTAGCACTGTCAATGACTAGCTTTTGACGTAGGCAAGTTATTCAATCATTTTGCACATCAATTTCCTGACTGTAAAGTTGGAATGATGATGATGACAATTCATGGAGTTTATAACACACAAAGCACATAGAGTGGGGTCAGACATGCAAGACCTGGTGTCTGTGTTATTATGAGACCTTGGATACTTTGTCAGTAGGGCCATTGCTATGGATTGAATTGTGCCCCCCAAAATATGTGTCAACTTGGCTGGGCCGTAATACCCCATATTGTGTGGTTGTCCACCATTTTCTAATCTGATGTGATTATCCTATGTGCTGTAAATTCTAGCTTCTATGATGTCAATGAGGCAGGGTTAGAGGCAGTTATGTTAATGATGTGTCCAAAATAAGTGAGCCAACATCTCACCATCCTAGATTTTCAGGATCTCGTTAATACGTTTCTTGATGGTTGTTTAGCCACTTTCTCAAAAAAATTTTCAAAAATTGTTATCTGGATCCTAATCTTTGAGCTTTCTAAGTTGTTAGCCAACGTCTCTCCATTGGCATTTTTAACACAGGCAGTCTGTTCTTTCTCCTTCTTTATTCATTTCTTTATATAGCCTTAAAAATGCAAACAGCTGAGAGGGAAGAGAAACTGTAGACTACTAAAAGTAAGCTAAAGTGACAGAAAAATAAAACTCATAAATCCAACCAACCAGGAGCAGGATTAGTGCAGTCCTCAGATATTTACAGATGTTCAAAGAGCTTCTCTAGCTCATCTTGAAATAGCTATTGGGGTCTGTGTGCTGGACACACTTGAAGCACAAAGATAAATAAAACTTTGTCCTTGCACTTGAACTAGCTCACTTTCTAGGGAAGTAGAGAGACAAAAGTCTAAGAGTTACTGTGTGACGGAAGAAGATAGGGAGACACAATTGAGCCTGTAGAGAAGTATATAAAGCTCCCATCTTAAGGTCAGGGCCAATTCCAGCTTCTCCAAATATTCTGACAACTAGACCCACGATGATTTCCCCTACTTCTAAACCCTATAACATCACTGCAGTATCACTTCAGTACACTGAGCAGCGTCATGGTCTTGAGCAGTTAATTCTGTATTCTAGTTCCACCACTTATAGCTGTTATGGATTGAATTGTGTCTCCCAAAAAGATACATTGAAGTCTTAACCTCTGCACTGGGGAATGTAGACTTGCTTGGGGCAATAAGGTTTTTCTTTGCAGATGTTACCAGTTAAAGGCTAATGAAGTCATACTAGAGTAGAGTGGATCCTAATCTTAATCCCTTTTGAGTGGCAGCTCACAAAAGAGGACAGACATGGAAATAGAGCCACACACAGGAGGAAGACAGCATGTGAGGATTTATTCACAGACAAAATGGTCAAGCTGATGCCCTGAATTTAAACTTCTGGCCTCCAGAGCTGTGAGAAAATAAATCCCTGTTCTTCACAGCCACCTACTTTGCGGTATTTTGTTATAGTAGTAGGGGTCTAAAGCAATAGCTATGGGATGTTTGGCAACTTCTGCCCTCTTTGTGCTTCCATTTCCTCGTCAATAATATCAAGTTAGTCCTTTACCGGTTTCTGCCAATGACAAGCAAGTCGAAGGAAGGGTCATGATGAGATAAGACTGAGGAACAATATCAAATTCTTTTCTTTCTTTATTTTTTAAAATTTTCATTGTGCTTGAAGTGAAAGTTTACAAATCAAGTCAGTCTCTCACACAAAAACTTATGTACACCTTGCTACATACTCTCAATTGCTCTCCCCCTAATGAGACAGCCTACTCTCTCCCTCTACTCTCTCTTTTCATGTCCATTCTGCCAGCTTCTAATCTCCTCTACCCTCTTATCTCCCCTTCAGGCAGGAGATGCCAACATAGTCTCAGGTGTCCAACTGATCTAAGAAGCTCACTCCTCACCAGCATCTCTCTCCAACCCATTATCCAGTCCAATTGCTGTCTGAAGAGTTCGCTTTGGGAATGGTTCCTGTCCTGGACCAACAAAAGGTCTGGGGACTATGACCACTGGAGTCCATCTAGTTTCAGTCAGACCATTAAGACTGGCTTATTTATGAGATTTTGGGGTCTGCATCCCATTGTTCTCCTGCTCCCTCAGGTGTTCTCTGTTGTGTTCCCTGTCAGGGCAGTCATTGATTGTAGCCTGGAACCATCTACTTCTTCTGATCTCAGGCTGATGTAGTCTCTGGATTATATGGCCATTTATGTATCTTGGGCTCATAATTACCTTGTGTCCTTGGTGTTTTTCATTCTCCTTTGACCTAGGTGGGTTGAGACCAATTGATGCATCTTAGATGGCCGCTTGTTAGCATTTAAGACCCTACACACTGCTCTCCAAAGTGGGATGCAAAATGTTTTCTTAATAGATTTTATTATGCCAACTGACTTAGATGTCCCCTGAAACCATGGTCCCCAAACCCCTGCCCCTGCCACGCTGGCATTCGAAGGTTTCAGTTTAGAGGAAATGTCTTTGCTTTTGGTTTAGTCCAGTTGTGCTGACCTCGCCTATATTGTGTGTTGTCTTTCCCTTCACCTAAAGTAGTTCTTATCTACTATCTAATTAGTGAATGCCCCATCCCTCCCTCCCTCCTTCCCCCCCTCTCGTAACCAGAAAATAATATTTTCTCCTCTGTTTAAACTATTTCTTGAGTTTTTATAATAGTGGTCTTATACAATATTTGTCCTTTTGCAACTGACTAATTTCACTGACCATAATGCCTTCCAGATTCCTCCGTGTTATGAAATGTTTCACAGATTCCTCACTGTTCTTTATCAATGCATAGTATTCCATTGTGTGAATATACCATAATTTATCCATTCATCCCTTGATGGGCACCTTGGTTTCTTCCATCTTTTTGCTATTGTAAACAGCACTGCAATGAACATGGGTGTGCATATATCTGTTTGTGTAAAGGCTCTTTTTTCTCTAGGATATATTCCAAGGAGTGGGATTGCTGGATCGTATGCTAGTTCTATCTCTAGCTTTTTAAGGAAGTGCCAAATTGATTTCCAAAGTGGTTGTACCATTTTACATTCCCACTCTCAGTGCATAAGTGTTCCAGTCTCTCCACAACCTTTCCAATATTTATTATTTTGTGTCTTTTGGATTAATGCCAGCCTTGTTGGAGTGAGATGGAATCTCATTGTAGTTTTGATTTGCATTTCTCTAATGGCTAATGATCCTGAGCATTTCCTCATGTATCTGTTAGCTGCCTGAATGTCTTCTTTAGTGAAGTGTCTGTTCATATCTTTTGCCCAATTTTTAATTGGGTTATTTGTCCTTTTGTAGTTCAGTTTTTGCAGTATCATGTGGATTTTAGAGATCAGGTGCTGATCAGAAATGTCATAGCTAAAAACTTTTTCCCAACCTGTAAGTAATCTTTTTACTCTTTTGGTGAAGTCTTTGGATGAGCATAGGTCTTTGATTTTTAGGAGCTCCCAGTTTTCTAGTTTCTCTTCTGCATTTTTAGTAATGTTTTATATGCTGTTTATGCCATGTATTAGGGCTCCTAATATTGTCCCTATTTTTTCTTCCATGATCTTTATCTTTTTAGATTGTATATTTAGGTCTTTGATCCACTTTGAGTTCATTTTTGTGCATGGTATGAGCTATGAGTCTTGTTTCATTTTTTTGCAGGTGGATATCCAGCTATGCCAGTACCATTTGTTAAAAAGACTGTCTTTTTCCCATTTAACTGCTTTGGGGCCTTTGTCAAATATCAACTGCTCTTATGTGAATGGATTTATGTCTGGATTCTCAATTTTGTTCCATTGGTCTATGTATCTATTGTACCAGCATCAGGCAGTTTTGATTTCTGTGGCGGTAAACAGGTTCTAAAATGAGGTAGAGTGAGGCCTCCCACTTTGTTCTTCAGTTTCAGTAATGCTTTACTTATGCAGGGCCACTTTCCCTTCCTTATGAAGTTGGTGATTTGTTTCTCCATCTCATTAAAAAATGTTGTTGAAATTTGGATAGGAATTGTATTAAATCTATAGATTGCTTTTAGTAGAATAGACATTTTTACAATGTTAAGTCTTCCTATCCATGAGCAAGGTATTTTTTTTTTTTTTTTTCCGTTTATGTAAGTCTTTTCTGGTTTCTCGTATAAGTGTTTTTTAGTTTTCTTTGTATAAGTCTTTTACATCTCTGGTAAGATTTATTCCTAAGTATTTTATCTTCTTGGGGGCTACTGTAAATGGTATTGATTTGGTGATTTCCATTTTGATGTTCCTCTTGTTGGTGTAGAGGAATCCAACTGATTTTTGTATGTTTCTCTTGTATCCCGATACTCTGCTGAACTCTTCTATCAGTTTCAATAGTTTTCTTGAGGATTCCTTAGGGTTTTCTGTGTATAAGATCATGTCACCTGCAAATAGAGATAATTTTACTTCTTCCTTGCCAAGCTGTATGCTGTTCATTTCTTTATCTAGCCTAATTGGTCTGGCTAGGACCTCCAGCACAATGTTGAATAAGAGCGGTGATAAAGGGCATCCTTGTCTGGTTCCTGATCTCAGGGGGAATGTTTTCAGGCTCTCTCCATTTGGGATGATGTTGGCTATTGGCTTTGTATAAATGCCCTTTATTATGTTGAGGAATTTTCCTTCTATCCCTATTTTGCTGAGAGTTTTTATCTTGAATGGGTGTTGAACTTTGTCAAATGCCTTTTCTGCATCAATTGATAAAACCATGTGATTCTTGTCTTTTGTTTTATTTATGTGGTGGATTACATTAATTGTTTTTCTAATGTTGATCCATCCCTGCATACCTGGTATGAATCCCACTTGGTCATGATGAATTATTTTTTTGTTATGTTGTTGAATTCTACTGGCTAGAATTTGCTTGAGGATTTTTGCATCTGAATTCATGAAGGATTTAGGTCTGCCATTTTCTTTTTTTGTGATGTCTTTACCTGGTTTTGGTATCAGGGATATACTGGCTTCATAGAGTGAGTTTGGGAGTATTCTGTCCTTTTCCACGCTCTGAAATACCTTTTAGTAGTAGTGGTGTTAACTTGTCTCTGAATCCTTGGTAGACCTCTGCAGTGAAGCCGTCCGGACCAGGGTTTTTTTTTGTCTGGAGTTTTTTGATTACCTTCTCAATCTCTTCTTTCATTATGGGTCTATTTAGTTGTTCTACCTCTGTTTGTATTAGTTTAGGTGGGTAGAGTGTTTCTAGGAATTCATCCATTTCTTCCAGGTTTTCAAATTTGTTAGAGTACAATTTTTCATAGTAATCTGATATGATTCTTTAAATTTCTGTTGGGTCTGTTGTAATATCACCCATCTCATTTCTTATTTGGGTTATTTGCTTCTTCTCCTGTTTTTCTTTTGTCATTTTGGCTAATGGTTTATCAGTTTTGTTGATTTTTTCCTAGAAACAGTTTTTGGGCTTGTTAATTCTTTGAATTGTTTTTCTGTTTTCTATTTCATTTAGTTCAGCTCTAATTTTTAGTATTTGTTTTCTTCTGGTGCCTGAGGGTTTCTTTTATTGCTGTCTTTCTATTTGTTCAAGTTGTAGGGATAATTGTTTGATTTTAGCTCTTTCTTCTTTTTGTATGTGTGCATTTATTGATATAGATTGACGTCTGAGCACTGCTTTTGCTGTGTCCCAAAAGTTCTGATAGGAAGTGTTTTCATTCTCATTGGATTCTATGAATTTTTTTATTCCATCCTTCATGTCTTCTGTAATCCAGTCTGTTTTGAGCAGGGTATTGTTCCGTTTTCAAGTGTTTGATTTCTTTTCCATGCTTTTTCTGTTATTGATTTCTACTTTTATGGCCTTATGGTGAGAGAAGATGCTTCGTAATATTTTGATGTTTTTGGTTCTGCTAAGGCTTGCTTTATGACCTAATATGTGGTCTATTCTAGAGAATGTTCCATGTGCACTAGAAAAGAAAATATGGTTGGTTGCTGTTGGGTGGAGTGTTCTGTATATGTCTACGAGGTCAAGTTGGTTGATTGTGGCATTTAGACCTTCCATGTCTTTATTGAGCTTCTTTCTGGTTGTCCTGTTCTTCACTGAAAGTGGTATGTTGAAGTCTCCTACTATTATTGTGGAGCTGTCTATCTCACTTTTCAATGCTGATAGAGTTTGTTTTATGTATCTTGCAGCCCTGTCATTAGGTGCATAAATATTTAATATGGTTATATCTTCTTGGTATATTGTCCCTTTAATCATTATATAGTGTCCTTCCTTATCCTTTCTGATGGATTTAACTTTAAACTCTATTTTGTCAGAAATTCATATTGCCACTCCTGCTTTTTTTTGATTATGGTTTGCTTGACATATTTTTTTCCATCCTTTGAGTTTTAGTTTGTTTGTGTCTTTAAGTGTAAGGTGTGTCTCTTGTAGGCAGCATATAGACTAATCTTGTTTTTTAATCCATTCTGCCACTCTCTGTCTCTTTATTAGTACATTTAGTCCGTTTACATTCAGTGTAATCATGGATAGGTATGAATTTATTGCTATCATTTTAATGTCTTTTTTGTGTATGTTGACAGTTTCTTTTTTCCATAATTTTATGTGCTGAGTAGATTATCTTTATATGTTGTCCTTTCCTCATATTTGTTGTTGTCGATTTTGTTTCTGCTCAGTCTGTATTTTTTCCTTGTATTTTTTTTTAAATTAATTTTTATTAAGCTTCAAGTGAACATTTGCCATTCCAATCAGTCTGTCACATGTAGGTTTACATACATCATACTCCCTTCTCCCACTTGCTCTCCCCCTATTGAGTCAGCCCTTTCAGTCTCTCGTTTCGTGCCAATTTTGCCATCTTCCCTCTCTCTCTATCTTCCCATCCCCCCTCCAGTCAAGAGTTGCCAACACACTCTCCAGTGTCCACCTAATTTAATTGGCTCACTCTTCATCAGCATCTCTCTCCCACCCGCTGACCAGTCCTTTTCATGCCTGATGAGTTGTCTTCGGGGATGGTTCCTGTCCTGTGCCATCAGAAGTTCTGGGGAGCATTGTCTCTGGGATTCCTCTAGTCACATTCATATCATTATATGGTCTTTTTATGAGAATTTGGGGTCTGTATCCCATTGGCCTCCTGCTCCCTCAGGAGTTGTCTATTGTGCTCCCTAGCAGGGCAGACATCGATTGTGGCTGGGCACCAACTAGTTCTTCTGGTCTCAGGATAATGTAGGTCTCTGGTTCATGTGGCCCTTTCTGTCTCTTGGGTTCTTAGTTGTCGTGTGGCCTTGGTGTTCTTCCTTTGCCTTTGCTCCAGGTGGGTTGAGACCAATTGATGTATCTTAGATGGCCGCTTGTTGGCATTTAGGACCCAAGGCACCACAATTCAAAGTGGGATGCAGAATGTTTTCATAATGGAAATATTTTGCCCGTTGACTTAGAAGTCTCCTCAAACCATGTTCCCCAGACCCCAGCCCCTGCTCCGCTGACCTTTGAAGCTTTCATTTTATCCCAGAAACCTCTTTGCTTTTAGTCCAGTCCAATTAGGCTGACCTTCCTTGTATTGTGTGTTGTCTTTCCCTTCACCCAAAGCAGTTCTTATCTACTGATTGATCAATAAAAAACCCTCTCCCTCCCTCCCTCCCTCCCCCCTTTGTAACCACAAAAGTATGTGTTCTTCTCCGTTTTTTCTATTTCTCAAGATCTTATAATAGTGGTCTTAAACAATATTTGTCCTTTTGCCTCTGACTCATTTCGCTCAGCATAATGCCTTCCAGATTCCTCCATGTTATGAAATGTTTCAGAGATTCGTCACTGTTCTTTATCGATGCGTAGTATTCCATTGTGTGAATATACCACAATTTATTTACCCATTTATCCGTTGATGGACATCTTGGTTGCTTCCAGCTTTTTGCTATTGTAAACAGAGCTGCAATAAACATGGGTGTGCATATGTCTGTTTGTGTGAAGGCTCTTGTATCTCTAGGGTATATTCCGAGGAGTGGGATATCTGGGTTGTATGGTAGTTCTATTTCTAACTGTTTAAGATAACGCCAGATGGATTTCCAAAGTGGTTGTACCATTTTACAATCCCACCAGCAGTGTATGAGAGTTCCAATCTCTCCACAGCCTCTCCAACATTTATTATTTTGTGTTTTTTGGATTAATGCCAGTCTAGTTGGTGTGAGATGGAATCTCATCGTAGTTTTAATTTGCATTTCTCTAATGGCTAATGATCGGGAGCATTTTCTCACGTATCTGTTGGCTGCCTGAATATCTTCTTTAGTGAAATGTGTGTTCATATCCTTTGCCCACTTCTTGATTGGGTTGCTTGTCTTTTTGTGGTTGAGTTTTGACAGAATCATGTAGATTTTAGAGATCAGGCGCTGGCCTGAGATGTCATAGCTGAATATTCTTTCCCAGTCTGTAGGTGGTCTTTTTACTCTTTTGGTGAAGTCTTTAGATGAGCATAGGTGTTTGATTTTTAGGAGCTCCCAGTTATCGGGTTTCTCTTCATCATTTTTGGTAATGTTTTGTATTCTGTTTATGCCCTGTATTAGGGCTCCTAGGGTTGATCCTATTTTTTCTTCCATGATCTTTATCGTTTTAGTCTTTATGTTTAGGTCTTTGATCCACTTGGAGTTAGTTTTTGTGCATGGTGTGAGGTATGGGTCCTGTTTCATTCTTTTGCAAATGGATATCCAGTTATGCCAGCATCATTTGTTAAAAAGACTATCATTTCCCCAATTGACTGACACTGGTCCTTTGTCAAATATCAGCTGCTCATACGTGGATGGATTTATATCTGGGTTCTCAATTCTGTTCCATTGGTCTATGTGCCTGTTGTTGTACCAGTACCAGGCTGTTTTGATTACTGTAGCTGTATAATAGGTTCTGAAATCAGGTAGAGTGAGGCCTCCCACTTTCTTCTTCTTTTTCAGTAATGCTTTGCTTATCCGGGGGTTCTTTCCCTTCCATATGAAATTAGTGATTTGTTTCTCTATCGCCTTAAAATATGACACTGGTAATTGGATTGGAAGTGCGTTATATGTATAAATGGCTTTTGGTAGAATAGACATTTTTACTATGTTAAGTCTTCCTATCCGTGAGCAGGGTATGTTCTTCCACTTAAGTATGTCCTTTTGAATTTCTTGTAGCAGAGTTTTATAGTTTTCTTTGTATAGGTCTTTTACATCCTTGGTAAGATTTATTCCTAAGTATTTTATCTTCTTGGGGGCTACTGTGAATGGTATTGATTTGGTTATTTCCTCTTCGGTGTTCTTTTTGTTGATGTAGAGGAATCCAAGTGATTTTTGTATGTTTATTTTATCACCTGAGACTCTTCCAAACTCTTCTATTAGTTTCAGTAGTTTTCTGGAGGATTCCTTAGGGTTTTCCATGTATACGATCATGTCATCTGCAAATAGTGATAGCTTTACTTCCTCCTTGCCAATCTGGATACCCTTTATTTCTTTGTCTAGCCTAATTGCCCTGGCTAGGACTTCAAGTACGATGTTGAATAAGAGTGGTGGTAAAGGGCATCCTTGTCTGGTTCCCATTCTCAGGGGAAATGCTTTCAGGTTCTCTCCATTTAGAGTGATATTGGCTGTTGACTTTGCATAGATGCCCTTTATTATGTTGAGGAATTTTCCTTCAATTCCTATTTTGGTAAGAGTTTTTATCATAAATGGGTGTTGAACTTTGTCAAATGCCTTTTCTGCATCTATTGATAAGATCATGTGGTTTTTGTCTTTTGTTTTATTTATGTGATGGATTACATTAATGGTTTTTCTGATATTAAACCAGCCTTGCATACCTGGTATAAATCCTACTTGATCAGGGTGAATTATTTTTTTGATGTGTTGTTGGATTCTATTGGCTAGAATTTTGCTGAGGATTTTTGCATCAATGTTCATGAGGGATATAGGTCTAAAATTTTCTTTTTTTGTAATGTCTTTACCTGGTTTTGGTATCAGGGAGATGGTAGCTTCATAGACTGAGTTGGGTAGTATTCCGTCTTGTTCTATGCTTTGAAATACCTTCAGTAGTAGTGGCGTTAAGTCTTCTCTGAAGGTTTGGTAGAACTCTGCAGTGAAGCCGTCTGGGCCAGGACTTTTTTTTGTTGGAAGTTTTTTGATTACCGTTTCAATCTCTTTTTTTGTTATGGGTCTATTTAGTTGTTCTACTTCTGAATGTGTTAGTTTAGGTAGGTAGTATTTTTCTAAGAATTTATCCATTTCTTCTAGGTTTTCAAATTTGTTAGAGTACAATTTTACATAGTAATCTGAAATGATTCTTTTAATTTCATTTGGCTCTGTTGTGATGTGGTCCTTCTCGTTTCTTATTCGGGTTATTTGTTTCCTTTCCTGTTTTTCTTTATTCAGTCTAGCCAATGGTTTATCAATTTTGTTAATTTTTTCAAAGAACCAGCTTTTGGCTTTGTTAATTCTTTCAATTGTTTTTCTGTTCTCTAATTCATTTAGTTCAGCTCTAATTTTTATTATTTGTTTTCTTCTGGTGCCTGATGGGTTCTTTTGTTGCTCACTTTCTATTTGTTCAAGTTGTCGGGACAGTTTTCTGATTTTGTCTCTTTCTTCTTTTTGTGTGTGTGCATTTATCGATATAAATTGACCTCTGAGTACTGCTTTTGCTGTGTCCCAGAGGTTTTGATAGGAAGTATTTTCATTCTCTTTGCTTTCTAAGAATTTCCTTATTCCCTTCTTGATGTCTTCTATAACCCAGTCTTTTTTCAGGAGGGTATTGTTCATTTTCCAAGTATTTGATTTCTTTTCCCTAGTTTTTCTGTTATTGATTTCTAGCTTCATTGCCTTGTGGTCTGAGAAGATGATTTGTAATATTTCGATGTTTTGGATTCTACCAAGATTTGTTTTGTGACCTAATATGTGGTCTATTCTAGAGAATGTTCCATGTGCACTAGAAAAAAAAGTATATTTTGCAGCAGTTGGGTGGAGAGTTCTGTATAAGTCTATGAAGTCAAGTTGGTTGATTGTTGTAAGTAGGTCTTCCGTGTCTCTATTGAGCTTCTTACTGGATGTCCTGTCCTTCTCCGAAAGTGGTGTGTTGAAGTCCCCTACTATAAATGTGGAGGTGTCTATCTCGCTTTTCAGTTCTGTTAAAATTTGATTTATATATCTTGCAGCCCTGTCATTGGGTGCGTAAATATTTAATATGGTTATATCTTCCTGATCAATTGTCCCTTTTATCATTATATAGTGTCCTTCTTTATCCTTTGTGGCGGATTTAAGTCTAAAGTCTATTTTGTCAGAAATTAATATTGCTACTCCTCTTCTTTTTTGCTTATTATTTGCTTGATATATATTTTTTCCATCCTTTGAGTTTTAGTTTGTTTGTGTCTCTAAGTCTAAGGTGTGTCTCTTGTAGGCAGCATATAGATGGATCGTGTTTCTTTATCCAGTCTGTGACTCTCTGTCTCTTTATTGGTGCGTTTAGTCCATTTACATTCAGGGTAATTATAGATAAATAAGTTTTTAGTGCTGTCATTTTGATGCCTTTTTATGTGTGTTGTTGACAATTTCATTTTTCCACATACTTTTTTGTGCTGAGGCGTTTTTCTTAGTAGATTGTGAGATCCTCATTTTCGTAGTGTTTGACTTTATGTTTGTTGAGTCGTTACGTTTTTCTTGAGTTATGGAATTGATATTCCTTTTTGTGGTTACCTTATTATTTACCCCTATTTTTCTAAGTAAAAACCTAACTTGTATCGTTCTATATCGTCGTGTATCACTCTCCATCTGGCAGTTCAATGCCTCCTATATTTAGTCCCTCTTTTTGATTATTGTGATCGTTTATCTATTGATTTCCATGATTTCTTGTTATGTGTATTATTTTGTTTATTTATTTATTTTTTAGAATTAATCTTACTTTGTTTGTTTTTGTGCTTTCCCTATTTGAGTTGCGTTGATATCAGGACGTTCTGTTTTGTGACCTTGTATTGTGCTGGTACCTGATATTATTGGTCATCAGGCCAAACAGTCTCCTTAAGCATTTCTTGCAGTCTTGGTTTAGTTTTTGCAAATTCTCTAAACTTGCGTTTATCTGTAAATATCTTAATTTCTCCTTCATATTTCAGAGAGAGTTTTGCTGGATATATGATCCTTGGTTGGCAGTTTTTCTCCTTCAGTGCTCTGTATACGTCGTCCCATTACCTTCTTGCTTGCATGGTTTCTGCTGAGTAGTCTGAACTTATTCTTATTGATTCTCCCTTGAAGGAAACCTTTCTTTTCTCCCTGGCTGCTTTTAAAATTTTCTGTTTGTCTTTGGTTTTGGCAAGTTTGATGATAATATGTCTTGGTGTTTTTCTTTTTGGATCAATCTTAAATGGGGTTCGATGAGCATCTTGGATAGATATCCTTTCGTCTTTCATGATGTCAGGAAAGTTTTGTGTCAGGATTTCTTCAACTATTTTCTCTGTGTTTTCTGTCCCCCCTCCCTGTTCTGGGACTCCAATTACTCGCAAGTTATCCTTCTTGATAGAGTCCCACATGATTGTTAGGGTTTCTTCATTTTTTTAAATTCTTTTATCTGATTTTTTTTCAGCTAGGTTGGTGTTGATTCCCTGGTCCTCCAGATGTCCCAGTCTGCATTCTAATTGCTCGAGTCTGCTCCTCTGACTTTCTATTGCGTTGTCTAATTCTGTAATTTTATTGTTAATCTTTTGGATTTCTACATGCTGTCTCTCTATGGATTCTTGCAACTTATTAATTTTTCCACTATGTTCTTGAATAACCTTTTTGAGTTCTTCAACAGTTTTATCAGTGTGTTCCTTGGCTTTTCTGCAGTTATCCTAATTTCATTTGTGATATCTTTAAGCATTCTGTAAATTAGTTTTTTATATTCTGTATCTGATAATTCCAGGATAGTATCTTCATTTGGGAAAGATTTTGATTCTTTTGTTTGGGGGGTTGGAGAAGCTGTCATGGTCTGTTTCTTTATGTGGTTTGATATGGACTGCTGTCTCCGAGCCATCACTGGGAAACTAGATTTTCCAGGTAATCAGCTAAGAAAAAATGCAGTCAGATCCCTATCTGAATTCACCTTCTGGCTCAGGGTATTCAGATGTTAATGGAGCCGCCTGGTATGCTGGCTTTTCGGTCTGAAAATGATCGCTGTCTGCCCGTATATGTTCGTTCTCCGTCTGTAAGTCTGTGTTTGTCGTTCAGAGTTCGTAGATTGTTATATATGTGATCGATTCACTTGTTTTTCTGAGTCTTTGTTGCAAGAGGGATCCGCGGTAGCATCCACCTAGTCCGCCATCTTGGCCCCGCCCCCCCTTGTATTTTATTTTGATGTGTTGGATAGTTTGTCTCCTTTGTGGTTACCTTAATATTTACCCCTATTTTTCCTAAATCTAAACATAACTTTTGTTTCTTTGTATCGCGTTGTCTTGCTCTCCATATGAAGAATCTATGACCAAATTTCTTAGTCCCCCGTTAGTGTTTCAATGCTGTCTTCTTTTACATAATAACATCACTGTTTCCCTGTTTTGAGCATTTTTTTTGTCTTGATTTATTTTTGTGATTTCCCTGCCTGGGTTGACTTCTGGTTGCTCTGCCCAGTGTTCTAGTCTTGGGTTGATACCTGATATTGATTTTCTAACCAAAAAACTCCCTTTAGTATTTCTTGTAGTTTTGTTTTCGTTTTTATGAATTCCCTAAACTTTAGTTTATCTGGAAAAGTCCTAATTTCACCTTCATGTTGAGAAACAATTTTGTTGGATATATGATTCTTGGCTGGCAATTTTTTTTCTTCAATTTTTTAAATATGTCATCCCATTGCCTTCTTGTCTGCTTGGTTTCTGCTGAGTAGTCTTATTGGCTCTCCTGTGTAGGTGACTTTTCATTTATCCCTAGCTCCTGTTAAAATTCTCTCTTTTTCTTTGGTTTTGGCAAGTTTGATTATAATATATCTTGGTGATTTTCTTTTTAAATCTACCTTATGTGGAGTTGGATGAGCATCTTGGATAGATATCTTCTTATCTTTCATGATATCAGTGAAGTTTTCTGACAACAAATCTTCAACAATTGTCTCTCTACTTTCTTTTATCCCTCCCTGTTCTGATCTCCAATCACTTGTAGGTTATTTCTGTTGATAGAGTCCCATATGGTTCTTACATTTCCTTCAGTTTTTAAATTCTTTTATCTGATTTTTCTTCAAATATACTGACAAGTGCTTTATCTTCAAGTTCAGAAATTCTGCCTTCCACTTGCTCAAATCTGCTTCTCTGACTTTCTATTGAGTTGTCTACTTCTGTAATTTTATTGTTAATCTTCTGAATTTCTGATTGCTCTCTGTCTGTGGAGTTTTCCAGCTTATTATATTTTTCATTATGTTCCTGAATAATCTTTAAATTTCTTCAATTGCTTTATCTGTGTGTTCCTGGGCTTGTTCTATGTATTGCCTCATTTTGTTCCTGATGTCTTGAAGGGTTCTGTATATTAAACTTTTGTATTCTGCCTCTGGTAATTCCAGGAATACACTTTCATCTAGGTTTCTTGATTCTTTGTTTTGAGAGCTTGCTGAGGTGATCATGCTCTGTTTCTTTATGTGACTTAATATTGACTGTTGTCACTGAGCCATCTATAAGTTATTGTATTTGTTTATTTTATGTTTGCTTACTGTGCTGTAGTTTTTTGCTTTGTTCTATTTTGATATGCCCAGATGGGTTGCTTGAGTGAGGTAGCTTCATTATTTTCACCTTTGGAGCTCTGACATCCTGTCCCCAGATGGCTAGATCTGTTATCAGGTATATCAGTGTAGGAGTCCATTCGCTTTTCTTGCATGAATTCAGCTCAGGTGTCCAGGTAGCTGATCATCAAGTGAGTGGTACAGTCTTAGAGGGGCAGGGGTGATTGGGGTAGGTACTGGTGTCTGGTTGCAGCAGGGTGTCATGCTCTGAACAGGGGGCTGAGAATTGTCCTCCAAGAGTCTCTGAAGAAAGTGTGTCCCTCTTCCCGAGAACATACAGGTGGGTGGGTTCTGAAGATGGACCAGGGGCACCCAATGTTTTTGGTTGTAAAGACTGGGAGGTAGCAGTTATCCTTGGACCTCTGTCACGGGTGGCTGGGTGACCTGAGTGGAGTCACCAGTCCTCAGGCCTCTGATGTGGGTGGGTGGGGACCTTGTTTAATAGGGAAAGCAATGTCAAACATCAAACACCCACCTCTGCACCCCACAGCTGGAACAGTTGTAGTCTGCCAACAAGGACCTATTCTCCTGAAATAGGCCCATACAGGTCCTTGCAAAGGGGAAAGGTACTCAAAGTCCATGGACTGATTATGCCTGGACAGGAGCTGCTCCTCTCCTGAGCTCCCCTGGTTAGTGCAACTGGCTAATTATCTTTTCCCCCAATTGCAAATTTATTCCTTCTGCAGGCCCTGGAGGATGGATCTAGGAGCTCAACAGGGCCTATCTGAGGCCCAGAGAAATTAGCTGCTGAAGCTGGCTTGAGAGCGGGGTGGGGCACTGTAAAATGCACTGCAAGTACTTAGCTTTTGCCAAGAGCGCCATTCTTCTCTGATTCTGGAGGTATGGGTAGGCTGTTTGGCTGGCTGTTTCTCCCAGAGGAAACCGCAGCTGAACTTTACCACCACTCTGCCGCAACTGCTCCCAGGAATGGTGCCTGAGGCCTCCTAGCAATTCAGGTCCGGTAACTCCTCTCCACTTCTGAACTGTCTCTTCCTCCCCCTGACCCTCAGTTCTTTTCTAACCTTGCCTTTGATGATCAGCGCTCCTAGCTTGTCATAAATATACTTGTTTCACTTGTTCGTTTGGTTCTTTGTTGTAAAAGGGCTCCCTGAAAGTGTCTTTCTATTCTGCTGTCTTGGCCCCGCCTCCTCGGCTTCTTTTCTTGTTGAGCATTTGTTTGCAGTTCGTGGTCCAAAAATCGTCCTTGTGTCCAATTGCGTATTGGGTGCAAATGTGCATTTCCATGCATCTTGAGTGTAAGGTGGTTGGTATGAGTGTTCTTTGGTCCTTGGAGTCTTGAAGAACAGGGTGTTTCTTAGAAGTGGTATAAAGATATTAAATTGGGCATGGCTTGTTTGGAGGAGGAGACAAATGGGGATTTCAGCATTTCTTTTCTGAAGATTCAAGTGGCAAGTAGTTCCTCACTACAGCAGGGAAGTTCCTCTGTGTTTCTTAAAGCTTTTTGTAATTCCACTATGACCTAATAAACTCACCAGGGCCCAGCACACACCCCTAAAGTGCATTTAGCTTTTAGGTAACTCCTTTTTCAAACCTACATAAACAATTCTGCGATGAAATTACTCAGCTTTTTGCTGCAGATTCAGAATTCAAGGCAGTCTGCAACAATCTGCCTCCAGCTTTCAAGGGACAAAATCCATTTCTTTAGTGGTTTATACTTTCTTCTTCACTTTCTTAGGATTGTTTAATAATAAACTGTGTAATCACTGCAGAGGTCTGTGAGAGAATGCGTCCTCCTTTAGAAATGTGATTCTCAAATTTTAATGCACATTTGAATCACCTGAGCACCTGTTCAAATGCAGATTTTGATTTCTAGGTCTGGGGTGGGACCTGAGAGTCTGCATTTCTAGCAGACTTTGGTGAGGCCAGTGCCATTGGTCTAAGGACCACACTTTGAGTAGTACGACTCTAAAGTACTACCAGAGGTATGCATTCACTAAATTTCTGAGATTTTTCAGACCAAGGTTCTGCTCTTATGCAACTTACATTTTAGCAACAGTTAAGTCATGGAGGTATTCCAGAGTGGGGCAGAGGAGGTGGGCTGTGCTGAATCAGGAAGGAATGCTCTAGTGGGTTTGGGAAGTCTCCTGGCTAGAAGAGAGTGTGGAGGGAAGATCTCAGAGGCTGAGGCGAGCAGGTGCCAGGCCAACATGCCAGAAGTCAAATGAAAATCCCAGGTGTGAGGTACAGCAAAAATGTCAAAAGAAGAATGGGGTAGGCATGGAGTGTTGGTGAATGGAAAAACTGGTACCAACCCCCGACTCCCCCACCCAAAAAACCCCGTTGCCTTTGAGTTGATTCTGACTCACAACGACCCTATATAGGACAGTGTAAAACTGCCCCATAGGGTTTCCAAGCACCACCAGGGCTCCTTGAAAAGCAATTTCACAGTATCAATTAAAATGAAAAAAAAAAACAAGCAATTTTGTTTCTTGTTATCTATCTTGGAGGAACACTTACACAGGAGCACAAGGAGTCAGGTGCAAGGATATTAATAGTAGCATTGTGAGTTACAGCAAAAATCAGAAAGAATACAAGAGTCCATCAATAGGTGAATGTCCAAACTATGGGATATCTATGCTACGGAGCACATGTTATAGTTAGAAAACATGTGGTAGCTGCCCATGCCCATAAAAAATGGAAACGTAACTTGAAGAGGAAATAGGTGAAAAAACAACTTGTAGAATGATATGTACAGTGTTTAAGACCACCCTCACCTCAAATTCCTTTCATAAAAATGAACAAGACGAAACCAATTATCACTATGTATCTTCTATGGGTACGTATATCTGTATATAAGTGCTGAGAGAAATCAAATATCTGGAAGAATATGTATCAAACTGATGACAGTGGAGAGGACCAGGTTTGGGGACTAATCTGAAGTGTGTGTGTGTGCGTGCGTAGATGGGTGTTTTACAAGGGAACCATATTATGGTATCCTTGTAAAATAAAAAAATAAAAATAAATTAAAAGTATACTTATGGGCTCCTGAAATTAGGGTTCTCTTGAGAGGGTAAATGTCAGGAGTACAAAAATACAAAACAAAACCTAAAAAGCCAAACCTGTTGCCATCAAGTTGATTCTGACTCATGGCAACCTCATGTGTTACTGAGCAGAGCAGTTCGACAGGGTTTTGTTGGCTGCCATTTCTATGGGAGCAGATTGCCAGGCTTTTCTTCTGAGGTACCACTTGGTAGATCTAGACTGACAACCTTTAGGTTAGTAGTCCAGAGCAAACCATTTGTGCCACTAGGGGCCTTTGTTGAGAGGACAGGAGCAGGCAATTTTCTGTCAGAAACCCGAGGAAAGTGAGGACTGGAGGAAAGAGTGTCTAGGAAGATTAATGGAAGAGGAGGCCTGTGAGGGAGACCTTGAACATGTGTGGGGTTTCAGCTAGTACAGATGGACAAATGGACGAAAGAAAGAATGTAAGCATGTGTAAGATACAATTTAGCAGTATGTTCACCGGAGGATGATAGGTAATATGGTGGGAGATAAGTCTGGAAAGATGGGTTAGGCCATATCACGGTGGAAAGTCGTGCCATGTTATTTCTACTTTATCTGCAGACAATAGGAAGCTACTCATTTTTCTGTGGACAGGGGAATGTCATAGGTTGGACTGAGGATTTTTGTGTTTGTGCTCTCATGCAACTTACATTTTAGTGACGTTCAAGTAATGGAGATATTTCAGGTTTTTGCAGAGGAGGTGGGCTGGGCTGAATCAAGAAGAAATGTTCTGATGAGACACAGAGGCTGCGATGACAAGAAGTTGTTATCAGTCCTTGATGAGATAGGGAGCTTGTACCAAAATGCAAATCAATGCAATGCTTCCTTCTTTGAGAAAGTCTTGCTATGAAAAAAAAACTGAACCAAATGGTGTGCTTAGTGATGTGGTAGTTGACGTATTGTGGTATAAACTCCCTGTCTCCTCATAAACTGGAACAATTTGCAAACCAGCTCCAGTCAGTAGACTGCACTTTGAGTAACACTGCTGTAGACTAACTTTGTTTCCTTCATACAGGAAAGTCACTCTGGATCACTTCCTGATCAGCTATGTTTGTGAAATTAACCTTTGTTGAACTTCAGGAGTCTGGGGAGATATGCTCTGCCTCCCTTTCTGCTTTCCTAACAAATTCCCCTCCCTAAGAGCGGATAGGTTGATTTATCTTACTAGATATTGTCAGATTGCATCTGACTATATATATTTAGTCTTCCCAAATGTCCGATCTTTGTCAGTGGAGAAATATTTGAAGTGCTGACAAGGCTCTTGTGAATAAGACACCTGTCATTGTAGAGTCTATTGGATTAATTCTTCCTAATCATGTTAGTGCTGTGTGATCATTCAAGTTTATTGATGCTGTCTTGTCCTGTCCAGGAGATTTATAGGTATCTATATTCATCCCACACAGAAGACACCACAGATTACTTGGCTATATTCATTTCAGTGTCTCTTTACCTGAGACAAATGTCATGCAATTATTACAGAAAGCTCTTTAATAAATAAGAACCATTTCTGTAAGCTTCATCTGCCAGGCCCTTGAAGAAAGTTTGGGAATTAGAGATTGTCTCTGCAATTCCTGTCTCTTCTTTGCCCCTTTATTTATAGTCTCTCCCCCTAACTAGCTGAGTTTAAACCTATTGCTCAGTCAAAGGCAACCACCTGTAATTTCCTTGGAAGCAGATGACATGATGTATGCATGAAGCATCTATAAAACCTAGTAAGGTGGTTTAGCAAATGTAATATAATTCTCACTGTGCAAGGAAAGAAAGTGGCTGATGATGAAAGCAGGAGGAAATAGAAGAAGAATTAGGGAAAGAAGAAAGGTAGAAAGCAATAACTGATGATGGAAGAATAGAATGATCAATGAGGACAAAGTATTAGGAAGGAAACAATCAAAGCCCTGAGTTGCTTGGCCGGAGAGTGAATGTGCCATCACCTTAATAACAGGATCAGAAGTAGCTGTACTCTGTCCCTTTAGAGTCTTATAGAAGAATAAAACCAGAATATACATGCCTGAAAAAAAAATAGATGAGATAATTTTGACTACTGTTGAATTACTTCTTCCATAGACATCAGAAGCTAAAGAAGTGTTGCTGGGTAATGCCCTATCCCTCTCCCTGAAGTCCAGCTCTTGTAACAGTTACTGAAGAAATCTGCTTTTGCCCAAGACTTGGGCTCAGGATCTTTGACTTTCAGACTAGAGGTTCTTCTACTGTTATCTTATTTAGATTTGCCCAATCTTCTAATTTGCAGAGGATTACTGGGTGGTATTAATATATTGGCACCTTGTTTATAGGAAATAACCAGTCTTTAAGCACCCAAACTTCTAATAGGAATAATTTGGAATGAAAAAGTCTTACAAATGAAAAATCATTAATCAAAATATATTGAATTTTAACCGGTTTTGTAGGCTAAGGATCTTCTTTAGAGCATTGAGTTGTTCTGTGACTTAATACCCTAGTGTTCTCTGATGCTATGGGGACATGGAAGGATAATTATTCTTGTTCTCAATGACCCTGCATTACTGATCCTTTTCACTTCTGTGTGTTACTTATGTCTCTTTCTTAGTAATTACCCAGTGTAAAAGCACATTTTACCACTATTGGCTGATCTGTTTTTCCCATATTCTCCCTCTATAATTTACTTTTAGATAAACAAAGATTATAATATTAATTCTGTTTTAGCACTATTTTAAGGTAATAGACTCTATCATGGCCTGGGCGTTCTACTGTTTCTCTACAAGTGCGATTTCTGGCAATCATTACACAGTTATCTCTGAGACAAAATTGAAGACACCACTAGAAATTTAAATGATTTTTTCAGTTGAATACATTACTTCAAAAGGAAGAAATCAAGGTAATTGTCACAACTATGTGTACACAAATAATCATTTAATTACTTGTCTGTCTCCCATGCTAGGTTATCATGCCATAAGAGAAGAAGCTGGTGGTTGTGTTTTTCTACACTTTATTCCTATTCCCACAAATTTATTCATAGCTACTATTTTTTTTATGTACCAGGTGCTCTTCATATAAAAGTGAAGAAAAAAAGTCTCCACTCCAATCGATCGTATATACTTTAGTGGAGAGAGAGACATAAAAAAAGATAAATAGTAAAAAAAAAAAAAAAAGTCGGTGTTGATGAATATTAAAAAAAAGAAAGCAAGGCACACAGGCAGAGAATGGTCACCCATCAGAGAGAGTGATTGGTGCTGGGCCGTTAGATCACTGCTACCTGCATGTGTGAACAATCATTGGATGGATTCGTTATAAAAGGCCATATGATCTGAGCATTTGCCTCTGACTGCCTCCACAAGGTTGTAGAACTGAGTAGGAGAGATAAATAAATGGCCCTTTGCTTCACACCAAGATCATTTGTGTGGTGACCTAGTATAAGAAAATTATTGACATTTCCCATGGGGTATGATTAGAGAAGCTCCGTGTTTGGGAGAGTGGTGGCAGGAAGGTGGAGAAAGGATGAAGATGGAGGGAGGAGGAGTTGTTAGTTGCTGAATTAGTCTTGGAGGTGCATGGATTTCTTGGGCAGCCCAGAGTGCTAGCTGAGACAATGACACTGTGAGCAGGTTTCTCAGAGAACACGTAAGACATTTTAACTTTGGTAAAAGGGACCTAGGTAAGGAAACTGATAACCACTTTTTTTGGTGGGGGGAAGGTGTGGCAATATACACAACCAAACATACATCCATTCAACAATTTCTAAAAGTACAGTTCAATGACATTGGTTACATACTTCACATCGTGTCACCATTCTCACTATTTCTACCCATATTGTTTACCACCATTAATCTAGACTCTCTGGCCCCTAAAGTTCTCATCTGTGCTTTTAGCTTAACAATTATCAATTTAACTCATATAGATAATTCTTTATAAGAGCACAATGATTAAGACAAACATTCTTTATTAATCAAGATAAACTGTTGTTTAGTTTAATGATGGCTTCATCGGGTAGTTTCAGTTTAAAGATTATTTCCAAGCAGTAGATTCAGGGGCTCCCCCAGTCTCAATGGATCCAGTAAGTCTGGTTTCTGTATGAATTTGAAGGAATTCTACAATTTTCCTCCTTTTGATCAAGGACCCATTTTTGGGTCCTTGATCAAAACATTTGTTAATGGTAGCTGGGCACTGTCCATTTCCTCTGGTCTCATGACAAAGGAGGTAGTAGTTCATGGAGGAAATTAGACCTGAAGTTCATTTCCTTCTCTGGTTCATGGCTCTCCTTCTTCCTCTGATGCTCCATGTGATTAGAGAAAAATAGTGGTATCTCAAGTGGCTTCTCACAAGCTTTTAAGACCCCAGGCACTATTAACTGAACTGGGAGGTAGAACTGAAACTCTGAAAACAACTTTAAGCCAACTGACCATCAAACCAAGAAAACTAATCCCTAGAGGTGTTTAGCTGTACCTAAGTAGTATCACTCAGTATCACTGAGTGCTTTAAAGCCAGAAAAGGTGTGAGTCAGGGTTGTAACATTTTGCCATACCTATTCAATCTGTATGCTGAACAAATAATGTTAGAAGCTGGCCTATATGAAGAAGAAGG
This sequence comes from Elephas maximus indicus, assembly GCF_024166365.1. NCBI lineage: Eukaryota > Metazoa > Chordata > Mammalia > Proboscidea > Elephantidae > Elephas > Elephas maximus. The sequence continues at coordinate 9,113,717 of NC_064838.1, read as the reverse complement.
TGGCTTCAGGATTGGAGAAAGGCTCATTAACAACCTGTGATAGATATACAAATGACACAACCTTGTATGCTGCGAGCTAAGAGGACATGAAGCACTACTGATGAAAATCAAAGTCTACAGGCTTCAGTATGGATTGTACCTCAGCATAAAGAAAACAAAAATCCTTACAACTAGACCGATAAGGAACATCACGATAAACAGAGAAAAGACTGAAGTTGTTAAGGATTTCATTTTCTTGGATCTACAATCAATGCCTATGGAGGCAGCAGTCAAGAAATCAAAGGATGTATTACATTGGGCAAATCTGCTGCAAAAGACCTCTTTAAAGTGTTGAAAAGCAAAGGTGTCACTTTGAGGACTAAGGTGTGTCTGACCCAAGCCTCATATGCATGCAAAGACTGGACAATGAATAAGGAAGACTGAAGAAAAATTGATGCCTTTAATTTATGATGTTGACAAAGAATATTGAATATACCATGAACTGCCAGTAGAACGAACAAGTCTGTCTTAGAAGAAGTGCAGCCAGAGTGCTCCTTGGAAGCAAGGATGGCAAGACTTTGTTTCATGTACTTTGGACATGTTATCAAGAGGGCCCAGTCCCTGGAGAAGGACATCATGCTTGGTAAATTAGAGGGTCAGCAAAAAAAGGAAGACTCTCAATAAGATGGATTGACAGTGGTTGCAACAATTGGCTCAAACATAGCAGTGATTGTCAGGATAGTGCAGGAGCAGGCAGTATTACGTTGTGTTGTACAGAGGGAAGCTATGAGTTGGAACTGACTCAATAGCACCTAGCAATAACAACATCACAATATGATAGTATTCGATTTCTATTTGGATTCAGTCAAGCATTTTTTTTTTTCGGTTTGGGTTTCAGTTTCAATTTGGCTTTTGATTTTCACTTCTGTTCTAGTTTGAAGCCCTGGTTTTATCTTCCTCAATGAACCGGTCATATGGAACCCATTCCCTAGGAGAACACAGCAATGAATTGAGGGAGAGGAAGCAATGCAACTGAGTTGTTGAAGTCCGTAGGAAGAGCCACATCTATAGCTGTAAAAGGAGGCCACTCAGCAAGGACTATGGCTTCCATAACGGAATGCAGCAGCCATCAACCCTCAGCAGCAAGGGAGCTGGGGGAATAGACATCAAAATCTCTCTCCAGCCCTTTGATCTTCTAGCAGTACCTCACTGGCTGAATCCAGCGAAAAACCAGAGGAAAAGGAGCTCAAGTTGCGCCGTGTATAAACATCTGCCTCTTGGGGTCCCCGAGCAAGTAGAGAAGAGAAGAAAGATGATGGGGGAGGTCAGCAAGCAGAATATCCACCACAAAATAAAAGAAAACAAATTTCAAAGAGCTAGGAGAAAAATGCACTTAAAAGGTAAGCAATTAAAAATGAAAACAGAAAATAGGACCAATAATTAAATCTAAAAGCTGGTTCTTGAAGGTAAAATGTCAATAAGATAGGCAAGCCACTAGTTAATCTCTTTTTAAAAGAAAGAAAGAATGAAGGGGCACAGATTAAAATACATATATATATATACATTCTTTACAAGACAAAAAAGCCTGTAAAACATGGGAAATTTAAAAACAAACAAGACAGATTGTTTCACATAAGCTTATACCAACACGTTTATAAACCTAGGAAAATTTAATCCCCAAACTGATGCCAGTAGAGATAGAAAGATAAAATACCAATTTTCAGAAAAGAAAAAAAAGGCTATTTAAAAGCTATCCACCTAAAAACATCAGGCCCGCATGTTTTCATTAGGAAAGTCCATGAAACTACACTATCCTAGGTCTATTGTTTCAGAGCACAGAAGAAGGTAACTCAAAAATCCCTTAAAAATTGCATAGAACTTCAATATTTAGATTTAATAAAGATTAAACCAGTGCAAAATTCTATAGATCAATCTCAATACCTAGGAATCGGCTTTTTAAATTTGAAAAACCTAAGAAGAAATTAAAACACTTTTTAAAATTGTGCTTTAAGCAAAAGTTTACAGTTCAAGTTAGTTTCTCATACAAAAATTTATACACACATTGTTACTTGACCCTAGTTGCTCTCCCTTTAATGTGACTGCATACTACTCCTTAACACATTCTTGAAGAACACAAAAGTAGACCTGAGAAAATGCAGACATTCCTTGTGCTTGAATAGTAGCAATCAACATCATAACCATGTCAACTTTTCCCAAGTAAATGAAATGTTATTCCAATAAAATATCAATAGGCTTTTATCTGTACTTAAGTTATTTCATAGAGAATATCTGGGAAAACCCTGAGGTTTGGAGAGGTCAGGCTATCAGCCATATCAAGTATTATAACAAACTCTCTATAGTGAAAGCACATGGCATTGGCACATAAACAAACAAGCCAATGGAACAAAATAGAAATCCCAGAAGTAGATCCAAGTATACGTGGAAAAATTTTATATAATATGTTGGTGTTTTAAACTATGTTGTTGTTGTTAGGTGCTGCTGAGTCAATTCCCATGCATAGAGACCTTATGTACAACAGAAAGAAATACTTCCCAGTCCCGTGCCATTCTCACAATCATTGTTACACTTGAGCCCATTGTTGCAGCCGTTGTGTCAGTCCATCTCACTGAGGGTCTTCCTCTTTTTTGATGACCCTCTACTTTACCAAGCATGATGTCCTTCTCCAGGGACTGATTCCTCCTGATAACATGTCCAAAGTAGGTGAGATATAATCTCACCACCTGCTTCTAAGGAGCATCCCGGTTGTACTTCTTCCAAGACAGACAGGTTCATTCTTCTGGCAGTCCAAGGTATATTCAGTATTCTTCCCCAACACCACTATTCAAAGGCATCAATTCTTCTTTGGTCTTCCTTATTCATGGTCCAGCTTTCGCATGCATATGAGGTGATTGAAAAAACCATGGTTTGGGTCAGGCACACCTTAGACTTCAAGATGACATCTTTGCTTTTCAACACTTGCAGCAGGTTTGTCCAATGCAATGTGTCATTTGATTTCTTGCCTACTGTTCCATGAATGTTGATTGTGGATCCAAGTAAAATGAAATCCTTGGCTACTTCAGTCTTTTCTCTGCTCATCACAATGTTGTTTATTGGTACGGTTGTGAGGATTTTTGTTTTACTTGTGTTGAGGTGTAATCCATACTGAAGCCTGTGGTCTTTGATCTTCATCATTAAGTGCTCCAAGTGCTTCATGTTAAGCAAGCAAGGTTGTGTCATCTGCATAACGCAAGTTGTTAGTGAGTCTTTCTCTAATCCTGATGCCCCATTCTTCTTCATGTAGTTTGGCTCTTGGGTTATTTGCTCAGCATACAGTTTGAATAGGTATGATGAAAGAATACGACCCTGACGTACACTTTTCCTGACTTTAAACCATGCAATATCCCTTGTTCTATCTGAACAACTGCCTCTTGATCTATGTACAGGTTTCTCATGAGCACAGTTAAGTGCTCTGGCATTCTCATTCTTCCCAATGTTATACATAATTTATTATGATCCACGCAGTTGAATGCCTTTGCATAAATAAAACACAGGCAAACATTTTTCTGGTATTCTCTGTGTTTAGCCAAGATTCATCTGACACCAGCAGTGCTACCCCTCATTCCATGTGCTCCTCTGAATCCAGCCTGAGTTTCTGACAGTTCCCTGTCAATATACTGCTATAGCTACTTTTGAATAATCTTCAGCAAAATTTTACTTGTGTATGATATTAATGGTATTGTTCAGTAATTTCCATGATTGTTTGGGTCACCTCTCTTGGTAATAGGCATAAATATGCATCTCTTCCAGTGGGTTGGCCAGGTAGCTGTCTTCCAAATTTCTTGGCAGGGAAGAGTGAGCACTTCCAAGGCTGCATCTGTTTATTGAAACATCTAAACTGGTATTCTGTCAATTCCTGGAGCCTAGTTTTTCACCAATGCCTTCAGTGCAGCTTGGATTTCTTCCTTCAGTACCATCCGTTCCTGATCGTATGCTACCTCCTGAAATGGTTGAACATCGACAAATTCTTTTTGGTATAGTCACTCTACGTACTCCTTCCATCTTCCTTTGATGCTTCCTGCGTCGTTTAATACTTTCTCCGTTGCATCCTTCAGTATTGCAGCTCAATGCTTGAATTTTTTCTTCAGGTCTTTCAGCTTGAGAAATGCTGAGTGTGTTCTTCCCTTCTGGTTTTCTAACTTCAGGTCTTTGCACATTTCATTATAATACTTTACTTTGTCTTCTCAAGCTGCTCTTTGAAATCTTCTGTTCAGCTCTTTTACTTCATCATTTCCTCTGCTTGCTTTAGGTACTCTATGTTCAAGAGCAAGTTTCAGAGTCTCTTCTGACATCCGTTTTGGTCTTTTCTTTCTTTCCTATCTTTTTGATGATCATTTGCTTTCTTCAAGTACAATGTTCTTGATGTCATCCTACAACTTGTCTGGCCTTTGATGATTACTGTCCAATGTGTCAAATCTGTTATTGAAATGGTCTCTAAATTCAGGAAGAATATATTCTAGGTTATATTTTGGTTCTCATGGACTTGTTTTAAATTTCTTCAGCTTCAGCTTGAATTTGCATATCAGCAATTGATGGTCTGTTCCACCGTCAGGCCCTGGCTTTGTTCTCTTTCCACAGTTATAGTCAATTTGATTCCTGTGCTTTCCATCAGGTGGGGTCCACATGTATAGTTGCTGCTGATCTTGTTGAAATAAGGTACTTGCAATGAAGAAGTCATTGGTCTTGCAAAATTCCATCATTCAATCTCAGCCATTGTTTCTATCACCAAGGCCATATTTTTCTTTTTTTTTTTTAACAAACAAATTTATTTTCTCACAATTTAGGAGGCTGGAAGTCTAAATTCAGAGTGTGGGCTCTAGGGAAAGGCTCTCTGTCTCTGTCAGCTCTGGAGGAAGGTCCTTATCTTTTTGAGCTTCTGCTCCTAGACGATCTTCATGTGGCTTGGCATCTCTCTTTTCCCACCATAATTTTCATCTACTGATCCTTCTTGTTTCCAACTTTTGCATTCCAATCACCAATACTTATCAATGCATCTTGATTGCATATTTGATTAATTTCAGACTGCAGAAGTTGGTGAAAATCTTCGATTTTCTCATCTTTGGCATTAGTGGTTGTTACTTAAATTTGAGTAATAGTTGTATTAACTGGTCTTCTTTGTAGGTGTATGGATATTATCCTATCACTAACAACATTGTACTTCAGGATAAATCTTGAAATGGTCTTTTTTTTTTTTTTAATTGTCCTTTAAGTGAAAGTTTACAAATCAAGTCAGCCTCTCATACAAAAACTTATACACACCTTGCTATGTACTCCTAGTCGCTCTCCCCCTAATGAAACAGTGCACTCCTCCTCTCCATCCTGTATTCCCCACAACCGTTCCACCAGCTCTTGTCCCCCTCTGCCCTCTCATCTTGCCTCCAGACAGGAGCTGCCCACATAGTCTGAAGTGTTTACTTGAGCCAAGAAGCTCACTCCTCACCAGTATCATCTTCTGTCTTATAGTCCAGTTCAATCCCTGTCTGAACAGTTGGCTTTGGGAATGATTCCAGTCTTAGGCTAACAGAAGGTCTGGGGACCATGACCTCTGGGGTCCTTCTAGTCCCAGTCAGGTCGTTAAGACTGGTCTTTATTTTGAGAATTTGAGGTCTGCATCCCTCTGTTTTGCTGCTCCATCAGGGATTCTCAGTTGTGTTCCCTGTCAGGGCAATCATTGGTGGTAACAAAGAACCATCTAATTCTTCCAGTCTCAGGCTGATGTAGTCTCTGGTTTATGTGGCTAGGAAATGTTCTTTTTATAATGGATATGGTGCCATTCCTTTTCAGTTTGTCATTCCCAGCATAGTAGACAATGTGATGGTCTGATTCAAAATGGCCATTACCAATCCATTTCAGCTCACTAATGCCTGAGATATCAATCTTTATGTGTTCCATTTCATTTTGAAGGCTCCCAATTTTCTTAGATTCATACTTCGTACATTCCATGTCCTGATTAATAATGGATGATTACAGATGTTTCTTCTCATTTTAAGTCATGATACATCAGCAAATGAAAGTCCCAAAAGCTTTATTCCATCCATGTAATTAAGGTCCACTCTAGCCTGAGGAGACAACACTTCCACAGTTGTATTTTGAGTGCCTTACAACCTGAGGGGTCATCTTCTGGCACTATATCAAATAATGTTCTGCTGCTATTTATAAGGTTTTCACTGGTCATTTTTTTTTTAGAAGTAGATCACCAAGTCCTTCTTTCTAGTCTGCCTTAGTCTGGAAACTCTGCTGAAATTTGTCCACCATAGTTGACCTTGCTGGTATTTGAAATATCAGTGACATAGCTCCTAATATAATAGCAACATGCAAGCTGCCACAGTGGGACGAACTGACAGAAGGGTTTTCATTCTCTTAGACCGTTCAAAATATTATTTTTTAAGCATTCCCTTATTGATTGACCTTCAGATTTTTCTTTTTTCTATTTTTGCTTTTATAGATAATGCCATAAACATCCTTGTATTTTTTGAAAACATGTGCAAGTGTATCTGTAAGTAGAATCTAGAAGTAAAATTTTTAGACCAAAGAGAATGTTGGAGAGGGAGTCTGGAGGGGGTAAATAGCAGATATCTGGCACAGAGTTATCTTGTATAGTGTGAGATATGGATCCAGTTCTTTTTCCAAATGGCTATCCAGCTGCCCCAACAGCATTTATTAAAAAGACAATCTCCTAATTTAAAACTGAAGAAAATTAGAACAAGTTCACAGGAGCCAAAGTATGACCTTGAGTATATCCCCCCTGAACTGAGAGACCATCTCAGCAATAGATTTGACATGTTGAACACTGATGACCAAAGACCAGATGAGTTGTCGAATGACATCAAGGACATCAGACATTAAGTAAGCAAAAGGTCATTAAAAAGACATGAAAGAAAGAAAAGGCCAAAATGAATGTCAGAAGAAACTCTGAAACTTGCTCTTAAATGTTGAGTAGCTAACATGAATGGAAGAAATGATTAAGTAAAAGAACTGAACAGAAGATTTCAAAGAGTGGCTTGAGACGACAAAGTATTATAATGACATGTGCAAAGATCTGGAGTTGCTGAAAGTGAAGAGGATTTGAAGCACTTACTGATTAAATGCCTTCAGTATGGATTGCACCTCAACACAAAGAAAATAAAAATCTTCACAACTGGACAAAGAAGCAACATTATGATAAATGGAGAAAAGATTGACGTTGTCAAGGATTTCATCCTACTTGAATGTACAATCAACGCCCATGGAAGCAGCAATCAAGAAATCAAGTGTATTGCAAAAGACTTCTTTAAAGCATTGAAAAGCAAATATGTCACTTTGAGGACGAAGGTGGGCCTGACCCAAGCCAAGATATTTTCAGTTGCCTCATATGTATGTGAAAGCCAGACAATGAATAAGGAAGACCGAAGAATTGACTCCTTTTAATTATGGTGCTGCCGAGGAATATTGAATATACCACGGGCAGCCGGAAGAACAAGCAAGTCTGTCTTGGAAGAAGTACAGCCAGAGTGCTCCTTGGAATCAAGGATGGTGAGACTTCCTCTTACATACTTTGGGCATGTTATCAGGAAGGGCGAGTCCCTGGAGAAGGACATCATGCTTGGTAAGGCCAGCAAAAAAAAACAAAGCCCTTGATGAGATGAATTCACACAGTGGCTTCAACAATGGGCTCAATGTATCAAAATAACAATGATTATGAGGATGGCACAGGACCGGGCAGTGTTTTGTTCTGTCATAAATGGGGTTGTATGAGTTGTGATGGACTCGACGGCACCTAACAACAACAACAAGAAAATTAACAAAGAAGCCCTGGTGACCCAAAGGTCAAGCGTTGGGCTGCTGTTATAGATTGAATTTTGTCACCCCAAAATATGTGTATATGAGTTGTAAATCTTAACTTCTATGCCTGTGGTATAATCCCATTAGGAAAAATGTTATCGTTGTTATGTTAATGAGTCAGGATTAGTGTAGGATATGTTTTGAGTCAATCTCTTTTGAGATATAGAAAAGAATAAAACAAGTAAGTGAGAGAAACAGAGACGGGAAGAGCGACACAGAGCCACATGAACATTGCTTGGGAGTAGAATCTCAAACAGTCAAGGACCTTCCTCCAGAGTTGACAGAGAAACCCTTCCCCTAGAGCTGGGACTCTGAATTTGGACTTCTAGTCTCCTAAACTCTGAGAGGAAACCCTGGTGGCGTAGTGGCTAAGAGCTATGGTTGCTAATCAAAAGATCGGAAGTTTGAATCTACCAGGTGCTCCTTGGAAACCCTATAGGGTTGGTTTGAGTAGGAATCATCTCGATGGCAACAGGTTTTTTTTTTTGGAAACTTTGAGAAAATACATTTCTATTGGTTAAAGCCACCCACTTATGGTATTTCTGTTATAGCATCACTAGATAACAAAGACAGTTGTTAACCAACAGATCAGTGGTTCGAACCCACCAGCAACTCTGGGGAAGAAAAGACTCAACAGCCTGTTGCTGTAAAGACTACAACCTAGAAAACCCTATGCAGCAGTTCTACACTGTCTTATAGAGTCACTGCGAGTCAAAATTGACTCTAATGCTCATAACAATGAGAACCAGAGAGTGAACCATTAGTTATTAACAGTTGTTACCAAGGGAATGTCTAGGTACATGCCATTTTTGAAAAGGACTTTCATTCTTTATTGTATACATTCCTATACGTGTCTAGCTGTAATTTTCTTTTAATTAAGAGCATGAGTTTATGTATAATTTATGGATTATCTTAAGGATTATATATTTTTAGAGTTCTAGAGTTATTAAAGCTGCTCTTATCAGTGATGTCTAGTATGCAAGACTAGTTGTTTGGAAAGCATTTTAATATCACACAGATGTAGATAATGGGGAAAAAAATTAGGTCCTTCTCTACTACTGCCTTTTTTGAGCAAGTCCTTTAAGCAGTTATATATCCCATTCTAGGAAGGTTTTCTTGCTTCAAGGCACCAAAGGAAATTGAACCTCATGGACAGAAGTACATAGCATTGTAGCCTTTGGAGCCTGCTGTGTGCTCTGCATGGACCCTAAAAGAGAATTTTCTTTATTTTCCCTCTTTCTTCTCTGAATGAATATGTCCTCTATTGGCAACCATGTGTGTTTCTTTCAAACAGCAAGTGTTTATTTCTGTGTTATCTCTTTTTCTCTATCCCTTACAGCGGCTGTCACTCCTGACTTCAAAGAATTTAGAGAGTAGCTATGGAATTAATACTAATATACAAAAGGACTGGAAAAAAACAGTCATGGTATCCAGGTGCTCCTGTTGGAGTCATAGCATCAGCTCCATTGACATAGCCAAGGAGACTTCCTCCTGGTAGTATTCTTTGGAGCTTCTGGAGGGTATGGATTTTACCATTCGAATTCAAAGAACAAAGAGGTCATTGGATTAAGCTTCTCAGTTGGAATTACTGCCTCAAACTATCAGGCTTGCATGTCTGGTTTGAGTTTTGGCCTGGTAACTTTGGCAACCACTTAGTGATAATTTAATTAATTTTTTTTATCATATTAAATTTGAGATATTCTGTATGAATCATGGAAGTCAATTAACTGACCATAATTAGAACAAAATATTCCCTATGGTGTAGCATAATGGTGTGGTGAATTGTCTAAATTCATGAGGGATAAAAATCAAGATCAGCACAAAGCTGGTACCTATGAGGCAAAGGTCAAGTATATATCTGCCTTCCCACTTCTCCATAATTTCTGACACCAGCCCACCACTCTCTACTTCTCTGCAAGGTTCAGTAATTCATTGCAGTGACCACACAGGACTCATAGGCCATACTCACAGTTATATGGTTAATTAGAGAAATAACAGGCTACAACTCAGAGCCAGGATCAATGTGGAAGTAACTGGAACTCTGCTAAGCAGCTGCTTCCCCTGCCAGGCAGGTGCCCCAAATTGGCTTCTCGGCAAGGCAGCTGCCTTCTCTGCTGTGCACACCTATAGGTCATCAGGCCTCTCTGCCTTTGGCTGCTCTGTCACCAGGCTATCTGCTACTGACCTCTCTGTTGTCAGCCTCTCCACTGCTAACCAGTCCAGTGTATAGCAAATGTAGCAGCTCTCTCAGCTGTCAGGCCTCTCTGACATTGGGCATTCTGCCCTCAGACTATCTGCCATTGGCCTCTCTGCCATTGGTCTCTCCACCACTAAGTGGCCCAAATCATAGCCAGTATAGCAGCTTGCTCAGCTCTCTTAGCTGCTCTATGTCATCAGGCTTCTCTGCTGTCAGGCCTGTCTGCTGGCAGGTCTCTTCATTGCCAGGTCTCTCCATCATTGCTCTCTCTGCTGCTAACTGGTCCGGCTCATAGCCAGTGAAGCATCTTCAGGACCACTTGGCTCCCACACAGCTCTGCTTGTCTGCCAGCCCAGCTCTTATCTTACATCTCTCTCTTTTCCAGGAGGCCTCTCTAAAAACCTCTGTGTTTCAGCTGTTTATATATCCCTATGGTGGTATGGTGGTACAGTGGTACAGTGGTTAAAGCACTCTGCTGCTAACCAAAAGGTCAGCAGTTTGAACCCACCAGCCACTCCATAGGAGAAAGATGTGGCAGTCTGCTTCCGTAAAGATATGCAGCCTTGGAAACCCTGTGGGGTAGCTCTGTCCTACCAGGTTCACTATGAATCAGAATCAACTAGAAGGCAATTGTTAGTGGAATCCTTGTGAGTTATAAGATGACTTCTCCCTCACCAGATCAGAGTTGAAACAATCCTCAGTTACCCATAAGATGTCAATCAACTCAGGCGTTGTTAGTTACCAGGCAAAAGTATCAAGCTATCAAGTTGTTTACTTACCTGGAAATCTCCACAGCAAAAGTAACAAACCCTCTGGGGTAGAAAACAACCTGGGAGACCCCACCCAAGTTGCTCCTCCAAAGAACTAAGGCAAAGCTAACTCCTCATAGTTTCGGGGTGAAATTTCCCAAGCTATTTTTCCAAAGAACCAAGGCAAAAAGCCACAAAAAAGACCTCCTTTCACCACTGTGGGAGAGACTGAGAGTGAGAGTACAGCTAAAATGAGGAGCTAGCTGCTTCCCAAATGGTGCAAAAGAGAAGGCACCCACGGGAGCTACACTCTATGATGTGGGAAGCCTTGCTGCCCCCTATCTGTTAAAGATCTACCTACACCCCCTCTTCTGGAACACCACATTCTCTTTCCCATCAAACATTCTTTTATTTTTTAATTTTTATTGTGCTTTAAGTGGGTTTACGCATCAGGTTAGTCTCTCATACAAAAATTTACATACATCTCGTTATATACTCCTAGTTGCTCTCCCCCTAATGAGACAGCACACTCCTTCTCCCCACCCTCTATTTCCATGTCCATTCAGCCAGCTTCTGTCCCTCTCTGCTTTCTCATCTCCCCTCCAGACAGGAGCTGCCCACATAGTCTTATGTGTCTACTTGTTCCAAGAAGCTCACTCCTCACCAGTATCATTTTCTATTGTATAGTCCAGTCCAATCCCTGTCTGAAGGGATTCTTAATCAATCTACCAACACTACCAGTAGCCGAGTCAGTTTTGACTCACGGTAACTCCATGTGTGTCAGATTAGAACTTCACTCCATAGGTTTTCAGTGGCTGATTTTTGGGAATTAGATTATCAGGCCTTTCTTTTGAGGTGTGTCTGGGTGGAAGTGAACCACCAACCTTTTGATTAGCAGCTGAGTCGGTTAATCATATGCATCACCCATGGACCCCTTTCTAATCTAAACTATAAGGACTTCTGGAGGCTGAAGCAAACCTGAGAGTCTACAGGCATTGCTATTACCTAGGTGTAAATTTCACCGATGTGAAAACCAAGTATCGTGTGTCCTCATTTCTCCATTCTTACTTCTAGAGTCTATCACAGTGCTTCAAGCACAAGACACAGCACCTTTAAGGCAAATAAAGAGCAAACAATGGCCTACGGTACCCTGCTCCAGGCAGCATGTTTGCCTCTACTTAACATACAGAGATGGTATTTTTGACAGTCCAGTGGGTGGACAAGAAAACTTTTTAATAAAGGGTATGTTTCTGGCCAAAGTTCTCAACTATCATGTAAGCAGCTACCAACTCTGACATGCAGCGGGCCAGATGCAGACTGCCTTTCACCTTAGCAGCCTTTTTCCAATCCCTCAAAAGTCCCAGAATACATTTTACTACTTAAAGCTACTTAAAAGTACAGATATTTGGCTCCTGAGACTCGAGAAAGCTCTAGTTCCCTCTGGCTGTTCCAAGTACAGGATTTGTACTCACGGGTCTAGTTCCTGTTGGGAAGCATTACGGTGTAATGTGTCTGACACTCAGAAGTCAAGCTCTGACCATTAAACAGCTGGGAATCTGAGCCCTATGAAGCTCTCCCAATGTTCTCAGCTGCTTTTGTTACCCAGGTTCTTGGCTACTTACTCTAGATTTTAGCTGATGCCTTGGCCAGATGACTCTGTGAGGTCTGACATGGTACCCTGCTCCAGGCAGCACATTCCCTCCTCACAGTATAAAGGATTTGGATTAGGACCAGCACAGCTGCCTATCAACTAGCAATATACCCAGCATTTCTGACTACCTCTCACTTCCACAATTTCAGTGAAATTCCACACTACAGTGCGAGGGATCTGACCTCCCAAATAGTAACTGAGAGGGCAGATGACAAGAGTTATGGATCAAATTGTGTCCCCAATAATATGTGCTGAATTCTAACACCTATATCTATAAATATGATTCAGATTGGAAATAAGGTTTTCTTTGTTATGGTAATGGGGTCATAGCAGTGATGGGTGGGTCCTAAACCTAAGCACTTCTGAATTATCAAAAAAAAACAGAATAGACACAGATAAGCACAGGGGGAAGAGGAAGACAGGTGACAGAGACAGATGCGTCTATAAGCCCAAGAACACCAAGGGTTGCTGGCAGTTACTAGAAGTTGAAATGGGCAAGTACTTTTCCTTAGACCCACACCCTGAATTCAGACGTCTAGTTTCCCGAACAGAGAGAAAATACATTTCTGTTCTTTAAAGCCACCCCTTTATAGTATTCCTATTGCAGCAGCACTAGGTTACTGATACAACAACCCAGAAGAGCAGGGCAGGAAAATCTCCCTGAGACACGTTTTGACCAATGAGAGACAGAAAACAAGAAAAAGTTGGGCAGAGAAATTTACTCTCTCTTTCCCTCAAAAGGCCTGTTCCAGAGCATGGCTTCTCTGAATAGCTGTCTCAAGTCGTCCAATGTGGCCAAGCAGGAATACCAGCACAGTGATCAACTATGGCCATGGGGTAACCCTTGGCCTTGCTCTCTTCCCATCCTCCTCACCTCCATTTTCCATCACTCTCTTTCTGCCCTAGAGTTGCTGTTGTTAGCTACCATCAAGTCAGCCCCCAACTCATGGCAACTCTGTGCACAATGAGATGAAACATGACCTATTCCTGCACCATCCCCATGACTGACTGCGCTTGAACCATTGTGATCCATAGGGTTTTCATTGCTGGTTTTTGGAAGTAGATCACCAAGCCTTTCTTCCTAGGTGGTCTTAGTCTGGAACTCCACTGCGCATCATAGCAACACACAACTCTGCAGTGATAGAATGGAGGCGACTGTGAATGAGGTATATTGGCTGGAAATCAAACCCAGGTCTCCTGCGGGGAAGGCAAGAATTCTACCACTGAACCATCACTGCCCTCCTAAGTAAAGGGCTGGCAATTAAACCTGGCCTTATGCTCTGCTTTCTTGGGAAAGGCTAAGTCATCTGGCTTTCTGACTCGTCTGTGAAGAAAAATTCAACATTTCCCTGAGCACCTATGTCTAGAGCCCAGGAATGCTCTGCTTTGAGCAGGAGTGAGTTTGCATTTGGGCAGACCTGGGCTCGACACTGATGCTGTTACAGACTAGCTGTATGACCCTGAACAAGTCACTTAACCTTCCTCACTGGATTTTATCTAGTAGGATCCCCACAAAACTTTTCAAAGTTGATTAGACAAAAAACAACCCATCCGACAGATAAAATGCTGAGACAAGAATTGAGTGACTTCCCCAAGGTCACAAAGTGAGGAGCCACGTTAGAAATATTTCCCTCATGTATTTCTTTGCAAACATTTACATTTTATTTGATGCAGTTAACAATTACTGCAGTCAGCTGCAATGCTTTAATCTCCCTCTTTTAAGTAAAGATCGACATGTACGCTCAAGCTCTCTCTCAAACTAAACCACTTGAAAAGTGAATATTCAATGAAGCAGGTACTTAGCATCATGAAAACCAAAATAAAAGTTTTATAAACTAGCATAGTAAATCACATGCCAGGCATTGTACACATCTACACTTTCATAAATCATTTGATGCCTGGGAAATTTTTTACCAGTCACATGCTAACATGAAAAGCAAATACATAAGATGCTATAGGTTTTTTTTTTTTTTTTAATGTGTTTCAAGGAGCCGACATCTCAAAAACACTGCTGAGACCCATCCCTTGTTCTCAACAAAACACAAACCAGCTTTGCACTTCAGCTACTCTTATATTAGTCCATGACCATGCAGTGCTCACAGAGGCAGCTGCAGGATTTCAGATGCCAAGACACGGTGGAACATACAATCCAACCTTGCTGGGTTCCAATTCCTGGAGTGCTGGAAAATCATTTCCTGTAAGAAGCCCTGAGTACTGAGCTATAAAAATGTAAAAATGGCCAGTGCAGTGAGTAAAACTCAGCTGCCATACATGCTTGCTCCAATGCTGTTTGATATGCCCATTATGCACTGGGGTAGCAGCCCACAAAGTTTTCCTTGTGAATTTCTTTGAATTGCTGTGAAGTATCAAGGTTTTTTTTTTTTTTTTTTTTTTTTTTTTATCAAGGTTACCACTGAAAGAGCAGGAGAGATAGGAGCTGTCAGCTGAAAGCCAGAGTTGGAAAAGCTAACAGCTTGAGTTACAGCAGAAGCCCTGCCTGCAGGCGATTTCCTCCAGCCTTGGGGAATGGGGTGTGGACCATAGATGTCCAGCAGGCAGGCTTCCAGCTGACAGATCAAGGTGCATTTACTACAAAATCCCACCACATCTCTGATCTCTCTTCTATTTAGCAATAAATAGTATGACTTCCATGTTTGTGTTACTCTGGTCAAGCTCCCATGATCCATTCACTCATTGATCACATTCGTTCTATGAATATTTTGTCAATATGCATTTATTGGCTGTGTACATGATGGACGAGCACTGTCCTAGACACTGAGGGTGGGCCCATAGCTAGTACAGATCTCTGCCTTCAGGAGTTTTGCTCCACTGCATAAGACAAACCAAGAAATAACAACCCATAGTCATAATAAAATTACAATTGTGATCTATGCAGTAGAAGGAATGAACAGGCAGATAGGACCACGAGAACCCAAATGCAGAGGTTTATTGTTTTTGATAAGGAAGCCTGGATGGTGCAAATGGTTAAATGCTCTACTACTAGCTGAAAAGTTGGTGGTTCAAACCCACCCAGTGGTGTCTTGGAAGGTAGGCCTGGAGATTTGCTTCTGAAAGTTCACAGCTTTCAAAACCCTATGGAGGAAGTTCTACTCTGTACACATTTAGTCACAACAACAATTATTTTTGATAAGGCTAATAAGGCAAGGTCTCCCTGAGGTGAGCTGTAAGCTTAGACCTGAAGAATGAGAATGATCCAGACATAGGAAGATCTGAGGAGAGGGATTTCCATGCAGAGAAAGAGCAAGTTCACAACACTGTCCGTTAGTGTGTTTTTACAACTCAATAATCAGGGCTGACACCTTATAGCTTGGTAGGCTCAAAACAGAAAGTGGGCCAGTGCAGCTAGAGGCCAGTGACCGAGGGTTGGAGTGGTAGGAGATGTTGAGAAGGGTCAGGGGCCAGTTCATGTAGGCCCTGGGTTTTCATTTATCGGAAAGGTATAGACATGGAAAGGTTTCAGAAAAAACCAAAAACCCGTTGGCCTATGGAGAAGAAAGTGGTCCATAACTTTTGATTTTATGCCTATTACCTATCTGAGGCTAAATATACACCATCTTCTCACCCCACAGGAAATTCATGGCTTCTCTAAAGTTGTTAGCTCCAGTCTCAGGAAGAGGTAAATAGTACTGAAGTTTCCTGTGAGGAGGAGGGTACAGCCTAACACTACAACCTGAGTTCAAAAGTTTTCTTTATTGAAGTGATATCACAGGTAGGTTAAGGGACCCAGACTTCATCATACTGCGCAACTGTGCCTGGCACTCTCCTAAGCAGACCCCTACTTAGAAGAATATCAGATAGCCAAAGAGTCAGAAGAAAAACACTGCATGAACTTTAGAAAAACTAAGATGTCCTGCCCACTATAGAATAGCTTTTCCAAAGTAGCCTGCCCAATAAGAGATTGTTGGGGCTGAAGTAAAGGAAAATATTGGGGCTTCGTTCTTTTATTTCCCAACCATGCCACCCGGTCCTTGCCCTCTGTCTACTAATAGGTTACAGGGGGAAGGAGAAAGTATTGCAGTTATGTTGAGCTTTTTAATTCCTGAAAATGTTTCAAAAAATGGTTAGATGACAACAAAATGCCTTTCATTCAAAGTTTACATTCAGAAGTTATACAAATGGCCAAAAAACAAAAGAAAACTCATTAAAAAGTTCTAAACATCATTAGGGAAATGCAAATCAAAACCACAACGAGATACCATTTCACTCCCACTAGCAAGGCTTTTATCAGAGAAACAGAAAATAACAAGTGTTGATGAGGATGTGGAGGGACTGGAACCCTTGGCTATTGCTGGTGGGAATGCAAAATGGTGCAGCCACTGTGGAAAAAAGTTTTGCATTTCCTCAAAAAGTTCAATATATTTGTGTGTATATTTTCACCACAATAAATAAAAGAGAAAAATGTTAGACATATATTTACCATATAATCCAGTAATTCCACTCCTAGGTATATCCAAAATAACTGAAAAGAGAGACTCAAACAGATACTTGTATACCAATATTCACTGTAGCATTATTCACAACAGCCAGAAGGTAGAAACAACCCAAATGTCCTTCAGCAGGTGAATGAATAAAGAAAATGTGGTATGTGCATACAATGGAATATTATTCAGCTATAAAAGGAAACAGGAGCTCTGGTGGCACAATGTTTAAAGGGCTTGGCTGTTATCTAAAAGGTCAGCAGTTCAAATCCACCAGCTGGTTCACAGGAGAAAGATGTGGCAGTCTGCTTCAGTAAAGATTTACAGTCTTGGAAACACTATGGGGCGGTTCTAACCCCTATAGGCTTGTTATAAGTAGGAATCAACTTGATGGCAGTGGGTTTGGTTTTTTTATAAACAGAAATGAAATCCTAGGTAGAGAAGGAAGGACTACTCCATAATTCATTCTATGATTCAAACATAATCCTAACACCTACATCAGACAAAGACATCACAAGAAAATAAAACGGCAGGGCAGTATCTCTTATGAACACAAATGAAAAAATTCTCAACAAAATACTAGCGAACTGAATCCAACAGCATATTGAAAGACTCATACACCACGACCAAGCGGCATTTACTCTAGAAATGCAGGGATGGTTCAACATTAGAAAATCAATCAACATAATATATCACATCAATAGAACAAAGGAAAGGAACCACATGATCATCTCTATGGATGCAGAAAAAACATTTGATAAACTTCAGCACTTTTCTTAATGAAAACTCTGAAGAAGATTGGAATAGAAGGGCAAGTCCTCAGTACGATTTAGGGCATATATGAAAAGCCAACAGCCATCATTATACCTAATGGGGTAAGACTGAGAGCTTCCCCCTTGAAATCAGGAACAAGACAAAGGTGCCTGATCTCACCACTTCTGTTCAGTACTGTATTAGAAGTCCTAGCCATGACAATAAGACAAGAGAAAGAAATCAGAAGTATCCAGATTGGAAAAGAAAAAGTAAAATTACCTCTATTATAGATGATATGATCCTATATATAGAAAATCCCAAGAGTCCACAAGAAAAGTTCCAAAGCTATTAGAGGAATTTAGCAAAATTGCAGTTTATAATGTCAACAAACAAAAATCAGTTGGTTTTTATACACCAGCAATGAGAAACCTGAAAGGGAAATTAGGGAAATAATTTCATTTACAGTAGTATCTAAGAGAATAAAATACCTAAGAATAAATTTAACCAGGATGTGAAGGATTTACACAATGAAAGTTATAAAATACTGATGAAAGAGATTAAAAGAAGATTTAAATAAATGGAAAGTTATTCCATGTTCATGGATTAGAAGACTTGATATTGTTAACATGTCAGTATCATTCAAAGTGATCTAGAGATTTAATGGGACCCTGATCAAAATTTCAACAGCCTTTTTTATAGAGATGAAAAAACCAAACTCCAACTTTTTATGGGATGGCAAGAGGCCCCAAATAGCTAAAGCAATGTAGGAAGAGAAGAACAAAGTAGGAGGACTCACACTCCCTCATTTTAAAACATTTTATGTAGGTAGCTACAGTAATCAGAACAGGCTGGTACTGGTATAACAATAGACACATATATCAGTGGAATAGAAGAGGGAGTTCAGAACTAAAGCCACATTTCTCTGGTCAACTGATTTTTGACAAGGGTGCTAAGTTCATTTGATGGGGAAAGAAGAGTCTTTTCAATAAATGGTGTTGGTGTTGGAAAAATTGGATTACCACGTGCAGAAAAATGAAACAGGATTCATGCCACACGCCATATATAAAAACAAATTCAAAATGGATTAAGGGCCTAAATGTGTAAATTAAAACCATAAAATTCTTAGAATAAAATGCAAGGGCAATCTGTTAGGCCTAAATTTTAACAATGGATTATCTGATATAATAACAAAAGCACAAACAGAAAAAGATAAATAAAAGGGACCTCATAAAAATTAACTTGTTCATCGAAAGACTTTACCAAAAAAGTGAAAAGACAAGCTACCAACTGGGAGAATAACTTTGGAAACCATAGATTCAATAAGAATCTAGTAGCCAAAATATATCTAAAATGTCAACAACCATAAAATGGGCAAAGGACTTAACAGCCATTTCAACAACAAGGACATTCAAATGGCCACCAAACATATGAAAAGATGGTCAACATCATTAGTCATCAGAGAGATGCAAATCAAAACCATGTTGAGATTCCATTTCACTCCTACTAGAATGGGTTCTGGAGAGAATGGCTAAGATTAAAAAAAAGAAGAAGAAAATAATAAATGTTGGTGAGGATGTGGAGAAACTGGAACCCTTATCTATTGGTGGTGGCAATGCAAAATGGTACAGTAGTTGTGTGAAACAGTGTGGCAGTGCCTCAAAAAAAAATTAAAAATAGAACTACCATACAAGAAGAGTTGTTACTGAGTCAATTCCAACTCATAGTGACCCTACAGGATACAGCAGAGCTGTTCCATGGGGTTTCCGAGGAGCAGTTGGTGGATTTGAACTGCCAACCTTTTGGTTAGCAGTGGAATGTTTAACAACTGTGCCACCAGGGCTCCAGAACTGCCATATGACCCAGCAATTCCAGTCTTAGGTATATACCCCAAAGACTTGAAAGCAGAGACTCAAATAGTGCATACCAAAGTTCATTGCAGCACTATCCACAATAGCCAAAAGGTAGAAACAACCTAAATGCCATCAACAGATGACTAGATAAACAAAATGTGGTACATAAACACAATGGAATACTATTCAGCCAGTAGGAGAAATGAAGTCTTGATACATGTTACAGTATGGATGAAGAATTGACGACATTATGCTCTGTGAAACAAATCAATCACAAAAGGACAAATACTGTATGACCTCACTTATATAAAAATACAAGAAAAGACAAAAGTATGGAGACCAAAGTTTATTATCGGTTACTAGGGGTAGAAAAGTGGAGTAAATGGTAAAGGAAAAATCACATGGATTAAGGGTAAGGCTGCACAGCAGATTATCGTAATTGCTGTCTCCAGTCAATCAGGGTTCTTTGCTTTCCACTGCCCTACACCGTGCAGAAACACTAGAGGAGGATTCCAGAGATCTTGGGCTCCAGTCCACATGCTCCTCCTTAATCTCCAGGGTGAGGACAGTACAGGTACCTACCATCTTGTGTTGCCATTCCGTCACTGTTAAATGGGCACGATAGTAGCTACATCTATGTGAGAATATTTAGAGTAGCTAGAAAAAGTGTAATGCAATAAAATTTTGGAAGATGAGGAAAAAAGACAACTAAAGTTTCCAGGGTAGAACATTATTGTTATTATTTGAAGGATAAAGAATAAAAATAGCATCAGGCTTCAAGAGCAATACAGAAAACCAAAAGGTAGCAAGGGCTTCAAATTTTGGAAAATACTAGTATTCCATAACCATTCAAATTAGCAATAAAGTTTGAGAGTAAAATAAACATTACCAGACTTTTTGAGTCTCAAAATCTGGCTTCTGACACATGCCTTTTCAGAAAGCTACCGGAAATGAGTTCCACAAAAATAAAGGATTAAACAACAAAAAAGGAAGATATGGGGTGCATTAAACAAAGAGCCAAATGAGTGAAGGTAAGCCCTATGATGATGGTGAAGGGGATCCCAAGACAGCAGCCAAGACAGCAACAGTCCAGATTTGAGAACACGAGGCAACTCAAAGAAAGATTTCTTCAAGGAGATGAAAGATATACTGCCTAACATATATGAACATATTGGGAGGAGATTTACAAATGGAAAGAGAACTCGGGATTTAATTTATGATAGGTACCTAGAAAACTATGCAAATAGAAGAAGAGGAGGAGGAGAGCAAAGAAACCACGCTCTACCAGGAAGAAAAGAAACTGTATTATATCACATAACCAGCTCTACATGGAATTTACATGGTCATAGTAATATAACAAAGTCACTGGGTGGCACAAGTGGTTTGTGATCAGCTGCTAACCTAAAGGTTGGCAGTTTGGATCCACCCAGTGACTCGGTGGAAAAAAGGCCTGACAATCTGCTTTCTGAAGGTTGCAGCCAAGAAAACCCTATGGAGCAGTTCTACTGTGTAACACATGGGGTTGCCATGACTCTGAATTGACTTGATGGCTACAGGTTTGGTTTTTTTGCTTGTCGGTTTAGTAACATGAATGCTGAATAGTGATCTAAGTAAAATTATGTTAAGAGTAAATTGGAAGGATAAGGACACAGAAAATGTGTGTGTGTGTATAAGTAGTGGAGGTTGGTGGGGAAAGGAGGTGAAAAAAAATAGGTAAATCTTCAACTTCCTTAATGGGAAAAGTATAAGTAATCCCTAAAACTTAAAACAATCAAGAAGTATAAGCATGTTATTTAGCTCTATGGAAGTAAATGCTTCCATACTAGAACAGCTCAAAGTGATTGCTTCTGGGGAGCAGAAAGGTTTGAGGGATGGCACAGGGAAAATAATCTCATTCATAGCATGGCTTGTAAAATGATTCGAGTCTTTAAAATGTATGTGTGCATATTTTGTAAATATCTTTAAAATAAAAACTACATTTGAAAAATGTAATGGATGGTACCAATGGTGCAGAATAGTAAAGTCAACAGTCACATTTTTTAAGGCTTCCCACTTCATTCCATTTTTGTCAGCAAGCGTAGCTTTAGAGTAGAAACAGAGTGCCCTTGCCTCACTGCACATTACCGTGGATGGAGATGGACTGAGATGAACTTTGTCTCAGGCCAGAGGTCAACTCAAGTTGTGCCAATTTCTGAGTGACTTTGGGTAAGTTTGAGTCTTGCCTCTTCACTAGAAAATGGAAGTTACCGACTACTTCATAGGTCTTCATGGTTGCCTTGGGACTTCATAGTAATCGTGAATGTGCCTTATAAAGTGTGAGTTACCATTCCTGTTGTTAAAGAATGGATTCTTGATCCTTGGAGAAGAGTACTGAAAACAGCCCCCTCAAACAGAGGAAGTGATGTGTTACCCATAGGGCCATGGGAAGTTGAAGTTTCTCATGGTCTTCCTGAGGCTCTGCAGGTGGAGAAAGAACCACACGCTGTGCCTCCCAAATCAGGGCTAAGAGGCATGGTGGTTCAGGGCCCAGGTGACACTGAATCATTCTCTGCCAGGTGCAGTTGGTGTCCTCAGCACCAATGACCAATAGCTGAGCATCACAGACACTGTGCTTGGGGCTTTGTACACAGCTGGATGACAAAACTGACATGGCCTACTGTATGCTCCCAGCCCTGTCCTTTCTGACCTAATCTGAGTTTAGGGTTTCTTGAAAGAAGAAGGATGCCAGATTACCAAATGTACCCTTCCAATCTGCATTCAAACAGTCCAGTTTGGAAATTAGATAAAGACAACAGGAGGAACCAATTGGCTCCTTTTTCTGGCTAAATACCAAGGCAGAGATAAGAATGCCCAGAATAGTACAATTGGCTATGATTAAAATCAAATCTCACTGAATCAAAGTCTTTTTCTGCAATTTGTCTGAAGTTTAGGTAAGATTAGACTTTCCCCTGATCCATGGTGCTCATTGATATATCGTGCTCATTTTAGTAAAGATTCACATTGACCATGTTTTACTGTCCATGAAGAAGTAGACAGGGCTCTGAACACCGAGTCTCCCTCCAATTCTTTCAAGTTGACTCCAGAGTATTGAAGTTCAGGCCAGGTTCAATAAAATTAAGTTTCCACCACCCACTTGACCCTGAACTGGGAGCTTTCACACTCTCATCGAACCATCATAATATCCCTGGGAGGTAGGTGTTACCCTACGTTGTTATTGTTGTTATTAGTTGCCTCCGAGTCAGCTCCGATTCATGGTGGCCTCATGTACAACAGAATGAAATGTTGCCATGTTGGTCCTGCACCACGTTGGCAATCGTTGGTATGCTGGAGTCCAAGTCTCAGCCACTATGTAATATGAGTGCCTTTCAACCCAGGGGGCTCATATTCCAGCATTGTATCTGGCAATATTCTTACCTCATGTTGCTGGTGAGTAAATTGAGATACAGAGATTTTAAATTTTGTAAGAACAAGCTATTACGGGACAGCTCTGCGATTCAAGAGCAATGCTGCTTCCCCATGGTAGCCGTCAGACAGCTTCATGTGCACAAAATAGAAGTGAAAAATTAATGGCAATAGAGTAAAACTACATTAAGGTGGAACCTACTCCTAATTGCTTCAAATTATTGGTCAGGTACTCAACAAGAAATATAACTTAAAATGCTCTCAACCACATACGATAACTCAAACTATTAACAATGGGTTGCCAAGTGGAAAACTTTTGAGCACCTGCTTTAATGAAAATAATTATAATTAGCAAACTGATTAAAGTGAAAAGATGTTGCGTGTAAGTGGTTTTTCTTAAATAAGATGATCATTGCCCCAGGCATTATATTCATCATGAGTTTGCCAAGGCTTAAAGATGAGCCTTCTGAATGCTGTGGGTCACACCAGGCTGCTGGTAGTGGACGGATAAGGTTTGGCCCGCCCTGCATTCATTTTCCCTTTTTCTGATAAACAGCATGTTCATTTTCTTAGCCATCACATTTCCCCATTCTCTGTCCCTGTGTCTGGGTGGAGCTATCTCCACCCTTTGCCCAGGGATGAACACAAGACCCAGGCTAATCCATGCCACCACTCATCTCCCTAGACAGAGATGGCACAAGACCCAACCTAGTCCCAATCCAGGGACACAATGTTGGAATTTTCAGGAGCACGATCCTCTTCCTGCTGAAATTGTTGACAATGAAGACTGGACCTGCTGCATTTTGAAAGGTAGAACAGGAACATTTCACCAAATCTAAAAAAAACCCAAAGCCTTCGAAGGGAAGGGAGACAGTAGGGGAATGCGAAGGAAGACATCTTGAATGGGTTTATTAGAGTCCCTAGATCCAGCCATGCCTGAATCTGTCCCTGCAAGCTTCAGTTAAGTCACCCAACAAATTCCTTTCTGAAATTAAAGCAATGAAATTTTGAGTTCTGTTACTTGAAAACAGAAAAATCTTTACTAATATGCTTCTTTGCTTTCGGAAGAAAGTGAGACTTTTGGCCATGGCATAAATGTAATTTTCAGCCCAGCTCTGTGAAAATTGAAATCAACTCCACATAAACAAGGGTGAAATTGAATGTTTGATTATACCTCTTCCTAGGAAATGAATTTTTTTTTTTTTTTATCTTGTTGTTTGCAGTTATTAGGTGCCGTTGAGTCAGTTCCGATTAATAGGGACCCTATGTACAACAGAACAAAACACTGCCCGGTCCTGTGCCACCCTCACAATTGTTATACTTGAGCCTGTTGTTGCAGCCACTGTGTTAATCCATCTTGTTGGGGGTCTTCGTCTTTGTCACTGACCCTCTACTTTACCAAGCATGATATCCTTCTCCAGGGACCGTTCCTTCCTGATAGCATGTCCAAAGTATGTGAGACTCAAAATAAGAAGAAACAGCTGCAAACATCCTTTAATAATTGGAACATGGACTGTACTTTTTACTCCTACAGAGAGTTACACCAAGGCTGGCAAAAAGCATGCAGAGATGTCCTGTCCAGGGTCGTGGAAGCAACTTATCTCTAAGTCAATAGAGAGAAGTGCCCAACTTACCACCTTTAGTGGTGCTCTATGGGAAGAGTACAAAGCAACATGATGTGGCATAGGGTATTGTCTCCTCTTTAGCTGTAGTCACTTTGACACCTGGAATTCATACCCTGCCTCAGAGAAACCTAGTGATACAGATTAGCAGCATCAACTAGTGTGATCAACTATTATGATACACCCTGGTTTCCAAAATCATATTCTCTATTGAGAAGTATCTTATTGGGTTCAATATAAACACCTCGGTTGACAGGTTTGTACAGGCCAACTAGGGTTGCACTTTTGTCTTTGACTTACTTAGGTGCTGATACAATCTGTTGATCAAAGTCATGTCACAAAGGAACCATATAGACTCTATAATAACTTTACAGTTGGGGGTTGTTTCTCAAACAGAGAGTAGCTTTCTGCTGCAGAGGCATGATCTTGCTCTGGAACCATAGGGTTCTGCAATACAACTCTTCTATCATGCTCGTGAGACTTCACAGAACCCCCTTACCCAATATGGATGTTTCTAGCACCACCAGATCTACTGGGTTAAGTGGCTTGAGTGGCAGGGCAGCTTGCAACTCAGCCTGGACTTTCTACCGAGCCCCATTGTTCTGCCTCACTTAAAAATATCAGTGTTCCCACTTACCCAATAAATGAGCCATGCAGTATTCCCCAGAGTGGTGTATGCTGCCTCACACACCTGAAAAAGGCATTCCAAGTACCATGCCTCTTTCTTAGCACTTGGAGAGCTAGAAAATTTCTCAGCAGTTGGAGTGCTATAAACTTCACTGATGCAGCAGGATTCCAAATCTTTGAGGGATTTTCTTTCTCATCTTTTTGTCACTCAAAAATGGGCCTTGATTCCTAGTATTGTGTGGTTCTCCTCCATTTTGTGATCTGATGTGATAGTCTATGTGTTGTAAATCCTAACTTCTATGATGTTAACAAGGCAGGATTAGAGGTAGTTATGTTAATGAGGCAGGACACAATCTATAGGGTTAGGTTGTATCTTGAATCAATATCTTTTGAGATATAAAAGAGAGAAGTGAGCAAGGAGGAGAGGGACCTCAAACCACCAAGAAAGATGCACTAGAAGCGGACTGTGTCCTTTGAACCTGGGATCTCTGTCCTGAGAAGCTCCTAGATGAGGGGAAGACTGGTAACGAGGACCTTCTCCCAGAGCTGAAGAGAGAGAAAACCATCGATGGGCCTTCTACGGGGTTGTGTGTATTTGGGGATTGTGACATATTGTGACACTTTCTGATTCTAAAACTGGGTTTTAAGAAATTATAAGGAAGCTGAATCCCATTTACAACATTTCTTATCTAATGAAATCAGTTTAGAGGTAGCATTCAGGACCAAGGAGTAGCACTATGTACGTGGAGTTCAGCACTGCAAGCAAAATATGCACGGGTACAACACGGGCCTTGGCAAGACCAGGGAAGAATGCTGTTGGGTAGAATGTTGACCTATTAAGCCTGTTGCCATTGAATTGACTCTGACTCATAGCAACCCTACAAGAGAGAGTAGAACTACCCCGAAGGGTTCCAAGGAGAGGCTAGTGAACTTGAACTGCCAACCTTTTGGTTAGCAGTTGAGCCCTTAAGCCCCTGTGCCACCAGGGCTCCAGAATGTTGACATTCTATATTAACTTGAGGTTTCCGTAAGGTGAGTCTACTCCCACCCTTGACCGGTGCAAATAGCTAAAAGGTCCAATCAGTTAACCAGTTGTTGCTGAGTCAATTTCAACTCATGGCGACACCATGTGTGCAGAGTAGACCTGCTCCATGGGATTTTCCAGGCTTTTTTGACCTCCTGAAAGCAGATCACCAGATCTGTCTTCTGAGGTGCCTCTGGGTGGGTTCGAGCCACCGATCTTTTGGTTAGTAGTTGAGCACTTAACGATTTGCAGCACTGAAGGACTCCTCTCTTTCTTCTACCCTTCCCCAAATGCCTGTTTTAGCGTCACATATCATAAACCCAAATAAATTTTATCTACTATTAAAAGCTCAATACAAGTTTCCATTTTTGGTGCAATATATAGAAAACCAAGCAAAGATCACCTATTCTCAGCTGAAACCGAGATGCAATTATCGTCTCTGAGCTCTTGTATCACCTCTGCTTTTAACGTAAAGTCCATTTTTTGTATCAGAGAGGGAGGGCATGAACTATACAGGATCCTGGATTATCCGTCTCCTTAATGCAAGGTGTGATATATCTCCTGTTCTCATTTCACTTACTTAGCAGCGTATATATAAAAAGGAATTGACACAAAAGGCCACATTGCACAGGGAGCTATCTCAGTTTGATTAAATTTTGGATTAAAACATCCTTCAAGGATTTAAGATTAAGCAGTCATTCCAAATTTGAAGACTTCCTGATGTAAAACTGGTAATAAACTATCAGAATTGAACATAGCTGTTCTTCGTATTGTGTAGAATAAGAAGTAAAACAAAACCAAGCATGACTCTCGTTTTAAATATACATTTTAAAAAGATCAGCAGCCATGAGAAAGTTTCCAGTGTAGGCTTGCACTGTAAGTCTGGAGTCCAGATGAGTCTGTGTTCTGAGGGCTGTATGGCTAGGGAAGTGAGGAGAAGAGCAGCCTGTTGGGGACAATACTGAACATGGTGGCTGTGGCTTTCGTGTCGGTTTTACTTGACCTGTTAATCCACCAGGTGCCTGCCTCTTTGGGCAGGTGGGGTCTGGGTAGAGTTTTGCAAAACCCATGTCCTCCAGGCTCACTTTAGCTTCCAGAACACTCTGTTTCTGTAAGAGGCAGGCAGGGCTGGACTGTTTCTCTTTTCTGTATTCACAGTAGGTATGTCCACCCTATGATTCTGTCTCTGCAATTACTGCTGAGATTGATTCATCTAATATTCCTGTCCAGGTTAGCAGGGGGTGGAAGTCTGCAATGGCAACAAATTGCAAAAGGAATTACAATGCAGTCTTCTCGGGCCGCCTCCCTGGCTCGGCATCTGCTCTTTAACATCTTCACCTGCTGTTTCAGAAACGTTAAAACAAGAAACCAAGAAATCCCTGCTTGTTGGCGTTTCTTAGGCTCACTGATGCAGCTGTCTACTCCTGGACTCTGTGATTAAAAAAAAAGGGAATGCAATATAATCTCCACATTTTCAGGAGCAGTAACAAGACAATCTAATTTTATCTTTACAAAGATGTGCCACTGCTGCCGCTTTGACCTGAATTATCTCCTGGAGAAATTGCCTTTGCACTGGAGAGAATGGCTACGTGCACCTTTGATAACTTTCAAATCCCATTTTTATTCTATAAATTAGAATATTCAATTAAGAAGGCTAAAGAAAAAAAAAAAAGGAAGGCGTATGGATTTCTGAAACTAACAAGCCAATTAGCTAGTTTTCAAATAATTTCAATTGCATTGTTTTTTTTGAGATGACTTCTCTATCTGTCTTTCTGTCTGTTTATCTGTCTGTCTGTCCATCTAATCTATCTGTCTATCATCTATCTATCTATCTATCTATCTATCTGTCTGTCTGTCTGTCTGTCTGTCTGTCTGTCTGTCTATCATCTATCTATCTATCTATCTATCTATCTATCTATCTATCTATCTATCTATCTATCTATCTATCTATCTATCTATCTATCTATCTATCTATCTATCATCTATCTATCTATCATCTACCTATCATCTATCTATCAATCACCTATCTGTCTGTCTATCTATCATCTATCTATTTCTGAGTCCGAAGTCTAGATGACTCTATTCCTCTATCTATACATACAAACACATATACATATATTCTTAGTTTACAGAGTTAAACCTAGTTTTGATTTGAAAGTTTTAACATTGCTTCAGAAATTCCTTGCGGAATTATAAATGTCAGGGCTCTTGATCTTTGAATCTTAATCTGTAAGACCTCCAATAATAGCATTAAAATATAATCATTCCTCTTTTTTTCCAAATCCATAAGATTTTAAAATTTCTTTTCCTGTTGTTTACATATATATGCGCATATATGCGCATACATATATATGCATGTATATTTGTGGTTGTGTACCATTGAGTTGATTGCAACTCATAGAGACACTGTAAGACAGAGTAGAACAGCCCCATAGGTTTTCCTAGGCTGAAATCTTTACAGGAGCAGATCGCCAAGTTTTTTCTCCCATGAGAGTGGCTAATGGGTTCTAACCTCCAGCCTTTTGGTTAGCAGCTGAGCGTGTTAACCGTTTACACCATCCAGGGACTGTTGTTCCTAGAGAGGATATATTGTAATTGGAAAGATCCTGTATGTTTTTCTGACTGGTCATTTTTATTACGTCTAATTCTGTATCAGGTTCTTGGAGGTTAATGCGGGACCTCAAGCTGTTATTTACACACAGCACAGATAAGAGTTTTGGAGTAGTTCAGGTATGGAGCGCAAAAAGCTACTGATATATTGAACACAGGTGATGGATCCTAGGGCAACTTTTGACTGCAAATAGGATGAAAAAGAATGCAAATGGAAAAAACAATAAGGAAATTATTTTTCCCAGTGTGGCTCCCTTTCTCACCCCTTCACTCCAATTGTTCTGCTGCCAGCCAGTGACTCTGGCAGCTTCTTGGTTTGGACCAGAGGTGTCACTGCTTAGGCAGGGGACACACACTCTATAGTTTGTATGCCCTGAAGCTGAGAGGGAGGAGTCAGGTTGGAGCCTTGCACGAGACAGAGTGTGCTTTCTCCCCTCCACTCCCTTTACCTACCATCTCCCTTTCTCAGCCAGACCCCTGCTGCCCTGGATGCCCAGCCACCCCTGCAGTCTCAGCTAACTCTGCTAATTCCGTCTAATTCTGCAAACCATATTCTCCAAGCCGGGAACAAGAATGACAACAAGAAAACACTTGCCGTTAGCTGATTCATGGTGACCCCACGTGTATCAGAGTAGAGCTGTATTCCGTAGGGTTTTCAATGGCTGATTTTGTGGCAGTAGATTGCCAGGCCTTTCTTGCAAGGCACTTCTGGGTGGACTATTTGCACCACCCAGGGACTCAGAGCCAGAGAGGGACTTAAAACCCAATACCCTAAAGTAATTTTTTTCTACCCTAATGTAGGAGTTAGTCATTGTTCAAAGTCCCCTTTGTGTTCAACTACGGCAGTGAATTTATTCAGAAATGCCCCTCTCCCTTGTCTTTTCTTAGCAATGTGCACGCAGTCTCTGGAGGATGAAGCCTTGTTGGTCTCTAATGAGCCAGCATTATGACGAGTTGCTCCTCTGTGCAGCTCACCCTGAGTGCTTAGTACTTTCTTACTGAAGCCACTGTGTCTTCTCTAGCAATGCCTCAGTTCTTGGGAACTCCAGTGTGTAACGAGGTGGGTTTGTGCCACCCAGGAAGGCCTATAAGAAAGGTGCGTAGCAAATAAAGACATCAGCCCGGTGGGCTGGGCTAGATTGCTAAGTCTAAAAAATATATTGATTGCATGTGCTTTAAAATCAAGCGGTGCTAGTAGGGGCGGTGAAGTGGCCCTGGGCTGTCCATTAATAGCCCCTGCTCCCCCGAGGAGTAAGTCATCCTGCACTGTGCAGGCCATTAGCCACCATCAGAGCCCATTAGGCTAGGCTGCACTCCACAACATGGGTCCTCCCTGGGGCTGACATCCCTCAGTTTTCAGGAAGGAAAACACAGGCTTCCAGCTCCCTTAACCTTTCAATAGATGGATCACCATGGGTATCCAGAGGCTCACTTCCACCTCATGGGGGTGGGGACACCTATGGCTCTCAATTGGGTCCTGCATGACCAGGAGCTGACACCTTCCCCAGCATGAGACCTTGGAGCCTGCGGTCCTGGTCACAGCTCCAGGGACAGAGGAAGGAGGGGACGATAATAAATATTGTTCTGATGTATCTGCATTATGGCTGCCCAACACTCTCTCCAGGGACCTTGGAGCATGGGCTCAATGGAAGAATCGGAGTTGCCAGCCCACGCTGGCCTCACTGTGTCAGCACGAGCTATCCGAGTCTACAGCGCATATTTGAGTACCTAATGGCACATTGGGCTGTTTTACCTGTGGTGCCACAAGCGGGATGTCCGAAAAGGACTCTGGGCCCTGATTCAGAGTTGCTCAATCAAGCTGCAGTGGAGAGGCCTCTCTCCCCAGCAGGTTGGGCTGCACCCTGACTCTAACTCCTGCAGACCACAGCTGCCCCAGGAGGGACTTTGGGCAGCTGGGCCTCTGCACCATCCCTCTCAATGGCTGTCCTCCACCCAGCCTGCAGCCCAAGCAGTCTTCTTTCCCTATCTGTGAGACTTCTCCTTCTCTGCCCTGTAAGAGTGGCCAGCAGAAGGGCAGGGTCCCTTCCTGCAACATCCCTTGCAGCATTTCTAGAGTGCCCTGGCCTGGAATGTCTCCACACGAGGATAAGAGGTGGGGGCAGCAACCCCTCTCTCTGGCTGACCCGTGTTTATTAATTTCCAGTAAATCAGCTCCCTAAACTCTGCTGTGTGGTGTGACCCACCCCTTGCCCTGTAGCCCGGCAGTGTTGTGGGCGTTACCCCATGTATTCACTTCAGGTTACTTTCAGTTTCTTTAAGAAAAGAACCAGATTTTATGAAGTGCTTGTGCTTGATGCTTCTCAGATGGAGAAGCTGACTTCAGTACACATCTGGACCTTTCCCTAGATTCCCACATGGATGGAAATCCTATCTCCCAAACTAACTACCACAACTACTGCTGCTGAGGATTATAAAACAAAAAACTGAATCATGTGTGCACAGTGCTTAAAACAATATTTTTTAGTCTTTTATCATTTGATTCTTGAAGCCAGTAAGATTAATAGGGCAGATGGTGATGTACCAATTTTATAAATAAACTGAGGCTCACAGAAAACAAATGACTTGCTTCAGTTGGCACAGTTGGTAATTGATGGAGTCAGGACTCAAATCCAGGCCTTGTAACTCTGGAATAAAATTTCTTTCCATCTTATACTCTGCTTTATTCCCTCACCTACAAATCCATAAACCATTACATCACTGCTTCTTTTTCTAAAATCCCTTTATAAATCAAAGGGAAACCTTGGTGGCATAGTGGTTAAGTGCTATGGCTGCTAACCAAAAGGTCAGCAGTTTGAATCCCCCAGGCGCTCCTTGGAAACTCTACGGGGCAGTTCTACCCTGTCCTATAGGGTCGCTATGAGTCGGAATCGGCTCGACGGCAGTGGGTTTGGTTTTGGTTTGGTTTATAAATCAAGAGTAAAGTTTTGATGAAAAGCTCTGAATCACTTTATTTCAGCCTGCATAAAACGCTTCTCCAGCACTTACATTTCAACCCCAGGGGGCTCCACTGTCTGGGTGGATTCCTTCCATCATACCCAACAAGTAGCCATGTAATGATCGGTGGACGTTCTCCCTGGGGAATAGTGATATTTGGGGAATAGCATTTTAGTTTTCATTTTACATGTTCAAATAAGGTAAAGAGTTGTGACAGGTGAACATAAAAATGATGTTCTAATTAAAGTCCACAATTGTATTTGACCCTTATGTTTGACATCTGATACTGATGTCCCCCCAACTCTATGGGTAGGATCTTTCTCAAGAAAGAAGAAAATGACTTAAGTATGAAATTTTCTTTAATACTCTCAGGGGCTCAGCCTTACCGCCAATCCCCTCCACCATGCCCCACTCCCCACCCTGCCTCCCTGCAGACAGGCTAAAGGACACAGAGTGGAATCACAGACTAGCAGTGAAGGCCTGGGTGCCTTCTATTTTGCAAATGCTCATAGTGGTGGTCTTAGAAAAATAAATGCATAGTCGTAAAGCAAAATTACAATTTCAAATTTGAACAACTCCATGCAGGTATGGAAGGAAAGAAAGTTATCAATTAGCAAGCTTCCAGCTGTCCTCTTAACAACATTCTATATTTATGCAGTGTATTCTGGTTTTATAATATGATACTATATTTGCTGTGCCGCAGCCTTCTGAGGCAGGAACAGCATATATTAGCCTCATTTTAAAGATGTTAAAAAATATTAGCCCACGACATATGGTTACTAATAATAGAAGGCCTCAGATCTTCAGACTTTAAGCCCAGAGCTCTTTTCTTCTATACTGTGTTGTCTCAGGTCAGGGTCTCCCTGAATCTCTTTGGGGATGAGTCCTACAAGGTGTAGTCTCAGTCCCCTGGTGGGAGAAAGAAAGTGAAAGTCGTAAGAAAATTCAGTGCTGAAAGGCAGAGGCTTGTGCAGGGTCCATGAGAACCCTGATGAGGGGCATCTACATTTGTCTGGGCACCAGGTAACTGTCGAGGGTAGGCTGCCTTTGAGTTGAGGTTTGAAGGAAGAAAGGCACTTATATGTAAAAGGAGGCAGGGGCTATCACTGGAGTAAAAGTGTGAAAATAGATTTGTTGGGAACAAAACTGGAAACTAGGGAAGTAGTTGAGGTAAGATGTAATGAACTAGTTAGTGAACCATGGCAGTGGGACTGGAGAGTAATGGATCTGTTTGAAGTATTCTGTAGGTCTTGGTGATGGACTGACTCTAGGTTTGGGACAGAGAAAGGCGGGAGCTCTCAAACTTATCAGAGCACTAAAATCACGTGGGAATAGTTTAAGGGTTATACATTATTGGGATCTTATAACTAGCCAGGTTTGGGGATTGCTACTATGAGATGACACACACATTTTGCTCACATGCTGGACAACAGCACATTCTAGAGGAGGCAGAGAGACACTGGGGAAAGACTACTAGTTTGGACATGAGTAATCTGTCTGTTAACAGTCTGCCACCTATCTCCAGGTGGCCCTCCTGCACACTATGCCCAGTACTGCCTTCTGCCCTGGGGGGCTACACTCGCTCCCAGGCTCCCTCTCCAGCTGCGAGAAGGCCCAGCTCACAACTTTCGGGAACATACAAGTGGTATGTTCCCGAAAGTTGTACTTAGCCAAGTTGTAAAAAGCAGACTTTTAAATTCAGGTTACCTTTTGTTTAAAAAGTGAATTCTCTAGGAATACTTTCATCAATTTCAGAACCATCATCTAATTTTTTTTTTATATATATACACATGCAATTGTTCCTCTATTTACCAAAAAGTTAGGTCCTGAAAATCTCTTTGTTGTTCTGAAGTGAAAATGATAATCCCAAGAGACTAAACCGTAAAAGTCTGTGTAAAGACGAGTGAGGGGTAGTGGTGGGTCAGTGGTAGAACCCTCACCTTCCACGCAGGAGACCCAGGTTCCGTCCCTGGCCAATGCAGGTCGTGCACAGTCACCATCCATCTGTCAGTGGAGGCTGGTGTACTGCTATGATGCTGTACAGGTTGTAGCAGAGTTTCCACACTAAGACGGACTCAAAACAAAAGCCTGGCAATCTACTTCTGAAAATCAGCCTATGAAAACCTGATGGATTGCAACAGTCCTGTCTGCAACCAATCATGGGAATGGTCTAGGACCACGCAGCATTTTGTTCTGTTGTGCATGGGGTCGTAATTCAGTGGCCAACTGGACAGTAGCCAGCAACAACAAAGATGAGCTATGTAACAGAACTCTACATCTTGGTTCCCTGCTGTTGCTTTCAACTCTTTTAAATTTGCATTGAATGTGGGAGGCCAACGCAGGGCCATTGTGCACCCCATAGTCTGACTTGTCTCATGGTGGCCCTGAGTCTCCACAACCCCAACCTGAATTTCCCTCTACCCAGGATATGCTTGATCCAAAGACTTTTTGGACCTAGTTTTAAGGGAGGAATATCACACTTCATGTAATTGCGATTTAATGCCAATATTAGGCTCAGATGCCTTCTGTAAGTAAAGCTTATTTTTTAATGTGAATTCATGATCTACTCTTTTCAGTTAAAATTCTGTCAAAGTTATTAGACCTCCAAAGAATTTAAATCTTCCAGATTTCTATTTAATACCATATAGCCATGTTCTCTGCCACCTCTTCTACCCTAAAGCCAACCAAAGCCGAGGAGAATGTAACTGGACCTCGAATCTCATCGTTGGTGAGATTGGGCACTAGGGTTGGTGTCACCCAGTGTGGTAACTCCTGGTGTCACCCCCACCCCCCCATGGACCTCCTCCAGTACCAGACCATACAGAATCATTAGTAATGTTTTTTATACTAATGTTTCTTGTAAACTGTAATTCTCATATGTCACTGAATGTAAAAAAACAATAAGAAAGTGTCAAAAGTAAATCTATTGGATATGTCATGTAAATTCTAATGTTGTGCTTTTTAAAACCATAATTCAAACTTAAACCCTGAAAATTTCATTAAAATCACATATATATTTGCAAGACATTGATGTTTTTAAAAAAATTTTAAAAAGACTAAATTTTTTAAAAAACTGAATCTAAGATTTAAATTGTATTTCTAAGCATGTATCAAGAAACATAACATTTCCCCCACTTCATGTTTTAAACTGTCAATTTCTCTATTTGGTTATCAAAGAGTTACAGAATAAATAATTGTTAAACATGTAAGTTTGTTTTGAATTTTAACCACAGAATAATAAGTGATAAATCTGGTTGTAAATTGCTTAAATGTAATATTTCTTAGATTACTAGTTTTATATGAATACTGACAACAGAATTGTTTTGTAGAATCTTTCTGCATTGAATTACATTATTAGTAACTGAGTGAAATCCTTTTATTGTTTTTCTCCTTATATTCCTTTAATTACTACTTCATTCTCAAAAAATTTATTAATATACATCCACAAATACTAATTGTTACAATGTCGTAGCTAAAACACCAGAAAATTTGACAAAATCAGCAACTATAAAAACTCTTGCAACAACAAAAACAACAGCACTTGGTTGTAGGAAAAGCAGACGAAAACACGTGATTTGAAGTGTCACTGTAATTGGATAATAACTACAGCTCTGACTAGAATGCATTAGAAGTTCAAAAAGTAAATTAGCATAGAGTTTTAGCCTTTTATGTATATTGATACATGTAAGTTGTGTTTATGAAAAAAGTTTTTTGTTGTTATAACTACCCGGACGTTTTTATAAAAAATAATAAATTTCAGCTGAAAGACTGCACAAAAACTTTATAGACAGTCATTTTAGTGTCAACCCCTCTGACAGTGTCCCCAGCATGGTCCACACCCCCCATGTCCCCCTAGTGATGTCTCACTGAGATTGAGAAGCATCCCTGCCCCATCGTATTACCTGAAGAAACCAGCTATGCTTAATGAACACAGCCCCAAAGGAAGAAACGACCCAACAGCAGGTTTTGATGGGACAGAAAAGTGTCAAGAATAGGTGATCACACCTTGAGGGGTAAAACCAAGGTCCCTGCGTTCAGAAACAAAAGGCCATGGTGCAAGGCTGCCTATAAGAGCCTCCCTGAATCCTTTTTTTTCTGTGTGTGTGTGGTAAATATATGTATATAACATAACATTTGCCATTTCAACATTCTTCACATGTACAACTCAGTGACATTAATCACATTTATCATGTTTTACAACAATCACCATTATCCTTTTCCACATTTTCTCATCACCCTTAATAGAAGCTCAGTGCCTACTCAGCAATGACTCCCACCTCTACCTCCCTTTCATCCTTGGTAGCCACTAATAATCTTTGGTCTCTGTACCTTTGTCTACCGTAGGTAGTTCATACAAGTGGGATCCATTTTGACACCAGTTGTTGTTGTTGTTAGGTGTCATTGAGTCAGCTTCCACTCATAGTGATCCTATATACAACAGAACGGAACACTGCCAATCCTTATAATCATTGCACCATCCTCACAATTGTTGTTATGCTTGGGTCCATTGTTGCAGCCACTGTGTCAATCCATCTCAGTGAGGGTCTTCCTCTTTTTCGCTGACCCTCTACTTTACCAAGCTTTATGCCCTTCTCCAGGGACTGGTCCCTCCTGATAAAATGTCCAAAGTATGTGAGACAAAGGCTTGCCACCCTCACTTCCAAGGTGCATTCTGGCTGTACTTCTTCCAAGACAGATTTGTTCATTCTTTTGGCAGTCCATGGTATATTCAACACTTTTCACCAACACCATCACTCAAAAGTGTCAATTCTTCTTCAGTCTTCCTTATTAATTGCCCAGCTTTCGCATGCATATGAGGTCATTGAAAACACCATGGCTTGGGTCAGGTGCACCTTAGCCCTTAAAGTGATGTCTTTGCTTTTTAACTTTGAAGAGATCTCTTGCAACAGATTTGTCCAAAGCAATGCATCTTTTGATTTCTTGACTGCTGCTTCTGTGAGTATTGATTGTGGATCCAAGTAAAATGAAATCCTTGACAACTTCAGTCTTTTCCCTGTTTATCATGATGCTGCTTTCTGTTCCATTTGTGAGGATTTTTATTTTCTTTATGTTGAGTTGTAAACCATCCTGAAAGCTGTGGTCGTTGATCTTCATCAGTAAGTGCTTCAAGTCCTCTTCACTTTCGACAAGCAAGGTTGTGTCATCTGCATATCACAGGTTGTTACTGAGTCTTCTTCCAGTCCTAATGCCTCATTCTTCTTCACATAGTCCAGCTTCTCAGATTATTTTCTCAGCATACAGATTGAATAGGTATGGTGAAAAGATACAATCCTGATGCGCACTTTTCCTGACTTTAAACCATGCAGTATCCCCTTGTTCTGCCTCTTGATCTATGTACAGGTCTGTCATGGACACGATTAAGCGTTCTGGAATGCCCATTCTTTGAAACATTATCCATAATTTGCCTTAGCGTAGTCAGCAAAACACAGGTAAACATCTTTCTGGTATTGACATCAAAGTGTCCACGAATTAAGGTGAATGAAGAAACATGTAGACACATTATTGTTAAAAGAAGTTGCTACGTGGCACAGTAAAAGATAAACTCTATATGACAGGTAGCCCCATGCAGCTGGGCAGTCCAGGTAAATAACCACATGTCTCCCTCCATACATACTATACATGATGAAGTAGAAGGAATATGATCTCTGTGACACAGTTGTGGAAGTAACCACCCTCAGATCATTGTTATGCATTGAATTGTGTCCCCCCGAAATATGTGTTGTAAATCCTAACTTCTATGCCTGTGGTTATAATTTCATTTGGGAATGGGTAGTCTTTGTTAAATTAATGAGGCAGGATTAATGTAGGGAATATCTTGAGTCAATCTCTTTTGAGATATAAAAGATATTAAATGCAAGCTAGTAGCAGAGATGGGGGAAGAGTGATGCCAAGCTACATGAAGACTTTTCAGGAGCAGGAGCTCAGAAGAGACAAGGATCTTCTTCAATGTTATGGATTGAACTGTGTCCCCTAAAAATATGTATTGTAAATCCTAACTTCTAAGCCTGTGGTTATAAACCCATTTGGAAATGGGTTGTCTTAGTTATGTTAAGGAGGCAGGATTAGTCTAGGGTATACCTTGAGTCACTCTCTTCTGAGGTATAAAAGAGATTAAACACAAGTTAGAATCAGAGATGGGGTAAGATAGACGCCAAGATACATGGAGATCTCCACGGAACAGGGAATTAGAAGCTGAAGAGACAAGGACCTTCCTCCAAAGCCTACAGAGGGAAAAAGGCTTCCCCTAGAGCTGGCTCTCTGAATTCAGACTTCTAGCCTTATAAACCATGAGAAAATAAATGTCTGTTTGTTAAAGTCACCCACTTATGGTATTTCTGTTATGGTGGCACTAGATAACTAAGAATTTGGTACTGAGAGTGGGGTACTGCTCTAACAGATACCTAAAGTGTGGAAGCAGTTTTGGAATCAGGTAATGGGTAGAGGCTGGAAGAGTTTTAAGGTGCCTAATAATAAAAGCCTAGATTGCCTTGAAGAGACTGTTGATAGAATTATAGAAGTCAAAGGTGATTCTGATGAGACCTCAGAAGGAAGTGAGGAGAGCTATAGAGAAAATCTATCATCTTAGAGAATTCCAGAGTTTCAAACTGGACTGGAACCAAAAACTGAAACCAAAAAATACTGAAATTTTCACCAGAATGAAACCAAAACCCAAATAGGAAAAAAAAAAAAGCTTTTCTGAATTGGACTAAAATTGAAAACCATTTTTTTTTGTTGTTCTGTTAAGTTCAATGATAATTTTTAAGTTTTAAGCAAGACCTTTGGACCATTTATGTTTTATTTGCATCTGGCGCCCATGTATGCCAAGTGCTTCTCTGGCACATGGGTGGTAAGGGCACAGTTCATTGTTTTGGCAAGGGACGTTGTAAAGCTGCAGGTATAGGTGATGACTGCTGCTATTCAAGAAGATTCACAGCCAGGCAGAGTTCACTACTTCTGCTCCCTGCCTAACTTCTCTCATAGTAACACGAGCTATGCCTACTAAAGATGTGAGAAATGTTCAGCAATTGTGAACACTCATCAGAAATCTGAAGGAGCTGGTTAAACTGCATTGAGTTCTGAAAAGAGTTTCATGTGAACAGAAATTTGCCAGTTGAGTGTAAATACTTTAAATGTACATTAGTCACATTTTTAAGTGTGATATTTAAATTCAAATAAAAAACAGTCTATATTTTTTTGATGATTTCATTCTTGTATTCAATCTCAACTGAAATGTACTGTCACACATTGTTTATACCTATATGTTTAAATTTGGTATTTATCTCACAAATCAAAATATTAATGAACATTAGCAACTAGTGGGGAAAAAAATTCATGTACCAATTTGCAATAAACAATTATTTCACAGAAAACAACTTAATGGCATCATTATGAAGTGAAACTTTCCTTCAAAAGGTGCTGGATAAATGTATGAGAAGGTTGACTACATTAGTCTGAGACCAGAAGAACTAGATGGTGCCCAGCTACAACCGATGACTGCCCTGACAGGAAACACAACAGAGAATCCCTGAGGGAGCAGGAAAGCAGTGGGATGCAGACCCCATATTCTCGTAAAAAGACCAGACTTATTGGTCTGACTGAGACTAGAAGGACCACAGAGGTCATGGCCCCCAGACCTTCTGTTAGCCCAAGACAGGAACCATTCCCAAAGCTGACTCTTCAGGCAGGGATTGGACTGGACTACGGGATAGAAAATGATACTGGTGAAGAATAAGCTTCTTGGATCAAGCAGAATCTGAGACTATGTGGGCAGCTCCTGTTTGGAGAGGAGATGAGAGAGCAGAGGGGGTCAGAATCTGGCCAAATGGACATGAAAATAGAGAGCAAAGGGAAGAAGCATGCTGTCTCATTAGGGCGAGAGCAACTAGGAGTATATATATAATAGCAAGGTGTATATAAATTTTTGTATGAGAGACTGACTTGGTATGTAAACCTTCACTTAAAGCACAGGAAAACTTTTTTTAAATGTATGAGAATGTTGTAAAGTAGGGCTTCAAATGGAAGAAATTAGAAAACTCTGTGAATGTGAAGTCATAGTTATTCCAATTTTTCTAATACACTGATGATACATGACTAAAAGCATCTTAATATGTACTGACTCTAATTCATTTCTACAAATGTATTTATGCATTCCACTCTTTTTATGTTATCCAAGTTGAAGACCTGTTTTTACTGTAATGTAATATAAACCCAGTACCCAGTGCCGTCGAGTCGAATGTAATATAAAACCCACTGTAAACCCACTGCTGTCGAGTCAATAGTGACAGTAAAATATGCCTTAATGTTAATATTTCTTATTCCTTGAGTTCTAGTATGGGACAAAGCAGAGAAAATCCACGTTGAGAATTTTTCAAGTATGAAAAGATTGAAAAAAAAGCACATGTAAAATTTGCAATACATATATGATTGGAGACCTTGCAGCAAATTTAATGAGGCACCTGAAGCATCACCATATGGATGAATACAATGCAGTACAGAGCAAGAAGACAAAGGAGTTGAAGAAAGTGTCAGAAGTGTGCCAAATAAGTAACAAAAACCTTAGAAGACTTTGCTGTTCTAGGATGCCTTAAGGTGAAATTACATAAATGAACAATTATCAATGCATGTGTTGAATTAGTTACTGCTAAAGGTTTGAGTTAATTGAATAGTTAGGATTCTGTAAAATTTTAAATCCAATTGTTGCTTCAATTGGTCCAAATTTTTCAGTCAACACAGATATTATCTGGGAAATGATACCTCACTTATTCTTAAAATTTAGCCCCCAAATTAGTAGCAATCTGGAAAAACAAATATTCTCTTTCAAAGTGGATGTTGCCAGGAGACTGAGTTGGTTAGTTCTAGGAATTAATGCTCTGTTCACACAAGGCGGTAAGATATATCTGTTGACACTGGGAATGAAAGAATTAAAAGAAAGACATACAAGTTACATAAAAAACACTGCATATCAAAATTTAGAGACATACAACATTGATTTACAATTATTACTTGGATAATGGCTCTAATATGATTTGCTCAGAAGTGATGGTGAAATTGAATGGCAAATATCAGGGCAAAATGGCAATTTTGAAGACTCTGACTCAGTGAACTCTGATCTGCAGACATTAACCATCGCAGAGTGTGGTGCAAGTGACAAGGTTTATGAGAAAAGATGACTGGTACAAAGTGTTCTGCGTGGATGCTTCACTTAGATATTAAAGGTGCAATGAACGATGTTGAACCAGAAGATTTTTAGGAGAATGTCAAGAACTCATTCGAATACTTTGTATTTTGACACCATCTACCAAATTTTCAGAAAATAATGTAAGGGAACCTTTATTGGATTTTTTTTTTTTTTTTATTGGATTGCCCAACAAGATGGAACAGTGTATACACCATGTTGGAAATCTTACTAAGATGCAAAAATCTCTGCTATGTATTAGCTGAGAATAGTATGAAATATTACTTTTCTAATGACACATGGGCATATGTTAAATTAATTTTGATTTAAAAAGTTTAAAACCTTTAAAGAAAGTTACAGTAAGGTTGCAAAGTGAACAATTCACCATGAGTGATATTTTGGTCTGTGGGTGGAAACTAAACTAAAATTAAGCACTCTTAATAATACATTTGGAAACAAACATGTTGATTGAAAAATTTAATGTGAGGGAAAAAAAATTACAGCATATTAGAAGCAGTTTATCTAGATCCTCATAATCAAATTCTAATTAGTTCTGCAATTAAGGTGAAGGCCATATTACATTGAAAAAGCACTTGGGAAATGACAGAAAATCTGAAAATGAGCAATATTGAAAGTGTAATAAAGGAAAGTAATTCAGGAAATATTCTCATTTCAAAAGATGATGTTGATGAGATGGAATTACTTACCAAAATGAAAGAAAAAAGATTGAGATCAAATGACTGTACTGTTAATATTGACTCTATATTAACAAGCTTTGATGGTATACACAGAATTGGGAGAAAAAAAATATTCTTGAATTTTGGGAAGAAAACCATTCACAATATCCCCCATTACATGAAATTGCTAAGGTAGTTTTGGGTGCACCAGTACTTAGGTCAGTGTTGAGAGACCTTTCTCAGATTTGAAATTCACCTTGCAAGATAACAGGGGTAGCTTAAATGAAAAAACTATTAGAAGACATTCTTTTAATTAGATGTATTTATAGTTTATTGCATGGTGTTTCCTTAATGAACTGTGTAATTGTGTATGAATTACCCTATACTTGTAATAAAATGTTTATTTTATGTAAGTTATAGCAATTCTTCAGCTTAGAACTGGGGTAAATATTAAAGTATTAAATATTTTACTGTGGTTTGCCTTATTTATTGTTGTATTAGGTATGACAGCACAGTTTGAATTTTTAGTATTTAGTAGATAAATTCTTATCAGTTTTACATGACTATCAAGTGTTAGTAAAGAAATGTCACGTACATCAAAATTAAGTTTGTTTTCAGTGTATTTTATAGTATTAGGTTGAGATATTCCAATTAAAATGATATTTCAAATCTTCAACTTAATATTTATACAGTATTTTAGCAGTGTTTTTTAAATCACAGTACAATTTTAAAAAGGCTCAGTGCTGCAGTGAATTAATTCTAGTATATTTTTAAAGACTAATATATTTTACATCATGTTTTTGTATTGAAATGTTTTGAGACAGTGATTAAAATTGAACATCATTGTCACTTTAGATTTACTTATTAATGAATGTGAAGAAAGAAATAATTTAATATTCCTGCCTCCAAAACTAATTACAAAATCTTGGGATGAGCAATATTCGAGTTAATATAAAAATGTAATATCATTGGCAATATAAGGAACACATTTGATAGCCGTATTTTTTCAGATGAAACTGCTCCAGGTTATTCATTTGCCAAGTATAAGTTTGAGATTGGAGACTAAAAACAGGTTTGAATTGGTTTGAACTGGTTCAGCCATGGTCAATGAAATGAAACCAGAACTGAATTTTTTCTAAAATTTTTGTGTACTGTAATGATAACTGGGAGGGAAAAAAATTACAGTTGGAATCACTGGCTAAAACTCAAGCTTGGGTTAGAGGAGGGTGTGTAACCACCCAAAAGTGGACAACTGCAGCACTACAGCCTCACCTAGAAGTGGACCTACGGGATAACAGTGAAGGAAAATCCCCATAGTAGGCAGAAATTGGAGCGGTGCATTTGGTTGTCCAGTTTCTCTAGATTGATGTATGTTCAGGAGTACTGATCTACAGTTATTTATGGGTGTTTGTAAATAGCTTGGTTAGGTGGTCAGGGACTTGGAACTAATAGGAATGGCAGATTGGTGACAAGGAAATCTGAAAGAGATATGTGGATTTGTCTCTCTGAATGGGCATAGACTGGGAAGATAGTTGTGCCCCATGTAAATGCTCACTAAAGATCACCTACTGCAGAGGAGGTTCTCAATAATCTGGTGGACAAATGATGCAATCTGTGTTTGTTCATTAGGCTCATGAGCCTGGTCACCTAGCCACTCAGTTCTTGATCGATGGGCCTATGAACATAGTGGCCATGATGGGCCGGCTGTGGAACAGACCATCAATTGCTCATATGTAAGTTGAAGTTGGAGTTGAAGAAAATTAGACTGAGTCCACAAGAGCCAAAGTACTACCTTGAATATATCCTGCCAGAATTTACAGACCATCTCAAGAATAGATTGCACCCATTGAACACTAATGACCTCGGACCAGCTGAGTTGTGGAATGACATCAAGGATATCACACATGAAGAAAGCAAGAGGTCGCTAAAAAGATGGGAAAGAAATAAAAGACCAAAATGGATGTCAGAAGAGACTCTGAAAATGACTGTTGAACTTAGAGTAGCTAAAGCAAAAAGATGAAATGGTGAAGTAAAAGAGCTGAGCAGAAGATTTCAAAGAGCAGCTTGAGAAGAAAAAGTAAAGTATTATAATGAAATATGCAAAAACCTGAAGACAGAAAAACAAAAGGGAAGAACACGCTTAGCTTTTCTCAAGCTGAAAGAACTGAAGAAAAAAT
Organism: Elephas maximus indicus; assembly: GCF_024166365.1. Taxonomy (NCBI): domain Eukaryota; kingdom Metazoa; phylum Chordata; class Mammalia; order Proboscidea; family Elephantidae; genus Elephas; species Elephas maximus. The sequence continues at coordinate 9,069,931 of NC_064838.1, read as the reverse complement.
TCAAAGCTCTAGTTGCAATAGTGAAGGATTCTATGGGGGAAAACAGTAAACGACACAGGAAACATCAAAAAGAATTAGTCGACGTTCAACAATTTCAGGAGGTAGCATATGATCAGGAAGCTGGTGGTACTGAAGGAAGAAGTCCAGGCTCCACTGAAGGCATTGGTGAAAAACAAGGCTCCAGGAATTGGTGGAATATCAATTGAGATGTTTCAACAAACAGATGCAGCCCTGGAAGTGCTCACTTGCCTATGCCAAGAAATTTGGAAGACAGCCACCTGGCCAAGTGACTGCAAGAGATCCATATTTATGCCTATTCCCAAGAAAGATGATCCAAATGAAGGAAATTATTGAACAATATCAATATCACATGGAAGGAAAATTTTGCTGAAGATCATTCAAAAGCAGCTGCAGCAGTATATAGACTGGGAACTTCCAGAAAATCAGGCTGGATTGAGAAGAGGACTTGGAACCAGGGATATCATTGCTGTTGTCAGGTGGATCATGACTGAAAGCAGAGAATACCAGAAGAATATTTACCTGTGTGTTATTGTCTATGCGAAGGCATTCAACTGTGTGGATCATAACAAATTATAGGGAACATTTCAAAGAATGGGAATTCCAGAACACTTAACTGTGCTCCTGAGAAACCTGTACATAGATCAAGAGGCAGTTGTTAGAACAGAACGATGGGATACTGAGTGGTTTAAAGTCAGGAGAGGTGTGCATCAGGGTTGTATCCCTTCATCATACCTATTCAATTTGTATGTTGAGCAAATAATACGAGAAGCTGGACTATATGAAGAAGAACTGGGCATCAAGATTGGAGGAAGATTCATTAACAACCTGCATTATGCAGAGGACACGGCCTTGCTTGCTGACAGTGAAGAAGACGAAGCACTTATTGATAAAGATCATAGATCACAGCCTTCAGTATGGATTACACCTCAACATAAAGAAAACAAAAATCCTCACAACTGGGCCAATAAGCCATATCATGATAAATGGAGAAAAGATTGAAGTTGTCAAGAATTTCATTTCACTTGGATCCACAATCAATACCCCTAGAAACAGCAGTCAAGAAATCCAAAGATGCATTGCACCGGGCAAATCTACTGCAAAAGAACCTCTTTAAATTGTTGAAAAGCAAAGATGTCACCTTGAAGACTAAGGTGCACCTGACCCAAGCCATGGTATTTTCAATGCCATCTTATGCATGTGAAAGTTGGACAATGACTAAGGCGGACTGAAGAAGAATTGATGCCTTTGAATTGTGGTGCTGGTAAAGACTACTGAATGTACCATGGACTGCCAAAAGAACAAGTAAATCTATCTTGGAGGAAGTACAACCAGAATTTTCCTAGAAGAAAAGATGGCGAGACTGTGTCTTACATACTTTGGACATGTTGTCAGGTGGGATCAGCCCGTGGAGAAGGACATCATGTTTGGTAGAGTACAGGGTCAGCGGAAAAGAGGGAGACCCTCAATGAGATGGATTGACACAGTGGCTGCAACAATGGGCTCAAGCACGGCAATGATTGTAAGGATGGCACAGGACCAGACAGTGTTTCGTTCCGTGGTACATAGGGTCACTATGAGTTGGAACCGACTCAATGGCACCGAACAACAAAAAACAACAACAACCATGGAGGAAGTCTTTTGAAATGAGCAAGTTGGAATGAGGTGAAATAAAGAGAAATATTTCCAGTGGCATCTTTCAGAGAACTACCAGACAGGTCAGATAAGGACTTCTATTTAGGAATAACATTTTGAAAGGCCTCTAGCCCTGCTTCAGTCCCTCCAATACTCAGAATATGGGTTTTATTTTGCAAGGTTGCTGAAGAACTGATGAGTGAGGCATAGAATTAGCATAAATTGAAACATCCCAAAGCTTGTTCATCTTACTAAGATTCAGACATTTTTCATGAATAAATAATCTTCAGGTTCCGGCAAGATTTTAGTTTCCATAGAACTGAAAAAGTTGATTCTGACAATTTTTGCCAGTTTTTTCATTTATTTTGAGGAGGGTTGAATGTTCAGCTTTTCTAACTTTCTAATTCCACCTTTTCACTGTTGTCCTCCCATAGTTTCGAAAGAAAAACATCAAGTAAATACTCATTTTGTAATTTTTTGAGTGAGTATATGCATTCTCTACGTTTTGTTTAGTCATCTATCTCCATTACATTCTGACAGTCTTTCAAACGTATTCCATTTCATGTCCGTGACGTTGTGACTTTGGTTAGTCTAGTCAAGTTTTTAGCAAGATTTTTAGTGTCTATTACATGCCCAACACTGTGCCTCATATTGGAAATGAGAGAAATAAAGGTATGTGTTATGGATCCTGCCTTAAAAGGTTTTAGATGCAGACAGAATGTTTAAGATCTTAGGTTGCTTAAGTAATATGGACCTGAATTATTTGGAGGAGAAATAAAAATTATAACATAGTTACCAAATTTAATGGGTAGTCAATTAAAGGTCAAGTGCTATAAAATATTGGATAATGATGCCATAATTTTCTAACACATGGTTTTTTTACTCTTGAGGATTATGCTCCCAAGCAAAAATATTGTGATAAGAGAGATTTTATAGACTTGGAATATGAAAAGAAATAAATTTGCAGATTATATGAAATTCAACATAGGTATGCAACTCCAGGTATCAACATAGGTATGAAACTTACAGATAACAACTTCAGCAACAGTTAATAACAACAAAATGCAACTCCAAGCCCAAGGTCTACTGTTTATTGTTTGTCCTTCAGAAAATTACTTAATTTCTTTGAGTCTGAGCATCATAGTCCTTACACTGGTGCCATCCTTACGAGGCTGTTATGAAAATTGAGAAAGTGTATAAAATATCTTAATATACTTCAAGGCTTCCTGGACTTGTTTGATCATATATAAAAACCTTGTTAAAGATATGAAATCTTGAGATTCCCTCTAGGCCTACTGAATCATTCTTTAGGGGAGTAGTCTGGGTAACCATATTTTTTCAAGTAAACTAAAATATACAGAAAAAACAAATCATGTCTGATGATTTTTTGGTAAAGTGAACTCACACATGTAAAGATTATCCATATCAAGAGCTAAAAGCGTATATCAGCACCCCAGGAGACTTCTTTAATCCCCTTCCTAAAACTACCACCTCACCCAAATTAGCCACTATCTTGACATACCACATCATTAACTAGTTTTTACTAATTTTTTATAGAGAATCATATTATTATAGACTCTTGTTTCTGACTTATTTCACTCATTATGTTTGTGAAATTTATCATTATTTTTTGCAGCTGTCATTCTTTAATTTTCCTTGCAGTGTATTATTCCACTGTGTGGATATACAATAATTTGTTTATCCAGTGTCTTGTATGACAGTTGGGCTATTATTAATTTGGGGCTATTATGAATAGTGCTGCTATAAACATTTATGCACATGTACTTTGGTGAACATATGTATGCATTTCTTTTGGATATATACACAAGAGTGGAAATAATATGTCACAGGCTATATGTAAGTTTCTCTTTACCAGACATTGCTGAATTGTTTTCCAAAATGTTATGCCAATTTACACTCTCCCCGGTAATGATGACAGCTGTAATTTCTCTACATCTTTCCCAATACTCAATATTGTTTATTTTTTTCATTTTAATCACTGTCACGACTGTGTATTAGTATCGCAATGAGGTTTTAATCTGTATTCCTTGATTAAAAATGAAACCAAGTACTTTTTCATATGTTTATTGACCATTAGGATGTTTTTCATGAAGTGCACGTACAAGTCTTCTACTATTTTTCTATTGAATTGTCTTTTTCTTTTTTATCTGTAGAAATTCTATATTTTCTGGATACATGTTCTTTGGTGGCTGTAGGTATTAGAAATATATTTTCCCAAGCTTAGGCTTACCTATTTATTCTCTAATGGGGTCTTTTTTATAAGTACATGAAATGGTGCTTAAAATCTATAAGGTTTGGGAAGGATTGATTTAGTCTAACCCTGATCTGAATTCCATTTGATGATAGAGCTATCTTAGGCTGGGTTCTCTAGAGAAGTAAAACAATGAAGTGTATATATTCCAAAAACCAAACCAAACTCATTGCAATACACACACACACACACACACACACACACACACACACACACACAGCTGTAGAGTCTGGAAAGTCCCTAGTCTGTGGGTCAGGCTGGAGGCTTCTCCTGACTCACATAGTTGCAGGGCTGATGAACCCCAAGATTGGTGAGTAAGCTGTTAGCTCAAGTCCCAAGAATTGGGGGTCAGAAGCAAGATCCAGAAGGAGCAAAACCTGGTGATCTTTGCCAGAAAGTCCACACATATTGGATGCAGGTCACATTCCCAAGGAAACTTCCTCTCAACTGATTGGCTGCTCATAGTAGATCTCATCATGGAGGTGATTACATTATATCAGATCTCATTATGGAGGTGATTATATCATTACATAGCAGCCAAACTACATCATAACTGCCAAACCACTGAGAATCATGGCTTAGCCAAGTGGACATACAACCTTAACAATCACGAGGGATTAGGGTGCAAATGATGGTGGAGAATCCCAACATTTTTTTTCTGTCACTGGATTCTGTACTAAGAGAAACACATCACAGTTAGTACTGTGAGCAGAATAATATTATTGCCAGATGGCTTTCTCTACTTATTCTCTTTCTTGTGGGGTAAAGATTGTATTTTCCTAGAGGTCTAAGCAAGCAGAATGAAGTGTATTTGGCAAGAGATTAAGCTATAGCTGAGCTGAGTCAGAGACGATACAATGATGTTTCTCAATGGTTTGATATAGGAATTTTGGGTGGAACAGTTTTTACTGGGTTGAGATGTCTCATATATCTCAAAATGTTTAACATCCCTGGGGCCTCCCCACTTAAGTCAAGTTTTCCCCTCATATTTGTTCCAAATATTAACACTCCCTAATATTTCCAGATGTCTCCCACTAACCCTAACCCTCTTAGGTTGTTTTTTTGGGGGGGAGAGAGGGGAGGAGGCAAGGGGAATCAGAGGTTGGCCCCTTTAAAGCTATGTGTGTGTGACTTCATCCTCCTTATGCCCTTTTTATTATTGAATTTTTCCTAGGTCACTAAATCTGTCTTAGAAGCCTAAGTGATAGCACTAAAATTGATTTAATTCCATCATTCAGACATAGACATCTTTGAACCAGAGACTTTAAATCTCGAGATACCTACCATTTTATTATTCGTTAGGGATTTTCCCTCAATTAAACGTCTTTGTCTCATACTTACTTTTAATTGTAACAATACTGACAGATTCAGAAATCCCTGAGGGTATTTGGGATGGCAACATCAATTTAGGCCTTTTGTAATATTAGTGTTTTCAAAATAATGAAGTCTTGAATTTTTTCACTTTCATTAAAACCAACCACTGAAGCAGAGTTTTATGCCTCCAAATTTTGCCCTCTGTCAGTGAGGTCATAACAGCTCAATAATACCAAGTATCTATGTAATTTATTTGTGAGAACCACTTGAAGCATTTTATACATTCGTACTCATATTCCCTGTTAATCTGCTGACTCCTTCCCTACGTCGTACAGAACTACTCTGAGGTGAAGCAACTTACACAAGGTCACATATTTACATTAGAGCTAAAAACTGACCGCCAGCTTGTCCTCTGACAGCTAGATGATGCTCGTAGAATTAGAGAATTCTTTTCTTACTGCTATTCACAGAAAAATCAGCCAATTGCGGTTCTACGCCAGGAATATTGTATAACTGATCCAGTTGAAAATATTCATTTGCTCCCCTATGGGGGCAACACACCCAAAAAGACAGACTTCAAACCAACATGCACTACAACTTTTGTAAATTCATAGACTTATACAGGCCCAGTTGCTTCTCCTTCCAACGTCTGCGCCTTTGTTTATGCCATTCTTCTTGCTCAGAATGCTCTTGCTTCTTTCTTTCTGTCCAAATGTTCTTACATTTCCTACTCATATTTCAAAGTCTGAAACCAATTCTACCTCTTCCATTAAAGTCTGCCTGGTTATGAGACTCTCTAAAGGGCTCTTTTCCTGAGTGTATTTCCTATACTTAATGTCTTTTCCACTTGAACACTTTAAAAAACATGTTATCCAAAACATCATCACACTAACCAACTGTAGGGGGGAAGAAAAACACCCAAAGTCCTCATAGAACTTACAAAGGAAAGGCACTAAGTACTCATTTGTAGATTGTATAAAATGCCATTTTACCTTCCCGTGAGAACATTCAAGTTTTCTTTATTTTTAAACCAACTCCAAAATAAGTATTGATGGTATTATCATATTAAGCATCCTGGGTAATGGGTATGAAAGCAGTTTTGCATGTTTTGAAGCAGAGGAGATTTTCTGCTTCCTTGCTGTCACAGATGTGTTTGCCTGCCCCTTTTTATCTACGGTCCTCATTTTAATTTGTTTCTAATTGCCTACTTAACACACCTAGCAATTAAGGTGAAATGGCTCTTTGACAAATGTGAGAGCTTTTTAATTAGCGGTAATTGCTTTTGTTAATTAAAAGTAATCTTTTATATTGTTATTGGTAGTCTCTTATATAAAACTGGATTAATGACTTCCAATCAATCCTGCTGCAAAAGAACTTTCCTTTGTAATCATTGAGAATTTAGGGTATGCAGTCTCTGCAGAATGAGAAAAGATGGCTAGAACTTCAGAATAAATTAAGGGGAGGGGCAGGTGAATCACTGAACCAGGCTGATTCAGTTGGGCTTCAGCCCACTCCCACTAATTTGGAAGTTCCTAGGAAGCTCTTGCTGAAGGGGTGGTCTGGGTTGCCACATCAGTCAGGGTCACAACAGAAAAGAGATGACATATTAAAATTAGGGCAATTTGAGATGACTTAATAATGGACCATGTGAAGGAGACCACAATGGAAAGAGCTGTCACCACCTTTAGGTCAGAGGGACATGGGGAGAGAAAGTTTACTAGAACCTGGAATCTGCAATAATGGTATAATTTAGAGACAGCTACTTTGAGAAAATCAGTGACCTTTATGGGGGTAGGGGAGGAAGACATACTTGAACTGTAGCAACTCTGCAGAGGCAGGAGGAATGGAGGAGGGGAATAAAGAGCCTGATGTCATTCACTCTTTTCCCTCCAAACTTTTGCTAGAATCCCACTCGCTGAACTTAACTGTAAGTCAGAGGGTAAGAGAGCCATTGGTGAGATTCACTCAGGTCAGCCTTCTGGGGCAGAGAGCTGAATGGAAAGTGAACCAAATGGAATATACTCAGCACAGCTGCCATGTTTATACCTGAAAATCCTCCACCTGTAGACACAAAGACTTGAACAAAGTGGACTAGAGCTGAAGGTCCCTTTGGAGAAGGACGTACACTTGCCATAGTTTTGCAGGGTGCTTCTTCCTGGGGACCCAGTATCTCATATGTGAATGTGTTTCTGGTCTGAGAAATGGCTCAGTAAAGACAACAGACAACAGATCTTGATGTATTATTGGGCAGTTGCTGTCAGCCTACTTGATTTCTTTTGGTTGTATAGATTGAGGGATACCCAGTTTGGTTGTCCATCTACATTTCTACTGGGATTGCCATATTCTATTATTTCCATAGCTCTCTGTGGGTCAGGCCCTGCTCAGACCTTGCTGCTCTTTATGATAATTGGCCCACTTTGGTACTGCAATCAATAGATATCCTCAGCAACTGGATCCCTGACATGTGGAGTAAAGGCTATTATGGCAGGAAAAGTGAAGTGAAAGCCATTAGAACTGCCTCTACCTAGGAAAATAACAAATCAAGAGCAGAATCACATTCCTGGAGGGATTGCAGAACTGCTGCACCCCAATTCAACTTGCCTACTTGCTCTATGCAAAAAGAAAACAAAAACAAAAACAAAACAGATGGATCTTGGAGAATCACTGTGGATTATCAAAAACTTAACCAGGTGGTGACCCAAATGCAATTGCTGTTCCAGATATGATTTCATTGCTTGAGCAATTTAATATATCTTTTGGTACCTGTTTTTTTTTTTTTTTTTTTTAATGCAGTATTGATGTGGCTAATGGTTTTTCCTCCATACCTGTTTTAAAGGACCACCAAAGCAGTTTGCCTTCAGCTGGCAAGGCCAGCAATACACCTTCAGTGTCCTACCTCAAGATATATCAACTCTCCAGCCCTGTGTCATAATTTAGACTGCAGTGTTCTGGATCACCTTTCCCTTCTGCAAGATGTCCTACTGGTCTATTACATTGATACATTATACTGACTGGACCTAGTAAGGAAGATGATTCTGGACTTACTGGTAAAAAATTTGAGTGCTCCCAGTAAAAAAACCCAGTGCGGTTGAGTGCTAGCTGGTGGGAAATTAATCTGACCCCTCCCACAACTAAAAAGGAGGACCTCTGTGGATTTTGGAGGCAACGTATCGCTCATTTGGGTGTGTTACTCTGGCCTACTTATCAAGTGACTCAGAAAGAATCTACATTTAAGTGGGGCTCAGAATAAGAGAAAGGTCTGGAACATGTTCAGCCTGCCAGGCAAGCCACTTTACAACTTGGACCATATGATCCGGCTGATCAATGGTACTTGAAGTGGTGGATAGAGATGCATATGGAGTCTTTAGCAGGCCCCTATTTGTGAATCACAGCAGAGGTCCTTAGGATTTTGGAACAAAGCCCTGCCATCCTCTGCAGATATTTACTCTCCTTTTGAGAAACAGCTCTTGTATTGTTGCTGGGTGTCATGGATTGAATTGTGTCACCCCCAAATATCTGTTAACTTGCCTAGGTCAAGATTCCCAGTATTTTATGATTGTCTACCATTTTATCATCTGATGTGATTTCCCTATGTGTTGTAAATCTTATCACTATGATGTAATAAGATGGACTAGTGGCAGTTATATTGATGACATCTATAAGATTAGTGTCTTAAGCCAATCTCTTTTGAGACATAAACAAGTGAGCAGAGAGACAAGGAGACCTCATACCACCAAGAAAGTAGTTCTGGGAGCAGAGTGTGTCCTTTGGGCCTGAGATTCCTGTGCTGAGATGCTCCCAGACCAAGGAAAGACTAGTGACAAGACCTTCCTCCAGAGCCAACAGAGACAGAAAGCCTTCCTCTGGAGCCAGCGCCTTGAATTTGGACTTGTAGCCTGCTAGACTGTAAGAGAATAAACTTCTCGTTGCTAAAGCCATCCATTTGTGGCATTTCTGTTATAGCAGCACTAGATAACTATGACACTGGGCCTTAGTAGAGACTGAAACCTTAGCCATGGGCCACTAAATGAATAATTTATTTTTTAAGGATCAGTACAGAGCTGGTTCCTATGAGGCAGAAGTTAAAGATGTCCCAAATGTCCAACTTTCCCAAGATGCTGTGCCACTCCATCATCTCTAGCATCAACTACTCCCTGTGCCCTATGCCCTCCCATCTTTGGGTTCCCTAATTCCTTACAATGTCTCACAGAACTCACAAGTAGTATAAAAGGAAATGGCTCATGCAGTGGAGGGTGGCAAGTCCCAAATTCATGGGCCCGGCATAGGCTTCTCCCTAGCCTTCTGACTCTGCCCAAAGACACTCAGCTTTCTCACTCCATGGGCCAGGGAGCCCACTGCACTGTCTCCCGTGGGTCTGTCTTGCCAGTCTCTTCTGCCTGTCTCTCCTGCCTTGGTGGTGGTGGAGTCTTCTCTTTGCTCTGGAATTGGCTCTGTTTTAAGGCAAAACCAACCAAGTTCCTTGGAGAGCTACGATTATCTTATTTGCACAGCCCTGTCCAATCACCTGGGTGGGAATTACAAGACCATGGTAAGAAAGGCCATAATAAGCAATTCATCACACCGTAGCCACCAAGTCACCATGGGGCCTGAACTGCCCATCATGAACTGTGTGTTGTTTGACTCACAGAGTCATAAAGTCAGACGTGCATAGCAACACTCCATCGTTAAATGGAAATTGAATATATGAGATTGGGCCACACGAACACCTGAAAGCATAAGTAAGTTGCATTAGGAAATGGCCCAAATACTCATGATCTCCACTCCTGTAACATTACATTCCATCTCACAGTCTGCACCTACAGTCTCATGGGGAGTTCCTTTTGATCAGTTGACTGAGTAAGAGAAAACTCGTTCCTAGTTTACAGATGGTTCTGTACTATATGCAAGCAGCGCTCAAAAAATGATAGTGACAGCACTACAGCCCCTTTCTGGGACCTCCATGGAGGACAGTGATGAAAGAAAATCCTTCCAATGGGCAGAACTTCGAGCAGTGCACCTAGTTGTTTACTTTGTGTGGAAAGAGAATTGACCAGATGCGCGATTGTATACTGATTCATGGGCTATGGCTAATGGTTTGGCTGGATGGACATGGACTTGGAAGGAACATGATGACAAAATTGGAGACAAAGAAGTATGGGGAAGAGGTATGTGGATAGACCTCATTGAATGGGCCAAAGATGTGAGGATATTTGTGTCGCGTGTGAATGCTCACCAAACAGTGACCTTGGCAGAGAAGAATGCTAACAATCAAGTGGACAGGATGATGCATTCTGTGTAAACCAGTCATCTTATTTCCCCAACCACTCCCATCATTGCTCAATAGAATAACGTGTCCTGTGGAAACCAGTCATCGTTTTTCCCCAGTTACTCCTATTGTTGCCTAGTGGGCTCATGAACAAAGTGGCCACGGTGGCAGGGATGGAGCTTATGTACGGGCTTAGCAATATGGACTTCCACTCACCAAGGCTGACTTGGCTACTGCCACTGCTGAGTGCCCCTGCCAGCAGCAGAGACCAACACCGAGTCCCTGATATGGCACCATTCCTTGAGGTGATTAGCCAGCAACCTGGTGGGAGGTTGATTACATTGAACTGCTTCCATCATGGAAAGGGCAGCATTTTATTCTTATTGGAATAGAAACTTACTCTGGATAAGGATTTGCCCTCCCTGCACACAATGCTTCTGCCAAAACTATTATCCATGGAGTTGTTACAGAATGGCTTATCCACTGTGATGATACCCCACACAGCATAATGTCAAATCAAATGCCTCATAGCACATGAAGGGTGGCAATGGGCCAATGCTCATGAATTCACTGGTTTTGCCATGTTCCCTAACATCCTGAAGCAGCTGGCTTCATAAAATGATGGAATGGCCTTCTAAAGACACAATTATGGTGCCAACTAGATGACAGTAGTGTGCAGGGTTATGACAATATTCTCCAGAAGGCTGAATATGCTCTAAGCCAGCATCCAATATATGGTGTAGTTTCTCCCATAGACAAGGTTCATGGGTCCAGGAATCAAGGGGTGGAAATGGGATTGGCACCACACACTATTGCCCCTAGTGACCCACTCACAAAATTTTTGCTTCCTGTCCCCATGACCTTATGCTCTGTGGGTCTAGAGGTCTTAGTTTCAAAGGTAAGAATGCTCCCACATGGAGACTCATCAGAGATTGCATTGAAATGGAAATTAAGAACGTTTCTGGCCACTTTATGCTCCTTATGCCTCTGGATCAATGGGCAAAGAAGGGAGTTACCACATTGGCTGGCATGATCCAACCTGATAACCAAGAGGAAATCAGATTGATATTACATAATGGAAGTAAAGAAGAGTATGTCTGGAATGCGGAAGATCCCTTAGGGCATCTTTTAGTACTATCATGCCCTCTGATTATAGTCAGTGGAAAGCTACAGCAACCCAATTCCAATATAACTACTAATGGCCCAGACCCTCCAAGAGTGAATGAAATGTCTCACACCGTTGTAGAGGCTGAAAAGTCCCAAGTCCATAGGTCAGGTGTCAGGCTGGAGGCTTCATATATATATAGAGAGAGAGAGAGCTAAATATATTTTATTTATGTTTTTTATTAAAAAAATATTTATTCTACTTTAGATGAAGGTTTACAGAACAAACTAGGTTCTTGCTAAACAATTAGTATACAATATATATTTATTTTAAATAAGTGTTAACAATCTTATGTTTTGTTAGCCAAAACTATGAAGTGCTGTAACATTATTTATCACTATTGGTAAGATTCTTGCTGGATCAATACTGCCCAGAGTGTCTCTCATGTGCTAGCTCAGCCCTGTGCTAAAGCCTCCAAGCCCCAGGAAAAATGTAATTAAACTGAGAGTTTTGAATTGTTTTCATTGATTTTGGAAACTTGACTTTCATTAATGTAAAACTCAGTTTTAACTATTTTGGAAAATATTATCAAGGATTTGCATTTGTTTAATGTGAAGTAAAATTCTGCAAGTTGCCTGAAATGTCACCATTACAGATTTAATCTCTGATTTTAAATTATGGTCTCAGGTGTGTCTGTCACAGTGGAAGCTCTAGTTGATGTCAGTCTTAAGATATTTTAGAGGTATGGTCATGTAGCGAGAAGGGCATTGCAGTTGAAATTAAAAGATTTGCTGTTATTAACTGTGATATTGACCAAGTCATTTGATCTGAACGCAGTGCAGAAGTTGAGAAATAAGCAGGTTGTATCAGCATCTAGAGGGCATTGGCATTTCAGTAGCGGAATTCTTCCATTCCATGCGAGAGACACGGGTTCCATTCCCAGGCAATGTACCTCATGCATAGCCATCACCTGTCATTGGAGGCCTGCATGTTGCTATGATGCTGAACAGGGTTCAGTGGAGCTTCTAGTCTTAGACAGAATAGGAAGAAAGGCCTGGTGATCTACTTTCAAAAATCAGCCTATGAAAACCATATGGATCACAACTATTTGATCCACAATTAATCTTGGGGATGCAGCAGGACTGGGCAGAATTTTGCTCTGTTGTGCATGGGCCCATCATGTGTTAGGGGCTGACTGGACGGCAGCTAACAACAACAACAGCATCTAACAATCACTCTTCTCAAAGGTACCTCCACCCTTCAAAAAGCAAATCCATTACCAGAGATCAGAAGTAGGAAACTTTTCAGAAATAACCTAGTTTGTCTCAAGAGTAGGTCCCAGGTGGAGGTAAGACAAGGTTGGTGAATATGGAGAAAGTGTTGTTGCAGGGTGCAAAGATTTGCTGTCTCCTCTTATCTGGTGTATTACCATCTATCCCTCTTCATCTATCTTTTCTTCTCTTTTTTTTTTTTTTTTTGGAGCCCAGGGCTGGGTCACAGACAATCACTGTGATATCCCTGTAACACCTGAATCACTCTAGAGCTCTAGGGTGAACAGATGGTGCCATCACTCAAGGTACATGCAGACCACACTTCCCCCAAAAGAACAAGAACTCATTTACAGCTGACAAGAGGCTGACTATTGGAAAGACACATGTGGAGAGCCCCAAGGATTTCTGCATACTTTATTTGTGCAGAATATTACCACTAACGTGGTGTCATCACAAAATACTGCCAATGAACCATCAAATGAATTGAAAAGAAAATATGCAGGTGACAGTGATGACAATGAGGCTGATGATGGCAAGTATGATAATTCATTATCTAGCCTTGATGCATGTAACATGTATACTTAGTCTTGAATCCATTGTACTGAAATTAAACATGCATGCTGGATTTTTTCCAGTTGTGTCTTAGAAAACTTAATTAGTGTTTAATGAGTAAATATAATTACTATACTTTTCAATTAAAAAAAACTACTCTTCTCTAATGACTCTTAGATAAGTGGATATTGTGATAGTTTTTCTTCTTTCATTATAACTGGCTGCCATCTTTGTAGTTGCATTCTCTCTATGTCAATCTCTGACAGATCTTCTGGGCTATCTTTATTGATTTTCTTGTTTTTATGTCTAGTAACTAATCTTCAGGGTAAAAATTTCCCTACATGGGAAGAAAATTCAAAGACACAGAAGCAGAAATGAATACGGCATGAATGGAGGAGAGGGAGAAGGCTGGCCTGCCTGAACATTTCCATTAGGAGAGGGTAGGGCTAAGTTCTACAGGCCTTGAAGACCAGGGTGAGCAGTCTGATTTTAATGGAAAAGGGACAAGGAAGCCATGTACACTGGGTGGTGACTAACATGGAGGATGTTTACCAGGGAGTGGTTTCTGAATCAGCCCCTGGGGAAAGGGAGAAAGCAGTGTTGGGTGGGGGCAAAGGTGGCTCTGATAGTTTCAATAAAGGCTCGTACAACTCCATGGGGAGCTTGGGAGCTGAGGTAGACTTTTAGGATTGTTCCATGGTGTAGCAGTGGGACCTGGCTCTATTACTTCCATATCATCCAACTATTAGGTGCAGGCTGACCTCTGCTCCATCCTGCCTGCCAAGGTGGCTGCTCTCTTCAGTTGAAGGTGATTTCCAGAGAGGGCAACAGATAAGGGAGGTCAGTCAGAAGCTGGGGGAATAAATCCTTCAGTCCTGAATGGCTCCTGGGTGGCTCCTCATGGCATCAATTATAAGAAGCCGTTGTCTTTTCTTTTGCAACCTATTGTCAGTGGTAAAATGGTTATTTAGAAAAGGTTAGATGCCTTTGAAATAATAACCTGATTATCTCCTTAGCCTGTAAGATAGGACGCTAACTCAAAGGTTTACAGTAAAACTCTCTGGAGGAGTGAGTGGCATAAATAAAAAACATTACTGTACCTAATAGCATTTGTTTCCATGCATTTTGCACTTGACTGGCACAGTAGCAATATTTAAACATGCCATATGCTTTGCATTCCCGGGATCTCTGCTGGTGGTGGGCTGTGTTTCATTATCATTCTGCTCCTTGTCAGCATTTTTGTGATACAATTAGAGGCATGTAATTCCCAGAACAAATGAGCCATTTCAAATATTGTGAGATGTGTAATTCAATATAATATGAGCCTGTGGAATAGCTGAGTTTAGAGAAACAAATATATAGGAGTTTGGGCTGAACAGCCTGTCAGATGAATAACCTGCTAGTTTCCTTTGCTCCTGAAGAAATCATCGGTGCAGAAGGAACACCTAAGAAGAGGGACTATTAAATAGCAGAGTACACCTGCTACTGCTCTGCTGCCTTGTTAACACCATCCTTGCCTATTAAGAAATAGGAGTTGGTTTGCACTTGGAACTTTGGACTGTATAATTCAAATAAGTGAGTGGTGTAAATACAAACTCTAACGTGAATAGAGAAGAAATTTGTGGTCATGAAACTATTTTGTTCTCCTGTTTTCCTATGAGATAGATTCAGCCAGAAGTGAAAATTACCCATGTTCTTTCAAGAAAATACATGTGGCTTTGAATCTTTGATTTGTGTATAAAATCTAGTTCATTAAACTGCTTTTAACTGTTTTGCAGGTTATCTATTAAGACAACAACCAAACCAAACCAAACCAAACCAAACCAAACCAAACCAAACCAAACCAAACCAAACCAAACCCAAAACAGTTGCCATTGAGTCAATAGCAATTCGTGGTGACCCCACGTGTGTCAGAGTAGAACTGTGCCCCACGGGATCGTCAATGGCTGTGACCTTTTGGAAGAAGAATGCCAGGACTTTCTTCTGAGATACCTATGGGTAGATTCAAACTGCCAACCTTTCATTTAGTAGCTGAATGCTTAATCTTTTGTGCTGCCCAGGAACTCCTTACTAAGACACAGGCAAAATATAATTTCTGGGGGAAGATAGTAGCAAGGGTGAGTCAGCTATACTAAAAACCAAACCCAATACCATTGAGTCAATTCTGACTCATAACGATCCCAGAGTAGAACTGCCCTGTCTGGTTTCCAAGGAATGGTTGGTGGATTCAAACCGCTGACCTTTTGGTTAGCAGCCGTATCTCTTAACCACTGTGCCTACGGGGCTCTGAGTAAGCTCTGGAAGATATAATAAGGTTGGAAGGGGACTTGGAACCCCTAACCCTCTTATTTAACAAAGAGAAGGCCATCGCCTAAGGCTGCATCAATTTGGACAGACCCCATGGGACAACCACAAATCCTCTTCCTCAACTATAGTGCGGTCACTCAGAGCCATTGGTGAGTGGTGCCATTGCTGTTATACCCCTTCTTCGTGGAAATGGGAGGCACAAATACCACACAGTGCTCCTCTGATTGTGAATCTCATGTCCCATGTCTCTCACCCCCTTATTCTTGATTTCTTATCCACCACCTCTCTCCTTTACTTCAATGGATTAATCTAATAAGGGTTCCAATATACAACTTACTTAAACATGTGCCCCTGTTTAATTTGCAGATGAATGGATAAGATGCATTATATGGTGAGTTCCAAAATGTTCTGAAAGGTAGCTCTCCATTTTACTGATCTTTCTTTAAAAACCTTTAAATCTTAAATTATCTTTACTTCATATTAGTGAGATGGTATAGGTAGTACATTTCTGCTTATATTCTCCAGTTTTGCAGATGAGAACACTGAATTAGAAGTACTTAGCAACTAAAATGTCCCAAGAGTAAGAAAATTGTTAACACATGGCATATCTTTATAATGGAGTAGTTTAAAGCCAATGATTAAGTTGTCAAACAAATGTTTAATGACTATAATGACTTAGGGTAATGCTCACAATAAAATATTACATGATAAGCAAGATACGCTACTGTGAAATTTCAGTATTTAACATTCATGGCTTCAGCTCTTCATGAATAACCCATAAAGTTGTAATGTGACTGAGTCATGTGTTTGAACCCTGAAGGCTCTGAGCCTATCCACCAGAGGCAGCCACTCAGCAGAGCAGAACATGACCTACTGGTGGTATCTAGACATTCCCAGCTACACCTCAAGATAGCTTGTGTTTTCTACTTTGAGGTGTTCACTGACTTACTCTCAATGATCAACTTCACTTCTTCGTAAATGCAACCTCCCCAAAGAATGTCAACTGCTACGGCCGGTGATAGAAATTAAAAAAGAATAAAACAGTTTCAAAATGCAGCCATCTAAAAGTTTTGGTTAGAAAATTTAACCAAAACTTCAAAAGTGTAGAAGATCCTAGTGACTTAAAATTATGATGCGACTAGGTCTACCATATATTCTGTGTGGAAACGAGAAAAAGCAATTTGAGAAATTGCTATGAGTATTCTAAGCAGTGCAAAAATTGTTCAAGTGAAAGAGAACTTGGTTAAAGTTGAAAAAGGTGATTAACTTGAGGTTCAAGGATGTACAAAAAAATTAAGTCACTCTCAAAGGAAATGTGAATGATTTGATAGAATGATTTGTTGTGTGCAAACAAACCTGTTAAGCTGCAGGTGGTGAAATTACTGGTCTGGCTCTTCAGTCAATTGTTTGTCGTTGGTTAATAACAGCAGGTACCCCAGCCATGCTTAAAAAAGTATTCCTTCCAGAGCAGAAGAGACTGTGGAAAAGACTGGGGAAGATACCTATTCAATATAGACCATATCAGCTAATATTCAAAGAAAAGCCTTGGTAAGTCAGGGTGCAAGGGTGATAAGGCCAGGTGATCTTCCTGTTCAGGGCAATAAGGCAGCCTTCATGACTAAGGAGTTACTTTTCTGCAAAGTCCAAAATATCAAAAACATTACTCAGTTTTCCCTTAAGTCTGTTTGTCGGAGTGCTACATACAAATTTAATGGTGAAAGTAGATTTTTAATGTTCTTGAGAGATTTATCAATGCTTGTCTATGTAAAACACATACACACACATACACAAACATGTAGAAGGGTGAGGGAAATTGGAGGGTGTGAGAAAGAACAGAGAGAAAGAAGGAAATTCATTAAAAATCAGTTGTAAGAGAATTTTTCTTCTGGTCATGATACAGTACCTGATATCTGACTAACCTTTCCTCTGTTTACTATTAAATTGGGAAAAAAAAAAATAAAACAACTGTTTTCAAATGTTAGACAACAGGTGACATGTACCTATGATCCAAAAGAAAAGGAGAAAAAAGTAAGGTGAGCTCTGCAGTCACCTTGCTTTCTGACTGGAGGCACTTTCTGAACCATGATGTAGGGAATCAACAAACCAACCAACCAACCAACCAATGAACAAACCAATCAACCAGTTACCATCCAGTCAACTCCAACTTGTGGCGACCCCATGTACGTCAGAGTAGAACCGTTCTTCGCAGGGTTTTCAGTGATTTATTTTTCAGAAGTAGATCACCAGGCACCTTTATGTGGATTCATACTTTCAAGCTTTTGGTTAGTAGTTGAGTCCATTAACAATTTGTACCACCCAGATGTAGGAAGAGGAGCCAAATATAGCACTCCAGTATTGCTGAACTGAGGAGACAGAAGTTGGAGTTTGGTGTGCTGAGATGAGTGGATTTTGTGAGGTAGAGTGCTGGAAAGGAGGGAGCTATTTTTTTATATAGGAAAAGAGCTCCAGAAATCTGCAAAGAGGTCCACTTGAGTCTATGACTGAATACTAAGTCATCTAGTGCTGCTATAACAGAAATACCAGAAGTGGATGGCTTTAACAAAGAGAAATTTATTTTCTCACAGTCTAGCAGGCTAAAAGTCCAAATTCAGGGTGTTGGCTCCAGGGAAAGACTTTCTTTCTCTGTTGGTTCTGGAGGAAAGTCTTTCTCATCAATTTTCCCCTGGACTAGGAGATTCTCTGTGCAGGAACCCCAGGTCGAAAGGTCACACTCTGCCCCCGGTGCTGCTTTCTTGGTGATATGAGGTCCCCCTGTTTCTCTACTCACTCTTTTGTATCTCAAAAGAGATTGTGTCAAGACACAATCCAATCTTGTAGATTGAGTCCTGCCTCACTAACACAACTACCACCCATCCCACCTCATTAACATCATAGAGGTAGGATTCACAACACATAGGAAAATCATATCAGGTGGCAAAATGGTGAACAATCACACAGTACTGGAAATCATGGTGTGGTCAAATTGATACACATAGTTTTTGGGGATTCAATTCAATCCATGACATTGAGCTTCATTTTCCCAGAGTGAGATTCTGCATTACCTGGCAAGAACAGCTACGAGTGAGCTTTGAGCTCTGTAGAGTCTCTGGATCTTGTACAGATCTGACCAACAAAAGTGGAAAGACCATGTTGAACACTTTGGATGCTCAGGTGACACTGCAGAAAGGCCATGATTTGGGAATAGAACTCAACTAGCCCTAGAGTAGTAAAGGCTACTAGAGGTCAGGGTTTCTCAAATCTTGCAGCTATTGACATTTTAGCTCAGATTATTCTTTGTTGAGGAAGAGGGGACTGTCCTGTGCATCATAGGATGTTTTGCAGCATCACCGGCTTCCACCCAACTAGATGCCAGTAGCAGCTCCCATTTGTGACAAACAAAACACCCCAGCAAGTTATTTTGTGGATATCAACAAACTGATCCTAAAATTTCCATGAAAAGGCAAAAGACCTAGCATAGCCAACAAAATACTGAAGAAGAATAAATTCAGAGGGCTGACACGACCTGATGTTAAGATTTACTTTAAAGCTACTGTAATCAAGACAGTGTGGTACTGGAGAAACAGTAGACAAATAGATCAATGTAAAAAAATAGAGAGCTCCAAAATAGACCCACACAAGTGTTGTCAACTGACCTTTGACAAAGTAGCAAAGGGGTATAGTGGAGGAAGGGTAACCTTCCAATAAATGGTGTTGGAAGAACTGGACATTTACATGCCAAAAGAGGGAGAGAGAGTATAGACACAGTCTTAATGCTTCTTACAAAAATTAACTCAAAATGGATCTTAGACCTAAATGTAAAAGGTACAACTGTAAAGCTCCTAGGAAATAACAGAAGAAAATCTATGTTTGGCAATAAGTTTTTAGATACAACATAAAAAGCAAGACGGTAAAAAGAAAAAATTGACAACTGTGACTTTAATAAAGTTAAAAACTTCTGCGAAAGACACTGCTAAGAAAATGAAGAAACAAGACACAGACTGGGAGAAAATGTTTGCAAAATACGTATAGGATAAATGACTTGAATCCAAAATATACAAAGAATTCTGAAAAACAATAAGAAAACAAGCAACCCAATTACAAAATGGGCAAAAGATCTAAACAGACACCAAAGAAGACATACAGATGCCAAATAAACATGAAAATATGCTCAACATTATATGTCATTGTTTTTGCTGTTGATCTGACTCATAGGAACACCATATGACAAAATAGAATGGCCAACCTTTTGGTTAGCAGCCAAGGACTTAACTGTTGCGCCACCAGGCCTCCTCTATATGTCTCTGGGAAATTATACATAAAAATAATAAAAACAATAATGAGATACTACTACACACCTATTAGAATGGCTAACATCAAAAAACAAACTAACAACACTAAAAATTGACCAAAAGGTGGAGCAATAAGATTCTGGTGGGAGTACAAAATGGCAGAGCCACTTTGGAAGGCCATCTGGCAGTTTCTGACAAACCTAGACATAGTGACGCTCCCAGTTATCTACACAGAGGTAAAAACTTTTGTCCACAGAAAACATGCACCTGAATGCTTATAGCAGCTTTGTTAATAATTGCCACAAGCAGCTTTATTAGTAATTGCCACAAATAAGAAATAACTGGAAGCAACCACGATGCCCTTCAATAGGTCAATGGTGAAACAAACTGTGGTAATCCATTGAGTGGAATATTACTCAGAAATAAAAATAAATGAGTTATCAAGGCATGAAAAGACATGAAGGAATCTTAAACACATACTGCTAAATGAAAGGAGCTAATTTACAGGTTACATACATACATATTACAACTCTATGACTTCTTGTAAATGCCAAGACTAGAGATATAATAAAAAGACCAGTGGTCACCAGGGGCTCATGGCGAGGGAGAGGAGGGATGCGTAGATAAAGCACAGGGGATTTTTAGAGTGGTGAAACTATTCTCTACGAAGCTGTAATGGTGAATACATGTCTTTATGCATTTGTCAAACTCCTAGGGCCATAAAATACAAAGTTTAAATTTTAATGAGAACTATGGGCTAATGTAAATAATAATATACCAGCAATGACTCATTAATTATAATGTACCACACCAATGCAAGGTATTAATAGGGGAAACTGGGTACTGGAGGTGGGGGTGGAAATGGAGTGGATATATGGAACTCCATGTACTACCTGCTCAATTAGTCTGTAAATCTAAAACTATACTAAAAAATAAAGTCTATTAAAAAATTACCCCCAGTTGAGAGCCACTGCTGTAGACATTTCATAAAAAAAACTTAAAAAACAAAACAAGTTTCAAAAGGATCAAGATGATCTGCAAGTCAATTAACTGCCTGGTGAAAGAAGCCTCAATATATTTTTAAAGAAACACTACAAAATTCAGACAGTCAATAATATTGAATTCACGGTAGTCAGCTTAAAAACTCTGGTGGATGCTAGGATGTGCTGCACAGACCCGCCCACATGAAGGAAAAGCCTATTTCCTCCATTGCTGAGAATGCTTTTGTCAGACAGCCCTCAGTTGCCAGCCCCTCTCAGGTTTTTCCTCAGCTGAAAAGAGTTTTCACACTCAAGGTCACACCTTTCTTGGGGCAACCGGCATTGTCAGTGAGGCAGGATATAAAGACCCAGCCACTTTAGCACGATATGGGATATAATATGATGGACAACACTTACTCCAGAGCTTTCCACTCATGGTTGAGCACTTAATATCTGCTAAAATCCAGACATTGCTTTACAAATCAGGAAATTATATGTAGCAGCAGGTATAGTCTTTTTGCAAAACCTGAGGGATCTGCACTGTAGTTCTGGGGCTTGCCAGAGACTTACTCTTCGTACCATTAGTACCACGGTCCTCCAGATACACGGCCCAGCTGGAAAGGCAACTGGTCTTGCCACAGTGCTCTCTTCTCCTCTGGAACACACTTGAAGCTGAATTTTGGAACAAACATATATTGAGGTTGAGAATATTGCTCCAAACCCTTGTCAGATAACTTGGAGGCTGTCAAAGAGTACCACCAAGCATTGTGCCTTTTTCTGAGTGGTAGGTGATGAAAGGTGCGACAATGTGTCCTTTACTGTAGTGGTGCCAGCTTGATGTTCCCCAGACCGTAGAACACATAAAACTTTACCATTGTGACAGAATGGCAGGACCCTGAATCTTGACAGGACTTTTCTTCCACCAGCTGGCAAGCATATTTCGCTCGGGTATTTAGACAACTTTCTACTCTCTGTTCACCAGATCTAACTGGCATCAGTATAGTGAATTATCCTGAGGCATTTATTATATAGAGCCTCTGATTTTAATAACAAATTAAGCTGAACAATATGCTTTATAAATATTGAAACGAATTGACTTAGGATCAGACTTCTGAATATTTGTAACACAAAATACTAAGAATTTAAAAATAATGATGCATACGGGCTTTCTCAGAACTAGAAGATTTAAAAACTTGAAATTTTAAAAGGTTTGATTTCATTTATTTAAATTTCTATTTTTGTGTGTGTTTAAAACTTACATAATATCAGGGCAATCATGCATATAAATAATTTATAAATAAATATGGGATGTATGCCCTACAATATTTGTTTGCTGACAGGCACAAAATTAAAATTTAGATTGCAAGTTATATAAGATATGAACATAAATAAATAAAATCAGGTTTCCAGTTTAAAGTGTTAGTGAAACACAATATAAATAAGCAGAATACCTCATTGTTATCAACACATAGCAATTGAAGATTGTTCAAAACTAGTTCCCCAGAAATCTTACCAAGATGCTAAAAAACAAAAACAGAGTTTCAAGACGTCAATGTCCCTGTTAAAATGTGAATATCAGGGATGGCTATATTAAGAAAAGCTCAAGTTATCAATACAATAAGCTAATTGAAAGTAAGGCATTTTCACATTGGCTCCAGTCATCTACCAGGATCGGAATAAAGTAGAATACAGGAAAGAGCACATTTTAAGGGTGAGGAGGAAAGAAAAGGTCTGTGTCCTGGGGCACTTCCTTAGGAGGCTGGCACAGAGTAGGATGCACTGGTAGGCTCGCAGACTGGGCAGCATGGAGACCTAGTTCCCTGGGATGGAGAAGCACATTCTGAAAAGATGTAAAAAATGCAGTGAGAGGCTTCAAGCCTAATTGCTTTTAGTTTGTTTGCACTTGATATTGATCGAGGCAGGCAAAAGTTCATGGACAGCCTGGGTAGGGAAAGGAGTTTTGGACTAGGGCTCAAGATGCCTGGGATTACCCGTGGCATGTTGGGTAAATCTTTGAACTGCAATCAACCTTAGAAATCATCACCTTGTGTTATTCCCCCGCCTTATGCCCACATCCTCCCATTTCTCCAATAAGAAAAGTAAGGTTCTAAGTAAGTTATAACATTTTATGTTTTATGATTCTGGGTAGTGATTTGGAAACACCACTGGAATCAAACACTTAGAATCCTACATTTTTTCTTGTGATCAGGTTGCTGATACATTTCCTTTTCATTTGAACAGTTGTCCTGGAAACCTTTGAAGCAAACAGAGGTAAAGCAAACTACTGTTTAGCTTTGAGCTGCAGAGTTCTTCTTTTCTGACACAACATTGAGGGGTCTGAACTGCTCCTGGACCTTCAACTGCTGCAAGAGAAATCTCATTTGCAAGTGTCATGAGGAGAATTGCACTTGTGCTACATTTGTGGGTTTTCTTCTCTGTAGTGATTCTGTGATAATAAATGTGTTTAAAAACCCATTACAATGGCGAATCCATAGATGGTGGATTGTTTTGAGTTTGTAGTAGCAGCATAAACAATTTCATATTTCAAATGAAATTTCTATTGCAATACTCATGCTAGAACATAATGCAAAACAGACAGATTTGAACAAATAGGATACTGCTGCTTTGTCGTAAAATATTGGCATAGATAAAAATGTATTATTCATATCAACTCTTTTCATTGCTTTTGAAACTGAAAACTATTTCTGTGGCCAACTCTGAATAAACATGTGAGCTCGTACCTTGGCAACAATGATGTGCTCGTCTAGCTTGATGTGCACTGTGGAAATCCCATCTCACACTCCACAGTTTTACCTGCTCTTCCTCAGAGTGCTCTTGCCATTTCACCTCCTCTTAGGTCATATATATTTTTTGGTAGGGTGGGGCTGTCTTACTTCATAAAGTTCTTCTTTGTCTGTGTCCTACAGAGATCTTACGGCACCAAGAGTGAAATTTGGTTTGGGTTGAGGGAAGGGCATGAGTTGGGACTGGTAGGTGCTATAAATCAAATGATCCACAGGTCAAGTTCAAAAAGTTTCAGCCAAAGAGAGGCAGCGAAGTTAGGCCTTGTGGCTTTAGGAACACTGATTCAGAGCGCAAAAGGTCATACAGCAGCCCAGCTAGCTGACCGAGCAATAAAAGCTCAAGAATCCAGGTCAAATTATCAGGAGAACAAGAACCAGTTGCTGCTGAGCTGATTCGAACTTACAACAAGCCCCTGTGTGTCAGAGTATGTGCTCCATGCAGTGTTCAATAGCTGACTTTTCTCAGATGCCTCTGGGTAGACTTGAGCCTCTAACCGTTCTGTTAGTAGCTGAATGTGCTGTTTGCACCACCCCAGGGACTCCAGGAGAACAAGAATTAAGGTAAGAAATATAATAATACCTGGCTGGGGAGCAAGGGCATTACTGGGGGAGGCATTTGGTTTTTCAGGACATTATGCATGTCTCTATTAAGGTAAAAGTAATGCTTGCTGCTGCCTTGGCAATGGACATAGTTGTGCGTAGGAAATTAGGTTATACTTACAGTGTGAAGTATAATTTGTGGTTGGAAACTATAGACTTTTATAGAAAGTATGAGCCTCAGACCACAAACTTTAAAGTATCTGAACTTAATTTGTATTCAAGCCTTCATTCTGTCAGTCACAATAGTGTTTAATTCCTCTTCTCTTTCCCCAGGACTACGTCCACTTTCCGGGGTGAGCATTGATTAGGTCTGGCATTCTGTGCCAACACACCATCATCCATGAGATTGTTGAAGGTCTTTCCCCATTTCTATACCACTCTCATATCTGAGTGAAATAAGCCAGTCACAAAAGGACAAATATTGTATGAGACCACTATTGTAAGAACTCAAGAAAAGGCTAAAACACAGAATAAAGCAGTCTTTGATTATTACAAGGGTGGGGAGGGAGGAGAGGGGA